>NC_138768.1:615500611-616100611 GCF_965119305.1 Pelophylax lessonae | reverse complement strand
GTATATAGTATACCAGTATAAGGATTTACGATTTATTGTTTATTGACATAAACACAAACACCCACACAGGTTGAACTGATGGACTGGTATCTTTTTTCAGCCTTACGAACTATGTAACTTTATAGGCTGCAGCCCTGGAACAGAGGGAAAGTATGAGACATAGGTTGCTGGAGAAGTAAGTTTAGTGTTTTGCTTGCAGAGATTTTCAGGTATGATTTTTTCAGGAACTAATAGGGTCTCTTTAAGAGGGAAAGGTTTCCACTTTTGAGGGAAAAAAATAGCAAAAAAATATATATATATATATTATAGCGTATACATTGCGACACAAGTCATATTGTAATTGAATGCTATTAAAAATTACCTTTTTTTTTCAATCTGCAGTGCTGAAATTGTCTGTAAAAATCAATGCAATATGACTACCTGGAGGTGTTCTGTACACAGAATGTGTACAGAACGCCCCCCCTAGATATGTCATTACCTGCTTGCGTGATTGGCTTACTGATTTTCTCAAAAGTCTGCACTAAGATACAAATTCAATTTTGAGCATCCCCTGCAGCAAAAATTGCATTTTTGGTAAGATACTCCCAAAAGGGAAATCATGTCTAAAGGAATGCAGACCTTGCAATTTTCCTCATTAGATCTCTGCAGTCCCATACAGATTCATACTCCATGGACACACACAAACAAACAGCTATTTCTTTAGAATAACAAAATGTAGGAATTTTCAATAAAGTTTGATAAATCCCTGCAATGTACATAGATCACCCAGAGGGGAATGTTTTTTTTTTTTTTTCAACAACACTGGAGTTACTTTTTAAGCATGGGTATATAGCTTTTAAACAAAACCTCTAAGCCCACATGTCTGTCTGTAGCCCAAGACAGAAAGTGAGAAAGACAAAAGTCACTTTTCCTGCAACACTTTTTTAAACACCTGTCACTGGAGACTTCCTGAGCCCAGCACACAAATCACCCAAGTGAAAAGCTGTCTGTGGTTATCTACTTGTAGGTCTAATCATCTGGCACAGAAAACACAGCCAGGGGAGAGGATGCAATCTGACCTTGTTGGTGTTCATTACATTTGGTTAACATACTTTTCTGTAAATGGCACAATGTTAGCAATCAGTGGCTGTTGTCATTTCACTGGCATTCCCCAATCATCCATCCGTTCAGACAGTGAAAGAAGATGTCTACTTTCTGTTTACAGTAAATAAAAACTCTAGAGGGTTCCCTGATGGATGAGTGATGAACCAGCACGATCGCTCCTACTCCAGGAAACAACGACAAACACTTCAATGGGCACTTTCCTAAACTTTCTTCCTCACTGAACTCAATGTGAAACTGAAAGCTTCCATACAGAGTTTCTTTTCTCTCTCTCTTTTTTAAAAAATACTATCCATTTTATATATATATACTTTGTATATGTCATTAAAAATAACATCTATAACCTTTATCTTATGCTTTAAAACTGGTGCACAATAACATGGTATTGTCAATGGTTTCTATATTTTTTTTTTTAATATCATGAAATTATAGGTAATGTTCAAATTAGTGTGATTTTAGATGAGTCAGAGTCCATATATTCATTCAAATCAATCCCTGTCCCAAAGGAGCTTACAGTTGATTTCTTTACTGCAGTAATACATTAGATAAGGTAACCCAGATTTTCAGTTTGTAGTTTCTCATTGTGTTCCCCACATTGTGATTACCAAGGGTTCAAGGTGTCTCAGTGCAGAGCTGAGGGACTAGTGGATGGTGCTGAATTCCTGTTGTTAAAGTGGTAGTAAAGTCTCTATTTTAACTTGTACTTACAGGTAAGCTTACAATCAGACTTACCTGTAGGTACAATTAATATCTCCTAAACATGCACCGTTTAGGCCAGGGATCCTCAAACTACGGCCCTCCAGCTGTTACGGAACTACAAGTCCCATGAGACATTGTAAAACTCTGACATTTACAGACATGACTAGGCATGATGGGAAATGTAGTTCCTGAACAACTGGAAGGCGATAGTTTGAAGACCCCTGGTTTAGGCGATATTCACATTGGCAATAGCCAATGACATCATCCGCACATGTGCAGTGACGCTCTGCATTTAGGGCACACAGTATGCTGTGGAATGCAGAACGTTGTGCCGCAGTGACGTCATTGTGACCCTGGCCATGGGATGGTAGGTAGGAGCAATGCTAATCTAAATCCCAACTCATATATTTTTTTTTTTTTATAACCTTATACACTGCACCTTATATATATGTATATATATTTTTTTTTTTTTTGAAAAAAGGCACTCGGACTCAAGATTGGATAAAACGGCCGCGGCTTGCTTTATTAACTAGTATCAATATAACATAACCATCTTTATAAATATAAATATAAAAACAACAGACCAACCCAGTCATAAACAGCTCGGGTTGTCATTCACAGTAGATCAAAACCATTGATCAACATCCACCATATCATAACCAACATAAATCATCATATATAATAAAAAATACACGTCCCCCTCTGAAACAGAGGTGACCCAAACCAGTTAATTTATGTGAAGCCGCGACAAAACCAGGGGAGGGAGGGAGGGGAAAATCCAGATGAGAAGGTATGATGAGATTGAGCCCCTGAGGGGCGGGAAGCAGCTAAAATATGCTTCTCCCTGAGGTAACCTCCACCTCATAGGCTGAGGTGAGCGGGCGGAGAGAAGGGGCTCATTCGCTGATTCCCTTGAGTAAAAACCTAAACTGCCTGACAACTACCCTAACAGCCTAAAAGACCCCACTAACCTGCCTGGTAACCCATCCTGGCAGGAAAACCTAACTAAGGAGAAATATGGGCCTCATACACTAAACACTTAACCCATGTTCTCTTTTTTTTTTTTAATCAGAAAAAGAACTTTATTTAGGAATGGCACAGGACAACAAAACACTGTACAAGAAATACACAGACAGCATACATAATCACAGAGGATACAAAAATACAATGTTAATCAGTGCAAATTGCGCTTTAGTGAAAGCACAGGAACCTCATTGTTGCTCCATGCGCATCCCCAAAAGAAAACAGAACATAAGGAAAGAAAAAAAAAAATAAAAATTTAAGGGGGGAGGGGGAAAAAATAAAAAAACAGGAAAAACAACTAAACACGTGTTGTCATGAACATACCAGCTGCCAAAAGCATACCAATATCTACATAAGCAAGCGATTAAGAACCAGTTGAGGCGGAGCCACCTCCGGAGAAGACAGCCAGGGGCCCCAGATTTTCTCAAACTTAAGAGGAGTTTTTCCATGACAATAGGTGTGTTTTTCACGTATCAGAATAGAGTTGACAGATTGGATCCATTGGGCACCCGCAGGAGGCCTGGAAGATATCCACACTCTAGCAATCAGTTTTTTAGCTAAGTAGAGAAGTCGAAGGAGGGCAACAAGAATGTGTGGGAGGTATAGCGTCTCATCCAGGCCGCCCAGCAAGCACACCAGCGGATCCAACTGAAGTTGAACTTGGTATACACGATTAATAGTGGATACTACGAATTGCCAGTATCGTACCAGTTTGGGGCATCTCCAAAGCATGTGAATAAAGTCACCTGTATGTAAATTACATTTGGGACAGAGAGGTGAGGACCTCCTACCCCATGCATAGAGTTGTGCCGGGGTCCTATAAGTGCGGTGCAGTACAAATAAATGGGACAGTTTATGGCTAGCGGAGACAGAGACCAATGGCCTGGCTTCAAGTATCTGCTCCCAACGATCCCCATCAATGGGAACCAGATCCCCCTCCCACTTCGCCCTACAGGGAAGCAGGGAGGGGTCCTGCAGGGAAGACAACAATGTAACGTATATTCTAGAGATTATACCCCGTTTCTCACCGTCTCCAAAAATAGATTCCAGGAATGGAGAACTAATCAATCGCAGAGGGGTGTGGCGGTTCTGACTTTGTAGCGCATGCGACAAGCGCATATATTGATAGCGGCAATTACCCAGTTGTGGGAAATCAGCCTGAAATCGAGACCAGGGCTTAATAGCAGGGCCACATACCTGAGAAAAATATTTCACCCCAGCCCGGATCCACCCAGGGAAAGAACCCAACCTAGCGACCTCCCCATAGGAACGGTTGTTCCACAGAGGGGTACGGGCAAAAAAACCAGAGAGGCCCAGATTCTGCTTTACCGCTTTCCACAGTTTAGTCAGAAGGTGGGAGGTAGGACAGTGGGGGGGCAATTCAGGGAACCCCAGTTCCATTAAGGAGAAGGAAGTGTAGTCAGATGCAGACAGTGTAAGCAAGGCCCGGGAGGGATCCACGCAAGAAGGAAGATCCCAACCCGTGAAGTGCTGCAACTGTGATGCAAAAAAGTACATCTGGGCGTGGGGGAGGGCCATTCCACCCCTATCTTTGGGATATTGCAGAGTAGTAAGTTTCAATCGGGCCACCCCACCCCGCCATATAAGGGCCCTAAATTGGGAGTCTATTCTATCAAACCAGTATCGAGGTATCCACATCGGGGAGTTATGAAGGATGTAGAGCAGCTGAGGAGCCCAGATCATTTTGATCAAATTGACCCTACCCGTAACTGTAAGGGGAAGTTTACACCAGCTAGCACATTTAGTACGGAAACGGAGGAGGAGGGGTTTAAGGTTGAGGGAGACATAACCTCTCGGGTTATCCGAGACCAACACACCCAGATAGCGGAAGGTGGAGACCAACCCATGTTCTCTTTTAGTTATCCCTTCCACCATCCCATATGAAAGAGGGGCTAATTTAGTCCCCTTTTCAATATTCAAATGGCTGGAGCTTGTCAACTCAGAAGGAAGACCAGGTAAAGTTGGAGGCGTCAGGGTAAGCCGTGACAGCGCTGTGCTGGAAGGCTCCGTTTGCAGGTAAGTCAATGCATGCTAACACATTATGGGATAAACCTGCAGAGAGTGCATTTTTTTTTTTTGCAGTTTACTACTTCTTTAAGTGTCAGTCATTAGAGCTCACTGCACTGGAACACACTGCCCTGGTGTGAACTAGGGGCCATTGGAATACATGTTAAACAATGTCCATGTGTTTTTGATGCAAAATAAAATTGCACTGGTGGTTGAGAGTTGTAGCATTCTCTATAACTAAGCTTTCATTTCCTGTACCAGTATTTCAGGAGCCAGAAAATATTAGTGTCCTTTGCTGCATCTCTGTCCATTCATTTAAGATGTGTATCACAGGAGCAGCTTTTTTTCCCCCCTAGACTGACTGTTGCAAAGTGTGTGTCCCGGCCGGGTATGTACTCACTAGGGAGTGACCATGTTCTCCTCCAGCACCTGATCAATGTCCTCTTGATGTTGTTTGTGAGGATACAAGGTAAGTGCACCAGCATTGCTGTTTGAACATCCAGGCTTGTAATGAATAGTGTGGTTGATCCAAGCTAGACTCGCCACCCAGTGCTTGCTCTAGTGTGCCTAGCTTGGCTGTTTCCAGATAAGTGAGTGTAATCTTGTCTACCAAGCAGGTACTTCGCAATCTTTTCACACACAGCACATCCAGCTGCTGTATTTGGTAGGGCATAGACTTCGACTAGAGTATGCAACAACTCTCTCAATCCCATCTTGGTATTCCTGGCCCAGCACAGCTCCCAAGCCCTGCAAATTGCCAGATTTGTAAAGATTTTCGTATGCATATACCAAGCTGAAGGCACTAGTCAATTTGTCCTCAAAGTCCCAAAGACTTTTTAAACTTTTTTGCATCCATTTGAACTGCCTGCCACTTGGCCTTAACTTAAGTTTTGCCCACATAAAAGCTATATACTTGCAGTGGCAATCTGAGCAAAGTTCAAGATGACGTGTCAATAATAACCAGCCAGATCCAAAAAGGAATATAACTCACAGTTTAAGGGATCGGACAGTCTATTAAAGCCTGAGTCTTAGTTAGAGCAGGGGATAGCCCATATAGAGTTAGCTGAAAGAAAAAAAACTTGATGTAAGTGTCAAATGTGGGCATCAGAGGTCTTGGAAAATATTATGATGTCAGCCAGGTTAATCAGAATGGGGTCAAAGTTCATATCCCTGTGACGCCGCTCCATCAGACTCTGAAAAGGACTAGGTGAATCGATCAGGCCAAAGGGCATTCAGTTAAAGTGGTAGAACCCCAGAGTGTTAACAAAAACATTCTTATTGCGATCATTCTACTTAATGGAGATTTGCTAGTATCCATTGCCTAGGTCCAGCATGGAAAAGTAACAGGACTGTTGCAAGGTCATGGGAAACTCTTCTCGATTTCATTTGTTAAACAATTTTGGTTACCTATTTTGTAAGCTGGAAATTATAGATTGTATTTCCCGTGTCTAGAAGACTGTAGTTGGGAACACCAATTAGATTTGATTAAAAACTTTTAAACTTTTATTGGAACTTGACCTGTTTTAGAGTAAACGTCATTCCTTCTTCCGGAGTGATAAAAATCACAGACTAATACACAATAATACACATTACAATTGGTAGCACATGGTCATTAACCCATCTTTGCCACCCCTATTGCTATAGTGGTTACTAATCCACCCAGAGAATGAATACACTGAAATTAAACATGCTGCGACTACAGTCAGAGTCACAAGATGTGTTTGAATAAAGTCCTACACACAAGCAGCAACTCATTTGGGCATTCACCATACTGAAAAAAGGTTTCAAAATGTGATAACAAAGTAGCTAATATTACAGAAAATAAATAAAATAATGAATTACGAAACTCTTTACATTTCTAGTGAAGATCAACTATTTCCGAATTAAACTGCATAATATAATAACGTGTAAACTTTTGAAAGAATGCAAATGTGTGGTGAGATGAGTAAAAACTAATAGGGCAATTCAATAAACCATCTGTGACACTTTGTTGGTGGTATAGACACATTAGAAAGTTCTATGCCTAATTCACAAAAGCCATGCCACAGCTCCATTATCAGTTCCGACATATGCAACAGATTAATTTAGTTCTTATTTGTGCCACAATCCCAATGTGCTGCTACATTTGCGATCAATTTAAAAAATAATGTGTGCACAGAGCATGGTGATTAGGAATATATATACTGTACATGGTATGTTGCAAAATTCTAACCACTACTGCATAACAAGCTCCTTACCACTGAACTGTGTATATGGTGTGCTTTCCCTGCTCACCAAGCAAAACTCCTCCCCAGTAAAATATTTTCCCCAGCAAACACCCTGAAAAAGTGACCCATATCACTCACCTCTTCATCACCTGTCCACAGTTCGCCTCTGCAACCCTTGTGCACAGCTAACCTCCCCCCCCCCTCTACATCTCACCTCCTCACCTTCTGTCCACAGCTCACCTCTGCCCCCCTATCCACAGCTCACCTCTGCACCTCCTGTCCACAACTTACCTCTGCCCCCCAATTCACAGCTCACTTCTGCACCTTCTGTCCACAACTCACCTCTGCCCCCCTATCCACAGCTCACCTCTGCACCTCCTGTCCACAACTCCCCTCTGCCCCCTATCCACAGCTCACCTCTGTACCTCCTGTCCATAACTCACCTCTGCCCCCCTATCCACAGCTAACCTCTGCACCTTTTGTCCACAACTCACCTCTGCCCCCCTATCCACAGCTCACCTCTGCCCTCCTGTCCACAACTCACCTCTGCCCCCCTACACAGCTCACCTATGCACCCCCCATTCACAATTCACTTCTGCCCCTCCTCCACAGGTCACCTCTGCACCCTTTGTCCATAGCTTGTCTCTGTAGCTCTTGTTCACAGCTCACCTTTATTTCTGCAATCCCCCTCCTCAACTCTGACCTCTGTACCTCCAACTCCACCTCCACAGTCTTCACCTTCACACTCCTCCTCTTCCAAGCTCACCCAACTTCATGTATACCTCTAGCCCACCACCTCTCTTAAGAGCAGCAGCCTTGCTCTAGTACCTCCTGCAGCTGTGCCTTTTTCCACACACACTCATACATGGTTCTGCCAACTATCACTTGGCCAGCAGTGGCAGCAAGGAGAAAATGGTGGGGGCATCAGGATCTGGGGGCCAGGCCAGAGATAGGAATCACAGAATGGACAGTTCGGGGCAACTTCCCCCTTCTGTCACCAACTTATCCCAGCCCTGCCCAAAGCCCTACTAAAACATTACATGACTTTAGTCATAGCTACATGAACTGCATGAACCACATAACAAATGTTAAAAGCCCAGAAAAAAAAAAAAAGTCTTTAAAAGATAAAATATAAAAAACAGCTTTTGCTGAAGTACTCATCTTCATTTTGGAGCTGTCCCCAGTAGTACTTCTTTTCCACCACAAGATGTCCTCATGATGTCCCCGTGTTCAGGGTTAGTATGCCAACCGGCTTTGTTCAACCCATTTCTTCTGAGGTCAGACTGGCATGGATACAGAGTCAGCAGTGGACAGGGTAGTCTCCAGCTAGATTTTAGCGTGGAGAATGGGGGGGCGGGGATAGAAGAGGAGTACATTGCCATCCTAGGCTATGGGGCTGTGCATTTCTATTGATGCACACAGTGTATACAGACACAACTCTAGTCCCGGGATGCAAGGTTGACTCCATAGTACACTGCAAGAGAAAGGAGCCACCCTGAAACAGGAAATCCTGGGCAGCAGTCATGGCACCAGCCTAAACTGAAAAATAGGCAGGGATTAAAAGATAAAGAAGATGCATGCTCAGTAAGTAAATTATTCAGCTGCTGAAAGTGCTTAAAGTGGAGTTCCACTCGTTTTTGTGTTTAATAAAAGTCAGTAGCTACAAAAAGTGTAGCTGCTGACTTTTAATAAACACACACTCACCTGTCCCAGGATCCAGAGATATGGCTGTCCGAACCCTTGGTTCTCTCCCTTGCCTCTCCCCTGCACTGGCATTACAAGTGTGGGCACCCGGCTGTGACAGCTTGCGGCTTCACAGCTGGGTGTGCACTGCGCATGCCCGAGTCGAGCTGCACCTCCTGAAGTGTCAAGCAATCTTCTGGGACCTGTGACGCGTCCAAGAAGATTGCAGGGAGGGAGGGGAAGGGCAGAACTTCTGCTCAGATCGCCTAGGCGGCCCAAGCAGAAGTAGAAGTGGGTACCTGTCAAAACTAGGTACTTGCTCCCCCCCATAAAAAAATGACATGCCAAATGTGGCATAAGAGGGGGGAGGAAGGCTTAAAGTGGAATTTCCCCTTTAGGGTGGAGCTCTGCTTTAAAAACCGAGGGGTTAATATCACTTTAGGCCCCTTTCACACGGGCTTTCCGATCAGGTCTGCTTGTCAGTTTTTCAGGTGGACCTGACTGGATGCTCCATGCACCCCTATGAAGCAGCAGATGCTAACATGTCCCCTGACACCCGCTGCTATCCGATCCTGTCCTGGGTGGAAAGCCCGTGTGAAGGGACCCTTAATGTTCAATTTAGAGCTGAACTGCAGAAAAAAATAAAATAAAGACGCAATTTAAATACATATATGGAAACTGAATTTTGATTTTGTGAAAACAGTGCTGCAGTCTAGGTATTTGTACTGAACAGAATATCCAGATCCTAAACCTCCACTGCTGCAGCAGCGTAACTTGGCAAAGAACAGTGGGAGAGATTTACTAAAACTAGATCACTCAGAACTAGATCACTCTGGTGCAGCTGTGCATGGTGACCAATCAGCTTCTAGCTTCAGCTTGTTCAATTAAGCTTTGGTAATAAAACCTGGCTGCTGATTGGTTTCTATGCAGAGCTGTACCAGCTTTTGCACTGTCCCGTTTTAGTTAATAACCCTGACTGTGTCAGCACTCTTATAAAACCCTCCCTCTGCCCTCTTCATTGTCAGCACATACTGAAGATACTGCCTGAATCCTGGTGCTTCCCTCCTCCAGTATGAGCTCTGCTGTACAAGGGAATGCTAAGGCTGGTAGAAAGACACATTTAGAAATGATGGCCAGTTACGTTTGGCATACTTTTAAAGATAAGAAATAAATAATACTGAATTGCATTAATTGGTGTTCTTATATCTGAAGTTTTTTTTTTTTTTTTTTAGTAACTATAAATAATGTATGCATTCATTAAAAATACACTGCAGTTTTCTTTTCTTAGAATAAAGGATAAAGGGTATGCTACGGCAACTAACCATTCCTTTTTCATATTCAAACTGCTTTAAGTTGTTGGAAGGTGGGTAACTGCACATCTCTGTGCTCTACCTTAGATGTGTAGTGTGGGAATTCGAATATAGAAGCCCACCCTGATTTTTATTGAGTGCTAGTGCCCAACTATAAATAATTTCTTGATCATGTCACTTTTAAGCCTTGTCTGTGCTATGCTAAGGATGTGACACAAAAACTGCCTCCAGCACTCAGAGTAAACTTGAAGTTCTGTGCTGATGAAGCCGATGTGAGCGTTTCATAAGGGAGAAGGAAGCAGGACTTATGGGGAAAAAAATCAAAGGTTTTGGCTTCAGAAGCCATTCCCATAAAAGCTTAATCCCTTGTCACACAGAGGTCATCTTTCCTTTAAAATGTGTTTATGATCCCTTTGTGTATTGTATCTTGCCACAAAAGCCTCTCTGCAGTCTCAAGGATGAAGGGGCAATTCTATGGCTCTCATGGGGGTTTATTGCCCTCACTGGCATAAGAATAGCGACAAGAGACCAAACTAGTGCCAGTGTGACAAAGGCTGAACCCCAAGGGCTCACATGAGCTGGCTTTCATGTAGCACATAAATCTTGCAGAGTTGGAATAATTAAAAAGGTTTCTCCTGGGGGCTTCATGATTTGTTTTTACAATTCCCTAGGCCTCTTCATTTCCACCTCCAGTGGTCCAGCAGTGAGTGACCCGGAGCAAGGAATAAACATGATTGGCTAATAGCCTCTTCTGTGGACATTTTCATTTTATAGAGAGGTGATGGGCACTTAACACTCAAATGAAGCTGGGAAATCTATGGGATCATATATCACCTATCCTATCACTAGGTAGGCAAAGATAGATAGATAGATAGATAGATAGATAGATAGATAGATAGATAGATAGATAGATAGATAGATAGATAGATAGATAGATAGATAGATAGATAGATAGATAGATAGATAGATAGATAGATAGATAGATAGATAGATACCGTAAAATAGATAGATAGATAAGATAGATAGATAGATAGATAGATAGATAGATAGATAGATAGATAGATAGATACCGTAAAATAGATAGATAGATAGATAGATAGATAGATAGATAGATAGATAGATAGATAGATAGATAGATAGGGTCGGCCCTACCATGGGTCCCGCTGGGTCCATTGGACCCAGGCAGCACTCGGAGAGGGGCAGCAAATAGACTCTCAAGATTTTTTTCCAGCAGTTTTGTGTGTCATCAGTTTGCGGCGCATTACGGGTGGCATTTCCCCATCTCATACTGCCGCCCGTAGTGCAAACTGATGAGTATGAGGAGGCAGAGTGTCTCCTCCTGGGAACCTTCCTCACATGATCGTGGTGTGCGTAATGACGTCAGACATCAGTACACTCCATCTCACGCAGGACAGGCTGGATCTTCTAGGACAGTGGGAGCAGCAGACACAGGAGTGACAGGAGGACTGAGGACAGACAGGTGTTTGGTGGATCGGTCCAGTAGTGAGTTATGGAAGAAGATAACATTATATATAATATTTTCTAAAGGTTATATAAAGGTTATATTTATATAAAATAATGGATGTGGGGGCCTTTTGTTGGGCGGGATTTTTTTTTTTCGGGGGGGGGGGGGCAGCATTATTTTCTTGAACCCAGGCAGCACAATGTCATGGGCCAGCCCTGGATAGATAGATAGATGGCATGATGGTTGAACTAGATCACATGTACAGTATATCTGTGGATATAATAATCTCTGATATGCAGTATAAATGCATTATAATAAAGTCAGCACTTGTAATTGGACTTAAAGCAAAACTAAAGTCTTATATTAAAAAAACTGTGAGCAGACAGGCTCTTTATTGCACAAGAGAATCTGCAATAAAATAAACCTACCTACCTGCTCACAGTCTTCTGAAGAATGTACACTGAGCTGCGCATGCTGGGATGACTGCACACCTGAGCATGCATGGAAGTGAAATCATCCCATGCCAGACAATAAATATGGTCAAAGACCAGCACCTGGGAAAAAATCAAGGGTAAAATGATGCGTGGTTGATTTGTGGGCATTGAACGGTTGATGTAAAGGTTAGTATAGTGGACTTTAGCATCACTTAAGGGTGGGCCATACACGGTTGGATTCTCCTTCCTGCTGAAGCGATGATTCCAACCATTATTGGGCAGGTTGAATGTGCCAAGTTGATTATTATCGCAAGCAGGGGCTTTAGCTGCTAGCGATAATCACTGTCTTCTCTTCCCCCACCCGCTCCCACTCCCCTCCAGGAGAAGACAATGTCTTGGCAGGAGGGATTCCCCTGTCAACACTGTCTATGTTGATGGGGGAATCGTGCACATTTCTTTTCTGCAACCACGGGAAATTTGCACCGTCTATGGCCTGCCTAAGTAAGGCTGGCCGTACATGTTCAATTACATTGTACAGTTTTCCTTTAGATGTACCAAAAACTATATATTATGAGGTCAAAACTAAACAACTTTCAATTGTTTCAATTTAGGCAAGCCCTTGCACTACATATTTTAAGGTAAATCTAAAGGAAAATTGTAAAAGAAGATTGAATATGTATGGCCAGCCTAAGATAACTTATTTTTGCAGGGTAATGATGTAATCACTTAATAATCACTTTTATGTGAATATTTAAATCAAAAATGTATCAATTAAAACATCCTAGGGGTTAACTCTGACTCAAAACCTGTCTACAGTCACAGCAGTGTAAATGCAAATACTGCATAGGTGATGTGGGAAAATAATCATCCCTAATACATACTGCTTTAGATTGTGATACGCGAATACTAAGTGGCCTGATTAAATTTATTACTTGGAGTCTTCTTTCACTGAGTCAAATCATAGAGAAATAGTAAATATCAGTAAGCACATATGCAGCTGCCAGCATTGACTGCAGCCTCAGTTTATAGAGACATGGCTTAGGGAGCAGCACAATGGCTCTGTAGGATATACTGTTACATTAGCATTAAGCCCTAGGTGGTAATTAATGTACAGTAACCAGCCTCCTGCAGTGCATCAATGACATACAAGGTAAAGCTTTCTTATGTGTAGCAAATTTGTTCCTCTCTTTGACAAATCAAATGAATAACTCCTGGCTCTTTCCAGGAGCCTGAATGGCAAAAATACTTAGCTTTTTTCATGGCTGGCTTGCAATGCATAGGCATTCCTCTACTGGTCAGTATAAGGCTAAGGGGCATTGAAAAACTAGATGTTAGGGTGTTCATAGACATGGGAAGATCATCACCCAGTTATGCCAATTTTAGCAAAATTCGAGCACCAGTAAACACCACCCCCGCATACACAGGGGAATAGAGATCCATTGAGTTGGATCTTGGCCAATCAATGTTCTTTAGGGATAGGTCACTTGTCTCTGTGGCCCTACTTTAGGTATGTGACTAAATTGGACAGCCTACCTGCTACAGTAAGAGTTTCTAAGATAGTAAGGGCAGCCTTTTAAAGAGAAGCAATACAGGTCCTTCTCAAAAAATTAGCATATTGTGATAAAGTTCATTATTTTCTGTAATGTACTGATAAACATTAGACTTTCATATATTTTAGATTCATTACACACAACTGAAGTAGTGCAAGCCTTTTATTGTTTTAATATTGATGATTTTGGCATACAGCTCATGAAAAACCAAAATTCCTATCTCAAAAATTAGCATATCATGAAAAGGTTCTCTAAACAAGCTATTACCTAATCATCTGAATCAACTAATTAACTCTAAACACCTGCAAAAGATTCCTGAGGCTTTTAAAAACTCCCAGCCTGGTTCATTACTCAAAACCGCAATCATGGGTAAGACTGCCGACCTGACTGCTGTCCAAAAGGCCATCATTGACACCCTCAAGCAAGAGGGTAAGACACAGAAAGAAATTTCTGAACGAATAGGCTGTTCCCAGAGTGCTGTATCAAGGCACCTCAGTGGGAAGTCTGTGGGAAGGAAAAAGTGTGGCAGAAAATGCTGCACAACGAGAAGAGGTGACCAGACCCTGAAGAAGATTGTGGAGAAGGACCGATTCCAGACCTTGGGGGACCTGTGGAAGCAGTGGACTGAGTCTGGAGTAGAAACATCTAGAGCCACCGTGTACAGGCGTGTGCAGGAAATGGGCTACAGGTGCCGCATTCCCCAGGTCAAGCCACTTTTGAACCAGAAACAGCGGCAGAAGCGCCTGACCTGGGCTACAGAGAAGCAGCACTGGACTGTTGCTCAGTGGTCCAAAGTACTTTTTTCGGATGAAAGCAAATTTTGCATGTCATTCGGAAATCAAGGTGCCAGAGTCTGGAGGAAGACTGGGGAGAGGGAAATGCCAAAATGCCTGAAGTCCAGTGTCAAGTACCCACAGTCAGTGATGGTCTGGGGTGCCATGTCAGCTGCTGGTGTTGGTCCACTGTGTTTTATCAAGGGCAGGGTCAATGCAGCTAGCTATCAGGAGATTTTGGAGCACTTCATGCTTCCATCTGCTGAAAAGCTTTATGGAGATGAAGATTTCATTTTTCAGCACAACCTGGCACCTGCTCACAGTGCCAGAACCACTGGTAAATGGTTTACTGACCATGGTATTACTGTGCTGAATTCGCCTGCCAACTCTCCTGACCTGAACCCCATAGAGAATCTGTGGGATGTTGTGAAGAGAAAGTTGAGAGACGCAAGACCCAACACTCTGGATGAGCTCAAGGCCGCTATCGAAGCATCCTGGGCCTCCATAACACCTCAGCAGTGCCACAGGCTGATTGCCTCCATGCCACGCCGCATTGAAGCAGTCATTTCTGCAAAAGGATTCCCGACCAAGTATTGAGTGCATAACTGAACATAATTATTTGAAGGTTGACTTTTTTTGTATTAAAAACACTTTTTTTTATTGGTCGGATGAAATATGCTAATTTTTTGAGATAGGAATTTTGGGTTTTAATGAGCTGTATGCCAAAATCATCAATATTAAAACAATAAAAGGCTTGCACTACTTCAGTTGTGTGTAATGAATCTAAAATATATGAAAGTCTAATGTTTATCAGTACATTACAGAAAATAATGAACTTTATCACAATATGCTAATTTTTTGAGAAGGACCTGTATATCTTTTGGGTCAATTTTACTTAAGTTTTTCTTTTACAACTTCAGGATCGGCACGTTATACCTTTATCCTGTCCAGGCTGTTTTTCAATTTTTATTGCTGTGATGGTTTGACTCACAGTTTCTCTGTCATGCAACATTGCACCCAATATAATTTTATGTAATTTGTATGAAGCAGATAGAGCTATTTTTGGTGGCATTTAATAACCATTATTTTTTTTATCCTTACTATATACTGTATATAAAGAATTACTGAACACTTTTTTTAAAAAACCTGTTTCCCTTAATGTCTAATATAAAAACTATACAAACAAAATGCCAGTACAGTCTGACCTCCTCAAAAATAACCCCTTTTTGGAAAGTGGACACTCCAAAGTGATCTATTTCTTGTCACATTTTGTTTGAAAATGAAGAAATATGCTGATGTTGATGTGGAAAAAGATGCTTTAGCTTTTATAAACGGCCAACTAAAGCCAAACGCAGGTCTCCTTAAGTAGTGAATGTTCCCTATAGTAGGAAACTGCAATGGATAGATATCATAAGCTCAATTCACTTTAAACACCACCCTTCCAAAATAATCCCAACAATTATTGGTGGTCATTGGCATTTTAGCCCCCCCAAAACAATCCTCCATCGTTGCTGGTCATGTGGTCTATTATTCCGGACCAGAATAAAAACCAAACATATGTGGAAAACCACCATACGTTAAGTTTAAAGCAACTGTCTAATGTTAGGACATCATTTCAAGGCATCCAGACTACCTAAGGCACAGTTCACACCTGTGCTATTTAACGTGTGTTGCTCAAAGAGAGGCAATGCATTACAAGAGAATTGCCAACCTTGATGCCCTTGAACCAGATTATGGGATGAACTTCTGAGAGTGGCAGTGGGAAAAAAACTAATGATTTCTGATGGTAATAATGTCTACTATTGCTAATCTCACTGATATCATTTCTTACACTACATTATGGTAGCTCACTCTCTGTGCTTTCTGTGTGTACAATTTACTCTTTTATGTGATGCTATTATAATGGTTCTCTGCTCTTTGCCCTGCTATAGCCTGACATTATATTTCTGACTGTATTTGTATATTCTGCTAATCTGTTTGCCTCTGTCTATATCTACTGTCACTGTCTTCCGTGTGTTGCATTTGTAATACTGCCTTCTACATATGTAATACCCTCTTCTTCTTCTTCACCCAGTCCTTTTTTAATGCTGTCAGCCCACTTTCCTAGTTCAAATGCATGATTTACCAATACACTCTTTGCAGGTGTGCTTGATATTTTCTGCCTATAGCACTACTCCTGGGTGGACCACTGTAACTGACCACAGATTCTTTCCCTAATCAGTGCAGGTCACCAGGCACACAGCAGCAGCATCTCATCCACACATGCTCAATGAACAATCCAGGTGTGTCTTTTTGAAGTTTATTGCTGAGTAACTATTAACTTGGGAGAACAGTAGGGAAGGAGATACTCCAAAACACTTGATGCACAAATCGCAGAGAAGTCTTCTCTATCTTTAAGCAACAGCAATACTGTATCCTCCCCAGTTGGAGACCAAGGGGATTTCTTTGGCAGAAATTGTCTATCTTCTAGTAGCTGCAGGACCATTAAGCACTGCACACAGGGAGGGTTTGGCTCTACTCACAGACCTTGGTAATGATAAGTGTAGAGAAACGACTTTCAGCAGAGTAGCCTGGTTTCCATTCCAGGAACAGGGGGTCCAGAGGGAAGCAGTCCCCCTTACCTTGAGCTCCTGGATTTGTCCCCACAGGGGGAGAAGAGGGCAGACTCTCAAGGGTTCCAGCCTATTTATTAGTAATCCAGCCATCATCTGGGCACACCTCCACAGGGACTAGCTAGGCCCTGCTAAATATTCAGGCGGGGAATCTAAATCCTCCTGCCCTATGCTCCAAAAAATTCTTCCAAAAGGCAAAGGAAGGTAATCAAACTCCCAGCCAGTAAAACCCCAAATAGACTGTACTAAAATATTTCTGCTTCTGTGCTTACAGCAGAAGCGAATAATAAATTTACCAAACAGAGCCTAGCTTTGAGGGTGCTACATGCCATTTTAACAAAGCATAACAAGACACTATAATGTCACTCTACTAATAACATTTTCTGCCTGCTCATTAGCCTCCACTCTTTCCTTTAGTCCTTAGCACATTTTTGCACCTATTATGTCTCATCCAACACCCTCTTTACCTAATATACTTGGTCCTAAGTAGCTAGCTTTTGTTTCTGATCAGTGAAAGACTTGGTTGCTTTCAGTCAGGCTAGCAAGACTAAAGAGGTACAAAGATAGACTTCAAAAAATAGAAACGTTTTTGGGCTTCTATAGTAGACAGGGACGGAAATCGATTTGGCCATCATACTGTAATACGTAAGACAATAAATACAGATGGAAGCAGCCAAAATGTTTGATGAACAAAAGTGATCTAGGAACAACTGACCTGAGAGATGAGTGCTTAAAAATACGTGATATTGCCTTACTTTCTGTCTCTCTACTGCTGGGTTAACCAATGTTTATGAATTATAGCTCTGACAGTCTCATGTTTCAAAGGTGTTATAGGCTCAGATTATATAAACTCGGTGCTCAAGCTGAAGCAACTTTATGGCATGTAGCTGCACATAATAAGAAAATATTTTACAGGTAGTGATAAAATTATTTTTCTTAAGACTATCACGCCGCAATAAACTTTTTTCGATCCAGCTTCTTCAGATAAGTTTCATTTACAGCTAATTCTCTTCTTCCCTCTTGATTCTAACTTTACTGAATGGCCTGCAATCTGTATGCCAGGAAAGAATTCTATAATGTATATAGACATCAGGCGGTTGCCAGCTCACTGGGCAGTTGTCTAATCAGTTTTAACATCTCAAACAGCAATCACTGGGCTATTCTTCCCATCCTATGACAAAGGCTAAAGGATGGCCCAGTGCCTTTGGCTTATTTACCTTAGTGAGTTAAAAAATTAATTACTGCTTGGAGCAAACTAACATAGAAGTCCAGGGCAGCCCTTTATTAGCAGACCCCTTCATTAATTTCCATCAGCGGATTTGTTGTTAATGGTTGCTTGGTCTCAGTCAGCTAAAAAGCAGCATCTGTGCCATTGAGTTGGGAAGCTGAGGCCAAAGGAGGGGTGAAGACAGAGAGGGAGGAGGTGGATTCTGTTTACAAATCACCCCTTATTAACATGATGGCTTAGTCTAGGGGGACCATGTCCCTAAGCACTCCCTTGTACGTTATCACTGTTATGAACAGTGACTCTGTCTGTCTTACCTGATGCTCTCTGGTCCATAATGACCTTTATAAAGATATAATGCAAAGAACTTTAAACTGTGTTCACAAGTTTGTAAAACGTTATTTATACTTTCAAGTATTTATTAATACAGATTTCAATTTACAATCCTTACCATATAATTTCATTTATTCTAATATTTAATATTTTGTGATTATATAATTTTTTTTTAAAACTCAATTGTGCTACATAACATGATGAGTGATGTTTTTTGTTGGGTCAGGGCTTCTGTATAGAGTAATAATGTTGGATTCTTTGTTTAAACATAATGCCCTGAATGATGAAACCATTTTATACAAAATCCATACCACCCATGTCATGTGATTGTTTTATCAAAAGCTACTGGAGGCAACAGTTGGTGCGCTTTATATAAAGGACTATATACAGTGCCTTGCGAAAGTATTCAGCCCCCTTGAACTTTGCGACCTTTTGCCACATTTCAGGCTTCAAACATAAAGATATAAAACTGTATTTTTTTGTAAAGAATCAACAACAAGTGGGACACAATCATGAAGTGGAACAAAATTTATTGGATATTTCAAACTTTGTTAACAAAAAAAAACTGAAAAATTGGGCGAGAAAAATTATTCAACCCCTTTACTTTTAGTGCAGCAAACTCTCTCCAGAAGTTCAGTGAGGATCTCTGAATGATCCAATGTTGACCTAAATGACTAATGATGATAAATAGAATCCACCTGTGTGTAATCAAGTCTCCGTAAAAATGCACCTGCACTGTGATAGTCTCAGAGGTCCGTTGAAAGCCCAGAGAGCATCATGAAGAACAAGGAACACACCAGGCAGGTCCGAGATACTGTTGTGGAGAAGTTTAAAGCTGGATTTGGATACAAAAATATTCCCCGAGCTTTAAACATCCCAAATAGCACCGTGCAAGCGATAATATTGAAATGGAAGGAGTATCAGACCACTGCAAATCTACGAAGACCTGGCCGGCCCTCTAAACTTTCAGCTCATACAAGGAGAAGACTGATCAGAGAAGCAGCCAAGAGGCCCATGATCACTCTGGATGAACTGCAGAGATCTACAGCTGAGGTGGGAGACTCTTTCCATAGGACAACAATCATTCGTATACTGCACAAATCTGGCCTATTTGGAAGAGTGACAAGAAGAAAGCCATTTCTTAAAAATATCCATAAAAAGTGTTGTTTAAAGTTTGTCACAAGCCACCTGGGAGACACACCAAACATGTGGAAGAAGGTGCTCTGGTCAGATGAAACCAAAATCAAACTTTTTGGCAACAATGCAAAACGTTATGTTTGGCGTAAAAGCAACACAGCTCATCACCCTGAACACACCATCCCCACTGTCAAACATGGTGGTGGCGGCATCATGGTTTGGGCCTGCTTTTCTTCAGCAGGGACACGGAAGATGGTTAAAATTGATGGGAAGTTGGATGGAGCCAAATACAGGACCATTCTGGAAGAAAACCTGATGGAGTATGCAAAAGACCTGAGACTGGGACGGAGATTTGTCTTCCAACAAGACAATGATCCAAAACATAAAGCAAAATCTACAATGGAATGGTTCACAAATAAACATATCCAGGTGTTAGAATGGCCAAGTCAAAGTCCAGACCTGAATCAAATCAAGAATCTGTGGAAAGAACTGAAAACTGCTGTTCACAAATGCTCTCCATCCAACCTCACTGAGCTCGAGCAGTTTTGCAAGGAGGAATGGGCAAAAATTTCAGTCTCTCGATGTGCAAAACTGATAGAGTCATACCCCAAGCCACTTACAGCTGTAATTGCAGCAAAAGGTGGCGCTACAACGTATTAACTTAAGGGGGCTGAATATTTTGGACGCCCAATTTTTCAGTTTTTTAGAATGGCCAAGTCAAAGTCCAGACCTGAATCCAATCGAGAATCTGTGGAAAGAACTGAAAACTGCTGTTCACAAATGCTCTCCATCCAACCTCACTGAGCTCGAGCAGTTTTGCAAGGAGGAATGGGCAAAAATTTCAGTCTCTCGATGTGCAAAACTGATAGAGACATACCCCAAGCGACTTACAGCTGTAATCGCAGCAAAAGGTGGCGCTACAAAGTATTAACTTAAGGGGGCTGAATAATTTTGCACGCCCAATTTTTCAGTTTTTTATTTGTTTAAAAAGTTTGAAATATCCAATAAATTTCGTTCCACTTCAGGATTGTGTCCCACTTGTTGTTAATGCTTCAAAAAAAATCACAGTTTTATATCTTTATGTTTGAAGCCTGAAATGTGGCAAAAGGTCGAAAAGTTCAAGGGGGCCGAATACTTTCGCAAGGCACTGTATCTACTGTACAGTCCACCAAACAACAAAAAATTTAATATTTCCTGAGCTGTAAAGAGATTTCCTGTGCTCCCTTCACCCTACAATCCTCCTGCTAAATTTAGTTAAATGACCAGAGGTGGCAAGAAGAGGCAGTCACACTGAAAGAAAAGTTAGTTTATTTCAAAGTTTGGTGCTAACCCCTCTTACCCTGCTGTCCTTGGAACTGGCCTACAAGTATAAATAAGTCAAAAAGTATGGCGCTAAATTAATACAACATGATAGAAAATATACAGTACTCAATGTGCATAAAAACTCTAATATAAATAATAATAAAAATCAATTCATAAAGTGCAAAAATGTGAAAAAAATGAAAATTTACATTTAAAAAAAATACACCAACATAATAAAATAATTAAAAGTGTTGAAAAACAAATATTTAAAACCTATAAACAAATAATAGGTCCCAATCCATAAATTAAAAAATCTAAAAAATAGGTAATTCATATGCAACATCCAAAAAATATAAACAACATCCCTTAGCGCAATATATTTAAAAAAAATCGGTACCTTTATTAATAGAAGTGCACTTACATGTTTTCCGCAGTAAAATTGCATGAAAAGATGCACAGAGAAGTTTCCTGAGCAGGCAACCTCCAAACACCAGTGTTTCGGCAGTGTGATAGGCATCAGGTATAGGCCCTTCCCAACTCATGTTTCGTCAAAGAAGGATGTCTTCAGGGGAACTGGCCTACAAACGCCATTTTGGTGAATAAAGGTGCTGTTTCTAAGGCTAAAAAGCATCTGTGAACCCAATTATGTAATTAGCTTCCAACGTTTATGGGGAACAAGAAACCTTTCAGTGGCAGGAACTGAAAATAATGTAAAGGTAAGGCATTTAGTGCAGAAGACTTTTCTTTCACTATAGCACATGTGTAGAAGCTACTGATTTGTCACATGCTGACCTGACGGGCCTACAATTGACTATACCCTCTGTAGCCATCATATATCCACAGTGCAAGTAACTCAATGCTCTTGCTAGCTTCCTTACTTATTCCTGGGCCTTCATACTGTAGCTGCCATCCTTCTGGATAAAGTATCTCAGAAAATGCCACCATTTATTTATTACAAGTAGAAGTTTATGTACGTAGGTCTGTTCTTGTCTAGCATTGATAAGTGTCAATCTTAGTGCACAGGCTACTCTACACATATTGGTAACAAGCTGAGGAAAAACACAGCTGACATCATTTATAAACAATTTCTAGGGACAATTTGGTGACATGCCAATGTTTCTACAGCTGGTCCTACATGACCTTATTTTCACTAGCAGTGCAACAAATCTTGGCTAGCACTTCTGATTATGGTTGAAAGGAATGAACATTGGCAGCATTATGTACAAAGGTTTTCCAGCATGCTGGGATATAAGAACAATACAGCATTCATTCTTCTTTTTTCCTGAGGAAAAGCTATAGTTTATTCATTGCAAAACTACATAACCCATCAAGCTGGAACATACTCATACTTCATACTCCTGATATGTGCCTGCTGTGCCATGTATGAAAAAAGTATCCTGTTCTCTTTGTATTTCTTCCTTTGTGTGAAATCCCTGGTGTTACTGCCAGTCCCTTTGCTTTCCTATTAGGACCCTTTCACACTGGCACTCTTCGCCAGCGGATCCGCCTGATCCACACTGAGGAGGGGGATGACAGGTCTGTGTCCGCTCCACTTATGCAGACACAGCCCGCTTTCCTGTATGGGTGGTTGGATCTAAACGAACAACCTGGCTGTCTGTTTACATCCGATCGGCCAAATGGATGGGGAATGGATCTCCATTCGTCCGTTTTTAGCGGACAGGATCAGATCAACGGGTGTCAACGGACAATAGATGATCTGATCAAGTCTGCCTAAAAAACTGACAGGCAGACCTGATTGGTCTAAAATAACAAACCAAAAATTTGGTTCCTGCGCTCAGAGTGGTGTGATCCTCAAACCACCTTAGCCACAGTCATGCAGCTGCTGGGAACTTTCGACTCGGCATCACTGGATAACTTCGGCCTTGCAGCCCCTTACAAGACCACGGTAGTCTAAGATGTCTTTTTTTTCCCCCCTTGTATCCTTATTGGGGCGGTGCCCCTCAGATCTACCTATCAAGTCTGACAGGCTGTTTTTGGGGCGGGCACCTCGTGTACACGTCCCTGCGGGGGAGGGCCTACGTCAAATTGTACCATGTCCAAGAGGTCATTGTCTGGTATTTAAAGCAAGAGCTTAGACATGCTACTAAGGCTCTGAGGAAGAGGCTAAGCCTTGAAACGCACAAGCCATTCCAGCTTCAGGGGACGGTTCAGCCTTTGATCTTGATGCTGATTACAACATACCTATTTGATATGCTTTCACCAAGAACTCGTTTGTGAGTATTTTTATACCTTTTATTTGAATAAAACTTTTTAGAGGATAATGCACTAGGCCGGTGCGCCCTTGTGTTTGTTTTTTCATTTTTTAGACCTGATTGGTCTGCCTGTGTGAAAAGGGGCTTTAAAAACTGACCACACTAAGCAGGAGAACTCAGCCTGCTTTCCTCTAATGAGCAGACTTGTCATGACAGCACCCCCCCCCCCCCCCTGTACAGCTATTCACCGGGAAACTCAGTGTTCTGCTGTTTCTCCTCGCCTTGCTCTTATGCAGCTGAGAACAGAAGAACTGTGAAAAAAAGGTATTTATAATGTTTTTTTTTTTTATCTAAACACAAAGGTTTTGCCTTTTATTTCTATTTTAAAGTGAATGGGTTGTTTAACAAGGTGAGGGTTTACAATCACTTTCATCAAATAGGAAATCAGTACCTAACTGTGTTCCCTATTATTCAGAGAACCATTCTTTCAGTGGCTAGCAGGGTTTAATTATGTTTTTGGTCTCTTTACCTAGGCTCAGTAACTTAAGCTTATACAGTGGTAGGCCATACAGTGGTAGAATTTTGAACAAAAGCTAGTGTCACAGTTCCACATCCAAAATGGTTCTCACTGGTGTGTATATGTAATCTAGAATTAAAATACCAACCCAAGGGAATTTCACTCCCAAACACCTCCTATGTGAGAAAGTTATACAATATGTTCCTCATCAACAAAAATATCTTGCTATTAACAAAAAAATGCATTTAAATAATTTTTATTTTTAGTATCAAAGCACACTAAGCACACACAAGCACACACAAGCACACTTTAACACTGGTTAAAACCATTAAGGTCCCTTTCACACATGCTGTCCGTTTGTACGTCTTTCATCCATCCGTTGATAGATGAAAAATGGACATCAATGTATCTCTATGTTAAAACAGATGACAACGGATGATCATCCGTTAACATTTGTTTTCATCCGCTTCAGTCAATATCCGTTTTTTTGAACGGATGAATGCCCTATTTTTCATCCGTCAAAAAAAAACGGATCGGACGAAAAACGGATGACAACGGATGAAAAACGGATGACAACAGATGAAAAACATTTAACAACTGACGAAAAACGGATGAAAAACATAACAACTGACGAAAAACGGATGACAACTGATGAAAAACGGATGAAAAACGGATGACAATTGACGAAAAAAGGATGAAAAATGGATATGAACTGAGATGAAAATGGACGTTGACTGAAGACAAAAAACGTGACTGAACTGATGAACTGAACGGACCGTATGTGTGAAAGGGGCCTAAAACATGCCTAAAGCAGAGACCCAAATTTGAGTGTAAATTCAAATAATGTAGATCAGCTACATATATACAATTGTTACATACTGTATATACTCGAGTATAAGCCGACTTTTTCAGCAGGTTTTTTCATGCTGAAAAGCCCCCCTCGGCTTATACTTGAGTCACAGTCTCACTTACCTTTTCCCAGGTTAGTGCGCATACACCGCCGCCACTCAGGAAAGCCCATACACGTTCGGCTATTCCCGGGCAGACGGCGCATGTGCGGTGACGTAATGGTGTCGGGCGGCGCCATTTTTAAATGCAAGGTGGAAAAGTAAGCAAGACTCCTCCACAGTGCCTGCATCTCCTCAGGAGATGTAGTGCTGCGGGCATGGTACAGGATGTACCATGCCCGCAGCACTGCATCTCCTGTGCCATGCCTGAACTATCTGTGCCATGCCTGTGTACCATCTCCTGTGCCATGCCTGTGTACCATCTCCTGTACCATTCCCACAACCCTGCATCTCCTGTACCATGTCCGCAGCCCCTGCACCATGCCCGCAGCCCCTGTTTTGGGTCTCGTGGTGGTCCAGTTAGGTCCAGTCGCTGCTGCATTTCCCACCCTAGGCTTATACTCGAGTAAATAAGATTCCCCAGTTTTTTTAGATAAAATTAGGAGCCTTGGCTTATATTCGGGTCAGCTTATACTCGAGTATATATGGTAAGTTAGATATGAATAACATAAAAAATTAAGCATTTGTCACAAAGTGTCTGCAACTCACAGGGCTCATGTCCATACTGCTAAGCAACATCAATGTATATTGTTCTCCATAAACATAAAGAACTAAAATAAATGATATAATGCTGATAGGATCCAAAATGATACTTGGTATGGTGACATGAAGAGTTAAGGACATGAACGGAATGGAAAGGAATTTACAGTGCCTTGCGAAAGTATTCGGCCCCCTTGAACTTTGCGACCTTTTGCCACATTTCAGGCTTCAAACATAAAGATATAAAACTGTAATTTTTTGTGAAGAATTAACAACAAGTGGGACACAATCATGAAGTGGAATGAAATTTATTGGATATTTCAAACTTTTTTAACAAATGAAAAACTGAAAAATTTGGCGTGCAAAATTATTCAGCCCCCTTAAGTTAATACTTTGTAGTGCCACCTTTTGCTGCGATTACAGCTGTAAGTCGCTTGGGATATGTCTCTATCTAGTTTTGCACATCGAGAGACTGAAATTTTTGCCCATTGCTCCTTGCAAAACAGCTCGAGCTCAGTGAGGTTGGATGGAGAGCGTTTGTGAACAGCAGTTTTCAGT
This sequence comes from Pelophylax lessonae, assembly GCF_965119305.1. Classification (NCBI taxonomy): domain Eukaryota; kingdom Metazoa; phylum Chordata; class Amphibia; order Anura; family Ranidae; genus Pelophylax; species Pelophylax lessonae. Next base: position 616,074,894 of record NC_138768.1, on the reverse strand, counting down.
TCTTTCCACAGATTCTCGATTGGATTCAGGTCTGGACTTTGACTTGGCCATTCTAACACCTGGATATGTTTATTTGTGAACCATTCCATTGTAGATTTTGCTTTATGTTTTGGATCACTGTCTTGTTGGAAGACAAATCTCCGTCCCAGTCTCAGGTCTTTTGCAGACTCCATCAGGTTTTCTTCCAGAATGGTCCTGTATTTGGCTCCATCCATCTTCCCATCAATTTTAACCATCTTCCCTGTCCCTGCTGAAGAAAAGCAGGCCCAAACCATGATGCTGCCACCACCTCGTTTGACAGTGGGGATGGTGTGTTCAGGGTGATGAGCTGTGTTGCTTTTACGCCAAACATAACGTTTTGCATTGTTACCAAAAAGTTTGATTTTGGTTTCATCTGACCAGAGCACCTTCTTCCACATGTATGGTGTGTCTCCCAGGTGGCTTGTGGCAAACTTTAAACGACACTTTTTATGGATATCTTTTTTTTTTTTTTTTAAAACGTTTTTATTGGGTTTTCAACAAACATAACAACAGACGCAATGGGGTATGCAAGTACAAGATAGTCGTGTGAATACACCCAGTGTATCCAGAGGGTGGAAATGCATAAGCAGATTAGTTACAACCCCTCACGATGGGAGAAACGGGGAACGTACCAATAATAATCCATTACAGAGTAGTAGTAGGAATATAGGATGGGGCAGGAGGGGGGGGGGGGGGGAAGAGGGTGAGGAAGGGACAAGAAAAAGGAGGGGGGGAGGGAGTGTTCCGAGTGGCACATACTTAATAAACCAAACATAGCTTGCAAGTAAAGATCACAGCATATATCATCATAAGGGGTATACTAGCTTACTAAACCTGAGCATCGAGAATTAGTGAATTAGTGAGCGTGGAACTGGATCTCCATATTCATTGATGTCCATGTTGGTCTCACGTTTGGGCTACGGGGAAGATGTGAGAAGTACAAGTCTGCGTAGGCAGCCCATTTCCTCCAGAACTTGAGAGGGTTAGCTCTGGTGAGGGTCAGGTCCAGAAGTTCCTGTTGTAAAAGGGCATTAAGATCAGCTGTGACTTCCCCCACCTTAGGCATGTCGGGGGATACCCAATGACGTAGGATTACCCTTCTAGAAGTCATGAAGCATGTGGCCACCCAGGGTTTGTGTTTCCGGATAATGTTGTTCCTTTCTCTGATGGCAGACCCCGGGGTAGATGTTGACAGTCCATCCAGATATCCAAAAAGAAGGGGGTAAGGATCTTTAGTGGGCTGTAGGCCAGTAACCCTGAGTGTCATGAGTTCCACCTGGTCCCAAAATCTTGATATGTGGGGGCAGGACCATAACCTATGTAGCAGAGTGGGGCGGGGGGCCAGACACCATGAGCACGCTTGGTAGGGGGAATGCAGTGAATACGGTGAAGATGAGAAGGGTGCATAAGCGTGGTGGAGTATCTTTAGTTGCTGTTCCCTCCAAAAAGCATTGCAGATAAAAGCACAGGTGGTGTTGAAGCCTGCCAGCGCGATAGATTTTGTAGATGGAAGCGAGAGTGCCCTGTCCCAAGAAGAATTGAAGTAGCCTTTGGTGATGGATAACAGAGCGGTTTGGATGGGCCTGTAAAGATGGGAGAGCTTCAATAGGGGCTGCAAAGCATGAGAGTCCAGGGGGTCAGGGGCAAAGCGGTTTTGGGGATCGTGAGCATAAAGAGTCAACAAAGGCGTGCAGTTGGTGAATATATAGAAAATGATTCGGAGGTATTCCATAGGTTACTTGAAGAGCATTGAAAGAGAGGGGAGAGCCAGAGACGGGGTCATAAAGTTGAGTCAGGAATTTGAGGCCATGGGCCGCCCAGAGAGAGTACACTCGTTCCAGGTCAAAACGTTGAAGGGCAGGATGTCCACCAATGGGCAAATGTCTAGATACATGCTTAGGAAGACCCAGTTTCTTGCGGAGTTCCCTCCATGCGGCCCCGGTGTCCCTGAGCAAGATATGCTGGCGAAGAGATAGAGGAAGTTCCCCCAATTTACAATGTAGTATTGCTGCAAGGCTGAACGGTTGTGCTATTTGGGATTCCAATGAGAAGTTGGAGACAGTCGAGGTACCATGAATCCAGTCAAGACCTATCCTCACTAAACTGCACAAATTATAAAGCCTTATGTCTGGGAGATTCATGCCACCTCTGGGTCTAGGGGGGTACAATTTATGAAGAGCGATGCGGGGCTTCTTTGAAGACCACAGGAAGTTAGTGAGAGACTTATGGAAAGCGATTAAATCCTTGTGCTTGATGAGTATAGGCAGGGTCTGAATCACGTATAATAATTTAGGGAAAGTGACCATTTTGTAGAGATGACCTCTGCCAATGAGGGATAGAGGAAGTTTGGACCAACCGTCCAATTCTTTGGCAAGTTTGAGAAGAAGCGGGGTGTAATTCAAGGTATATAGGGAGGATGGGGTTCTACCTATCAGGATCCCTAGGTATTTAATGTGGTTCTTGGCCATTGGGAAAGGGGAAGACGCCGACCATGGTGGGGATCGTGATGACTGTAACGATAGTACCTCGCTTTTGCCATAGTTAATCCGAAGCCCAGAGCATAATCTGAACCTATCAAAAATATGTTTAACCCTATCAATGTCCTGCGCAGGATTGGAGGTAAAAAGCAGTATGTCGTCCGCAAAGAGCACTGAGCGGATTGGTACGCTAAATATCGGGAAAGAGGTTCCAGGGCCAGATTGAACAGGAGGGGAGATAGGGGACAGCCTTGACGGGTGCCCTTGTGTAGGGGAATGTCATTGGACAGAAAATTTGAGGTGACCACCCTAGCAGTAGGGGATTTATACCTGGCTGCGATAAGGTGTAGAAAAGGGCTGGAGAAGCCGAATTTCTGTAAGGCGAGGTGGAGCCAGTGGAAGCTAACGTTGTCGAACGCTTTTTCGGCGTCTAATGTGAGGATGGCGATATCAGAGTTTGGTTGGCTTTGCTGCTGAGACAGCACAGCCAGGACTTTGCGAATGTTTGTAGTGGCCGAACGTCCTTTGGTGAAACCCGTGCTAAACTATGGAAGTCCAAGCGATTGACAAAAATCTTTATGCCAGAAGATTCGTCTTGGAAAAAGTCTCATCACAGATGGGATACAAATCCAGATGAGTTATTATTATACAGGATTTCTATAACGCCAACAGTTTACACAACATGAGGGCAAACAGTACAGTTGCAATACAATTCAATACAGGAGGAATCAGATTCCTATTGTTGACAGGGAATTTAACCACTTGCCGACCGCCGCCCGACTATATACGGCGGCGGTCAGCCCCTCCCAGGCAAAGTGACGTACCGGTACGTCACTAGCCTGGGAGCCAATAGGGGGCAAGCGCGCGCCGCCGGAGGCGCGCTCCCGCCACCGCTCGTTCCCTAAGCAGCCCACGCGTGTGACCGGCGGACCCGATGTCCGCCGGTCACTCGCGATCATCGGGTGGAGAGGGAGAAAGGCAGGCGGCTAATGTAAACACAGCCGCCTGTCATTCTCCCCTGTGTAAAAGCACAGATCATACAGTCCTGCTATGTAGGACCGTTGATCTCTGCTGTTACACACACAGACACATCCAATCACAGTTAGAAGCACGCCCCTAGGGACACACTTAACCCCTCCCTCTCCAATAAAGTTAACCCCTTCCCTCCCAGTGTAATTTTTACAGTAACAGTGCATATGTATAGCACTGATTACTGCAGTAATGTCACTGGTACCCCCAAAAGTGTCAAAAATGTCAGTCAAGGGTCCGATCTGTCCGCCGCAATGTCGCAGTCCCGCAAAAAAAAAAATCGCAGATCGCCGCTATTACTCGTTAAAAAAAAAAACAATAAAAATGACAAAAATCTTTCCCTTGGTTAGTAAACGCAATAACTTTTGCGCAAACCAATCAAAATACGTTTTTTGCCATTTTTTTTTACCAAACATATGTAACAGAAAACAAATTGGCCTAAAATGTTAAAAAATGTTGATTTTTACATATTTTTTTGGGGGAATTTCATATAAAAAAATGTGAAAAATATTGTTATTTTTGCAAAATTGTCGCTCTTTTTTTGTTTATAGCGCATGATCAAAAAATCGCACAGGTGATCAAATACCACCAAAAGAAAGCACTGTTTGTGAGGAAAAAAAGGATGTCAATTTCATTTGGGTACAGCGTCGCACGACTGCGCAATTGTCTGTTAAAGTCACGCAGTGCCGAATCGCAAAATAGGCCCTGGTCAGGAAAGGGGTAAAATCTTCCGGGGCTTAAGTAGTTAAGAGCCTGTCATAATATATAGTATATTTACAGAATAGATTTCTGTAGAACTTCAATGGTTATGGATATGTACACACTGATGTGCTTAATATTTGTGTTATTTCTATCTTACCTATGGAACAATTGATTATATGTGGCTGACCTAAGTTATTGGAACTTACAGTTAAATGCGGTTTCCAGCTTTATGCATACTTTTAATGGTTTTAACAAGTGTGCTTTGAAAATAAAAAAATACTTGAGATTACCTGAATTTATATTTTGTTTATAGTAAAAAAAAATGTGCTAATGTGGTACATACTGTATTGTTTAACTTGCTCACTTAGGAGGTATTTGGGGGTAGTTTTCCTTGGAATGGTAATTTTATAGACAGGAACTATCTGTTTACAATGGAACGCCTTTGTGTGTTATTTGATGCAGGTGTACTTTTACTTCAGTGTCCTTTTTTTTTTAGAAGCTAAAACGTTAACACTTTTGCCAGGACACCAAAATGGAATGTGCAATCAATTCTCCCCTTTTACACCTATACCCAATCAGCAGCTGAGGGCTCAAATTTGGAACAACGTGATGTTTGGGTGCAGTTTTATCACAACGTCAAGTAATTTAGCATTCCAAGTGCTTCATTATGTGAATTAACCTACAATTCAATATATGACCTTTAAATGTATGTCACAAACAACAATCATGGTTTGTGAAAGACTAAAATGTTGTATTTTATGTTTGTATAGACCTTTCAATAACACTGCTATAATTAAAGCTGTAAAACCATGGGGTCGGTGTATAGGACACTTTAAAGTGGTCCAATAAGGTTTTTATTTGGCATTAGATGGGCTGTAAATAGGAAGCCTCATGCTGTGTTATGTATATGACTTGTCTGTGACCCCTTCATTAGTTTCTGGAACAAGTGAGAGGGACATGCAATCAAATCAGCATGATATACTAAGACAATTTATAGCATATTGCTTTCCATTCATCTGCCTGTTTATCTGTCACCTACATTGACATTAGAAAATCACACATTCACTGAAAGTATATACAGTACTTCAAATATATTGTGTATACTGTAATGAAGATTTACATGTATCAACAATGTTGTATCATAAATGACCACGTTAAGGTTTCTGATTTCAAATTTCACCAGACAATCTTCATCTGACCTCTACAGTAAATGTACAGTAGGAACATTTGCAGCCCAAGTACTTGATGTGCTATAGAGCAGTGGCCCTCAACTCCGGTCCTCGGGCCCACTAACAGGCCAGATTTTAAGTATTACCTTGGGGAGATGCAGACTAGAATACTGCAATCACTTCGCACTGCAGCAAATGAGATCACCTGTGATTTAATTTAGTTATCTTGCAAACCTGGCCTGTTAGGCTGGCCATACACTATACAATTTTCTTATTCAATTTCCTTTAGATTTACCTTAAACTATGTAATGCAAGGGCCTGCCTGACTGCATACAAATTGAAAGTGTTTAGGTTTGCCCCTATATTACATGGTTTTGGTAAATCTAAAGGAAAGTTGAACAAGAAAATTGTATAGTGTATGGCCAGCCTTAGTGGGTCCCGAGGACCGGAGTTGAGGACCACTGCTATAGAGGACATAACATAATCCATTAAGTTTTTTTTTTTTTGCAGATTAGAAATTATTATACTGTAGAATACAGTGTTAATAATTTGAATTTTCTCTGGAATTAAATGTGTACTAAAAATCAAATCACAGTTAGGAAGTAAAGGAGAGTTCATATGGTAAATCAAAGACTACTTAAATAATGCTGGATTTGCAAACAACAGTTATTTTGCAACCCAGAGAATATCTGCATACTGCCATTAAAAAAATAAAATATGTAATTTGTTTGTATACTTTTAGTATCAAAAAATAAACCCTTTTTAGTGATCATTTAAAAGAGTCCATAAGCCGCTTAAATTTTGGCAGCTGTGAGACCCCATCAAAGCAGGTCCCCCATTAACATATGAGTGTGAACCTGTAATATGTTCTCTGATCCATATAGAGACACAAATTCCATGGCATAATGTATGATCTAAAACATAAACATGGCTTAAAAGCATGGAAGATTGGGAAGTAACTTGAGGCAAAGCCTTGAGCTGTATCTGGCGTCGCTACGAGACGCTAAAGAGCCCTTAGGCAATATCTGATGCTTCTGAAAGTTATGAATAAATGAAATATTAGGGGTTTTCTTCTGCTTCCTATATGTCACATACTATTACACATTGTGCCGTAGAGCAGCCTGTCTACCAAGACACCAGCTAGTGGTTCTGCCAGTCTTTCCTTCACCCTGTAGGAAACGCTAATTTGGACAAAAATGTATATTTTTTCTTTATACAGAATGATTAAAGAAAAGTTACACCTACATTTATAAACTTCCAAAACAGAAAGCTAAACTCCCATCAACAAGTCCCTTGAAGTCACTCCTATTTGATGAAAAATAAGGTGCGCTAAATGAATAACCAAAGTGACAATATGCACGATGTGAATAACATAAACATATACAATAAAAGTATATAAATCAAAAGGCGGTGAGCCAGTGCTGTCCAAATAAATGCAAAGCAAATAAGTCCACAAAATTCAGAACTTCACCAAGTGTCACATAAAGTGATAAACCTTAAGTGATAACAAAAAAATTCAATGGTGTAAATAATTGAAGCAACAAAGTCCAATAATGATCTTCACCAAGTGCTACAAAAGCAATAAAGGCTGAAGGTGATGTATCCAGTGCTGAATGAATGAGAGTCCCGCCACCAACTAGCTTTCCTCCTTACCAAATAGATTAAGGTGGAGCGCAGAGAAACTCTGGTCACTAGATGGAAAGGAAGGAGATATCTCTAAATAACCACCCGGTGGTATGGTGTAAAATGGCCTCTTACCAAATGGTGGATAAACCAGGCGCAGGATATGTCCTGTAGTCTATGCTCTTGTAATGGGTCGATTGCCAGTAACTGTATCCCGCTCCTACTATCGGTTTGTGTTTCTACTGACTCCCCCAGATGGACATGTGTGGGGCAAAGAATAAACGGACCATAGTGTATTATCCCCGAGATAAATTTATTAGGTAAGGTGTTGCACTTACATTAGTAGATGGGAATACCAGCGACAGTGACAATCAGTATGCCAAGCTCGTCGTACTGATTGTCACTGTCAAGACAGCTCGGTCTGCAGCCGAGCTCGGCGTACTGATTGTCACTGTCGCAGGTATTCCCATCTACTAATGTAAGTGCAACACCTTACCTAATAAATTTATCTTGGGGATAATACACTATGGTCCGTTTATTCTTTGCCCCACACATGTCCATCTGGGGGAGTCAGTAGAAGCACGAACCGATAGTAGGAGCGGGATACAGTTACTGGCAATCGACCCATTACAAGAGCATAGACTACAGGACATATCCTGTGCCTGGTTTATCCACCATTTGGTAAGAGGCCATTTTACACCATACCACCAGGTGGTTATTTAGAGATATCTCCTTCCTTTCCATCTAGTGACCAGAGTTTCTCTGCGCTCCACCTTAATCCATTTGGTAAGGAGGAAAGCTAGTTGGTGGCGGGACTCTCATTCACTCAGCACTGGATACATCACCTTCAGCCTTTATTGCTTTTGTAACACTTGGTGAAGATCATTATTGGACTTTGTTGCTTCAATTATTTACACCATTGAATTTTTTTGTTATCACTTAAGGTTTATCACTTTATGTGACACTTGGTGAAGTTCTGAATTTTGTGGACTTATTTGCTTTGCATTTATTTGGACAGCACTGGCTCACCACCTTTTGATTTATATACTTTTATTGTATATGTTTATGTTATTCACATCGTGCATATTGTCACTTTGGTTATTCATTTAACGCACCTTATTTTTCATCACATATTCACTAGACACAGTTCAGGTAGCAGCTTTCATCTATCAGCGCACCCTTCATTTACACTATTTAAGTCACTCCTATTGCTGGTCATATAGCTGCCCCTTGGTTGATATCATATAAAGTACAGAACCAACAAGCCTCTTCAAGGAGAAAATACCTCTGATCCATTTCCTTTTGATATGCTTGTCCATAATGTCCATCAAAGTTAGTTATTTAGGTAGCAAGCAACTTTTTCTGACCCCTATTCACACCCAAGCGATTTGTTGTGTGTTTCCAGAAGCATGATAACATTCAACCACACGATTTCCATTTTACTCTATGCAGCCAATTCACATCTGAGCACTTTTCGGTGCAGGATTACATACAGTTTTTGTGGCCCCAGGGACAGCAATGGGAGTGCCTGAAAAATGCAGGTAATGTATTTTTCGCAGCTAACAACCAGTTTCTGCTCCTAGTTACCCGATTTGCTTTGGCCTAAACATAAAATGGTGCACACCTGAATAATAAACATCTGTAAATACACATGTGAAAAAATGGTGCAAAAAACGCTTGAAGAAGCCGATTCTCAAGTGTGAACTTAGCCTTCTGTAGAGTTAGTTGTATGTTTTTTTTAAGAATAATAGCATCTAATAATTCAGCATTTTAAAAAGTTGCCTAGATTGCCTAAGTGCCATGTAGAAAAAAAAACCCATGCATATTCAAACACTGCAGGGGGTTGTATAAGGCTGTGCACATAGCAGCTTGCCCTTTATCCACACAGCATGCTGCCATCATCTACTGCAGTATTGTAAGTTACAGCTACTTGCTCCAGGATATTCTCAACATTTGTTGAACACTCACTAAAAGCATGTAAATGCCTCAGGGTGATATAAAGGGTCATACTGCACAGATTATCCAATATTCTGGATTACTGGCTCTACAGCTGCCCTATTTGCATATAAAGAGGAGATTTTTTGCTATAGGACATGGACCATTATTTCATTGAACAGGAGATGCAGAGAAATAATTCATATCTACCAGTTAAAAGTATTTAACATGTACTGAGATCTTTCAAAGATATATGATAACAATATTCAAAAACAAACATTACAGCATAAAGAAAAAAGCACCAGCAGATTGTTTCAGTACACGTGCATGAAAGACTAAAATGTCCAGTTTATATAAATATGATTACATAGGCTCACACACACATCTGAGGCCTAGCATTTACTACTATATTGATATTTAGACTGAATACACAATAATTCCTTGGGGGGCCTGGCTACATTAGGCCAGATTAAATCTTGACAGCCCCATAGAAGAAAAATACCTAATGTATGGTTACAGTAGCAAGAGATTAACTAAAAAAAAAAAAAAAAACCAAAGAAGTAACAGCTATGATGGTTCATCAATGTTATTCTCTTGCAAGATCAATGATTCTACCTCTGTGAGCAATCGTTCTTACCAGTCTTATTCAGCCAGACTGTAACTTGAACTACTCTAGTTCATCAAGTTGCCAACAGGAAAATCCATCTGGACCAATCCACTTATCCATGAGCAGCTTTGGCCAGAGAGCATTGGTCATGGTAGTGCCTACATACATGAACATATCCTAAATAGACCATAAATACCTGTATCAGGTGATTGTTATCTAAGGCAGGCCACACACAGTTTGAATCTTGGTCGGTTGAGCAGGAACCAGCCAAGAGTCGAACTGTGTATGGGCAGGCTGCATATGCATTGATTGATCAACTTGGCTACAACAAGCATACTGGGTTTTACCTGCGATTATTGCTAGTGGCCCCTATAGCCGCTAACAATAATCACTGTCTTAGTTACATAGTTACATAGTTGGTGAGGTTGAATAAAGACAAAAGTCCATCCAGTTCAACCTGTGTAGATGTGTGTGGCTGTAATCATCTTGCATACCCCTGAATGTTCTGATCCTTGAGATGTACGTCTAAGAGTCTTTTGAAAGCCACCATACTACCCGCAGAAACCACCTCATGTGGTAGAGAATTCCATAATCTTGTAGCCCTAACAGTAAAGAACCCCCCACGTTGCCTGAGGTTAAAACGCTTCTCCTCTAATCGCATTGTATGCCCCCGAGTTCTCATGCAATCCCTTCGACTGAACAGCTTTTTTTCTAAGCCTAGATCCCCATTTAGATATTTAAAAATTGCTATCATGTCCCCCCTCAGGCGTCTCTTCTCCAGGGAGAATAAATCAAGCGATTGCAAACGCTCCTCATAATCAAGGTCCTCCAATCCCCTAATTAGTTTAGTTGCCCTTCTCTGGACTCTCTCCAGCTCCAACACATCCCTTCTGAGGACTGGTGACCAGAACTGGACCGAATACTCCAGATGAGGTCGGACCAGAGTTTTATAAAGTGGAAGGATTATAGTCTTATCTCTGGAATACATCCCTTTCTTTATGCATGCTAATATTCTGCTAGCCTTGGCAGCTGCCGCTTGACATTGCATGCTGTTGCCTAGTCTATCATCAACCAAGACTCCCAGATCCTTCTCCATTTTTGATTCTCCCAAGGGTTCCCCTCCTAACGTGTATTGTGCTTTTATGTTTCTAGTCCCCAAGTGTAAAACCTTACATTTCTCCACGTTAAACCTCATTTGCCATGTCTTTGCCCACTCCGTTATTTTGTCCAGGTCATTCTGTAGGATATCTGCTTCATGCTGTGCTGTTATTGTCCTGCCTAATTTTGTGTCATCTGCAAAAACTGATATTGAACTACTGATCCCGTCCTCAATGCTGTTTATGAATAAATTGAACAAGGTTGGTCCTAGGACTGAGCCTTGGGGGACCCCGCTTACTACCTCAGACCAGTCTGAGTACGCGCTGTTTATTACCACCCTTTGGACACGCCCTTTTAGCCAGTTCCGTATCCAAGAGCAAACCCTGCTGTCGATACCTGCAGACCTTATTTTATAAATTAAGCGCTTATGGGGAACTGTATCAAACGCCTTAGCAAAATCTAGGTACACCACATCCACTGGTCTGCCCCTATCTAGCTCAGAGCTCACCTCCTCGTAGAATGTTAAGAGATTGGTTTGACAAGAACGCCCATTTGTAAACCCGTGCTGGTTACTACTGATGATGCTGTTGTCCTTAGCAAACTCTACGATATAGTCCCTTATCATCCCCTCCAGAAGTTTACATACTACTGATGTCAGACTGACAGGCCTATAATTTCCCGGTATATGCCTCTGACCCTTTTTGAATATCGGAATCACGTTAGCTTTCCTCCACTCCCCTGGTACATCTCCTGTCCTAATACTGTCCGCAAAGATCAGGAACAGTGGTCTGGATATAACCTTACTGAGTTCCTTGAGTACTCTCGGATGTACGCCATCCGGGCCTGGTGATTTGTTTGTGTTGAGTTTATCCAGCCTTTCCCTGATTTCCCCCTCTGTTAGCCATAGTGGCAAGTCCTGTGTATTACTACTGACTATACAGTCATGGTCAGTGTACCCCTCCGATTCCTGTGTAAAGACTGGAGGGAGAAGAACAATGGCCCGGCAGGAGGGATTCCTGCATCATCACTGTCTGTGTTGATGTGGGAATCAAGCAAATTTCTTTCCAGCAACCCATGATTGCAGGAAAGAGATTCGCTCTGTGTATGGCCGGCGTAAGGTCTGCAGGCATTCTGACCAGATCACCAAATACTACCTGTTATTTTTCTAGTATATATATATAAAAAATCTTCCTAAAGAATCTAATTTGCACTGTCAAATATTATCCCTATTGGTGTTTGATCTTACCACATTTCAAAAGATTTGCAGTTTTTAATTTTATAGGTTTAAAGGATATTTTGTCTTTATAGAGCTTACCAAAACATGTTTATCCATAGTTCTTACATTTCAAGAGGTCATTAATTCTCTGCACACAAACACAGGAAGTAAAATTACAAATTTTTTTATTACACAGGAAGTGAAGTGCATCCCATTCCTACCATGCGTTCTGCTCTTTCCCCAGTATCTGGCCCATAGCATATACGTATCAATTACTTCTCAGTAAGATTTGCAACAAGCTCTACACCTCCCCTGATTTCTTTTGCTGCTCTATAATGTGCAGAGACTGTGAGTGGCAGGAAGCACATATACAGTATCTCACAAAAGTGAGTACACCCCTCACATTTTTGTAAATATTTTATTATATCTTTTCATGTGACAACACTGAAGAAATTACACTTTGCTACAATGTAAAGTAGTGAGTGCACAGCTTGTATAACAGTGTAAATTTGCTGTCCCCTCAAAATAACTCAACACACAGCCATTAATGTCTAAACCGCTGGCAACAAAAGTGAGTACATCCCTAAGTTAAAATGTCAAAATTGGGCCAAATTAGCCATTTTCCCTCCCTGGTGTCATGTGACTCGTTTGTTTTACAAGGTCTCAAGTGTAAATGCGGAGCAGGTGTGTTAAATTTGGTGTTATCGCTCTCACTCTCTCATACTGGTCACTGGAAGTTCAGAATGGCACTTCATGGCAAAGAACTCTCTGAGGATCTGAAAAAAATAATTGTTTCTCTACATAAAGATGGCCTAGGCTAAAATAAGATTGCCAAGACCCTGAAACTGAGCTGCTAGATGGTGGCCAAGACTATACAGTGGTTTAACAGGGCAGGTCTCACTCAGAACAGGCCTCGCCATGGTTGACCAAACAAGTAGAGTGCCTGTGCTTAGTGTCATATCCAGAGGTTGTCTTTCGGAAATAGACGTAGGAGTGCTGCCAGCATTGCTGCAGAGGTTGAAGGGGTGGGGGGTCAGCCTGTCAGTGCTCAGACCATACACTTCACACTGCATCAAATTGGTCTGCATGGCTGTTGTCCCAGAAGGAAGCCTCTTCTAAAGATGATGCACAAGAAAGCCAGAAAACAGTTTGCTGAAGACAAGCTGACTAAGGACATGGATTACTGGAACCATGTCTTGTGGTCTTAGGGGACCAAGCTAAAACGTATTTGATTCAGATGATGTCAAGCGTGTGTGGCGGTAACCAGGTGAGGAGTACAAAGACAAGTATATAAGATAGGGCCAGGGACTATTCATAGGATTCAGATATATTGGGCAGACTAGATGGGCCAAATGGTTCTTATCTGCCGACACATTCTATGTTTCTATGTTTCTAACTGTGTCTTGCCTACAGTCAAGCATGGTGGTGGGAGTGTCATGGTCTGGGGATGAGTTCTGCCGGCACTAGGGAGCTACAGTTCATTGAGGGAACCATGAATGCCAACATGTACTGTGACATACTGAAGCAGAGCATGGTTCCCCTCCCTTTGGAGACTGGGCCTCAGGGCAGTATTCCAACATGATAACAACCCCAAACACACCTCCAAGACAACCACTGCCTTGCTAAAGAAGTTGAGGGTAAAGGTGATGGACTGGCCAAGCATGTCTCCAGACCTAAACCCTATTGAGCATCTGTGGGGCATCCTCAAAAAGATAGTGGAGGAGCGCAAGGTCTCCAACATCCACCAGCTTCGTGATGTTGTCATGGAGGAGTGGAAGAGGGCTCCAGTGGCAACCTGTAAAGCTCTGGAGAACTCCATGCGAAGAGGGTTAAGGCAGTGCTGGAGAAAAATGGTGGCAGCACAAAATATTGACACTTTGGGCTCAGTTTGGACATTTTCACTTAGGGGTGTACTCACTTTTTTTTTCCAGCGGTTTAGACATTAATGTCTGTGTGTTGAGTTATTTTGAGTTGACAGCAAATTTACACTGTTATACAAGCTGTACACTCACTACTTTACATTGTAGCAAAGTGTCATTTCTTCAGTGTTGTCACATGAAAAGTTAGAATAAAATATTTACAAAAATGTGAGGGGTGTACTCACTTTTGTGAGATACTGTATATTCGATTTACTTTGCACCTCTCTTTTACATGCTTTGACACCTGCCTCTATTAAATGTATTGCTTCATGTCTCATTTGAAAGGATTACCACATACCTCTTTCTGGTCTGTAACAGTTATCTATGCCTCTCAATTGCACACAGAAGTTAAAATGTCTCTATTACACACATTGCCTAATGCCTTTCTATTATACCCAGTGCCTTATGCCACTATTACATGCATTATCCCATGCTTCTCTATATAATACAGAGCCTCGTGCCTCTTTATTACACATAGTACTTCATGCCTCTCCAATACACACAGTTCATCATGCCTCTCTGCAACTTCAAGGTTTAATCTTGTACACACGTGTTTTAAACTGATTGCACAATCCAAGTTTAGGTTTAATGGTCCTAAAATGAAAATATCTTAGAATCCCAAAAAAAAAAGGATGCGAGTTATTTGATTTTAAAATTTCAATACATATTATAAATTACAAATCTACCAACAAATAGAAAGTAAAGGTAAGTAGTGGCGCTAAATAAATTATAGTAATACAATAAATTACACCCAGTGGTAATGAAGTACATATAATCATATAAAGTACAAAGTGAACATATGCATGGCTGTGTATATCCATATATCAGTCTGTGAAGAAACAAATGTTGTTAATTGGGTAGTCTCCACACCACACCACATGCATAATGTGTCACTACTTCCCTATAGGACGTACACTCACTAGCAATATTTGACTCATACTCTCATGCTCGGCAATAAGGATTTGCACCCCTCAGGGTTGTGGATAATCCAACAGCGTTCTTCAATCTTAGAGGTGAGTATATAACTTCCGTGTATATAAAACAAAAAAGAAAACTTCTTGAAAAAAATTACTTATATCCATCCTAAACTTTGTCACTTCTCCTGGACAGCTTAACCAATGGAGCTGCCTGGAAGGGAACACATATTCTGTCCTTCATCAACCATATGCCAATATTATAAATTGAATATACAATCTCTGTGCAAGTTCCTTTAGATTTATCAACAACTATGCACCACAAATGGCCTACCAAAAAACAGCCCCTTCAGTAAATATTCAATCTAACGAAGTTTGGACAAACGGACTGACAGCTGTATGGCCACGTTTAAAATCAGTTTAGGCCTAATTAAAATTGTTGATGTACCCTATCAATGTTTTGGTTCAAAAGGCTTTATTGAAGGCTGAAAAAGATTACAGTCAGATCAGCTGACACAGCAGCTTTTATAGAACAGTAGAACATGGAACAAGGATGACTAGGCTCCTAACTATGTACTTATATGAATCCAAGCAAAAGTTCTGATATACAATCAAACAGATTGAAACTTAGAAACATATTAATGATGGACTAATGGGAAGCAGTCATAGGTTAACAGAATTTGGCGTTGAAAGGTGAGAGAGTGGAGACAGAAAAGGAGGAGGAGGGAGGGGGACATCCAGCAGTACTGGCAGCCCAGGAGGGGGAGTAGGGACAATACCATGGCGTTAGGTTTCAAACAGAGAGGAGTAAGGGGCAAGAAGCGATATATCCAAGGTTGCCAGGTTCTTGTGTATTTGGCAATGTGGTCGTTAAGGGTTGCTTCTATTTTGCTATGAATCCTGGCGCGGGTAAGTACCCTATCAATGTTTCATGCAAAATGTATACATGCATTAGATCTTACAGGAACCCACAAAGCTTTAGTTTTCAAATTGTAATAGATTGTACAATCATACTGTAACATGTGCAGCCAGTTCTCTTGGACTTCACCACTACTGCTAATGTCCAACCTTGAAATTCAAATCTAAGTCCATTTTTAACTTACTTATAGAACCGCTAGCTGAAGCAGTCAGATCCTCCACAGAAATTAAAGGTTTCCAATCTAAAACGTGACATCATGCACTCAATCTATTTGCAGATGACATCATCATCTTTTTAACAGAACCAGACTCTTCCTTGGCAGCCACACATACTCTACTCCAACAGTTTAGCTTGATATCATATTACAAGGTGAACTTCACTAAATCCTTAATTCTCCCGATTGGAGTGCCTCTATCTCTTAAATCTACACTTCAATATACTTACCCTTACTCATGGCAGGAGTCTAGCATACCATACCTTGGTATCCATCTTACCCCTCAGGTGTCTCAACTAGCGGAGGCTAATTTCCCCCCATTGATCACCAAAATAACCCAAGAGTGCCAACGCATCTCTAAGACTGAACTGACCTGGTCTGGCTGCCTAGCCTCATTTAAAATGCTTATCCTACCTCAAATTCTATATGTTTTTAGAATGTTGCCAATCCCTGTCCCACGCAGATACCTTCACGCTCTCAATGCCACGCTTAAAGGTCTGATTTGGAAAGGCAAGAGGCCTTGTAGTGCCCACTCCTTCCTTGTCAAACACTGGTCTGCAGGTGGAATGGGCATGGTGGACATCCGAGACTACCTTCTGGCATCCCATATGGCTTATCTCAAACACTGGGTGTCCCCCACACATCAAACTCTGTGGAGCGCTATGGAATCTGAATTCTGCTTCCCTCTGCCGCTGAGGACGGCTCTCCTGGCGGATGTCTGGAGACCCTTCCCATTAAAGGAATTACCCCGCTCAGTGCAAGCCTCGTTGTTGGCATGGGGGTAATTTGTGGCTCTTGAGCTACCACCAGCCCTGACCACTAAGATGCCCATTCCTATTAGAGTCCTGGAGCTTGTTCTTCCCAAGGCCTCCTTTAGAAACTAGTTGGATAAAGTAATATCAGTGGTTGATGATTTGCTTATAAGAAACTCCCCAAAAATGTTTCAACAACTGCAAACTGAATACCACCTCCCCTCTGCAGAACACTACCTATACGTGAGAATACTACATTTTTCAAACTTATTACCATCTCCTCACATATATCTGCCCTCACAGGGATGGTTATACCTTCTTGGGACCACACACCCCACCAAGAGGACTTCCACGTGTTATAATTCACTAAAGCAGAAACTTACATTTCATAAGTCTACCCCATTCATCAAATGGAAAGAAGATTTAGGGGACACCTTCACAGCAGAACAATGGCAATATGCCCTCTACTCTATCCGGCAGGCCTCTACCTGCTTTAACCATTGGGAACTATCCCAGAAAAAAAATTTCCGTTGGTACTTGACTCCCTACCGTCTCTCTAAATTCATCCCCTCCCATTCGCCATTATGCTGGAGGGACTGCGGGAAAACGGCTCACCTCAAACATGTTTTCTGGTCCTGCAAGCACCTAAGGAGCTTCTGAAACAGAATGTTTTCCATAATTTCGGAGGTTACAGGCATCCTTACTCGCGCCATTGGCAATTCTAAATATAGGCATAGACAAATTCCTCAGGAAATGCCGCACAACGGTAACTCATATTCTTCTGGCAGCATGGAATCTCATAGCTAGAAAATGGAAATCAAATGTGGCATCTAACACCTCGGAAGTTGTTGAAATGGTCCAAACAAATTGCATGTATGAGTGCTTGCTATCCCATAGACGGGGTGGCAGACACTTATTGATCAAAATTGGAATCTTTGGAATACATGGATTATATGTAATTGACGTTTGACATACTGTATAGTATATACAATATGCACTGACTATTGCACATGGACCCCTTAATGCTGACCTTCTTCACCCCCCCCCCCCCTCCCCACCTG
Source organism: Pelophylax lessonae (assembly GCF_965119305.1). Lineage (NCBI taxonomy): Eukaryota > Metazoa > Chordata > Amphibia > Anura > Ranidae > Pelophylax > Pelophylax lessonae. The sequence continues at coordinate 616,057,238 of NC_138768.1, read as the reverse complement.
TCTTGTTTTATTTTTATTTTGCTTCTCACTCTCTCTCTCCTCCTCCCCTTCCCCCCCAATTCCCCCTTCTTCTCTACTCCTGTACTCAATGCCTGTTACGCATTATTTCACTTTACCACCTGAACTTTGGTACATCCCACTGTGTCGTTGTTTGTTGTTTTATTATCCTACTGTTCAATGTTGCACTCGTTGTTCTGACCTAATGGAAATGTACCTGTCAATTGTAATTTTGAAAAATTCTTAATAAAAACTTTACTGCAAAAAAAAAAATTAAAATCTAAGTCGGAATCCAAAATAATCTTTTATTATTACAAATTGAAGGAAAAGGTTCAGATTTGCTAGTTCTATAAAGATGATAATGCAGGCATATTTTTAACAAATCCTATTTAAATTGCAAAGTTTGCTGCATCATCAAAGTGCAATGCTGGTACACACTCTAGGTCTTTTAAAACTGATATTTACATTCCTTTTGTATTTCTGTATTACTATACTCCTTTAATACTTTACATACTCTGGGTCTTTGTAAACTGATGTTGACGGTCCTTTTGTGTTCTTGTATTGCTTTTCTCCTGTAATGCTTTCATGTTGGGTCTGGTTAATGAAAGTTTGTGACATATTTCATTGCACTCTGTATGCTGAAAACTGAAAAACATGTATATCCCTTTATATCCAAAATTTATACAGGAGACGCCTGGTGTATCCTTAACTGAATGGATCTGAGGGTCAGTGAGGTAGATAATTGCTTCTCCTTCCTTGCTTCCAGTAAACCATCCTGTAAAAGAAAACATAATTTAATACAAATATGCTGAATTATATCTCTAAGAAGAATTATCGCCAGAATTTTAAAACTCTTGTTTAATTCCCCAGGGGACCCATTGTATTTGCTTACAATGTGTGCAGTGATTTTTAGTGAAATATACATTTTTTGTTCTGTCAGTGCTGGCTGTAGCTCCACCCCAGTCTGAACCCCAATTTATAGCATTTACTAAGGGGAAACTATAGACAACACTGATGCCACCCCTCTTCATTCTGCAGCTCTGCCACATAATTGAGAAGCTCTGTGCCTTTTCTGCAATCTTCATTTTTTTTACTGGAAAGAAAGCTACTGAGCACAGGCCCTCCTGCCCGCCAGTCAGTAGCCTACCATTGTTTTTTTACTGCCAACTTGTCTTGTGAATGACTATGTTGTCATTGACAACAACACAAGTCGACAACAACACACATCAGGTACTGTACTACACTGATATCTAGTATAGTATCTAGTACAGTGGTTCTTAACATTTTTGGAGGTACTGAACCCCACCAGTTTCATATGTGCATTCACCAAACCCTTCTTAATTGGAAAAATAAAATATGATTTTATGAGTCTAGTCTTGGGAGGGGCACTGCCAGAAAATAAGGTGTTGTTTACAGAACTGAATTAAACGTATCATACAAAGTAAAATGTACAGAGGTCAGTAGTATGTAGGGCAGTGTACAGAGGTCAGTAGTATGTAGGGCAGTGTAAAGAGGTCAGTAGGATGTAGGGCAGCGTACAGAGGTCAGTAGGATGTAGGGCAGCGTACAGAGGTCAGTAGGCTGTAGGGCAGCGTACAGAGGTCAGTAGGCTGTAGGGCAGTGTGCAGTAGTGAGTAGTTTGTAGGGCAGTGTGCAGTGGTCAGTAGTTTGTAGGGCAGTGTGCAGTGGTCAGTAGTTGGTAGGGTAGTGTACAGTGCTCAATAGTTTGTAGGGTAGTGTACAGTGCTCAGTAGTTTGTAGGGCAGTGTAGTGAGGTCAGTAGCATGTAGGGCAGTGTATATGGGTCAGTAGTTTTTAGGGCAGTGTAGAAAGGTCAGTAGGATGTAGAACAGTGTACAGAGAATAGGGCAGAGGACAGGAGTTGACAGGACAGAGGATAGGACAGTGTACAGGGATCAGTAAAGCCACACACCAGGGGGCTGGGAGGGCACACACCAGGGGAGGGTCAGGAGGGAACACACTGGGGGGGGGGGGGTCAGGAGGGAACACACCGGGGGGTTATGGAGGGCACACACCAGGGGGTTGGAAGGGCATACACTGGGGGGAGGGTCAGGAGGACACACACTGTGGGGGAGGGTAGTGAGGGCACACACCAGTGGAGAGTCAGGAGGCCACACACTGGGTGTCAGGAGGGCACACATCAGTGGTTGGGAGGGAACACACTGGGGGAGCCAGGAGGGCATACACTGCGGGGAGTTGGGAGGGCATACCATGGGGTATCAGGAGGGAACACACTGGGGTGGGGTTGGGAGGGCATACCATGGGGTGTCAGGGGGGCACACACTTGGGGGGTTGGGAGGGCATACCATGGGGTGTCAGGAGGGCACACACTGGGTGGGGGGGTTGGGAGGGCATACCATGGGGTGTCAGGAGGGCACACACTGGGTGGGGGGGGGGTTGGGAGGGCATACCATGGGGTGTCAGGAGGGCACACACTGGGGGGGGGGGGGTTGGGAGGGCATACCATGGGGTGTCAGGAGGGCACACACTGGGGGGGAGATGTTGGGAGGGCATACCATGGGGTGTCAGGAGGGCACACGTCAGGGGGCATTCACAATGCTTTATTGAGCTAAATGAAAAGGACATGCATTTCCATTTGTCAGCTAACAGCAACTGCAGTAACTCAGCAGACTTAGCATAGAGGTGTTTGTAAACGAATCCACCATGTACAGCTAGCTGAGTCTACCTCCAGGAACATTCACTCGGCTCCCTCTGCTCAGCTGCTCACACTTCCCTCTTCCAGGCGGGCGCGATCTCCGTGGTCAGGTACATCCCCATCCCACCCACTCAAGCAGCAAGCAGCCTGCAGGAGATAGGCTGGAAACCTGCTGGGGGAGGTACTGGGGGCGGAGCGTCAAGTGTCTATGTGTAATGGCTGTGAGTTGTCCCGACCGCAGCTCTGATTTCCCGGGATGCGCTCGGCCTCACAATCAGTAATATTTTCTCAGGGGGGGGGGGGTCGATTTCCCCGTTGCCCCCCCCACCGAACCCGCGAGACTGACTCACCGAACCCCTGGGGTTCGATCGAACCCAGGTTAAGAACCACTGATCTAGTATTTATGCTTGTGGGCTTGTGTTTTGTGACCACGCTTATGTCTAAGCTGCTCAGCAACAACACCACAGATTTAACCAGGAGTGCTATGCGCAATGGGCCCTGTGTGGGATTTAACTAGGGATTTAAAATTCTGGCGATACTTCTGCACACATATTTTTTTCAAGGAGGAAAGGGAATGTCCTTTTTGCAATTGCTTGTCCCTTTTCCATTTAATACACTCTGTTGGTGGTGGGATAACAAAACTGAATTTAAGAGACATTATGAAAGATGATTCATTAGGATTTTTGGAGACTAGCTAACAGTCATAGCACGCAGTGTTGCCAACTTACCAGACTGAAATTCACTGACAGAACACTCAAAATTTACTGGTACAGCCATTTTTTTTACTGGCATTTTTCAAAAGTTACAAAATTACAGTTTTAAGTGCAAATTTCAGTGCTTAAGCTACAAACAAGTACAATATGCAATTAGCAATGTGGTTTAAGATAGGCATTAAAGTAAAATAAAAAACATATTTCTTACGTTTTTTTTTTTTTTTTATATATAGTAAGGGCTGGCTATTATAACCCATCAGATTTTGTCACCTATGTCCAACTGGAGAGATTTCCCCTTAATTTCTGTTCCATAGCAATCAAAGGGGGGGGGGTCCCTGGAAGCCACCAGGATCACCCAAATCTATGTCCCCAATTCTAAAGACCTCTTGTTTTCATCCCTCCATCATCTTCTGACTTCATCACCTCCTGTTTCCATCACTTCATCCCTCCATCACCTCCTGTCTCCATCACATCATCACCTCCTGTCTCCATCCCTCTATCACCTCCTGTCTCCCTCACACCATCACCTCCTGTCTCCATCACTCCTTCCCTCCATCACCTCCTGTCCCCATCCCTCCATCTCCATCTGTCTCCATCCTTCTATCACCCCCTGTCTCCATCCCTCAATCACCCCCTGTCTCCATCCCTCAATCACCCCCTGTCTCCATCCCTCCATCTCCCCCTGTCTCCATCCCTCCATCACCTCCAGTCTCCATTCCTCCATCACCCCCTCTTTCCATCCCTCCATCACCCCCTGTCTCCATTCCTCCATCCCCCCATCTCCATCCCTCCATCACCCCATCGCCATTCCTCCATCACCCCCTGTCTCCATTCCTTCATCCCTCCATTAAACTGTCCATCCAACCATCCCTCTGTTGTAAGTCCCTCCAACCACTTCACCCGCCATCATTTTCATCTTTCCATAACTCCATCTCTCCATCATACTCTCCATCCAACAATCCTTGTGCCCTATATTCTTCCCCCTTTTCTACCCCCCATGCACTTTCATCCTTCTATTAATCTGTCTCTCCCTCTATCTTTCCATAACTTTATCCCTCCATCACCCTATCCCTCGCTCCATCACCCCATTTCTCTGTGTCTCTCACCATCCCTCCATGCCTTGCTCCACCCCTTCATCTATCCATCTCTCTGTCACCCAATCTATACCTCCATCCCTTACTCACTCTTTCCATCTCTCTGTCCATCTCCCTCCCCATCACTCCACCACTCTGTCTTTCCACTATAAACAAATAAAAATACCCCAGAGCACTTCCACGCCAAATGTGCTCTATACTTACTCAGATAAATATATGAATAGTAAACACCTTAAGACCACCAAGCACAAATAAATACATAATGATCATACAGTATACTGACACACTATACACTATGCACTTTTCTTCTGAAAATCAGCCTGATATTGCTTCTGCCTCCCCTCTCCTGGCATGCTTGGATTTGTAGTGCCACAGACACATGAGGTGGTAATACAGGAGAGGAGGCTGTGCCTGGACTGGTGAGCAGGCAATGGGTAGGGATTCTAGGGAGGTGTATAAGACATTGGGGGTAGAAATCTGAAAATATCCTCTCTACAGAAGCAGAGCAGTTCTCACACAAAAAAAAAAACAACAAAAAAAAAACGACCCTACAGACAGGAGCCCATCCTCTCCCCCCCTCCTCCTGCCCACTAAGACAAGCCACCGACATTACATTTTGCTCAGTTTAGCCAGCTTACCTTCTGCTAGGCTAAACAAGTCTGTCCTCCACTGCAGACTGTGCACTGCTCCCCCCTCCCATCATCTATTCTGGTTTATGTCAAATAAGGCACGCTGGGGAAGGGGGAGGGTGCAAGTAGCATCAGCACTCCGAAAGATCATTGGAGACTCGTCTCGGTCTCAGCGCATGCGCAGTTCCAAGACAAAAGCGTCACAGGCTGACAGCATATTTTTTTACTAGCAGGCATTTTACCTTAGGGCCATGAAAAAAGTGCCTGGTTTTTACGGGCTGCCCGTAAAAACACGGGCAGTTGGCAAAACAATTGGCAACACTGATAGCACGTCACATAACACGGTTGCTGTTCCATTTTGTTCATAAAACCAGTGAGAGAAAATTGGGGAACCTAAGAACCAACCAACAGCATTATTTAATAAATCACAGAGAAATGCACACATTTCAGTGACCCACAGTAGCTGATGGCAATTCATCTTTCTGTGACTTAAAGTATAAAATATATTTGTAATCTTGTAGTATTGTGGAACAAAATACTTAGATCATTGAATTCAATATATATTTGCCAATATAAGATATTGAGATAATTAACAACTTACCTTGTAAATCCACCACTATATCAGAAAACTCTGAAAATTCATAAACAAAATGTCCAAATGCCAATCCGTACTTTGTAGCATTATACTGCATTCTCACTGTTTTAGTGTTATTGGTCAGTTTTACAAAATCTCCAAGAATGTAAGGTTCCACACTAACACAGCTTGAAATGTTTCTGCCATCCATAATCTGTACGAAGAGAATAGGTGAAAATGAATTTCATGTTAACTGAATATTTAACTAAAGTTTATAACTTGTTTGCTAAACATTTGACAATTTCTGAAAATGCAAAGGACAGGGGGCTCAATTTATGAAGGGAAGGTTTCCTTTCTAAAATTTGTGGTAATATAGCTCATAGCATTTATCAAAAGCTTTTTTGCAATTCACAAAAAAAAAATGCAGTATTTTATTGAAATGTGTGGTATTTATCTCATGAAGCTAGTCGGTATTTTATCTCATGCGATTTCCAGTGGGATGGATACAACGGAGAAGGATTAGAACCCTTGTCTGTTTTTTTTTTGATAATAAAGAGGTAAAATGGTTTAAACCATAGAAACATGCCAACTCACTAATGCCCCATACACATGTGCAGATTATCTGCAGACTTACCAAAACCATATAATATGAGGTCAAACCTAAACACTTTCAATTTGTATGCAATCCGGCAGGCCCTTGCACTACATAGAAAAGGTAAGTCTGCAGACAAAAGTCTGCAGATAATCTGCACGTGTGTATGGGGCATTAGTCAGCGCTGTCTCTGCAGCATATATGTATTATTACAAAAGAAAAAAGGTGACTGGAATACAAGTCAAAGGGTAGCTGCTTTCACAGGACAAATGTGGTGTATTAAAAACAACTAAGTTAAAATAAGTGTAGCACCCTACAGATAGGTGCTAGGTAAATGTATAGTGGGCCTTGTCTGCCTAACAGCAGGGCCGTGATTTCTTTGGTAGGGTGTCATGATTTCCAAGTGTGTCTGCTGAAGGGGGGAGTCTCCCTACTGGCTCTGACAGAGGCTTCTCATAGGGCAGTGGAGGAAACCCAATCAGGGATACATTCAGGCTTGTAACTACCCCAGAAGGCAGATTCTGCCACAAAGGATTCTGGGAGTGGGTATAAGTTTGAGGGAGGGCATGACTCATTGTCTTTGGCGGGAGAGGATGGTTGTCTCTCCTCCTGTCAGAGGAAGCGGATGTCTCGGGTGCTGCCTGAGAATCCAGAGATTGCTGAGTTGAGCTGAGAGGTATCCGGTGTGCCGAGAACCAGCGGAGAGCAAGAGGGGTCCAGTCCCAGGAAAGCCTACACAGGTCATGAGTAATGAGGATTGCCCCTGGGAGTCTGCCTAGAGTCAGTGGGAACCACTCTGGAGAAGGTTCTAGGATCCAAGTGTCAGCTAGCTGTAAAACGGGTACCTAGTCAGAGGACCCTGAAGTGATAGAGGGGGTACCTAGGTTGAGGACCCTGAAGTGGTAAATGGGGCGCCTGCAGTTTGGGCCCTGAAGAGTTAATGCACAGTGTGAGTGCATCAGTTGAGAGTTGCAGCCATACAGGAATACACAGAGTTGCAGCCATACAGGAATACACAGCGAGCTACCTCAAGCCAGGGCAAGGCTGGAGAGAGTAGTCAGTGACTTTGCAGTACAAGCAGTATCAGATGTTCAATGTTCCACAGTCCTGGATCTTCTGGACTTAAGTCGGAGTTCCAGCACAGCTTTCAGAGATACAGTGTGTTCAAAGCATTAGTAAGCATTGGCTAGCGTCGGCTGGCGTCAAGACAGCGCTAATAGGCATTTTTGCTACAAAAGTCCCAGTATTGTACATAGTCGAGCCAAAGGAGTATCCCACTCATTCCCTTCTCCCATCCCCTAAAACTACAATAAAACAACCAAACAAAGATGCCGGAGTTGTCAAGGTCTCAGTTCTCACACCCAGGGGCGCAGCTCACATGGGCTGGAGAGGTAACCGGTAACAATGGCAGACCCACCTCAGGCCACAGGCCTGGAAACATCGCTACATAAGTAAATATGTTTATAAATGTCAAATATTGAATGAAAATAGTATCAAAAATTACACACATATATAAATACCAGGGCTGCATTTATACCAGTTTTTTTTTTAATCGCCGAGTAGGAGTACCGACACTTTTGGTCAAGTACTCGCCGATACCAAGTACCGATCTGAGAAAAAAGTGTAATATATTTGCGCTAGAATTTAAATAATATGTGAAATAAAAAGGTATCAATCATCAAAACAAATGTGTACATATATGTGAATTCAAGCAAATATGAGGATAGCAGCACCTAAATATATTGCACATAACAATAGAAAATACCATGTATAGAAAATAAAATCATTTATCACAACAGTGCTAAAAAAAAATCACTAATGGCATCAATGAAAAAGGGGAAGTTGTTTCACAAAGTGAAATAATTAAACCAAAAGTGAGTCCATGGTTAAATAAATAGATTAAAAAAAGTCCCATGCACAAGATAGTGTGATCAGGTGTAAATTCCAAACAACCATTCAGAGGTGATTCTTCCTGAATAAAATTGTGAACCAATTTAAATACACCATGCTCCACTCCACACAAAAGAGGATTTGCTTCTTACCAGATGGATCGACCTTTGCAGATCTAACACAGCCTTTTGCAGCTTTTTCAATGCAAGCAAAGAGCGCCTCATCTATGGGATGACACTTTATTAGCAAATCCAGGCTCTCAGTATGGATAGATAAACCACATCTCATTAACATCAAGCTGTGCTAGTAATCCACACTCCAGCTCATGTCACACATGAAAAAAGAGGAAACAACTCATTGCGCAGGCATCCATAAAAAACTATCTATTGGTATAGACATGTACTTACAGGAAAGAAGGATATTATAGGCAAATCGGATACACACAACGTCCTGGCATCCTTACAGACAATAAGACATCACTGCTACCATTAACCCGATGTATGTTTCGTTCTACTGAATGTCTTCACTGGGGCAACCAAGTACCGATACCTTTGCTGTGTGATTTGAGCCCATTCATTTTGATTGGTCTCAAATTACACTGATAATTGTAAATAAAACAAATAGAGAGGGTAAATCTCTCCAATGGGTGTACAGACAGCAATAAAAACCTGTTGGAGTACTGCCCTACGGCCCAGTCTGCGAAGGGAGGGGATCATGCTCTGCTTCAGTATGTCACAGTACATGTTGGCATTCATGGTTCCCTTAATGAACTGTAGCTCCCCAGTGCTGGCAGCACTCATGCAGCCCAAGGCCATGACACTCCCACCATCATGCTTGATTGTAGGCAAGACACACTTGTCTTTGTACTCCTCATCTGGTTGCTGCCACACATGCTTGACACCATCTGAACCAAAAAGGTTAATTTGGTCTCATCAGACCACAGGACATGGTTCCAGTAATCCATGTCCTTAGTCTTAGACTGTTTGTGGGCTTACTTCTGGGACGACAGCCATGCAGACCAATTTGATGCAGTGTGCTGCGTATGGTCTGAGCACTGACTGGCTGACCCCCCCACCCCTTCAACCTCTGCAGCAATGCTGGCAGCATTCATACAACACTTTCCCAAAGTCAACCTCTGGATATGAGGCTGAGCACGTGCACTCAACATCTTTGGTCTACCATGGCGAGGCATGTTCTGAGTGGAACCTGTCCTGTTAAACTGCTGTATGGTCTTGGCCACCATGCTACAGCTAAGTTTCAGGGTCTTGGCAATCTTCTTATAGCCTAGGCCATCTTTATTTAATTATTTTTTCAGATCCTCAGAAATCCTCAGATCTTCAGATATTCTCAGAGAGTTCTGTGCCATGAGGTGCCATGAGGTGCCATGTTGAACTTCCAGTGACCAGTAAGAGTGAGTGCGATAACCCCAAATTTAACACACCTGCTCCCCATTCACACCTGAGACCTTGGGAGGGAAAATGGCTAATTGGGCTCAATTTGGACATTTTCACTTAGGGGTGCACTGACTTTTGTTGCCAGCGGTTTAGACATTAATGGCTGTGTGTTGAGTTATTTTGAGGGGACAGCACATTTACACTGTTATACAAACTGTACACTCACTACTTTACATTGTAGCAAAATGTAATTTTTTCAGTGTGGGTCACATGAATAGATATAATAAAATATTTACAAAAATGTGAGGGGTGTACTCACTTTTCTGAGATACTGTATATGCCGATCAATTTATCGCTGCAAACTCAAATTTGACCCTTGTCAGAGAATTTGCATGGAAACTGTAACGGATCAACCAGCACCCCGACCGGGTATCTCCATTAACGGATGCTCCTAGTGCTTCCCGAGGGCTCCAAGCACTCCACCAGAAACCGTAAACCACTTCAGACCCCACAAGCCCTCGTAGCTTGGTTAGGATCTCGCCATCTCCTACCCACCCTGGACCTACGACAAGGCTCCAGGTTCCCGTGGGTGAACCTCTCTTTCCCCAGAGAGTGCAGCAGAACAAGCTCTTACACAAACCCTTACAAGAGCTTAGTGACTATCCAAGGGAGTATGGAAGACCATAGCAATCCCTTGTAGCATATTCCCCCAATAAGAGACAGGACTCTAGATTGAGGGGGGACTAGAACTCTTTATTGAACAAGAAACATACTTTTATACAGTTTTCCCCCACAAGGTTACCGCCCAGGGGGACCTTGTGGAGAACTGGACGGGACATTCACAATCCAATAGAAACAGGGTTTTATACTCAGTCATTCCCATATAGTGTACACAATCCCTCCCCTAACCTAAACTAATTATCTAGCCATCTGGACTAAACAATGTGAGGTCATTAACATTAGACAATGGGATGGCACAATCCACATTCCCTCCCAATACACAAACAATAGGACAAGGCTGCCAGTGAGTCCCAGTCTGTGTGTCTCCCTCACATTGAAGCTGGAATACACATAATCCCAATCCACAAACAATAGGGAAAACCTGTCTGACATTGAGGGATACGTAATACACACATTATTTAGGAATTACATATTTCATGGCAATGGGAATAAATCTTCATATTTCTATATGGAGATATTGCTGACAAATATGACTGTCCCATCTAAAGCAATTCAAACCATTAATTATCTGTTTTTCACTTCCAGTGACGGTGAATACCGTCACAGAAATGTATCACCGTTTCCGAATTTAAAACCTTTCTGGGCCTATCCCTCCTTATGGGCATTACTAAAAAGAGTTAGTTGCAGTCTAATGGCGCGTTTCCACTGAGCTTTCTGGTACGGTTCGGTTCGGTACGGTACGCTATTTATGCCGTTTCCATTATAAATGGTACCCTAATTCCGAACCGTACCGTACCACTTTTTGGTACCCTTTCGTTGGGGTACCAAGCACATTAGACCTGTACCAACTGGGTGGAGCTACACTCTGCAGAACTTTGATTGGTTGACAGAGAATCGTCTATCACAGCTTTCCTGCTGTGACCAGCTACACCACGCCTATCATGAAAAGGGTACTATTGGCAGTGGAAACGCAATGTGTACCGTACCGAACCGTACCGTACTGAACCGAACCGTACCGTACCACTCAGTGGAAACGAGGCAATATTGGTCCACTGAACCAAGTCATCATATGCCCCTGTTCTCTGCTGCCAAGGCCAGGACAAGATACGAGCAAATCTTGCGGTTCATGCATTTCAATGACAATGAACTCTGTCGTCCTTAGGGTCACCCTGTATATGACCTGCTCCACAAAATTAAGCCCCTCATAAATCACTTCAACCAAAAATTTGCAGCCTTGTATATGCCCCAACAAGCTGTCTGCGTTGAGGAGTCCCTGATTACATTTTCTGTTTCTGTTACATTTTTTGTTTTGAAACAGTTTCTTCCCAGCAAGCATGCCAGATATGCGGTCAAGATGTATAAGCTCTGTGATAGGGCAACAGGCTATACATGTAGTTTCCAGATTTACGAGGGAAAAGATAGCAGTGTGGAGCCCCCCGACTGCCCAGACTACATAGGGAGCAGCTGCAAGATTTTTTGGGACTTGATGTCACCTATATCCGGAAAGGGGTACCATTTATACGTGGACAATTATTACACAAGTGTAGCACTGCCCCCTTGAGAACTGCTGGATTATTACCCTTGGGATCCCCTGGGTTACTGTTAGCAACTGCAGCATGCAAAATTTAACTCTTCTCTTCCTGGCTCAGTCAATAAACAGGGATTTTAGTTGTTTTTGTGTTTTTATTTTAAATAGGGATAGGAGAAGGGAAGAGTGGGATACTCCAAAATTGAACTATTCACAAGAGATGAGGACTACTGTCTGTAGATGCAGCCAGGTAGATGCAGCTAGTGGCAGGGTGTTGCAAATTTACCTTGCCACTAGATGCATTTTAGGATTAAGTGTCTGAGTAGATGACTTGATTGAGTAACTATCTTCAGGGTACTCTTCTAGCACCCCCTGTCACTCCACCAACTGACACCTGTCCTCTGATTATACTACTCTGGGGTGGCCCCCACTCAGGTCAGGCCCTTAGACACGATCCCCTGTACTCATGGTACTGTTTTTCCATAGTCTCCAGTGTCTCAACCCCTCCAGTCAGTTCTCCTGGACCTCTGGATTCAGCTCCTTCCTTCTGGTCCCCAGACTGCCTGTGAATGCGTGCCACCTGCTACAGAGGAGAAGGCAGCCACCACCCTCCCTCTGGGACTCTGCTCACCAGCCAAAGACCCCGCAGCACATGTGCTCCTAGCTTTTATACCACACCCCAGAATGCACCAAGACAACCAGTCTGTTCCAATCACTGAGGCTGTATCAAAACCTGTGCACCCATTGGCTTGGTTTCCTCCACTGTTTAATATGCCTCCCTAATGGACCAGTGTGAAACACTCCCTAGACCAGATGTATTACACACTGAGCACCATGAGCAGACCTAACTCAGAGATCCTGCTCTCTGTTAAGCAGAAAGCAATATAGAATTTGCCTGCTGCTCCTCTGGTAGGCAGACAAAGCCAAAAACGATACACTCTCTCTAGCACCTACCAAGGAGGGTGCTACACTCACCCCCTGCCAAACGAGCCATGTCTTCACTGGCTCAGGGCAGCCACCCCTACAAAAATTCTTTCTAAAAAATTTCCAATGGAGGATCCCACTAACCTAGAAAGGGGGAAAAGGGAAATAACAAATGTAAACAGTCAAATTACGTGAAAAATATATATATCTCTGCTGTACAAATATTCACAAGGTTTTCTACACAAAATAGGTGCATTTAAATCAATGCAACCCCCCGCCAAATACAAATCTGCCTGGACAGGTAAGAGTAACATCCTGTCTGACTAACTAAATACAATATTTACATTGTACAAATGGTGAAGGTCCTGGAAATCCAGAGCAAGACTGCAAAGGAAATGTGAATTAGGCATATATCAAGCATAACTATTTGAGCCAGTAAGACTGTCCTCTCCTCGGAGGCCACCTTCTCACCTCATACTTTCCAACTATACATTTGCATAGAAGTCACTTCCAACCCACTTGACTCGGCGTTCAACTGTTATTCCTGGGTCAGGTAACAATGGAATCCTACCAAGCTATCTATCTATCTAGACTTTACGCACCATTCTTGGTGACTGGATGATAGGCACAGTCCCTCTTCCAACACTTGGGCACTAACTCTCCTCCTATGGCAATCAAACTCACAAGCTCAGAGTGAAGACATGCGGAGTCCACCCGACTGATGCTCACAGTGTCCTTTCCTCCTGTAGCACTGAGGCAACATGTCTTCTTGTGACAAGCTATTTTGCTGGAGCCTGAGCAAGCTTGTCCAACCTGTGAGTATTACAGGTCTCTTCAAGGGGTCCCTAACATCTTGGCATCCCCTTCTCTGAAGAGACTGCAAGCCACTACCTGTTCTCCTGAGGTAGTAACTTACATAAAGTTCCTCCAACTGGCCCACTGGCCCAACAGGATCTTTGCAAAGTGTCCTTTAAGCAAATTATCTTTGTGAAAGGATTCTCTTCTTCTGTACTTTCTCCCATGGCCCAATGGCCCAAGTTTCTTTGTAGAGTGTCCCCCTTAACTTTGAGGTAGAGAAGGATCCTGGCCCAATGGCCCAAAGGATCTCCAAAGAAGGTTCAGTAAGAACAACATCCTGTAGCAGCTGAAGAATAGAACTGCGCAACTACTCTTTTAAAGTTAAAGGGTCGGCCCTCTCTTAGTGATACTACCCAGTGGTAGCAGTTCTGTTGATTTCCCGATCCCTATTGCAAGGATAGAATGGAAAAGGGTATTGGGAATAGGGCTTTGACCATAACAGCAACAACTTGAACCTTGCATTTTAGCTTTAACTGTAACCTCAGGCTTTCTAGCCCTTCTTCTTTAAGGAAATTCTTAGGCTAACCAGCCTTAACACGGTAACTCTGCAAAGGTGAAGTCCTGCATCCTCAGCAGTAATAGTCTGGGTGAGGGATCAGGACAGTTTTCCCCTCAGTGTCCTTTACACGGACAGACCAAGACCATTTGGGCGACGGACCTCCATGCAGTCTATTTAAACAGCCCGTCCCAAGTTCCAATTTGTTTTTACAGAACAAAAGGTGTCCCATAGATCAGGCTTCTCCTTGTTCCGATATGGTCTAGGAATGTACAGGAATTCCCAGATCGCATTGTTGCACCATTCTTTCCTCTTGGCCTTAATCTCCAGCATTATCCCCTGAGGAGCATAGGGGTAATCGTACCCATACTCCAGGGCCACCTTCCTCTGAATGAAGCATTAACATTTTGAGAACCTGGAGAGGGTATGCCTGTTTCCTCTCCAAGGTGGAGAATATAGGGTCTCTTCTCTCCTGATGAGGTTAGCATAGGCCTCGTTTTAATCCCAAGCCCAGGTATAGGTACGTGGTTGGGATAGGTCTGGGACCCTTGTAGTATAGGCCTCACAGAACCCCAAATTTCTGGCACACATCATGCGTACTACCGAATCCCTTGTCTCCTCATCAGGCAAGCTAGGACTGGCTGAACTGCTCCTCTCATTTATTCCCCAGTCCCACTCGGTCTCCTCCTCCGACTTCCAAACATCTATCCCTTCCTCCAAGGATCCATACTGATGTTGAAAGCTGGGGGACCCTACATCAATGGCCCCGGCCTCCTCTTCACTCGTCACGCTGGAGACCCTCTTCCCGGGAGCCCATTGATACCCCTCTGCCTTGATTGGAACTTGTTCTGCCTGTGCAGCTTTAGCTGACCCTTTTCCCAGCTGCGACTCGGCCTGAAACACCTGGGGGCACTTCACCTCCGAGGTGTGAGTCTCCCTGGTCCGGCATACGGCAGTGTAAGTCTGCACTCCTGGCCCCAGCTCCAGTAGCGCTCACAGCACTGCCCTTCCTCTGCCTACAGGGATCCTCATGGGCATCAGCACTTCCCGAGTGACTCCCGTCTCCCACATCACACACAGCTTTCTGGGCTGACTGTCACTCTGCACAGCCTGCACAATTAGGTCACCACAGTGTCGGCATGGACTCCAGGCCTGCAGCCACATAGACACATTCAAGCACCGACCACATACCAGTCCAAGGTGCTCATTGTTCTTCCTGCTGCACAGTGTCAGTCCACCCCTGGGCACCAACTGCACTCTGGTGTTCCACAGGTGCAACTCTGGTGACTCTTCCAATCATTCAGGTACTCCGCCAACATGTGGGATAGCCCCTGCGCTCTGGCTCACTCTGGCACCCGCCATCTTGCTCCTCCACACGTGTCTCCTTCTCAGCCACACCCGAATGTGGAAGTGATGTCTTGATTCCCTTCCACGGTTTGGATTGGCAGCTTGTGGGCTGCAACTCCATCCACAACTCCAGATTAGAGCTGGCTCCTCCTGTTAGGTGTTTCCCGTATGGTACAGTAACCTCCTCACTGCCGCTCCAACTCTGTTCAGCCAGCATGAAGATCACTGCATGGCAGATCATGTTCCCCAATCCACACACATCATTACTTTCTGTACCAGGGCTTCAGTTTCACTTCCATCTTGCCAAGCCAACTGATCTCCCCTGCTGCTTTGGAAAATTGTTCTGCTGTCAAACACTGCACGGCCAACATTTTTCTTTACAGCACATGTACAGACATAACTTCCCATATGGTTTTTAAAAACTGTCCCACTGTCATGAATTGCACGGTCATCACTTTTCTTTGCAGTATGTGCACAGATATCACTCTCCACACTATTCAGGAAAACTGTCCCGCTGTCATGAATTGCACGGTCAACATTTTTCTTTATAGTGAATGTAGAAACATGACCCCCGACCCACCAATTCCTGTGTCCTGGGTAACCACTTTCTTTCTCCACACTTGCACCGATTACTGTAAAGTAGAGACAGTCTTTTTGTACAATATGGTGCATCTCCTCTTCACCAACTCTCCTGCACTTTTCTTGTAAGAACAGATTGTTTCCTTGACAAAAGTCAATCTGTTGCCGTTGGCAACCATCATTGTGAACTTGACCTTCCATCCCACTCTCCCTAGTCCCTGTAGAGCCAACATCACTCTCTTTGCCGACACTCAAGCACAAAAAAAAGCGTTATTTTGCAAGATTTTACGGTCGTTGCTATTAGCAATTGTTGCGGTAACCCAGGGGTGAATCCCGGATGACGCCCCCAAATGTAGCACTGCCCCCTTGAGGAGTGATGTGAATAGAGGAATCTGTCATGTTCTTTTTTTTTCGTGCAGCCCAGGGGCTGAACGAAAAAAAGTAGAACATTGCATGTATGCCCATCATTAGGCATAAAATGCCAGGACAGTTCAAACACCCCCCAAATGAATCCTTTTTGAAAAGTAGACACCCCAAGCTATTTGCTGAGAGCCATGTTGAGTCCATGGAATAATTCATAATTAGCCTCAAATGTATTTACAGTATTTATTTTTTACACAAAGTTGTCACTAAATTATATATTTCTCACACATGCCATTGATATATGTGGAATTACACCCCAAAATACATTCTTCTGCTTCTCCTGAGTACATGGATACCATATGTGTGAGACGTTTTGGGAGCCTAGTTATGTACGGGACCCCGAAAACCAATCACTGCCTTCAGACTTTGTAAGGGCGTAAATTGTTGATTTCACTCCTCACTACCTATCACAGTTTTGGAGGCCATTAAATGCTAAGGTAGCACAAAACCCCTCAAATGACCCCTTTTCGGAAAGTAGACACCCCATGTTATTTGCCGAGAGGTGAGTATTTTGCAGCTCTTGTCATTTTTCAAACACTTGTGACAAAAAATGTACTATTCAATGTGCTCAACTCATCTCTAAGCAAGATTCTTGGAGTAAACAGAGATTCCTGCGAGCAACCTCCCTATAGCAGATATTTAGTGCAGCAGACACCTCACTTCTCATAAAAAGTGTGAAGGGTAATCAAGTGCAATAATGGTGTTGCGCAATCAATATCTGTAAGATCGAAGTGATAGCAAACAAAATTAATAAATATATAACTAGTGAATGTAAAATGTAATCATATGAATAGTACTCAAAAAAGTGCATATAATGCTATGATAATATAAAACACAATATTTTCTCAATAAAATCAGGGTAAATAACCATAAAAGTGCAATGTGCAGAACAAATATCCAAAAGGACTACAGTGTGCCAATCCCAGTGATAAATAATCAATATATAGATGCGTATCAAATCTAAAATTTACAAATGAACGGTGAAAATGCAGAGTAGCAATAAAAAAGTATAAATAATAGTCTTTGTGCAATAGTGCAAATAGCAAAAAAAAAAAGGTCCTTAATGAAGTGCTCAGGCCACCTAAGGGTGGTAAGTGCTTTCCCAGGAGAGTGAGTGACCAGAGTGTCACAGATCACACAACAACTGTGCACCCCCTTGTGAGTGGGTGCTCACCTTAGTCAGTCAAACACAATATCAGTGTGATATGTGAAAAGAAAAAACCCTCCAATAGTGCTTATAACTTTTAAAAAGGTTTTATTAAATAAGGAAATGATCAATTACACTCACAAGCTTAGGTGCATCCATGCACCTAATAGAATGCCATATAATGATAACCGATCATCAAGCCGATACCGTGGTGGTGTAGTGGAAGACGCCGCGGCTGTATGTTTCCTCCTATGCTTACATGCATGATATTGTGATGGACATCACTGTGTGGGCTCAGGAATACTTGCAAAAAATCACTGTCTGTGCCATCCAATAATGCAAGTTAAAGCTCTACTATGCAAAGAAGAAGCCATATCTGAACATGATCCAGAAAATGCCACCTTCTTCTCTGGGCCAAAGCTTATTTATAGAGGTATATTCTGTGGTTCAGACAAATCCTCCAGACTAAAGAGGGACATGCCGGCTTATCAGAGCCCACATCTCTGATGGTATGGGGGTGCATTCATGTATATGGAATGGACAGCTTGCACATCTGGAAAGATACCAGCAATGCAAAAAAATATATCCAGGTTTTAGAGCAGCATATGCTCCCAACCAGACTTTTTCAGGAAAGACCTTGCATATTTCAGGAGGACATGCTAAATCACATACTGCATCTAGGGCAACAGCATGACTTCATAATAGACGAGTCCAGGTGCTGCACTCACTTGCCTGCAGTCCAGACCTTTTTACCAACTGAAAATATTTAGCCCAACTTAATACGAAAAATATGACAAAGAAGACTTAGGACTGTGGAGCAGTTAGAATCCAATATTAGGCAAAAATGGGACAACATTCCTCGTCCAAAACTAAAGCAACTGGTCTCCTCAGTTCCCAGACATTTACAGAGTGTTGTTAAAAGAAGAGGGGATGCTACACCAAGGTAAACATAGCCCTGCCCCAACTTTTGAGACATATTGCTGCCATCGATTTCAAAATGACCTTATTATTACTTAAAATGGTACGTTTTCCCAGTTTAAACATTTGATATGTTCTCTATTTTCTATTTGTGAAAGAAACAACTATAGGTGTCCCTGGGGAATTTGAGTGGAAGGGCTGGAGATGGTAAGTGTAGTAATGAAAGGTATAGAAAAGAATATATAAAATTTCAACATTTATTGATTTATATTAAAATTCAACAAAATACAAAAAATAACATATTTAGACTTTAAAATAACATTCCATATACATATCCTGATAGGGATAATACATTAGGGGTTCATGAAGCAGGGGAGTGTATCCTCCAACATGTTTCGGAATTTTTGTTCATCTAATTCCTTCTTCAGGGAAGTTTATATACACATAACCGTGCATTCACCACCTGTGTATCTACGGATGTATAGAATGTAAGCAATATTATTTAGAACAAATACATGAGCATAGAGGCAAACAATATATCTTATCATCAATGAGGGATCCCCAAGTCCCATAAGGGTAGGGAATACCCATAATAGGTATGTGTCTGTATACACAAGTATATCCTTAAGAGTAAACAGTAACTATGAAGATATCAACTTACCCCTAGAGGGGGGTAAGCATACTATAATAACGTCATCCCAAAAACAACTTGGGATTTCGTGAGAACCACTCACCCACGTATCCCCACCTTCTATGCCCTCCCAAAAGTCCATAAAAGCATATCAGACCCTACAGGAAGACCCATTATATCAGGAAATGGGGCAATTACCGAAAATCTCAGCAAGCTCATTGACCAACATCTTAGGCCCATGGTAGCTGACCTCCCATCATACATCCAAGATATAATCCATATGCTACGCATTCTAGAAAATATTCACATACCACCAAATGCTAGTTTAGTTACTATAGATGTGGAATCACTCTATAGCTCAATACCCCATACCCTGGGACTGGCAGTTATCCGGAAGGCCATGATGAGAACCAATGAGATTGATGAAATATTTCAAAATTTCATTCTATCTGCCTTGGACTTTATCCTAAGACATAATGTCTTTTGTTTTGCTGGCTCCCACTACCTCCAGGTACAGGGCGTTGCCATGGGCACTTGCTGTGCTCCGGCATACGCCAACCTGTACCTGGGGGAGTGGGAGCGAAATCTCTTCCTATCTGAAGAATTCACGATGTATGCAGACCACATACCTATGTGGTACCGCTACATCGATGACATTCTTATGATATGGGATGGACCTCCTTCCCTTCTTTTGGAGTGTATAGATTACATCAATTGTAATGATTTAAATCTAAAATTCACGGTTGAGCATAGCACCTCCTCAGTGACTTTCCTTGATCTCAGGATAGTCAGGGGGGATAATGACATGCTACACTGTGAGCTCTTTAGAAAATCAACCTCAGGCAATACTATCTTGCATGCCTCGAGCTCGCACCCTAAGCCGTTAGTAGACTCCATCCCATATTCTCAATACTTGAGGGCTAGACGAATATGTACCACGGAGGAGGCGTTTGATGTAGAGGCTAAAATCATACAGAAAAGGCTATCAGCAAGGGGATATACCCCAAAATGTTTGAAACGAGCTTTTAAAAAGGCAAAAACTCAATCCCGTCGGGATCTTCTTTCATACAAAAACAAAAAAGAAGCTGAAGACTCAAGTGATACTACTACGAGAGTTATAACAAAATAGTCCCGAGGACACCATAAGGTTAGAAAGATCTTAAAAAAGTACTGGCATGTGTTAATGTCTGATTCGTCAATCAGTCCCTTTATCTCAGAAACACCGCAGATAACATTTAAACGAGCTCCTTCCTTGTCGGATGCCCTTGTTAGTAGTGAATACAAGGGCCGGTCAAGGAAGGACCCTTGTACACATTTGGGCACATTCCCCTGTGGGTCATGTGCCCAATGCCGATATATTAACACCAAGAAAAATGTTATACTGCCTAATGGTAAAAACTTTCGTCCAAAACATTATGTGAACTGCCAGACTATGGCAGTCGTATATCTACTGTCTTGTGATTGCGGCTGCGATTATATTGGCAAAACTATCCAAAAATTCGGCAAACGTATTGGCCAACACATAGCAAGTATTAAAAAGAAAGATCCAGAAGTACCGCTAGGTAGACACTCAGCTTTGGTACATGGTGCCAATGTTCCACATATAAAATTCTTGGCTTTGGATCGAATCCACCCCAGCTCCCGCGGAGGAGATCTTAACAAGTTTCTCCTCCAGCGCGAGCTTCGTTGGATTTCGGACCTAAATGCCACTTCTCCACCGGGATTGAATGAAGCCTTCAATTTTAAGCCGTTTCTCCCTGGCTTTAGTTCAGGGGGTTTTGAATGGGATCTCTAGCCCCTTTTATGGATGGAAAGGGGAGAGAGGGGGGAGGGGGTGTGTAGGAAAATGTTTAATGGAATCTTTAGCTCTTGTAATGGTTGGGAATAGAGATGTGTGGGAAAATATACTAATTCTCTGGAGTAACACCCAGATTCTGTCAAATAAAATAAAATACTAGATATTTGAATCCCAATACACATTCTCTTCTCTCGTATCCATCTCTGCTTCCCTATTTCCATTTCTTGTTTTTTGTTTTGTCATCAAATATATAAAAATATATATTTTTCATGAAATGTCTCTGCTTATGTATTTGTATGATCATACATGCTAAAATGGTCGCATTATATGCCTAAGATGTTCTCAGTTACAATTGGAAATCAAAGAAATCGATAATTATGTAATATTATGCAATATTGTTACTTTATGTATTAAATCTAATATTATTTATATCACTGCAGAGGGGCCTCTGTCTGCTCATCAATCATTAGGGATCCCTATCTCACGTATAGGTATGATTAAACAATCTGTACCTCTCATGCAGCTCACTGTGCAGCCCTATGCATTTACATTATTCATATTGTTTATGTATCTTTATCTCCTTTTTCTTTTTATGCTCCACGGCATACCAGCTATGCTGAAATGTCACTTGATACAGCCTTCCCTCCTCGCTTTGGCCTGTTCCCATTGGTGTTCCACGGCACGCCCAGGCCCCTGCAATGCATGCTGGGGCCTGTAGTTCGCGCAGCGATCCAGGGGAGGTGTCGGTATCATGGCGCCTCCGGACGCCATGTATCCTTCACTGACACCCCGTCTGCGAGATCCATCGATCATCTCGCGAGAGCTGCGCATCAACGTGCCGGCGGTCATGTTACGCCGGATGCCGCCGCATCACAGGTACGCGGCGGCCCTCGGCGCCGCTTAGACCGGGGGAGCGCAGCCCTGGATGTCACCCACGCCCTTCCTCTTCCTCTCGATCTCCCTTCCTGCTTGAAATGGTAGGATAGAGAGGGATAATGTACCATCAGTGGAGACACCTAATAAAAGGAAAACTTGAAATCCAACATATGGGGACAACTAGCTCAGAACCACCCACCTGCTCTTTACCCGCCCCTCATCATCCAACCAGGTGTATACACTCCTCCTAATTCAGGTAAGAACTCTCAGGTGGAGCATATAAATGCTTCAAGCTTAGTGGGACTCAGTACCTTTGGGTCACCACAGAGAGATCGGTTATCTGCATTTCACATAGGATTTCTGACAAGGTATGTGGATTTTAAATTCCCCTTTCCTAATCACACTTTTATATATGGGAAATCAGTCATTATGGCTAAATATTTTCTTCCCCCACTTGTGCATTTTGATAGGTGTGGACTCATCCGCCCTATGTGCTCCTCGTGAACACAATGTGCATATGGCCATTGGGGATTTGAGTGAACCGCCGGTACTAACATTAATACCCTGACAACGTGTGGAGGGACTTGTATTCTCTCAAGTCCATATACTTGTTGCACATTCAAACTACAGAGCTGCACAGTCAGACTGCATGAATATAAGGTATCCTTTGCCATACAAACAGCCACCTTTG
Organism: Pelophylax lessonae; assembly: GCF_965119305.1. Lineage (NCBI taxonomy): Eukaryota > Metazoa > Chordata > Amphibia > Anura > Ranidae > Pelophylax > Pelophylax lessonae. Next base: position 616,034,781 of record NC_138768.1, on the reverse strand, counting down.
CAGTATACCTTCTGTGAGGAGACAACTAAAAGGACGCTTTTTTCTCCATACTCCCTCTAGGGGTAAGTTGATATCTTCATAGTTACTGTTTACTCTTAAGGATATACTTGTGTATACAGACACATACCTATTATGGGTATTCCCTACCCTTATGGGACTTGGGGATCCCTCATTGATGATAAGATATATTGTTTGCCTCTATGCTCATGTATTTGTTCTAAATAATATTGCTTACATTCTATACATCCGTAGATACACAGGTGGTGAATGCACGGTTATGTGTATATAAACTTCCCTGAAGAAGGAATTAGATGAACAAAAATTCCGAAACATGTTGGAGGATACACTCCCCTGCTTCATGAACCCCTAATGTATTATCCCTATCAGGATATGTATATGGAATGTTATTTTAAAGTCTAAATATGTTATTTTTTGTATTTTGTTGAATTTTAATATAAATCAATAAATGTTGAAATTTTATATATTCTTTTCTATACCTTTCATTACTACACTTACCATCTCCAGCCCTTCCACTCAAATTCCCCAGGGACACCTATAGTTGTTTCTTTCATGAATTCAGTGGGGAAGGGATTTTGGGCTGGTTCGGCATAGCCTTGTACCAACCATTCAATTTGTCTATTTTCTATTTGTGAATAAAATATGGGTTTATAGGATTTGCAAATCATTGCATTCTGTTTTTATGTAAATCTTTCACAGCAGTCCAACTTTTTTGGAATTGGAGTTGTAGTTAAAGTGGGCCTCTTGTCTTTGCATGCGCAGCTCAGTGTACAGTCTCGCTATGCTGTGGTGCCAAGATGCTTTAACTCCTGTGTGCATGCACAGAAGTTATTTCATCCTGGGTAGGCCAATAAACATGGCCTAATATGGCAAACTGAATCCTGCTTAAAATTACAGTTTTTGAAACAATGTTAAACTCTCTAACTTGACCTTATACTAATGACAGGCAAGTCATTAGGCTAGTAATATGGTTAGTGGGACATATCGGTCTAAATATATAACAGCTGCTCTGAGATAAACATATAGACAGAGATTTCACTATTTGAAACACCTCCTTCAATCCACCTTCTAAATCCCCTAAAGCTTATAATAATAAATATCTCAATTTTCTATCTTGGTCATAATGACTGCAACATCAAAAAAACGTTTTCATACTGAAGGTGTCCAAGAGGCTCCAACAATCCAAGAACCAAAATAATTTGCCATTCTTAAGCTGGATAAACACTGTCCAACTTTTGTTGGTAGATTTCCTCCAGATTTACCTTTTCTATGTAGTGCAAGGGCCTGCCAGATTGCATACAAATTGAAAGAATTTAGGTTTGACCTTATATTATATGGTTTTGGTAAGTCTAAAGGAAAAGGTCTTCAGTAAATCTTATAGTGTGTATGGCCCATTATGCACAGAGTCACTACTTCAAATGGTAAGCTAAATGCATGCACACAAAGGTGGATGCAATCACTTCTATTTTTCGTTTTATATTGAACCTCTTTGTGCACATATTGTATGTTTCCCTTCAATAGCTTCTTACCAACAGAACAGAAGAAGGGATGTAGAATATCTGAGTGGGAATGTTCTGTTCATAGAGTCTTTTGTTGAATTCTGTGACATAATACTGAGCAGTCATCTGCCGCTCTACGTCGTTGAAGTGGTACAGCAGCTCCTTGTGCGTTTTATAAGCCTTCCCAACATACCTACAATAGAAACCCAGGGTTTAGGAGTAAATTCTCTAAAAACTGTATCAGGCTTTCTGGACAAATGTGCTATTTGTATCAATAATTAGTATACAGTATATGCATAGTGTATAATAATGTGTTCATATAAATGAATGTATTGTATTGTGCATATATTTTTTTAAGTGGAATAAAAACTGGTTGTGAAGAAACTGCTGAATTGCAGGTAGGTAGAATATGCACACATCTAGATACTTGTAAAATTTTCTTGGCTTGAATAACAGACTAATTGAACAGGTGGCTAAAAGGCAACTCAAGTAGGCAGAACGAGCAAACTTTCACAATGCCTGTGCATGGGAATGCAAAATGTTTGCCACTTCATTATGTGCTGTGCAAAATCCCTCTCCAAAGCTACCCACACTGCCACCCAATGGGCAACCTCTTCAGCAACTTCTTATCTATAGGACTTCTGTATCACTGCTGGCTGTGCGCTCTAAAAAAGAAACCTAAATTAGCCAGATTAAAACACCTGTCCTAATTCAATTGTGTTTTCTTGTGATATAGGGTACAGGTAGCATCTGGTAAGCTGGTAAGCTGGCCATTTTGTTCATGGTGTATGGTACATTCATACCCATAATTTAGATTAATAGGAAGTGTGATGAAGCAGATATGTTCTAATAAAAACATTTTATTCAGATAGCACATTTGGTATTGCTACCAGGTCTTGCATATCCAAGTCCAGCACCAGGTCTTACCTATAAAAAGCATTATCCAAGGAGATTCCATTTGGCTTAGTCAATACATTTTTTATTAACCAATCTTTTATTGGTTTGGCTTCAGTTAAGCTAATTTGAATTGATTGCTGTGTGTTAGTGTACTGTTCACAATGTACTATTTATGTACTATTTAGCCTGAATGTCTCATTAGCTTTTATACTTTATTATGCACAACACAAAAGCCTTGCTGGCTACAGGGGCACCACTTCCATTACACTATGGAGTTGATTTACTAAATACAAATAGCCTATTCATTTTTGCAAGTGCATTTGCCCCAGAGCTTAGTAAACGAGGAAGATTTCTGTTGACTTTCATCATCCAATCATGTGGAAGCAAAAAATGCTGTTCTTTTTTTAGTTTTCCTTGCATGTGATTGGGTATTCTTTGTAAAGTGAGGCTTTATCTAATTTACTAAGCTTTGGGGCTATTTGCCTTTGGTAAATCGACCCCTATCTGTTCAGTTTATATAAATCAATGGTATATATGTAATTTCATAAAACCAAACTTCAAATATGCACAGCTGCATTAAAAAAAGCATGAAAATACAAATGCTTAATGACACATTGAGACAACGTCTATTGAGACGAAACGTACATTGGGGGGAGGGAGGGCCTGTGTCACCTATGTCTGTCTGGAGCCGATACCAGCAGTATTTTTTAATGTCTCATGTGCTTACACTTCTGAAGTTTTTTTCTGGCTGAGTTTTAACACAGAGCAGGAAGGAGGACTGAATTGGAGTCTCATATTGGAATACTGCCATCAGATCCTTGAAGCAAGATCCATGCACTAATTACACACCATTGGGTTTTAAGGACAAGATGGACACAATTTATTTTTATTGAACGTTTGTGGACATTTAATTTATATGGACTTTATAATTGTTTTCACAGGTTCATAGTTGTGGTGATTGCAATAATTTGCATTTAAGGAATAACACTTGATATGAGATATTGGTTCATATTTGTATATATTCACACAGCGCAACAATACTATATATGTGTACATGTATAAATACCTTCCAAGAGTTTCTTCCTGGTGTAGAAAAGAGATCCAGAAAGCCTTTCTATGTTTTCCTTCTTTTTTAGGATCTTTTCCAAAGTGCACAAGAGTTTCCTGGGCTGTCCACAGCTCAGATTTCTTTGAGAATTTCAAAAGCAAAGCATCTGCATAAAGTAACCAGACAGGGTGTTTATTGTATAATATATAAAATTAGGCCTGATGAGAACAGATATCATCAGGGAATGACCACATTTTGATCAGTGTGTGGAAGTCCCAACTCAACAAAATTCGAACAAGTTGATTAACTTGTTTGTGTGAATGGTGGAATCTGTCAGCCCACTGGCTGAAAAAAAACCAGAGTGTATGGCCAGCTTTATAGTGATCCTTCACACTTAAGCCTTATAATAATACACACGCATAGCAAATTGTATCCATCCTAAAAGCTACTTATGAGTTTCGGAGAAAACCCAAAGGGTTAAATAACACTTATTTATCTTTTCTACCAGAGACCCTAGATCTGCTACAGCTCAGGGCTAAACTCTAGTTTCCATATTGTAAAATGCACCACAACATGAATAAATAATTTTACAAAGTATGAAGGGGTTGATTTACCAAAGGCAAATAGGCTGTGCAATTTGCAAAGTGCAATTGCACTGTGCAAGTGCAGTTGCTTCAGAGCTTAGTTAATGAGCAGAAGCTCCGCTGACTATCCAATCATGTGCAAGCAAAAATGCTGTTTTATTATTTTCCTTGCACACGATTGGGTATTCTTTGCAAAGTGAAGCTTCACCTCATTTACTAAGCTCTGGAGCGACTGCATTTTGCAAAGTGTATAGTCCATTTGCCTTTAGTGTCTGTTGCAAAAGGGGCTTAAAATCTAATGTCCCTTCTACGCTCATACAGATACACCAGGGCCAATTTGGTTGAAAGTCAGTTAACCCACGAGTATGTGCATAGGAAAACCATAGCTCTAGGAGAAAACCCACACAAACACCATGCTGATAACATGAATACTGCATCCTTTGTTAGAACTGGACCCAGAACCCTAGCAATTGCAGGTTGACAAACCTAGTGCAATGGATTTCACTATAAAAATTCATAGGATATAAAAGAAGCTGGTGGGTGATTCGACCTGCTAGCATGTGTCCTTTATTTAAAATCCACTGAACAATCCATGTCCAGTCACAAAATACAGTACAGTATACACGATGTGTGCTACTGTAGTATGTAGCCTCAACACAGGTAAATAAAAAAAAAAGAAATCTATACAATTTACAAGAATACAAATATTGGTAGAACAGGGTTACCATTGCCACTGGTTTTTGTCTGCCCAATTACCAAGTTCTTCTTTTTCATATCTATATGATGTATGTGTTGTACAATGCTGCCTCAATAAAAATTGTTAAAATAAAATTAAATAGCTAGAGTGAGTTATCTTAAAGTGATACTAAAGTCTTGTTTTCCTCCTTTAAAAATAACAAACATGTCATAATTACCTGCTCTGTGCAGTGGTTTTGCACAGATCAGCCCAGATCCTCCTCTTCGTTGGTGGTCCTGGCCCCTGCCTCCTGCTTGCTATGGGGGCACCTGAGCCGAGCCACAGCTCCTTCTGTCTATTCAGACACAGAGCAGCGGGCCTGCCCCCCTCTTTTCTCATTGGCTCACTGAATTTAATTGACAGCAGTGGGAACCAATGGCGCTTCGCTGCTGTCTTAGCCAATGAGGAGGGCGAATCCGGACAGCTGAGTCTCTCGTGCAACATCGCTGCATCGGGATAGGGCTCAGGTAAGTATTAAGGGGGCTGAGGGGGGCAGCTGGACACAACTTTTTATCTTAATGTATGGAATGCAATAAGATAAAAAAATGTCTGCCTTTAGAACCACTTGTAGCAGACGATTCTACAATGTAGAAGGGGCATATTTTTTATGTTTCTTTCCAGGTCCCTACCTTTACTTTCTTTGCCAGTCCTTTTTTAACCACTTGCCGACCACCGCAAGTACATATACTGCAGCGGTCAGCACCCCCTGGGAAAAGTGACGTATAGGTACATCACTCACCCGCGAGCCAATAGGGGACGAGCGCGCGCCGCCGGAGGCGCGCTCCCGTCCCCGCTCGTTCACTGCCATTCCAGCACGAGTGACCGGCGGGTCTGATGTCCGTTGGTCACTCGCGAATTCCCACTGGAGAGGGAGAAAGGCAGGCGGCTAATGTAAACAAAGCCGCCTGTCATTCTCCCTGGTGTAACTGCAGAGATCATACGACCCTGCTATGTAGGATCGTATGTCTCTGTGGTTACATCAAAAGCCACGCCCCTTAACAGTTAGAAGCACGCCCCTAGGAACACACTTAACCCCTGGATGTCTAATAAAGTTAACCCCTTCCCTGCCAGTGTCATTTTTACAGTAACAGTGCATATGTATAGCACTGATTACTGTAGTAATGTCACTGGTAACCCCAAAAGTGTCAAAAATGTCAGTCAAGGGTCCGATCTGTCCGCTGCAAAGTCGCAGTCCCGCAAAAAAAATCGCAGATCACCGCCATTACTAGTTAAAAAAAAAAACAATAAACATGACATAAATCTTTCCCGTAGTTAGTAAACGCAAGAAAATTTTGCGCACACCGATCAAGATACGCTTATTGCGATTTTTTTAACCATAAATATTTAGCAGAAAACAAATTGGCCTAAAATGGTAAAAAATTTTGATTTTTACATTTTTTGGGGGGAAATTCATATAAAAAAATGTGAAAAATATTGTTAATTTTCCAAAATTGTCGCTCTTTTTTTGTTTATAGCGAAAAAAGTAAAAATAGCACAGGTGATCAAATAACACCAAAAGAAAGCTCTGTTTGTGGGAAAAAAAAGGACATCAATTTAATTTGGGTACAGCACCGCATGACCGCGCAATTGTCTGTTAAAGTCACGCAGTGCCTAATCGCAAAATAGTCCCTGGTCTTTGAGCAGCCAAATCCTCCAGGGCTTAAGTGGTTAACACCAACTGAGCTTTGCAGCATTTTCAAGAAAAAGCTTAGGATTCCAGTTTCTCCTCCTTTAATCACTGCAGCATACATTATCAGAAAAGGAGGGACAGAAAGGAAACTTGCCTTATATTCCTCAGCTTAACTTATTTATTGAACACAGTGGAACTATCAGCAAACCTGAAATGGAAAGCCCACCAAAATGCGGTAAACCTATTATTGTTAGCATCTGAAAAGCTAGGTTACATACTAGCTTCTGATTTCTTCTCCTACCCCTACAGCCAGGTATCACCCATAGTTCCCATAGTCCCATAGTAATCTGGTCCATACTTGATTGATGTTCTAAGTTGGCCATAGATGGGTAGAATATCAAATGAAAATTCAAAGGAAAAGAATGTTCTACTAAAGTACATTTATTTTTATAATCATCAGTGGGGTGGAAATCAACGTTTGTTTATAACTGCAGTGAAGAGAAAATTCAGAGAACAGGATGGAAAATTTTTCTTGAATGAACAGATTTCCATCAGTATGTGGTTTTTGTTCAGTAAATCCATTCATTCCAAAATTAAATGTTAAAGCAAACAAAATCTTTTGGATGACATTCAAATGTTCTGAGAATTTTCGTAAGAGAAAAGAAAGACTTTTCCTACTTCTATAAAAAAAATGGCCTTAGATACATGTTAATAAATGATGTAACTGTTAATCAGCTTGTGCAGACTGACATTTCTGGCTGGGCCAAAAAGAACTGTTAACTTTGATGTTCATTCTTACAATGAGCTATGAACAATGAATAATAATAAATGTGAAAAAATATGTGATTAGTATAAATTATTTTTTTCTACTAATTGTGTAACTAAAACAGTTGTAGTTTTTTTGTTGTTGGATTACTATTCAAGTGTTGAAAAAGTAAAATATTTGATATATTTACATATATTTTGTAATGTATATAACACAATAAAGATTACACCTAATTATACCAGTTACTAAATTTAGACTATGTCTGATCCCTTTCATTCATTTTTATTAGGTGCGTTGAATGAACTATAAGATATAGCTGCCACTTTTTTTTTTTTTTTTATCAGATAAATAGATAAACATACACATCCTGGAGAACGAGACCTCCTTACTAGACCAGTACCTAGCATAGCATATATGACATTTATAACACTGATCCTGGCTTCAAGTACTACAAAACATCAGTGATATATGTCTACCCAGGGGTCCGACAGTGTGAAATCTCTCTTTTCAACATTTCTTCAAACAATACTGAAAGCAGCTGTTACTTATTAAATTGTGACTAAGATATAAATGGGACCTTTCTACCATTTTGTCAGAAGAACTAAAGATCAGATTATCACAAATTCAAGTAGACAATAGTACTGTTCTTTGGCTGTAAAAAAAAACCCATTGTGCCTTATGGAGAGCGGAACAAAAGAATATACAAAAAAGTATCTAAATATTTGTCTTGGTGAAAAGTTCCAAAAGCATCCTTAAATCTTCAGCTGGCCATACATTATACAACTTTCTTATTCAATTTCCTTTGGATTTACCTTCAGCTATGTAGTGCAAGGGCCTGCCTGACTGCATACAAATTGAATGTGTTTAGGTTCAACCTCATATTATCTTGTTTTGGTAAATCTAAAGGAAAATTATACATGAAAATTGTGTAATGTATAGCTAGCCTTAGTTGGATTTCCCTATTCACCTTAATGATCAGTATAATAAAGCAAAGCAGTACAAAGTACAGCAATCAATTATAAAGTGTCAAGTGAAGTAACCCATAGCAGGTTCACCTTCCTTCACTCCTATGCCACTCTGTTTAGCTACCACGGGCAAAAATATACTTCCCTTCTCCCTCATGTGACAGCGCTGGAGGCTTGGTGATTAGCCGGGCACTTTCACATGTGAATAGGGAGATCGTTTCCAGACAGTCCTCTGACGTAACATGGCTTCTTTTCCTCAGTCACGTTCGGCAAGTGGCTAAACCCACTCTGCACAGCCCCCACTCCTAAACTGCTCACTTACCTTAGTTACAAGGCTGTGGCCTTCACAGATTTGAGTAGGGCTGTATGCTGGCTTTTCCAATCTACGGCTCCATTCAAGTCAATGGTCACCCAGTCCTCAGACACAGACAGTTCTGAAAGGATTTTCCTCTGACACACCAGGCCACCAGCACTAGAGTAGAATGCATCTCTGCAACTAAGGTAAGTAAGCAGTTTGCTAAAGGGGGGTTGTCCAAGTATCAATATTTTGCAATCATTTTCAGAAAGGTACATTGGTGTATTGGTACATTGGAAAGGTGTCCTTGAAATAAAAATGTTATAACAGTCTATTATACTGTACATATGTACATCATTTTTTTTAAGTGAGTTCTAACAATAAGGCTAGCTTTGCTGTAGTGAAAAAATGAATAGTTTCCAATATATTGTAAATTAGGGATCGACCGATATCAGTTTTTCATTGCGGATACCGATACCAATACCGATATTTTGGCCATCCCATATCGGTATCGGTGGATACGGGCTGATATTTTGTACATTTAAAGTCTTGAAAAATAAAGACAATTTTTGACACAAATCTGGTACTGAACACGTTAATTTTTGTTTAATGCTTAATGACTGGCTTGCTGGAACCCTGTGGTGGGTGGCTAGCTGTCTGGCACCCTGTGGTGGGTGGCTGGCTTGCTGGCACCGCGTGGTGGATGGCTGGCTGGCTGGCACCCTGTGGTGGGTGTCTAGCTGTCTGGCACCCTGTGGTGGATAGCTGGCTGTCTGGCACCCTGTGGTGGGTGGCTGGCTGGCTGGCACCCTGTGGTGGGTGGCTGGCTGTCTGGCATGCTGTGGTGGGTGGCTGGCTGTCTGGCACCCTGTGGTGGCTGGCTGTCTGGCACCCTGTGGTGGGTGACTGGCTGGCTGGCTGGCACCCTGTGGTGGGTGGCTGGCTGTCTGGCACCCTGTGGTGGGTGGCTGGCTGGCACAGGGGATGTGGGTGGCTGGCTGGTACAGGGCCTGTGGGTGGCTGGCTGGCTGGTACAGGGCCTGTGGCTGGCTGGTACAGGGCCTGTGGCTGGCTGGCACAGGGCCTGTGGGTGGCTGGCTGTTACAGGGCCTGTGGGTGGCTGGCTGTTACAGGGCCTGTGGGTGGCCGGCTGGCTCGCTGGTACAGTGCCTGTGGCTGGCTGGCTGGCTGGTACAGGGCCTGTGGCTGTGGGTGGCTGGCTGGCTGTGATACACTCCTGAGAGACTAGTCCCGACTCCAAACGAGGCTGTTCAAGGTGAGGGAGGTGGCCTAAAAAGGCAGAATGATGTCATGAAAATATCGGTCAGTCCCGGGGCCAATACCGATATATCGGAGAAAGTGCATATCGGCCCTCGATATATCGGCCTTGCCGATAATCCGTCGATCCCTATTGTAAATGATATTCACAGTTGATATGAAATAGTTACTGAAAAATAAAACTTGTCTCTCATTTATTATTATCAAAAGTATTAAAAATAGGTGGCACCACTTTACAAAAAATGTATATTTTAAAACAAAACTGTACAGCGCTAATTGAATTAAGTCAATTGAAACCGGCCATAAAAAGTACAGTATATAAAAGTGACTGTGTGTCAAAGGTGCATATTACGTGTAATCCTCACAACGTAGGTGCTTGAAAAACAATATTAAAGTGACATAGTGCCAATCGCAATCACAATAAATACATATACATAAAATAGAATTAATAAACAGTCCATATAAATTGTGCAATTAACGTATGAGAAGGTGCTTGATAGGTGCTTGAGAGAGGTGTCTGCTTCCACCACCACCACCAAAACAATTGGCCTCTCACCTGAAAATAAGACCTGTGTATTATCACTAGGTCAAACAAGCAGCAGTAAAAGATCTTTCTTTTTCAAGCCCGTGAGATCAACGTAGCTTAATGACTAAGACGAATCATTCATATCAGCGCTCCCATCATAGGTTCGTTTTAACATGAAGGAAAGACAAAGAAGCAACAGAATCTAATGCTGTTCGTTTAAACACAATTTATTGGGATTTAGCTGAATAAAAAACTCACATGGTATGGCACTAAATAGTGCAAGTAAAACGCTTGTCTTAGTAAAGATCCGAGCTGGCTGCCGGCTTCCTGGTCGCTTGTGAAGTCTCCTCCCCCTATACGCATTACGTCATTGGTCACAAGATGCTAGACTTCCTCAGTAGGTGTTTGACACAGAGTCACTTTTATATACTTTTTGTGGCCAGTTTCAATTGATTTAATTCAATTAGCGCTGTACCGTTTTGTTTTAAAAATGTGATTACTTTGCAGTGGTAAGCACAGTTGGTACAGCAGCTTTTTGTTGCATTTTATCAACCTATTATTCATTAATTTAGTATTTAATAGTTTGCGCTGATATTTTTATTTTGAGCAAAAAAATTATATGGCCAGCAAGCCCTAGGTTAACTGTAAAAAATAGAGTTGATGTAGCTGGACAGAGGGTCAAAGTGTCCATTACACATTAATATCCAGTTTCTTGAACTAAGCATAGAAAGCCATGTATTTAACAGATTTGGCCACAATGCACCTTTAGGTCAGTGGAAAGATGAATAAAGTGGACGTAAATCCTCTCCTATACCCAGTGAAGTGAACAGCCTCAGATGATACACAGGGATGAAAAAAATCTCCCTACATAAGTTTTACTTGTATATGTGCTCTCCTCAGCTTGCTATATTCTTTAGAATTCTAACATTGTGTTATAATTTTTACTTCCTTATTCAGCAGTGGGAGTGTAGTCTTGGTATACACTGTGTGACAACTGATTGGAGGAAAGGCACCCCCCCCCCCCTCCACATAGGCAGAAGAAGGAAGGAATGTGCAGAGCTGTGCTGTGACAAGACAAACTTTCTGCTAATCTATTTATAGCACCCATCTTGACACAAATGTCAGGCTGGTTTTATCTCGGTTGTCAAAGAGCTTGTCAGAAGTTATCATACTGATAACAGAGGAACAAAACAGCAGGAACACACGGGACTTAGGGCTTTGGACAGAGATAAGTAAACACTACAGATATTTGTGCCTATCTCAAATTTCATGAATTGGGTTTACATCCACTTTAAGAAAATCTTAAACCTGAACAGAAAAGTTTAAAGTATACCTAAGGTCAAAATATATATATATTTTAGTTTTGGAAAGAGTAGGGAATGATTTAAACCCACATCACTTATTTTTTTCTGTGCCCCATTGGATATATTTAATTTTGATTCCTAAAACAGGACGTTGGAGGCATTCGCCACCAAACAATGGTCACCATTGGGAGATATCCTTTATCTTCCTGTTTTGGTGACAACTGTAAACCTTTGGACTAGCCTTCACTCTCTGTTCTGCTAATTACCAGGATAAATAAAAAGAGTTAAATCTGAACTCTGGGTATGATATTAATTGCATACTTACATTGGTCTAGCTTGCACCAATACAAATATGCATATGTGATGTGTGAGGTAGTAGTTGGTGTTATGCACCTGAGGGGGTCACTTACTTGGCACTGATTGGATGAGCCGTTTTCAGATTGTGGAGGTGGGGTTGTATTCACTAAAACATACATGGCATTTTGTGAATAGCGGTATTGCCAAGCAATGCCACTTGTCCCTGGACCAGAAGATCTTGCCAGTTACTATAGTAGCACTGACTACTTCATTGTACATTGATATGCAACTTCCATAGCAGCTCCTCAGGTATGAGGCATTCATACTTACATTGGTCCAAGCTGATGTAAGTATGCAAATAAGGTCATACCTGGAATTCAGTTTTAATCAAAGTAAATGACAAAAACATACCAATGGTTTCAACACTTCCTTACCCTATCCAAACATAAGAAAAACATATTTTGATTTTAACCACTTGCCGACCGCTCACATTGAGCGTACTGCGGAAAAGTGGCTCGTTATCGTCCAGCGACGTAGGTCTACGTCGGTGGACTCCTCCCCTTGTGGGCGGGGCGCGCGTGTGCCGCTGGAGGCTCGCTCCCGCTGTATTCAGACACAGCGGGAGTCGGGCCAGGGGAGGAGAGCCGGTGATCATAGCCGTTCTTCCCCGATCGTCGGGGATCGAGTGAGGAGATCCGCCCGCTTGTATAAACAAAGCGGGCGGATCTCCTATGTGACAGACAGTCACAGATTACAGGATTCAGCTAGGCTGAACCTGCGATCTGTGCCTGTGTCACACAGTCCCCTCCCCCCACACACGTCAGTAAGCACCAGGCATACATTAACCCCTTGATCCCCAATAAAAGTTAACCCCTTCCCTGCCAGTGTCATTTTTACAGTAACAGTGCATATTTATAGCACTGATTACTGTAGTAATGTCACTGGTACCCCTAAAAGTGTCAAAAATGTCAGTTAGGGGTCCGCTCTGTCCTTTGCAATGTCGCAGTCCCGAAAAAAAAAAAATCGCAGATCGCCGCCATTACTACTTAAAAAAAGACAATAAAAATGACATAAATTTCCCGTAGTTAGTAGCTGTGATGACTTTTGCGTAAACCAATCAAAATACGCTTATTGCGATTTTTTTTTACCAAACATATGTAGCAGAAAACAAATTGGCCTAAAATGTTAAAAAATTTAGATTTTTACATTTTTTTGGGGGGAATTTCATATAAAAAATTGTTAAAAATATTATTTTTTCAAAATTGTCGCTCTTTTTTTGTTTATAGCGCAAAAAGTAAAAATCGCACAGGTGATCAAATACCACCAAAAGAAAGCTCTATTTTTGGGGGAAAAATAATTTGGGTACAGCGTCGCACGACCGCGCAATTGTCCGTTAAAGTAACGCAGTGCCGAATCGCAAAATATGGCCTGGTCAGGAATGGGGTAAAATCTTCCGGTCTTAAAGTGGTTAAAAATACGCTCATTGAGAACGTTTTTGTCAAAGACATGTAGCTAAATACATTTTGGCCTAAATATATGACAAAAAATGTTACATATTGGATATTTTCTAACTGTCAAAGTAGAAAAATATTGCTATTTTTTTCAAAATTGTCGCATTTTTTTATTAATATCGCAAAAAAAGAAAAGCGCAGAGGTGATCAAATACCACAAAAAGAAAGCTCTGTTTGTGGGAAAAAAAGGACGTAAATTTAGTTTGGGTACGGCATGACCGCGCAATTGTCAGTTAAAGTCGCACAGTGCCGAATCGCAAAAAGTGGCCTGGACGTAAAGCAGAAAAATCCTCCGGCCCTAAAGTGGTTAAAATAGTTCACTATTAGAAATTTTATATCAGAAGTGCTCTTCTTGTATGCACAGACATTATCAACACAGTTGCATTGACAGACCTTGCAAAAACAAAAAAGCTATACAATGTTTGCTGGTAGAATGAAATGTTGCTATTTGTAGGAGCCTGAGCTATCAAGTAGTAAGAAGCTCTGAGATTTTTGATGGAAACCCTCAGGTAAACAAACATAATTATTAACAAAAAAAAAACAGATGTATTAAAAGTTCCCCATTTTTAGTGGATATCGATCAGAAACATAGATATCTTCATAGCAAACACAATATCAATCAGTATATTAGGCCCAATTGGTTAGATTATGGATAGAGGATCAAGTACAACATTGTAACACTGTGTACAAAATGTATAAATCACAAGCAGTTTGAAGTTACTCTAGTTTTCTAAATTGTAGTTTGACATCAAGTTAATGTAGTTTGCTTGCTGGAGAAATATAGAACTGATATAATAATACAATAATCTAGTAACAGAAAGAATATCATATAAGGTCATTCAAATGTGTTTACTATAAGGAGTGTTTTCACTTTACTTTTTCATTTATATAGAAAAGTAAATGCTATCAATATAAAATATGAAAAGAACATAAAATAAATATACTTACTGTATGTTTTTTGAACATGCTTGAAGTTAAAAACTCCTGTATGTTCCAGTCTCTTCAGCAGCCATTCATGACTTACACCAGATAGGAGTCTTTCATAATCATTGACGTCTAAGGAACGGGCCTGGAGTACCTGCTCTTTATGTTGAGCTTGCAGGATAACAAAAGAGCTTACACTTGAATTTAGTGGTGAATGTGACCCGGAAAGACTACCTGAAAATGGACTAACTTTGTACCAAGAGCTAGAGTCGTGGCTGCTATTGAAGCTGATATTGGCCTTACTGTCCACATCCTCTTTCACCTTGCTTTTTCCAGAAGACGTGAGTGAACTGTTTAGACTGTTTTGCTGACTTAAAGGTGTTTTGTCAGCTGAACTTTCTACAGACCACTGACGGGCAAGGAATTGCATTTCCAATTTGTCTTCTGTAGCTAATGCCTTGCCTTCAAAAGAGGAAGCTGAAGATTTGTGGGTAAAAGTAGACTGACCTGAGGGCAACAAATCCGAATTTTGGATATCAATAGATACTTCATCTGTAGCAATATTTGTTTCATCTTCTAAGTCAATTCCAAAAATTAACCTATGTCTTGCAACATGGTCTGATACCTGCGTTGAATCTTTTGTTTTCTCTTTTAAGTCAGTTTCATACAGTACCCTCTGTTTGCCATCAGCATTCGATGATACTGCATGAACAGGTTCATGAATTCCAAATGATGGATCATCAGTAGTATCCTTTGTTTCACCTTCTACATCAATTTCACCAAGCAACACTTGTCTTAATTTATCAACTGAATGACTAGCTTGACTTTGCATAGAAGAGTGTATTACACTGGGTAGATCATCTGCAGTATCTTGAGTTTCACCTTTTTGGTCAATGCCAGAGTGAATCCTTGCCTTTTCATTAATACTTGATGGGACAGGGGATACTGTTATGGCCTTTTGTATTACAGGTGGTGGATCATGTGTAGTATCTTCTGTTTCACCTTGTAAGTCTATTCCCAAATTAATCCATGACCTTATATTATCACCTGATGGACCTGGAGGTACAATTATAGTCTTTTGATTTCCATAGGGTGCATCATCTGTAGTATCTTGTGTTTCACCTTTCAAGTCAATTCCAGAATAAATATTTGGCCCTGTAATAACACCTGAAGGACCTGGAAGTACAATCATAGTCTTTTGTATTCCACAGGGTGCATCATCTGTAGTTTCTTGTGTTTCACCTTCCATGTCAACTTTAGAATAAATATTTGGCCCCGTAATAACACCTGATGGACTTGGAAGAACCATCACATGCTTTTGTATTCCATCATCTGCAGTATCTTGTGTTTCACCTTTTAGGTCAATATCAAAATAAATATTTGGCCCTGAAGTACCTCCTGCAGATACCCCATTAGACTTAAACATTTGTTGATTCTCTGTGACATTGGTTGGTTTGTTGGTTTCCGCACCAACAGAAAGGTCAACAAACTCAAAAGATTCATCATCTGAATATGTAGACCTTTCAGCAGAGGAGTTTCTAGAGACATGGCTACTGAGGGTTGATTTTTCTAAACACTTATTTCCAGCAGCGACATTGTTGAGACTTATTTGACTAGATTTGTTTTCTACTGGGTGATTCTGGGGATCAGTGGCACAATCCTGAAGGGAAAGACCCTGAAAACGAAGGTCAGCATCACATTGTTTTTCACCAGGAACATTACTGGAAGTAGAGGATGAACTGAGACTCACAATTTGATCACCCTCACTATTAGAAACTTTAGGCTCCTTTTCATTCTGCTCTGGTATGCATTCCCAGCTAAAAGAAGAATTTGACAAACTGGAGCCCTGACTACCACTATGTGAACGACTTAATCGTTGCCTTCTTTCTTCATCAAAAGAATGACTCACAGCATCAGAATGTACAAGCTTTCTTCTTCTTACCGACTGGTCACTTAGTTGATCACTAGTTGTTTGGCTTGGGGAGCTGTCTGCAGTACTGATGGTGTCAGTAGTCTTCAAGGCAGTTATACAAGCTCCTGATTTCACATCCTCTTCTGTGGTGTGGTTTCTGCAAGCAACATCAAACACTTGGCACACTGAGCTATGATGTTGAGAATGCATATCCAACAGTTTTTGGAAGCTGACCTTTCCAATGACAATATTCTTTTTAATGCAGTCTCTGTAACTGTCAGGTACAAAAGATTGCTTGTCTGAGTTTGGGAATGGTTGTACTTCTAAATGTTCTTTAATAGCAGTTACAAGACACATGACATCACTAGCCAAGACTCCTTTGTCACGTTTGTCTGATGACATATTATATATTGCCAGTTTTTCCATGGCGTCTTTACAAAGTTGATTCACAATTTCATTTTGTCCAGCTTCACGATTAAGCCACTTGTGCACATTTGCAAGACAAAATGCTGACTTGACAAAGCTGTGAAGCTCCTGCTTACTTGTTACTTGGTCTCCTTTTTTTTTGGTAAGGAGACCAATTTCAAAAGACTCTTTTGCCTCCAAAAAATAGAAAGACTTTTTCTCCTCTGGACACTCGTTGGACAAACAGTAGGATAACAAGCATGCACCGCGGATATTCTAAGTAGATAAAAAGAGACCAAAGAATTTGAATAAATAAAATCTACAAATAACCAGTATCTGACTGAGTATTATTCCATGTGTCAGAAATCAAATAACAATATTATCATGAAGTATTTTAAGACTAAAGAACACTTCCCCTCTGTTATGGAGATGAGAATAGGAGTGTGGGGGGGGGGGTGGCTCCCTCAAACCTGACCTGGCGACATTGTTCCTTAGGGTTCTAGGTCCGGGGTGGATGGGCCTCTCGCCCCCATACTACATCCAAGCAGGGATATATACTTTATCTTTATTATACTACGTTGTGCCACCTTCCTGCCATATGACATCCCATTGTATAACCTGTGATACTTTGAATACTTTCTGATATTCCTGATAATTCTGATTGTCTGCTATTGCACCATTCATCTGTTGCTCTTACTATATGAGTGTGTACATGCATTGGAACCTGTTGAATATTTCAATCTTTTGTTTTATCTGTTTTGTCTTTATTTTCTTATGTAAAACTCAAAAAAAATGTATTGAATGGAAAAAAAAAAAAAGAATAGGAGTCCCAGGGTGGTCCTAGGGTGGCAACTCAGCTCCTCCACAGACAAACTACAGTGAGTGTATCCAGGATGACAGTTCATGTGTTACTGGCAGGATTAACCGAACAGGAAGTGTGTTATTGTCAGGATCAACAGATTAATATAAAGGGAACAAAGACATAAAAAGTAAAGCCAATGAAGCCACCACATCAAGGGCTGGTTTGCTGCAATATATAACATTTTTGTTCTTGGGTTTAGATACACTTTAAAGCAGTTTTGCTATAGTTCCAGTAATTGTGAGTTATGAGGAAGGCAAAGCACATAGGCCATCAAATTCATATGCTAATAGCTGTTTAATAGATCATAATTGCTTATTCAAAATAGACTACCGTATACTGTTTAGGAAAATATAAGACTTATGCAATATGAGTTTATGAATAATCTGACCTGCTATGTCCCTGCAGAGTTGGCAGTATAGACTGGGCTTGTTATTTTTCCACCTAGTTTCTGGCTGCATTTAGGAGATGTATGAGGAGGGAATTCTATTAACATTTTAGGGAGTGGATTAAAATGGAGAAGGAAGGCCAACTAGCATCACTTAAGGTCATCCTTATAAGTTTGGTAATCAACCTATTTATATCTTTACAATAGTTTTGCAGAAATGGACATAAGCAGAAAATATCAAACAATGTTCCTTTATCAATACTGCATCTACAACACATCGGGGAACATTTTATTAGTAAGCACAGGCACCTTATACAATATGGTTCTTTCATGTAAGGCACATTAGGAGGGATTTAGTAAAACTGGAGCGGCCAAAATCTGGAGAAGCCAAAATCTGGAGCAGCTGTGCATAGAAACCATTCAGTTTCCAGGTTTTATTGTCAAAGCTTATTTGAACAAGCTAAAGTTAGAAGCTTATTGGCTAGCATGCACAGCTACACCAGATTCTGGGCGATCCAGTTTTAGTCAATCTCCCCTTCTGTGTTTTTAGCTTAATGGTTCATGAACATCTGATAAATGGATACTACACCAGATATACAGTATGTTATCCAGAATAGCACATTCCTCTGCCTGAATCAGTCCATATCAGAAAGTGTGCTGTAAACTCGAAACTTACTATTTGTCATATAAGCAACATTAGGATTTATGTGTGAATTTGAACATTATGTCAGTGTGATTTTACCCAGTCTGCTTTCTCCAAACAGCAAATAGATATGCAATCACTTAAACCAACAAAACGGATTCTTAGTTTTGGATAAGGTGAACAAGGGTTAGAAACTCTACAAAGATTTTCATTGCTGTCTTTACCCCAGCTAGAAAGATGTTTTCTCACTTATTCTCCCACTGACATAAAGTGGGGAGTTGGAAAATGGAGGGAAATACCTTTAGCCTCTTGGCGCCGAGTGCACGCATGTGTGCGGCCTCTCGGCAGTGGGCCTCGGTGCCGACCAGCCACATATTTGCATGCATTAATGCAAATAGCCGCTGGTAACTATGTCGGGAGAGGCACAGTTCTAACAGAAAGCTCCCAATCACCGCTTGAGATGGGCAGCTTTCTGATGACATGGCCACCGTGACAGACAATCACGGCAGTCACATGACTATAAGCTCCGCCCTACCTCCCAGCAGTCTAAACCCCTTAAAGGGCCCAACAGGCGCCAGCTACAAGGGGTTAAAGGAGTTGTAAAGGTAGAAGGT
Organism: Pelophylax lessonae; assembly: GCF_965119305.1. Lineage (NCBI taxonomy): Eukaryota > Metazoa > Chordata > Amphibia > Anura > Ranidae > Pelophylax > Pelophylax lessonae. Next base: position 616,015,682 of record NC_138768.1, on the reverse strand, counting down.
TTTTGTCTTAATGCATTCTATGCATTTAGATAAAAAGCCTTCTATGTGTAGCAGCTCCCCACCTCCCCCAGTACTCCCTAATACTTACCTGAGCTCCATCTCTATCCACCTATGTTCACGAGCTCCTCGGACATCCGGGACTCTCCCTCTTGATTGGCTGAGACACAGCCGCGGCGCCATTGACGCCTTCAGTTGTCAATCAAAGTTAGTTAGCCAATCAGGAGAGAGAGGGGGTGGGGCTGAATGGCAGCTTTGTGTTTGAATGGACACACGGAACTGCAGCTCGGCTAGGGTGCCCCCATAGCAAGCTGCTTGCTGTGGGGGCACTCGATAGGAGGGAGAGGCCAGGAGCAGCAACAAGGGACCCGAGAAGAGGAGGATCCAGGCTGTCTTGTGCAAAACCAACTGCAGAGAGGAGGTAAACATACCATGTTTGTTATTTATTTATTTATTTTTTTAAAACTAGACTTTACAATCACTTAAAGGCTCACTCCATAGAGGTGCAACCAAGCATGCATGCTTTTTGCATGTTTCTTCTCATTGCATTTAGTGTAGGCCATTAATATCAATAGATGAGAAACACGCAAAAAAGCTGCCTGTTCCATTTTAAAAATCATGGCACACCAAGCTGCATGACTCTGTAGCACTATGGGGTTGATTTACTAAAACTGGAGAGTGGTTGGCTACCACGCAAAGCTGCACCAGATTTTCACTCTCCAGTTTTAGTAAATAAACTCCAATGCTTCTTGATGTGCATGAATGCATGCGCAATTGCAAGAGGCATGGGGAGCCATTAGGAATAATGGTACCACAGCACGCCTGCAAAGGGGCTGCGCGTTTTTATATATTGTGGGAAAGCACGCAATTTTACATGTTCCCACAACACACAGCTGGGACCAAAGCCTATTAGAACACAGACTGCAAAGAAAGCACTAGAATGGGGAAGGGTTAGAATTTTTGTGAGGTTTTTCCCCTGTTTGTGTCTTCCTATCCCAGTGATCCCCATTTCCATCATTTCTTGTTTTGGTGCCACAGGCATAATAACTAAGGGCGACTTTCCCCAGTGGAGCCACAGACCGTAATAAAAAAACAGAACCCTTCCCCACTTTATCCAAAATGTATGCTGGATTTGGGCTTTAATTTTTGCTTTAGGGTGGCCATACAGAGGAAGGTTTGTCATTTGTTAGAATGAAAGAAGAAAGATTTGTCTGTGTAATTGTCAGGACTGCTGCACTATCATACCCATACCACTAATTTGCCAAAGAGAGAAAAAAAGGCAGTGTACAAAACACAATGCATAAAATAAATAGAAAAAAATCTAAAGTAAATTGTATATTTTATATACAGTATATACCAAATTGGTGAGCACGAAGAGGGGTGTGTACAAACTAAAGGTCGCTGCCAGCTTACAAGCTTCTGCCGCTGATAATAACCGATGATCAAATTCTTCTAGTAGGGCCTGTCAATATAACAGAAAAAAAAATCTTATGTCAGAATTTTTAGAAGCAAAGCATAGAGAGCACAGACAACAAGTATGTCTCTGGGTCTGGATTAAAAGAACAGCTAAGTTTCATATTTGCATTTATTCCAACTTCAGAAACTGTAAAATCTAATGGCTCTGACATTGGAAATAATATCGGATTTTGTATAGACCAGTGGCACAATTAACAATTCTGGATCAATAATTGCTTTATTATACATGCAAAACTTATATTGATAGGCTCATTTACTTGACAATTTATAGGATGGCCACCCAGACCATTTTACAGAATAAAAGACAAAGAATTTTATCAGAATAACTGTAAGGTCCACTTTACACTGTTGTGCTGTGATGCATCGCACGGTAATGCGAGTTATGCACATTGGTATGATGCACTGTTTTATCTGGAGTGCTGTGTTGCAAATGTCAAATGAATTGTCTACCATAGCACAATGTGCAGCACAATGCATGTTAACACAACACACCAGACCAGACACGTGTGAATGGGCATTTAGTGTATTTGTTATATTAGAGCACACCATGTATGAAGCCTTCAAGAGTGCTGTGGAGTTTTACAAGCACTGTTGGGTGCCTGCACCAACATACCGATACCTCTTTACATACCAAAAAAACTGAACAAAAAGGGCAGTAAAAATTAATAAGTAAACCTTATCAGTGTCTATACCACTATCGTGGTGTCCTGCTATAAACCAAAAAAAAAAAATACATACAATAAAAGAGAGTACAGGTAAACTTTTAGCCTGTATTACTTCCTCTGAATGAGCCTCTCTTCATCTCGTGCTGCCCCCAAATGTACACAACTGCAACTGTTTTAATTTATTGTGTCTCTACCTAGGTGTAATTTAGCTCTTTAAAAAGTAGGAGCTTAAGAGAGGAATGCCAGATACAAACTAATAGAAGGTTTACGTTTAAAAGGATGAATATTTAATGTGCTTAACTGTTTGGTGCATTAAGATCAACATAATGGCAAGGATAACCACATGAACTAAAATGGTAAATTACTCCTAAAGATGGTTAACTAACAAACATAATTATCACCAGTAAAATGCATGATGCTTATTTTTCCACATGAAATCAACATTTATTTTCAGATACATTTTATTTCATGAATTGTTATCACTTATCAACATTCTGTTATTTTAACCAATTGCTAACCACACTATAGCAGTTTTACTGGTACAGAGCTGCCAGGTATATATACGTGATCCTGCATTTCCCGGTGATTCTACACAGCTGGAGTTAATCAGTGGGTACCCGATTTCTGCCAGCACCCGCTGATCGTTCGGTACACAGGCAATACGGCAATCTGCCTATGTAAACAAGGCAGATTGTTGTTTTGTCAGCAAAGAAGGCAGTGACACTGTCTTCCTGCAAAGCAGGGACATGGATCGGTGCCTTCCTCTAGTAAAAGAACCTCCCCCCACTAAAGTAAAACACCAGCTAGGCACACAGGTAACCCTGTGATTGCCCCTGATGTTAACCCTGTCCCAGCCAGTGTCATTGGTACAGTGACAGTGCATATTTTTTAGCACTGATCACTGTAATAATGTCACTGGTCCCCAAAAAAGTGTCAAAAATGTCAGTTAGTGTCCAATTTGTCCGCTGAAATATTGCAGTACCGCTACAAGACACTATTTGCTGCCATTACTAGTAAAAAAAAATGTAATAAATAAAAATTCCATAAATATATCCCATAGTTTGTAAACGTTATAACTTTTGCGCAAACCAATCAATATACGCTTATTGGGATTTTTTTTCCCAAAAATATGCAGCAGAATACATATTGACCTAAATTTATGAAGAAATTACATTTTTAACAATTTTTTATTGGGTGTGTTTTATAGCAGAAATTAAAAATAGTGTTTTTGTTTTTCAAAATGTCTTTTTTTGTTTATAGTGCAAAAAATGAAAACCACAGAGGTGATCAAATACCACCAAAAAGAAAAACTCTATTTGTGGGAAAAAAGGCCAAAAATGTTATCTGAGTACAGTGTCGCACGACTGTGCAATGTTCAGTTCCCTGGCGGTAACCCCGAGCGTGACTCGGGGGTTGATTTTTCATACCAGGATCGGTAACCCCGAGTCACGCTCGGGGTGGATGTGCAGAGAGCGCAGCGCAGCGGTGTTCTCTTACCTTCTCCTGGCGATCCAGCGATGATCTCTCATTGCTGTGACCGCCAGCCGAGATCCCCGCCGCTCTCCGTCGGTGTGATCACTTCCTAGTTCCGTTCCCTGCAGCAGCAATGCTGCATGGGAGCGGAACTAGGGAGGGAAATTCAAAAAAAAAAAAAAAAGTTGCACAAAACACAAACACATTACACATTTTATATTATATATACTATATGCATATATATATATATATGCATATATATATATATATGTATATATATATATATATATATATATATATATATATATATGTGTGTATATATGTATATATATATAAATACCTATATACACATATATATATATATATATATATATATATATATAAAATTATATTATTGATTCGATCATAATTCATGCGTTATATATACATATACACACACACACACACATATATATATATATATATATATATATATATATATATAAACGCATGAATTATGATCGAATCAATAATATAATTTTATATATATATATTATATATTATATAATAAAATTATATTATTGATTCGATTATAATTCATACGTTTGTGTTTCAAATTTATCACATTTGGGATGTCTACTAGAGTCTTGTTTTGGTCAGGTTTAAGTCAGTAATTACTAAGAATTGTAGGCCTATAATACATAACGCCAAATTTCCATGAAAAGAATTGTACCGCTTTTGGTATGTAATTCCTGACAGAATCATACCGCCAGGGAGGTTAACCTCCTTAGTGGTATTCCCGAGTGTGGCTCGGGGTGGAATTTCAGTGCCATTAGCGGTAACCCTGAGCCAAACTCGGTGTACCGCCAGGGAGCATCGCTGGATCCTGGTAGAGGTTACTTACCTTGTCCCTGGGATCCCGCGATGTGTCCCTGCAGCATACGGCGGCTGGATCTTCCGCCCGATGCTGTGAGCCCCGGCTTCCATCTCCTGCAACATGATGCTCCCAGGGGGGAGGAACCGGCGGCAAATTCAAATAGTAAAACACACAAACACACTGATTACATTACAAAATAAAATAAATTGACATTAGTTTGCCCCCAGTGCCCTTTCCTATGTATACACACATATATATGTATATATATATATATATATATATACATATATATATAACTAATATGTATACATATATATATATATATATATATATGTATATATACGTGTATATATATATATATATACACACATATATATATATATATATATATATATATATATATATATATATATATATATATATATACATACATACTTTAACTTATTTACAGTTATTTATTATTTTATAATTTATGATTTTGGGTTTCAAACTTTATCATACCCGAGATGTTATAAAGAAGAACGCACAGTAAAAAAAAATCATATGTAAATAGTTGGTGTGGGCTGCTCTTCCTTAAGAATTACATGCAAAATAATGGTACCGCTTTCAGCACCTAAAATCGGAAACAATCATACCGCCAGGGAGGTTAAAGTAATGCAGTGCCGTATCGCAAAAACTGGTCTGGTCATGAAGGGGGTACAATCTTCCCAAGAGCAAGTAGTTAAGGGATGACAATCTGTGTGGTAAACTAGTGAATCAACTCTACATTAATTGCATTAACTTTTTCATAAGGGCCAACCCGACAAAATGACATTGATAGTGATAAAAAAGCACTAGTAGTAATAAAATACCACTCAATAAAGAGCAAACCAATTGAAGCGTGTTATGCATCTTTGTGAATTGAGATCTTGGAATTATGAGATAAATAAGTAGTGGTATCAATAACAGCTGAGCAAGAGAAAAAAATGTTTTGAGGCACTAAAGACAAAGGGCTCAATTCACTTAAGGGTATTGCATGAGGTATTTGGGTCGGGTGACACATTTTTCTCAAATATTGCATGTGATACTAAAACTGTCAATTCACTATCCCTTTATGTAGTATTTACCTCAAAAAACAAAAACGCTTAGTAAATACCACATAAAAATTACTTCACTAAAGGAAAAAAAATTAAAAATGCATGCGTTAAAAAAGTAGTGGTCGAGGCATGTGATAGGCATGTGATAGTCAAAGACTTAATTTCAACTGGTTGTCAAGGAGACAGCAGGCGCCAGCTCCCTTAACAACCAGGAAATAACTGGAGCCTGCAATCGCTGGTGTCCTTAATAACCAGTGAATAACTGGTTGTTAAGGAGCCAGTAGCCGCTGGCGTCCTTTAACAACCAGTAAATAACTGGTTGTTAAGGAGGCCCCACCCGCCACATCATTAAAAACTATGCCTTAATGATGATCAATGCTGTTACAAGGGGGAAGGGTCACCCGGTGACATCATTGGGTGACTCCACCTCTTTGTTTATTTAGTGTCGGGTGGCCAGCATTCATCGTGATTGACGCTGGATTTACCCCACAGGACAGATTTTTGGTGAATGAGTAGAAGTATCGTGTACCCTATACTTATTAACATGGGGGGGGCATTTTGGTGTGGGGGTCCCTCCTTAAAATCCATATGAGGCCCGAATCCCATTGACAGCAGATGAGTCATAATTGTTAAGGATGCGACAGGTGATGGCTCCTTAAAAGCCAGCTATTCACCTGTTGTTAAGGACACCAGCAGGTGACGGCAATCATATACCGCAAGTTTTTACTACTAAAATACTGCATCACTTAAATAACTCATGCTGTATTTTAATGGCATTTTTTTATTGAAAAAAAAAAAAGTTTTGAAAAATGCTTTGAGCTATTTTACCGCTGATCTTTAAAGGGTATATACAGCTTAGTAAATTGAGCCCAAAGTTACATGTCTTTCTCGGGATGCTAAAAATTTTTTGGAGAAATGAATTTAATAGCAATTACTCATTTCTGTAACACTGTTAACTCAGCAGATGACAGCATGTTTACATTAAATACATTATAGCAACAAATGAGTCTTGCAGCAGGACCAATTTTACCTTGAGTGCTAAAGCCATTTGTTCCAACCCAATATACATCTTTGTTTTTAACTACAAATAGACCTGGATTGGTTAGTCTACATAAAAACTGTATTGTGTTTAAACATACAAGGTATAAGGTAAAATTGTTAGGCGTAATACATACTAATCCAAAATGGTTATTTTTCTTGAACCTCTGATAATCCTCTTCATTCATGGATATAAAAATGTCTGCTAAAACACCAAGGGATGTTGCAATTCCCTAAAGACAAAAACAAAAAATGTCAAAAAAGCAAGTAGACCATCTTTTTATCCCTTTTATACTAAGAACTGAGAACACATTTCCAACAGAATATGATTTCGTGATTTAATTTGTGGTACCAAACCAAAGTTGCTGCACATGTCTTATGTATAAATAAACAGTTGAAATTCAGACCATGTGGATTGTGAGTGATCTGCTTCTTTAGTACATATTGCTTTAAGGAAGGGATGGGTTTTATACTGTCACTGCAAAGAGAAGGATTAGACTTTCCTTGTGCCTCTGATTCATCTATTCTAGGCTCTAATAATTGATCAATTACTTAAAACAGTAATTAGTGGCCTTCATTACTAAGCAAGCTAAAACTTCCTCATTGCATCTCGTTATCAGAGTAAAGAGCAAAGAGCCGTATGATTGCACCAGATTCTGCTCTGTCATTAAATCATTTGCTTTTGTGTTTCACTGGAAAGCTATCACTTTAGTTATTTAACAATATATGATTACAGAGGTTGAAGGAGCACACCAGACTACTCCCACCTGTCTGATGTTATACCATAAAAGCAAGTGTGAATACATGGGCTACAACAGCATCCTTGAAGGCACCAATAACAGACAGCTTATTATAGACATAAGGAGGATCTACCTTTTTGTCAGGTACAGGTAGTTCAAAAAATCCAACAATGGAAGTCCAGATGAGCTCAGCTGCCTCGTACCACATCCCTAAAGTCCATGAAAAACAATACTCTAATTACTTACAAGCACACAGCATACATAAGCAGTTGTATATGCATAAAGACCTGCCTTTTGTTTGTGTCTTTGTTAATTTGTAAAACTGCTTTATGTCGAGGTTATGATGGCAGTTTAGAATTCTTTAGACTTGGCTAATAAATATTTCCACAAGTCTAAACCATTCCCAATAACAGAATCTAATCAAAGATTAACATATATCAATGACTGAGATCATTAATACAGTTCTACAGCAACCATGTGCTTCTCCTTATTCTAATATGACCCTTTATATAGTCCTATTTGGGTCTTTGATATTCAGGTCAAATGTGGCTATGGCCAAAGCTGCTAGTGCCATATGACCAGGTTTCTGGATATGATTATATATTACCAGGGCTTTTTCTCTCCGAGAATAGGTGCAGGTACTCCCCTCTTCTGATTAACCCCATGTCTCCACTCCCCACCCACCTCCGAGCGCTGTCCTTTGGTTCCACCCTCTGCCCACCTCCCAGTAACCCCCCTTTTAGAGAATACAGAACCAAGTATCATGTTGTGGTTTTAGGTAATTTGTATGGAATTTGTTAATGATAACTAGAAAAGCAGAAAAATAGATCCCCTGGAATCAGCAACAATAGACCCCCCCCCCCCCCCCAGCAATAGATTTCCCCAGCAGCAATAAATCTTTCCTGCAGCAATAGAAAAAACTGTAAAATAGATCCCCTGCAATCAGCAACACTAGACCCCCAACAACAATAAATCTTCCCCTGCAACAATTGCCCCCCCCCCCCCATAAATCCTCCCCTTCAACAATAGACCCCCCCCAACAACAATAGCCCCCCAGCAACAATAAATCCTCCACTGCTAAAAAAATCCCCACCCACAACAAAATGCCCACCAGCAACAATAGATTCACCCCAGCAACAATAGATCCCCCAGCAGCCAGCATCAATAGGCCCTTCAGCTCACCCAATGGCCCCAGTACCCCTTTGCCATTGCATACATTCAGACTGGAGGCTCCGGAACTGTGTTCCCCCTGAAAAAATGCCCTGTATATGACCTACATAGCACACATTCGGTTTACTGCTAATACAAAATTACAAAACACTGCGTCTATCCCAATCTATTAAAAGCACAAAATGAGCAATTGAACATCAAACAAAGATATGAGGAGCACACCGCTGGGACCTTTGAATTCTTTGTATAGTACCAAGATCCTTTAAATCTAATCCACAACTCACTTTTAGATATCCACTTTTTGTTGTCCCAAATATCCTGATGTTATCCACAAACCAAACACCACAAGATGTTTAATTTGTGTAAATCAGTATGATCAAAACCAATCATGTATTATGGAAATCTGCTGCTCCTCTGAAATAAATGAAGCAGTTAGAATGGGATCCACATGTGTTGTTTCCCGAAGCACGTAAAACAAAAACCCCATTATCTAGGAACAGAAAAAAATCATTGAGATTTAAATTGTTTTATTAGGATCAAGTGATTTTCTTTTCATAGATGTAGGGCTGGTTGGTGTCTCTAAATACAAAAGGATTAACAGCACTATACTCATGAGGGAACTTCCACCATAATCATACCACCATATGCATAATGAGTCTGTAAACCTTGGAAAATAGATGTTTCCTGTCCCTCAATAACCTCAATAAAGGATACTTTCAATACTTCACTGAGGTTCAAAATACAGTTCACACTGCTAACTCACATTTCTGAAATCCCAGGTCCTTCAGCTGCAAGTTATTACACTGCAATCCAGAGCGTATCCTTTGGCTTTCCGATCAGGTCCGCTTGCCGGTTTTTCAGGCGGACCTGATCAGACCCTCCAGTCTCTTATGGAGTAGCTGAGGTCAGCGTACGCATGAGCCAGTAGCGGATGACAGCGCCACCATCCGATCCGATTCTGACAGAAACACCCTATTACCCATCCATCCGGCGGACCAGATCGGTGGCATCAGATGGAAACAGAAAGGTGGTCCATTGCCATCAGATTTTCCCATAGAGAAGAGCGTTCCATGTCTGTGTCCGCTCTGCATACTGGAGCGGACATACTGTTGCGGACACGGACCTGTCATCCGCCTGCTCAGCAGAGATCAGCAGAGAAATCCCTGCTAAGTAAGCGGTTTCCACTTGGGGGGGGGGGGGGCGCCAGTGTGAAAGGGGTCCTATTAAGGTGTTTGCTTTCTATGTCTCAGTATATTGTAGGAAAACATTAGGTTTTTTTTTTTTTTTTATATTTAGGGGCTGATTGAACTGTCCTATAACTAGCTTATGCTTTATTTCTAGGTGATGGTGGAAATACTTCAGTGGGGCGTTATGCAATTTTGAGAATTTTTTTAGAATGTAATGATTTGTAAAATATAGAGGTTAAATTGTATGAGCATGCAGTGTATGATTTGCAATTGGTATTTTAGTGTTTAATTTGTGAGAGGGAAGGTTATTAGTAGTATACAGTATATAGGTTGTTCTGCCTTTCCTTAGCTAGCGACTATTTGCCCTTAATAGTTTATTTATATACTTTTTGTATATATTTTAGACTTCAACTTCAGTCTATTGGGCAGTGCGTTTGTCCGTGCGCCTGCTGTATGCTACCCGTGTCCGCCATGGTGGAGGTGTGTTGGCATCCCTGCCTGGCCTCTCTCGGATACCGGTCCTGGATGTAAGCAACCACATAGATACCCCCATGTACTACTGCTGTAGTTATATTCATTATCCTATATTCTTTACTATGTACCATTATTTGATTTTTATTATGCTCTGTTACAGAAAGTATCTTGTTTTTTCCTCCTGAAGAAGTGGAAATTGTCTGCAACACATGTGGAGGAGTAACCATCCTCATTTCCTGAATCATTCAAAGGGTGTCTCACTATCAGTGATCTATGTATTCCTATACAGTTTAAGCAACTTTCTGTCAATATGTGATAGATGTTATTTTATTCATGTGTTTGTCTATATGAATTTTTAGCTTCTGTATTATTAGAAATATTTTTATGTTGCATTATATGTGCAGTCTTTGGGTACAGAGATAGTCCGTCTCTATTGTCACAAATGGGGGCATTTGGGAGTTATTTTTTTCTCCCAATTAGTCATTCTAGGATAATGGTACCTCCCACTTGGTTATATTCACTAAAGCACTGTTTCTCAACCTTTTTTCAGTTGGGGCATCCTTTAAAATAATGCACAATTCCGAGGCACCCCCTTTTAAAAAAGTAAAACGAAGCCCCGGTTCACATTATGAATTGCACAGGAATGTGCAGTGCATTCCTGTGCAACTCACATGCGATTCAGTATAGTTCAATTTCAGCCCATTCACTTTGAATGGGCTGAAATCACACTACATCACACAGTAGTGCATGCACTATTTTGGAAACGCACTGCGCCCGGATCACAGGGTACTTTTTTACCATGCAACCTGTGCTTGGGGTATCATTAACTTAACATTGACACCCACTGCAGATTGCAACTGCAATGTGTTTTGAACATGGTGCAGGAAACAAGCAAGGATCACAGGTTACCACATCGTGTTCTAGTGTGAACCTAGGCTAAAGGTTTAACATATCGCAGCAACATCCATAGATGTAGAACACCAAATGTTAGAGGTGATTTATTCTTCCAAAGTAAATACACCTTTGCACACTGTTTCTCTTCTCCCTCAGTTACTCTCCCCCATTTAGCTAACGTGACCCCCCAGCACTGACACAAAAAGGGGGGGGTCAAACAAGAATGCTGTGCAGGTGCCTGACGTCCTCCTTATCAACGGATGATGTCATTGGTTGTTGGGATGCCGGCAGCTGGAAGGTTTTAATGGTAAGCAACAAAAATCTGTGGCTTTGTGTAACTAAAAGACTTCATCCACCCCGCTGGCTTGTATATACCTTTTGGACAATTTTTATGCATTTTGCTGAGGCACCCCTGAAGAAATCTAAAGGAACCTGGGTTGAAAAAGGCTACACTAGAGGCACATAATTTACATTATAGCATTAAAAGAAATGAATATTCACAGTAAAGATCACTGACCCCTTAGTATTTTCCAAACATGTAAGAGTAGGTGTATCCTCTGTACTTGTCATTTTAAAGTGTTTTACTAAGATTTTATTATTTCAGTATCTGGAGTAGTTATATAACATAAGCTGTGGAATCTTGTCAAGGATATTACATCTTTTTACATAAAGAGGTTAATTTACTAAAACTGGAGCGTGCAAAACATAGTGCAGCTCTGCTGTTTTTTTTTTACTTGGATTCATTGAACAAGCTGAAGTTAGAAGTTGATTGGCTACCATGCATAGCTTGCACCAGATTTTTCACTCTCCAGTTTTGGTAAATCAGCCCCAAAATGTGTGAGTATAACCACTACTGCTAGGTTGCTTTAATATTACAAAATGATATTTGTATGCAAATGTGCTTATGTGTGCTGGTCTCCTTTCACCTTAGGCATCCAAACATTTAAAGTCCATTTCCATGTAACATTTAAAGTCCATTTCCATGTAGCGGTCACCCAGCAGAAGTAGTGTGGTCTTGAATTGTTAGGAAAGAACTACATGAAGTCAGAAATAAAAGTAGTGTGGGAGGTAATTGTAATGGATTGTTTATCTCACCTTCATCCCTTGCCTGGAATAGAGCTGTCAAAACATGGTGATGGGGACTATGGCAATGTTTGTGGAATTCCGACCCCAACAGTTCTTTTTGACTGCAGCAGTTGACCCCATAACAGTCTACGAAGATGGCAACTTAAATTCAAAAAAACACTGAGATCTAAAGTGTGTGGTAATGGTACCACAGTATTAACCTCCTAGGCGGTAATCCCGAGCGTGACTCGGGGTTGATTTTTCATATCAGGATCGGTAACCCCGAGTCACGCTCGGGGTGGATTGCAGAGAGCGCAGCGGTGTTCTCTTACCTTATCCTGGCGATCCAGCGATGATCTCTCATTGCTGAGATCGACAGCCGAGAGTCCCGCCGCTCCTCCGTCCCTCCGTCGGTCTGATCACTTCCTAGTTCCGTTCCCTGCAGCAGCATGGCTGCATGGGAGCGGAACTAGGGAGGAAATTAAAAAAAAAAAAAAAAAAAACGTCGCACAAAACACATTTTATATTATATATATATATATGCATATACATATATATATGCATATATGCATATATATATATATATATATATATATATATATATGCATATACATATATGCATATATATATATATATATATATATATATATGCGCATATATATATATATATATATATATATATATATATATATACACACATACCGGTATATATATATATATATATATATATATATATATGCACACACACACACACATATATATATATATATAAAATTATATTATTGATTCAATTATAATTCATGCGTTATATATTATATATATATATATATATATATATATACACACACATATATCTATATATAATATATAATGCATGAATTATAATCTAATCAATAATATAATTTTATTATATATATATTATATATTAAATAATAAAATAATATTATTGATTCGATTATAATTCACGTGTTTGTGTTTCAAATTTATCACATCTGGGATGTCTACTAGAGTATTGTTTTGGTCAGGTTTAAGTCAGGTTTAAGTCAGTAATTACTAAGAATTGTAGGCCTATAATACATAACGCCAAATTTCCATGAAAACAATTGTACCGCTTTTGGTATGTAATTCCTGACATAATCATACCGCCAGGGAGGTTAAGAGCCACTCTCTTCCTAGAAAAGTTTACAGGGGTGATAAAGTAAATAATACAATATGCTTAGTTCCCACATTACTTTAAATAATTCTACAGGAGGTAGACAAAAATGGAGTGAAGCTAAGAATTCCAGTTTTAAGACATAACAAAGAAAAATGAATACACCGCTCCTTACCTAATTTCTGCAGGATTTGTCCCCTTATCTGGATGCATACAGACTGAACTAAAATTCTATCACTCTCTTCAGAATATAGCCAGGTGCCTGGTAATTTTTCAAAAAAATTAAAAAGATAATGGAAAAAAATATATATCATGTAAACTGTTTTAAAGGAACTTAACAACTTAGAATTTCACTTTTTAAAATGTTACTAAACCCACAACAGTAATATCAGTCTGTATATGCAATATAGCACGCTTGTTATTCTCAATGTGGAACCTAAGGGGTTAATCCTCTGCATTGTGTAAAAAGGCTGTTTGATCCTGTCTCCTCTGATACTCCCCTTCTTCCACTGACTCCAATAAAAATCCTGATATTTACAGAGCAAGGAGACAGGCTGCACATGCTTAGTTTTGTGTGTGGATATGCTAAAGAGTTTTTTTTTTTTTACTTGGGAGAGTGCATGTGATCAGCACAGGGCCAATCAGCACTGTCTAGACAGAGGGTCAGGGGTCCTGCATCCTGATTTGTAGGAGACTGAAAACTCCTCCTACAAGCTTTAACCAGACACTGATATAAGTCACAAGACTGCTCTAAATGCTAATGAAAAAAGGTATTTAGCAGTTTATATTTACTAAAATAATTGTATTTCCATGTTCTTTGTATTATGGGAGACCGGATATAGTGAATGCAAGATCCTGGGTTTAGAACACTTTAAATCAAAACTAACTTTTTATACAATACATACAATGTAACAGACTATCGCAAAATAATATTTCACTGCAATGACCCTAAACATATATGGATATGTACTAAAAAACGAGGTTGGTTTTCAAGAAGCAATCTTAAAGTGTAACAATCAAATATTTACATATTTTAACATGCAGTAGTCATTAGAAAGTGCAAAAGTAATTTTGTGTGTGCTGACCTTTTAAAGTATAACTGCACAATTTTGTGCAAACATGCTTAAATTGTATATCGCCCTGCCCTTTGTCCTTTCCTGCCAGTGTTGCCAACAGAACAGCAGAGAAATTTTATTCTAGGTCAGAGCATGGAGTATGAACTGTCGGCAGGATTTATTTATAGCCCACAATTTCAAGTGCTGCCCAAATACCACTGTTATTACAAATTCAAATTATGGGGTCGTACATCTTCCCATAGAGTCTCTAAAATGAAAAATAAATAATTGGAAATAGCAATCACAAGCAAAGAACATCTATAATATAACCTAGTGGGAGAGGACAGAGACACATACTAACTAATAGGAATTACATAAATCTCCATAAAGTATAGGAAGACAACAGATAAGGCAACTGTTAAAAGTAGCAGTTTGGATGAAGGTGTACTTTAATGGGTTCATGTCATTATTAAACATTTGTATAAACTACATTAAATATCATACACCTCTGGTAAGTAATATCTTCATCTTCAAGCCCCTCCCTATATTATCCATAAACTAGAAAAAAGTTTTGGCTGCAGTTCTAATTAAAAAATAACGAGGTAATTATGTTTCTTACCTGTTGCACCATTGTTGCTTATTAGACTACTTAATATATACTCTGCTTTCAAAAGCTTTCCTGTAAATAAAAGATATACAAGACAACATATGTTACACATAGCAAAGGTCATCCAGTTAATCTACTATCGCAAGAAAAATCAAACAGAAGCATCTAAAGTGAATCTTTCATTATGCTATACTAGCATAGGAAAGGTCTGCAACGGAAGCCTCCATAGTTCTGTCAGCATACCTGTCCTGTAAGATGTACCTACATTTAAGGTAAAATTATCCAGCTTTATTTATAGCAGACGGAAAGTTTTTATGGCACTTTTTTGCATGCCATATTGCCATCTACTGAGGAATGCACAGGCTGGGAGAGAGCTCTGTAAGGGTCCTTCACATAAATTATTGGATGGCCTATGTAACATTTAGTGGTCTTTTATTTCAATATAAAAAATACCAAAATAGTCTAATGCCATTTAGGAATTTAATGAAAAGATATGTGAAAGTTTGTAGAAAACATTATATACACCGCTAACCTTCTGACCTGCAATCCCATATTAAAAAACAAAAAAACCCAACTAGATATAGCAAATGTGTGTCCATTTATTAAAGGGTTCATTTAGGTTAAATACTTTGTTGTTCTCTGAGCAGGTAAATATGCCTGTATGCATTACCACCCAATCAAAACCTTTAGCTGGATAAAATAAGGCCTGCAGGCATCGACCACAAGGTCTGCTCTTGGATACAGAACTGGTTAAGGGGGCGTGTCCAAAGGGTGGCAATAAATAATGTATACTCAGACTGGACTGGGGTGGAAAGTGGGGTCCCCCAAGGCTCAGTCCTGGGGTCAATCTTGTTCAAATTTATTTATAAATAGCATTGAGGACAGGATCAGTAGCTCAATATCAGTTTTTGCAGATGACACTAAATTGAGCAGGGCAATAACTTCACATAGTGAGGCAGGAATTCTAAAGAGCGACCTGAAAAAAATCGCAGAGTGGGCAACTACATGGCAAATGAGGTTTAATGTGGAGAAATGTAAGGTTTTGCATTTGGGGACAAAAACCATAAAAGCACAATACACCTTAGGGGGGGAACCTCTGGGGGAATCAAAAATGGATAAAGATCTGGGGGTCTTAGTTGAAGATAGACTTAACAATAGCAAGCAATGTCAAGCTGCAGCTGCCAAAAATGGGAGAATATTGGCATGCATAAGGAAGGGGATGTTTTCCAGAGACAAAGCTATAATCCTGCCACTTTATAAAACTCTGGTCCAACCGCATCTGGAGTATTCTGTCCAGTTCTGGTCGCCAGTCCTCAGAAGGGATGTGTTGGAGCTGAAGAGAGTCCAGAGAAGGGCAACTAAACTGATTAGGGGATTGGAGGACCTAAATTATGAAGAGCGCTTACAAGCGCTTGATTTATTCTCTCTCAAGAAGAGACGCCTGAGAGGGGACATGATAGCAATTTATAAATACCTCAATGGTGATATCAACATAGAAAAAAAACGATTCAGTCGCAAAGGATGTATGATGACACGAGGACATACAATGAGATTAGAGGAGAAGCAATTTAACCTCAGACTACGCAGGGGGTTCTTTACAGTAAGTGCTACAAGACTGTGGAATTCTCTTGCACAAATGGTAGTTACTACAGGGAGTATGGCTACTTTTAAAAGACTCTTGGACATACATCTCAAGGATAAAAACATTTGGGGGTATGGGAAATGAATATGTCCACGCACGCTGACACAGGTTGAACTGGATGGACTATTGTCTTTATTCAACCTTAGCTACTATGTAACTATGAAAAATGTATTTGGTCAAGGGTTTTGTCTTACTAAATTGATTATGGGGAGAGACAGGGTGTAAGCTGATCTTGAGGGTAAAAAAGAAAGTGGAAGATGGGGTCAACAAGCTAGACCTTGGGCAGCACCAACATCCCTGAATAGACAAACAAACAACATGGGAAATTGTGTCACACAAAAGTTTATGCACCTATAAAGTCCCAATTTCCCATGTTGTTTGTTTGATCTTGAGGGTAGAGGAAGCAGTGCAGGGGCTTATTATGAACCATGAAGGAGGAAAGAGAATGGGCACTAAAGATGGAAGGGAAAGAGGAGGCAGGATAGCAAAGGATAGCAAGTGGCTGTGTACTGGAGAGGGCATAGACCATACAGAGTGAAAGCTGTTCAGGGGTGGCAGGGATTAAAGGAGAGACAAGAGCAACAGTTGACTATGAAACATTGGAAGGGGCAGAGGAGGCAAATAAGGAGCGCGCTATGGAGGAAAGAGATAGGAGGCAGTGCAATGAGATAAACAAATTCTGTGGAGAGTGAGAAGATAGGAAGATGATGATCATGGAAAAAGTTAAGAAAGAAAGGAAGGCAGTAAGCTCAAATCATGGATAGAGAACAGAGGAGGCTGAGCATGATCTGATTAGGAAAGAAGTATAGTGGGGTTCAGCATGGTTAAGGAATACTGTGTTTTAATGGGAGAGGATGTAGAGGAGGAACAGGTCATGGATGGAAATTAATGAGAGAGGAGGCAGAAAGGGAGCTGATCAGGGATTTGGTGAGAGGAGTCATGCATGAACAGCCATTGCTTCTTCTTGGAGCAGCTTATATCCCTTTGCCTCATGTAAGAAGTCATGGTACAACTGTTTTCACCAGACACAATACACTTCTGAAAAGGGGATGGCACTTAGTAGGAAGGGGCAGGTTAGTACATGCATGAAATGTCAGGTTATACTTGCTTGGGAGTTTGCCTCTGCTGTGGCTGTAAGAGAACAATAGGGACAGGGTTCTATGGCAACATACCATACAAAGGATAGTATTGTGGAAAATAGGGACTGCAGAATTCAACAAAAACTGGAAAAGAAAAGTATTGACAAAGCAGCAGTCACAGGACACAGAGTTGAGGAATCATACAAGCACAGAGAATCAGACAGTGTATAGTGTTCAATGCAGCAGATGAATTGTGAAGAGAGAACGGGGTTTATTGCAATGTGAACAGAGGCAGATATACGGTAATTGGTTGTGGTATGTACAGTCAGGAGACACCTGCAGGAGAGGCTACTACGGACAGTGATATAAGAACAGCAAAATAAAGCAGTGCAGATTGTTACTGGAGAGCTGAAATTGTGGACGAAGAACTGCCAGAAAACACTGGGTGTATAGGAGTTGCATCGCAGTGTGACTCTGGTGTGCAGTCAGAAAACATAGTATGGGGGGGGGGGGGGAGAGATGCCAGAGAATGTAGTGCAGACAGAGGGAGAGAGCTGCCAGAGAAGGTACTGCAGTCAGAGTGGGAAGAGCTGCAACAGATGGTAGCACTGGTAACAGGGAAGAGATGCTTATAATGGAAAAATGGGGTTGATTTACTAAAACTGGAGAGTTTCGAAATCTTGTTGCAGTTCTTCATAGAAACCAATCAGCTTCCAGATTTTTTATTTTTTTTTGTCAATGGTTATTTGAACAAGTTGAAGTAAGAAGCTTATTGGCTATGGCACACCTTGGCTATACCATGCACAGCTGCACCAGATGTTGCACTCTCCAGTTTTAGTAAATCAACCCCAATGCATGTTGGGGATGTACACACTGTAAATTAATGGAGCGGATTTACTTGGGTAGTAGAGCATGTTTAATTTTTAACTTTGTCACTTTGGCATAAATGAAAACTCACTTGCCAAAGAATACCCAAACATGTACAAGAAAAATGTAAAATAAAAATTGCCTGCATATGATTGGATAAATAAGTGCACAGCTTTACTTCAATAATCTGCATTAATTTTCACCTTGCAAAGTGAATTCTTCTGAACTCAGCAAATGAGGTGGAGCTGTACTGACTTGAATCTTTGTTATCTGCAAGCAAAAATCCTGTTTTTTTTTTTTTTTTTTTCTTGTACATGATTGGGTATTGTTTACAAAGTAAATTTTTTACTTAGCTTGACCTGATTCCGTAACCTCAGTAAATATTCACTTTGCGAAGTAAGCACGTGCTACTTTTTTTTTTAGTAAATCAACCCCAGAAAACCAGAATGGCAAAAGAAGTCACAAATACACACAGCTGTCCGAACATTTACTCCTTCAAAAATGAAGTAAAAGGGAGAACCTGTAATTTTTTGGTTGCTTGTTTATTTAGTCTAGAGGTCCTATGGAACAGAACACAAGATACTGAATATAGGAGCAAGCTTTTATATAATGTCTAGATTGTCTGTTGCATTACAGGGGCTCTTGATCAGAAGTAAGGCAATTCAGATACCCCTGTTTGAAACCAGCAGGGTATATTTGTTTGGGAACAAAAGGCCCAATTAGTATTTTCCACACCCTTTCACAAATCTCTCTACCTCTTTTGGCTCCGAAACTCTTCTTTCTTACCCCTTTGTTAAAATAAAGGGAGGCTGGCCCTAGGTTTGAAAGGATGCCACTGGGTTCATAGAAATGTCATGCCATAATGGCATCAAGCGTCCTCTTGAAAGTCAAGTAGTTCCTAATTGGATCTAAGCTCAGAAAACAGAGAAAGATCAACTCAGAGATATGTCACCTGTATTTACGGAGATGCGAGCTTGCCGAATAACCACCTGTGGGGCTATTGGTGTGGAAGGCCACAACTTGTGCAAAGCTTTGGCAACCGACAGAAGTCTTATGGATGCATCTACCCAGTATAGAAATCGGTCAATCAGGAACACAATGGCGGCAGCGGTAGCACTGTCACAGACCTTTATACAAGTCTTCAAATACACCTAGCAAGGAGAGATAACAAATCACTATGTCAAGCATTGCATTATATCTTGCTATGGTCACAGTGTACTTTTTCATTTTATAACATAAGCATTGTAATAACAGTGCAAACAATAGTTATTAATTACAATCCAATATGAGCTTACTTTAAAATATCCTTTCTTGTTGTGAGTTCTGCCTGCCTGCTAGCCATCTCTTTCATCAACTTTCTGGTTTCCCTGAATGCTTTGCTGCTTCTCCTCTGCTGTTTACTTTCAATTTCTAGAACCACATATCCCATGGTACTTTGCTGTGACAAGCAGTGATCCTGTACTGACTTCACCTCCTGAAACCCCTTCTCCCAGCACCTCTGTAGTCTTAAAGGAAGGCTCTGTGAAATGTGTGACACAGCAGTGTCTATTAACATGGCATAGTGAATATGTGTCACATAATTCAAGGAAGTTAATGTGCGTAGATCTAAAATTGGTTCCAAAGGCTCAAGATTTTTTTACCTTATTACATTTTATGCATTAAGATAAAAAACCTTCTGTGTGCAACCCCCCCTCCAACCCCCCCCCCTATACTTACCTGAGCCCCATTTCGATCCAGCAATATGCATGACAGCAGTGGCTCTCCAGGGTCTCCCTCTCCTCATTGGCTCACACAAGAGGGAGCCATTGGCTCCTGCTACTGTCAATCACAGCCAGTGAGCCAATGGAGGGAGAGGGAGGGGTGGGGCTGAGCTGCGCCCCTTGTGTGAATGGGCACACAGAGTGCGGCTTGGGAGCAAGCCTGTGAAGTGCTCCCATAGCAAAAGGCTTGCTTTTGGAGGCACTCGGCAGGGGGCAGGAGCCAGGACCGCTGGCAGGGAACCCAAAAAGAAGAGGATCGGTGCTGCTCTGTGCAAAACTATTGCACAGAGCAGGTAAGTATAACAAGTTTCTTATTTTAAAAAAAACCTTTCCTTAAGAATCACGTTAACAAACCTCAAGATCATTCAGATTAACAGAAATAGACTAGAAATAATTGAAACAATGCAGAACTAAAAATATGATATTACATTTTGGCCATATATACAGTTTAACTTGAGAACTGTATTGCTGAATATACAATATTTTTAAAGAATGATTTGCTAAAGATCTGCTATATTGAATACAGTAATTTCCAGTACATGAACAATTCTGCATATACCAATCCATGAAAAAAAAAAGGTTCTTACTTTTTCTCTCATCATCAGGAACTTTAAGGCTGGGTCCACATATGCTGAAGCCGCAGTTCATAGCGTGGGGTCTGATGCAACCCAATTTTTGCCCTGAACTCGCACCTTAGTCAGAACCAAAGACACACAGGACCCTTTTTAAATGCGGACCGCGGCCGCCCCGGAGCTGTGTGAACTGACTTCATTGAGAGCCGGTCAAAGTCTCCTGTAATGCGAATTGGATGCAGGGAAACCTGCATCCGATTTACATATTTGTAAACCCAGCCTAAGTGTTTAAATGTTCCCTACCGGCATAAGCACTGATCAATGTTTGTCCAAAACAGAAGTGTAAAAAATATTTTGACAGTTAAATAATTTCCTAACTACCCAAAACGAGTTTATATGGCCAGGTTAAAAATGATATCAGTTAGCTAGTGTCATGAGTTGATTTAGATCCTACACGTAACTGTGATGTTAATGGATGGAACCAAAGCTCATCTTTATATCATACCATACCAATTGGAAAATATATGACATATGACATATATGGCATTAATGGATCACAATAGGGCACTGGAAACTTGGGTTGACTCCCAGGACGCTACCCACCACAAGAAGGTAGGGAGCAGATTTCTGAATGAAAAAACAACAGGACAGAGCGCACAACCGCCCTAGCGTAACACCGTTTATTAATGAATTATGAAGCCATAAAAACAGGTACTCACAAGCATAGAAGATATCATGCACAAAGATAAGATCCCCGATGTAAAATGGTCAGGACACCCTCCTCTCCATACCGCCGGCTCGGCTGCTCGTCCTGCACTATCAGACCGTAACATCCGGAGTGAACCTTCCGCCTCGGGCAGACTGTGTGTAGTGCACCTGCGCATGGTCCAGCCGTCGCCACACACACGCTGCAGGGATAGATCAAGTAGCCACTCAGTAGAGACACCAATGTGGATTAACAGAGGGGAGATCCCCGATCAGGTCCCCTAGCATGACACCACTGAGGTTGCCAAGGACTACGCGTTTCGGAGGCCTGGCCTCCTTCTTCAGGTCTCACCCCCCTAAAATTGCCCTTACACTTATATAGCAATGTGACGGCTTCTCCCCTTATAAGTACTTAAAGGGAAATGACTGCAATAACCCATTATCCGGGGAAATCAAAAGGGAGCAAATATATGCAACCATAAAAACAAATTCTAACATAAAATATCAGAACATGTGAATGAATTAGAATAAGTATAAAATATATCAATTATATATAAAAAATAATAAATTTTATCTGCAATATTAAATTTATTACACTGTAGGAAATACACTCCAAAAAAAAAAAAAAAAGGCCAGATATAATTTTCCTCAAAATTAATCATAGGACAGTACATGTGCGTATATGTATCTCAATACACACCTGCATATATACACTAGGTGTACACTATGTTAGAATTTGTTTTTATGGTTGCATATACTTGCTCTCTTGATTGCCCCGGATAATGGGTTATTGCGGTCATTTCCCTTTAAGTACTTATAAGGGGAGGAGCCATTACATTGCTATATAAGTGTAAGGGCAATTTTAGGGGGGTGAGACCTGAAGGAGGCCACGCCTCCGAAACGCATAGTCCTTGGCAACCTCAGTGGTGTCATGCTAGGGGACCTGATCGGGGATCTCCCCTCTGTTAATCCGCATTGGTGTCTCTACTGAGCGGCTACTCGATCTATCCCTGCAGCGGGTGTGCGGCGACAGCTGGACCGTGCGCAGGCGCACTACACACAGTCTGCCCGAGGCGGAAGGTTCACTCTGGATGTCACAGTCTGACAGGACGAGCAGCCGAGCCGGCGGTACGGAGAGGAGGGTGTCCTGCCCATTTTACATCGGGGATCTTATCTTTGTGCATGATATCTTCTATGCTTGTGAGTACATGTTTTTATGGCTTCATAATTCATTAATAAACGTTGTTACGCAAGGGCGGATGTGTGCTCCGTCCTGTTGTTTTTTCATACAGTTTCTCTACCTCACATTCCAATGGAGGGTTAGGAGAGATGCCACGCCCCTTTATGTCTGTTTCATCGTTGGCCACATTACAAGGTTTCCCCAGCCTGAAAATTGAAATCTAGGATCTGCGCATGGACTGGTAAAGTTTGTTTTTCCTTCAGCAGATTTCTGAAAACTAGATCAACACATGGAGAAGTTGCTTATGTTAACCAGCAAGATTCCATGTTTCACTTTCCAGAGAAGACAGCTTAACAGACAAGCACATCTCACATCATCTTGTACACACTCTTGTTTGCGTTATGGGGGAGGGAAATACAGCTTCAATCCATGAAGTCAGTCCTGACACCAGCTTTTTTTGGGGGGAAACAATGGTTTTCTAATCTGGCCAATAGCTTTTTCCCAAGATAACGGTCAAGAACAAATGTCTTAAGTTGCATGTAGTCAAAATACCAAAACAGAGTGGATCAAGATCATTTAAAGTGGTTGTAAACCCTTTTCATGAAGTTGGAACTAATTACATATACATACAGTTTATCTCTACTGTCTTTTCTCTCTGGTGCTTCGTTCCCCCGTTATCAGCATGAGTCACTTCTGACAAGTTCTCCAACATATGCGATAACATGAGCTCAAAATTTGTGTCGGGGAGGGAGGTAAGCAGGGAGCTTGTCTATTCAGAATACAGCTCTGCATGTTTCTTTAGTCCATGCCTTTGTGGAGGGGGTGTGTCCCTTTTCTCCAATCAGCTCTCACACAGTGTAAGTGCAGATTCCACACCCACCCCTTTGTACTGCTGAAAGATGAAGAAAGATTTTTAACACAACTTGCACTTTTCAAAGGCTATAGCAAAGGTGAAGACAGTAGATATACAAGTAAAACTTGTGTGGGAGGATTTTTTTCATCTCTGTGTATCATCTGAGGCTATTCACTTCGCTGGAAATTTGTAAAGGTTTACAACCACTTTAAAGAAACATTTTGCATGTAAATCATGAAAGCTGTCATTGCTGACTTTTCATGCTAGTTGCCTGGCTCTCAAATGTCAACATGACAGACTGTGAAGAACAGTTGCCGGACCCTTCTGCGTCAGTACTGAGGAAGTGATTTATAATGCAAAGAGGATATCACTGTCCAGTCACTTATACTCTGCTAGGGTACACAAACCATGATCTAAATTTTTTTATCACCCACTCAAAAACTGCAGGCAATAGTGTGGATCCTGCAGTGCCCAGTGGAGTTGTCTCTACTTAACACAGCAGAGAAAGCTCTGTAATTGGTAGAGAGGCGTTCATGTGACCTTGACAGGACATTCCTCAAGGCTTCTTTTTAACCTCATGCACACAGAGCGCTTTTGCAGCTGCACCTAAAGATGCATTACGACACAAGAGGGGGGGTCTCTGGGTGACGTCACTGGGTGGCCACGCCCATGGCTATATAAGAAGCCGCAAAGAGCGGAGATGGCATAATCACGGGAGACATTGTCAAAAAAGGACCGGATTGGCAGTGGAGAAGGTCGAAGAAAGAAGACTAGAGAAGAAGACCAGAGGGAGAAGATCAGAGGAAGAAGATTGGAGGGAGAAGACCGGAGAGAGAAGACCGGAGGGAGAAGACCGGAGGGAGAAGACTGGAGGGAGAAGACTGGAGGGAGAAGACCGATGGGAGAATATCTGAGGCAGAAGATCGGAGAAAGATTTTTAAAAAAGGACTTCTCAAAATGGTCTCTTCTCATTGTTTACACTGCCCTTTTTGGGGTGATGGGTAGGGGTACAATGTACCCCATACCCATTCACATAGGGAGGGGGGCAGGATCTGGAGGGGCCCCCCTGTTACAGGGGTATCCAGATTATGATAAATCCCCTGCCCGTAGACCCCCCACAACCACCGGCCAGGGTTGTCGGGAAGAGGCCCTTGTCCCCATCAACATGAGGACAAAGTGCTTTGGGGTGGGGGGTTGCAGAGCCCCCCCTGCCCTAAAGCACCCACCTCCCCATGTTGAGGCTGTGTGGCCTGGTATGGTCCAGGAGGGGGTGGGGCCACTCGCTCGTCCCCTTCCCTTTCCTGGCCTGCCGGGCTGCATGCTCAGATAAGGGCCTAGTATGGATTTTGGGGGGACCCCACGCCTTTTTTTTGCATGGGGTTCCCTGTAAAATCAATACCAGACCCGAAGGGCCTGGTATGGAACCTGGGGGGGGTACCCACACACCAGTTTTTTTTTCCCATTTTGGCGTGGAGTTCCCCCTCAGTATCCTCAGAGCACAATTTGCAACACAAGTCAGATCATCATGATCCGACTTGGATGCAACTTCTGTTCAAATAAATGGGCTCAAAGCCGTATCAAAGACGGCTCATAGGCAACCATTGATTTTGAAAAGAGGCAGAAAAACGCTGCTAAAAGCTAAAGCGGCTAAACCCGCATTAACACCAATGGAAAAGCTACTAAAAGCATGTTTTTACAGGTGTTTTTTCATGGCATTGGTAGTGGCTCTGCAGCTAATTTTTTCTAAAGCCCAGTGTGCATGAGGCCTTATAGTGCTCCAACGGCTTCGGATTCCCAAAGTCAGAGGAGCAAAATGCACATTTGTACAGTTGAGCTAACCACTATGCTTTATCAGTGTGTTGTACTTTGTCGTGTTTGACCTTGGTACGGCCAAACCGCTTTTAAAATGGGCCTTTTAGGGCCAGTTTACACCATGCATCGCAAATCCCTGTGTGTTTGTGTGATTCACATTTTTTTTTTTTTTAAAGCCGGTAGTGTGTGAAACACATTCAGACTAACACCCCGTGCAAAAAAGTGCACACACAAAACGTGGGAACACAAAAAAAGTGCAAAGGGGCGTAAACATGGACCTCCTCCGAAGAGGGAGGGCCCTTACCCTGATCCCCCCTCGGGTGCAAGGCTCCTGACAGGCACTGAGGTACTCACTGCTCCACCTAGCTGAAACCAGGCAGACCCAGTTCTCTGGGAGGTCTGCGGAAACAGACCAATCCCAAGTACTAGGCGGGGTTCCCCCGAAGGGAGACCCCATGAGAAAGGGTGAACTAAGCCAGAAGGCCATATCCACCCCCTCCCAAGACTTTCATGGCAGGTCTGTGGACTTACACCCTACTAATCAAACTGTGAATAAAGTGTACCGGGTCAACAAAAAAAAAAAAAACGTGACAAAACACACAAATAAAAGTGGGGAAAGGGAAGTGGAGAAGTGCAGTTGTGCCATAGTGCAATACCATGGTAGGCCCTTCGGCCAGGCATCAAAAATTCCTCTGGTCCTAGCCAAAAGGCCAGGCCCTAGCGACAGGTGTGAAAAAAGCATGTAATGGTGCAGTGTCCAAAGTGCCAAAAAACTCCAGAAGAGTTCCCCAACCTGTGAGAATTAAGGCACCCCTGGCCAAGCCATACCAGGGGCACGTAAACCACGGGCTTCTCTCACATCCCGGCCTTCTCCCTACCAGGAGGTATCAGAATTTAGACAGCTTAGGGAGAGCCTTACCTACAACTGGGAACAAGCCTTTTTCAAGGCAAGATTCAACTCAGTAGGAAAAAGGCCTTCTCACCACCATCACCATTCCTTACCAATTACATCAAAGAGTGATACTAACCAGCACCCAGTCTCTCCATAGGGCACTGGCATTCTCCCTCCTGAAAACTAATAAGAACAGATACTACACTTGATCTTAGCCAAAAGGCTGCAGTGCAATTTCAGCCCATTCATTTGAATGGGCTGAAATTGCGCTGGAAAACACAAAAAGTAGGTCATGCACAACTTTAAAAAGTACAAAGCAACCTGTACACGTTACTACTGTACCATGAGATCCAGTGCAGGCAAACAACTGCGTCTGTGGTGTCATAAGTTAACACTGACACTGGTGTGAGAAATGCGTGCGAAAAACACCGCGTTCTGGTGAGAACTGTCCCTTAGTGTCACTAACTCTAACAAATATACAGGTAAGGACTTTTCTCCACCTTACCTTATCTACAGGTTTCAGGTCAATGACTCACAAATCAATAAAGACAGTGGAACAGTATAATATTCACAATGAGCTCAACAATTACAACTTTCTCTCTCTCTCTGAAAAAAAGGTTAGATTAAACTGTCCATAGAAATCTCACGCATGCAAGTCTTTCTATAATAAGATGAATGCTCCTGGCAACTGAACAGGTAGGTTTAAATTTGAGTGAATACTCAAAACCAAAAAAAACAAAAAATAACGCAAAAGCGATAAGAAACAAACACAAGTGTATTATCTTGATGGTTTTGGGGTTCTTAAAAGGGGTTAGATATGTATTTGGGAAAAATTACAAGAACAAGAAAAAGGAGAGGAAATGCAATTATAAAACATATAAAGTATATTAAAATAGACGAGAGCGCAGTAAGCAGCTTAGAATGCATGGGTAAACATAAAGGATGCAAAATAAGGAATTACTGCAACATTATTTTACTGATATTCCTTTCTATACTTTCCAGAAAAAAATTGTAGATCTAAATACCCTGTTTTTTTTTAGAAATGTATAACCTTGTCTAAATTTATGGATAGTCTTTAATTTGTAACTCAGATTTCAAAGGTCCAATTAAGTGGGTTGCAAACTTTTAACAAGCAGGAGGCGGATAGAAAGCAAAATAAGCACTGCCTAGAATGGAAGCGTACAATATTCTCCACACAATAAAGACACTTACACCTGGCACGAGCAGAATACCTGTTGTTAAACACAATAAAGGAATGTTTCAAAGCACCTGTAAGCAGCCTTAGCACATTAGTTCTTTGATAGCTCACAGTACAGTGCAGCTTTAAATGCTGACCGCCGCCTAGTCTACTTTTTTCCCCACTTCTCATCTACGTAGATTAGAGTACAAAAGCCTGAAAGAGAGTGACCCGCCAAACAAAAGGGTTTTGAGTTGCTCGGAAAAGCAGACTTAGTGGAGGATGGATGGAATCCAAGTGGCCCTATTATTTCCACTTGCACTAATTAGACATTTTTCTGTCACCTATTGAACGCCGCTGAGAGGCCAAACTCACTGAATTCATTCCTAAAGTGTTTACAGAAGTTTGCATCTGTTTGTGTTTCTTCAGGAGGAAAATAAGCACTTGAATAGCACTGAGGAAAATCTAAACGAAGCATCTCATTCTGAAGAGGTGGCAGGCTGCAGCTGCATCATGCCATACAACCTATGGTGTCATCTCCTAACAAGAGGACAATGAATGGAGAAAGCACAGACTGCTGATGCTTTCAGAGACAATGTTTTACATTTTATCCTCTTATATACTCTTCCCATTCCCTTCTTGCAGCAATCATTCTAGTTCTTGAGGCACCCATGAGATGAGTTCCGAATCAACTTAATCTGTTTATAGGAAGGAATAGCAGCAAACAACATCCCAGTAAATAATTTTTAGAGGAAGGCCCCTAAGTCCAAACTGGATATTTGATCATTATGGAGTTCTGTGACTAGTGTGTACACATGTACACAAGACAGAGAAACATAGAAACATAGAATGTGTCGGCAGATAAGAACCATTTGGCCCATCTAGTCTGCCCAATATATCTGAATCCTATGAATAGTCCCTGGCCCTATCTTATATGAAGGAAAGCCTTATGCCTATCCCATGCATGCTTAAACTCCTTCACTGTATTTGCAGCTACCACTTCTGCAGGAAGGTTATTCCATATAGAAACATAGAATGCATCAGAGATCCTTTAGGGCCAATTTAAATCTTTGCGGTGTACCTGTATGAACCTGTATTGTCTAAAGATTTTCATGCAAAAGAAATGACCGGCCAAAAATCACACATAACTCTTTTTCTAACACAATATGGCTACACACTGCAGTATATTGCAGTAAATTGTGCCATGCTACACCAGATGCAGTAGGTGCCGTTTAAAATGAAAGGTACTGCAAAGCATGAAGCATGTATTGCCGCAATAGATTAGCTATTACACTCATTTCTTTGCCAACCTGTGTCTCCTACCTTCACTCCGTTCTAATGCTGCAAACTCCGCCAAACATTTGGCTTTGGACATATGTGATTGTTGGATGCCAATTTCAGCAAAGGCCAGCATGCCATGCTTGTTTTTGGATGAAGCTATTTTAAATAAGAGAACCAGAATATCTTTAACATGTTTTACTGCCAAGTAAAATTGTTTGATTTAAACAAGCGTGGAGTGCCATCCTTTGCTAAGGTTGGAATCCAACAGCCCCACCATGGGTCACGCACCTGGCCTATATGTAGGATGGTAATTTAGAACTATTGGATGCCTGCCTGTGTCTCCTGCTGCACGTTGTAGTTATTCCCTCTGACCCCTATGTCACTGTTGTGTCCTGTAGTGATGTAGGGGCAGGGGGATGGAACCACAGCAAGCAGTGGGGGACAAAAGCATTCAAGTGTTGAATGCTAAAGAATCTGGCAGAGGCTGTAGGAACATAGGTAGGAGACACACTACTAAAGAAATTTATAAAATAGCTCTTCTATTGCAGGAAAAGTCCCCATGGGGCTACCTTTAAACAAAACCAAATTTGTCCTGCTGATCATGCCCATATTTTGTCCAGCCATCTCATCTTATGTCTCTAGCCAGCATTAGATTGCCCAAAGTCTCTAGATGACTCATCCTTATGCTGTACCAAGTACCTCTGTGTTAACCACTCACAACTCATGATACATTGAAGCATTAACAGTCAGGTATAAAAGATTTTTCTCCATGCTAAAAAATCCTTTTAACCAAATTTGATAAATTCTGAACATCAGTAGCTTAGATAGTGAAAATAAATCCATGTATAGCCACATAAGGGAGCATACCAGTTTCAAATTACAAGTTGGCCATGCTACAAACATGGTGTAATAAAATTTTTAAAAAATAATGTGATTTGGACCTGGCAACAAATCACACATTTGCTTTCAATCAGGTTTGGTAATAAAGGCAACATATCTACTTTTCTGCCCTTTTTCACAAATAAGTCACTAAATATAAACTGAGTGATACAGCAGGAATCAAACACAGACATGAATGATACATGTAAGAAAACACATCCTTGAAAATGCTGCTACTTGTCAACAGCTTGTCAAGGTTTCAGCATATAGTGCATAAACATAAATCTTTCAGTTCTCACACTGAATTCCTATGGTGGGAATTGTCTGGATGCCATTGACATAGTGGCACAAAGGGCACATGCTTAAAATTCTGTGCCAGGTGTTGCAGGAATTAAAGAAGCATTATCTGTCTCCTTCAGTTGGCCCATGTTTTCTTTAAGCTGGTAATGATGCAGCCTCCTTTAAGGATTTACACAGCAGCTGAGGATGCCAAGCCTATTGGAAAGAATGAAGGGTCTGTATGTGTTTTGGTGTTTTTTTCGTCAGGCGTGCTGCCCTTTCTGCTCTCTACATCTTCTGTTTGGGTGCCAAGGGTACATTTAGAGTAACAATGTTTTCTTAGACCTACAAGATCAATCTTGATCTTAAAAGATCATGAGAGTGTGCTGAACTTAGTCGCTTACTAAAGCAAATCACAGGCTCTGCTGAGGGAACATTAACAAAGGCACTCTAATATTTGCATAAGTTAGCATTAAACAAACAAAGTGTAGAGTAAAAGTTCTCTTCACTCTAACCGGACTTCTTGTTTTCTTTGATTCTCAAGCAGCCAGGCATGTGCTTGTATATAACTGCATGTCATTCTATTAGAGACAATGCAAGCCCGACTATTGTTTCTGGAAATGTTTAGAGTTTAAATTTCACAGGAATGCGTATCCTACATGGCTACATTTAGAGTATATGTGAGGTCAAAACTTTTAATTTCAGTTTTATATGTAGTAGGGAATGCTTAGAGCCCCTGTCAGCTTTAAGCAGTCTACTGCAAGCTTCGAGCAGTGACACCCAGACTCGAGCTTCCTATAATCTGCTCAAAGCTGCATAAATAATTTAAAAAGTTGATGCACTTTGGTCTTGCATTTACAAACTAAGATTAAATAATGCTATGAGATTAGGAAAGAGTCTCCCAAAGGTTCCATGAGAGGTCCCCAGAAATACCCCCACTCGTTACACCATTCCAAAATATTAATTTCTGGCCAATGGTGTCAGTATAATTTCAGAACCCATGTGGGGCAAGACTAGTAGGTGTCCAATCTTTCAGGTAAAAAAAAAACCTCTGACATGAATGAGCTGAATGAAAGGGGGAATTTTTCCCACTGAACACCACTGTAAGGGACATTCTTCCAAGTGAACACAAATTTAAATGACATTCTTCAAATCTAAGGGGGGCAATTCTCACTGCCCACGAGTGTACAAGGGCACTTTTCAATTGACTGCCAATGTGAGGGCAATACACTGACCATCAATGTCAGGGGGCAATTTTTGGATGACAACCAATGCATGGTGGCACTTCCCTAGTGAAGGAATATTATACTAATAATGATAATCAATTTAAGGCATCACTTCTCTGCTATAGTGACCGCCAATTTAGGGGCACTACAAATACCATCCATTTAAGGGAACACTTCTTCACTCTCCATCAACATAGGAGGACACAGCACTGACTAAGAATTAAAAGTGGCATTTCAACACTGACCACAAATATGACACAAATTAGACACGTTTCCAATAGCCTTCAATGTAAGAAAGAATTCTACACCGACTGTCAATGTAAGGAAGCACTTCTGTAATGACCACAACTTACAGTTTTCAGTCCATGTCCTTTCTATTAGTATTATAATTGTTTAAATTTCATGCTCATAAATCACTTCCTGTCCAGCAACGTACCAGTATGTCGCTGGATAGGAACGGTGATATCCCAATCATCGTCACAGCTGCAGCAATGACCGAGGTATGCTTTTTTTTTAGTTGGCAATTCAGAAGCCGATAAAAGTAATACAAGCAGCCAAAAGGCCGCTAGTTTACTTTTACAGGTGGCAGAAGGGGGACCCACTCCCTCCCACTGCCACCATTACCTTGCTCTCCTTAGGGATCGGCAGCATCTGGCACCGGGCACAAAGTGAGAGGAACTGATGTTATTCCTCCCCCTGTGTGATGTCAGAAACCATAAGCAACGATAATTTAGTCACTTTCAGTTTCAGATCTTTGTTTACCAGGCCTTAACCAGCCAGGAAAGCAGCCAATCAGACTGATCCATGTCTGATCACTGCATTGGAGGCCATAAAGAGGATCTGTCACAGCCCATTCTGTCACACAAGGGATGTTGTTCATCCATTATGATGTCAATAAAGTAAAAAAAAAGAAACAGTGTAAAAATGTTTGTTTAATAAAATAAATAATACAATTTTTAAAGCGCCTTTGTCCGCCTGTGCTCGTGCACAAATGCGAACGCATTTATATGTAAACGGTGATCTTACCACACATGTGAGGTATTTCCATAAACGTCAGAGTGAGAGCAATAATTTTAGCTCCAGACCTCCCGTGTAACCCTGGTAACCTGTAAAGGTTTTTGAAGTGTCACTTATGGGGATTTCTAGGTACCGTAGTTTGGCAATTATAAAGTGTGACATGTTTGGTATCTATTTACTTGACATAGCATCATATTTTATATTTGATCAAAAATTGGGTGTTATATTGTGTTTTTGTGCAATACAATTAATGAAAGTGTATTTTTTCCAAAAAATTTGCGTTTGAGAAACCATGCAAATACCGTGTGACATAAAAATATGCAACACTCATTATTTTATTCTCTAAGGCCTCTTGCTTAAAAAGGTATATAATGTTTGGGGTTTCTACGTAGTTTTCTATCAAAAAAATGTTGAAACATTTAGGAGAGGAATGACAGAATTGGCCAGGACTGGAAGTAGTTAATAAGAATAATTTTGCTGTATAAAGGGTAAGGGTTTAAAAAAATATCTGCCCTGGCTGTCAAATAAACTAGAAGGCCAATGTGTTTGATGCCACAAAAAAAAATTCAAAATCAGTGCAGAATTTAATATTCAGGCAGCAAAAAAATCAAGAGCCTGGTTTCCAAAGAATAAAAGTAAACGTCATAATTTTTTTTCTTTTATCATTATATCTACACTTTACCAATAGCATTAATGTACCATGGACTACAGATATAACATTTTTGAAGTAGCAGTTCCCTGTGACCTAAAAATTATTTCAAGGGTTCCCCCAGGGCAAAAAGGTTAAGAAAGGCTGTTTTAGAGTTTTAAACTGGTCATAAAACATTGCAAGATGCTTAAATATGCATGCAAAATATGTCTACTGGTCTGTTTCATTTTTTTTTAAAACTAGAACATTGATTTTGCTCCTACATGCATGTTCAGGTGATCTTCAGGCATCCTCACCTCTATGTAATGCAGGCAGATTGTAGTAGAAGGGGCTGGCAGGGTGATGTACATAGCTTCCTTAACAAACATGACAGAACCCAGCCCCAGCACTCCTCTGTCCTGAAAAAAGCCGTGGGATGTCTCTACGGAGAAGTTCAACAATTATCAAAATGCCTTGATGGTTGGAAGTCACTCTGGAGGAGACTGCAGCATGGAGTAACACCAACATAAGTGGAAAAAGAACTTTATGTAGCTTTAAATTCAATGTCTTTAGGTAAAGCTCCCTGACCAGATGGCTATATAACCCTTTGGATTTTTTTCAACCCTTCAGTCCCTTATTTCACATTATATTTGGAAAAAACATACCAGAATCTCCCGTGAGGTTCTGTATCGCATGAAAAGATCCAGTGGTCTGGCTCTACCTAATTTTACAATGTAATCAAGAGATAGCTTTTTCACGTATTACAGACTGGAAACATGTCGAGGATTCCAAACTCTGGGTAGTGCTGGCATCGGCTCTTGCAGGTACAGACCCTTCAGTCGCCTTATGATTTCCACTCCCATGCAACGCCCATTCAGGGGGTTGACACCTTCGTAATTTCCTTTGACTTTATCTAATTTGGCTATAAATGGTTCCTTATAATCCGGTTAATCTTGGGAATACAATGCTCCCGTAATGCCATTGCTTAAACATATCTATTGTTTGCCGGGCTCTCTAAATACAGATTTTAAATTATTAAGAGAGTTTATACTCAAAAAATGGTGCCTCCTATGTGTACAAATTGTTAATTACCATGCAGCTGCCCTAAATTTTGGGAATGGACCCAAAGTGCGCGAATAAGTGATTTAAATTTGAGGTGCTGCGTGGGTTAGTAATGCTTGTTTTAGTGCGTAAATGTTAAAACCTGTTAAATTTGTGCCATAAACCATCAAAATATTCACATAAATATTGGGAAAATTATTACAAAGAGATATAAACATATATATTGATAACATTGATAAATGAAAAAATAATGTAAAAAATGTGTCCAAAATGAACAAAAATGGTGTCTTCTACTCCCGTGCTTAAATGTGCTCTATATTTCCATCTCACTCGTGCTCCTAAGTGACACTCTTCCACCTTAATATAAGGGGGGCACTCACTAGATGTATCTGGGCCACCAGGACCCTCATCACTTGACTTTCTGATGATGCCTTCCGGCGAAATGAATTGGAGGTCCGCAGCGGTGATACTTCCAGTTTCGGGGGGAATGCAGGTGACACGCTCGCCGGTCCATAGCGTGGACGGCACTGACTGCTGCACACCTAAACAAAAATAGTGGGTGCCACTTGTAGGCATAACAAAATGTGAGTGTTTTTTTAATTATTTTTTGTGGAAAAAGAAATTTTAAAAAAGGTATAGCACGATTATATGCCTTATGCTTTATTCTGGAGACTCTGGTGATTTGGAGCCTGATTCAACGCAAAAGAAAAATATATAAATCTGCCAAGGTCGTGATCAAATTGATTGAAGTAATTGGTTCTGAAGATGAGAGTTTTAAGTTGAGATAAATTATATATACAAAGCTGTGAGGGTCCTAGTGGTCCAGATCCATCTGGTGAGTGGCCCCCTTATACTAAGGTGGAGGAGCGTAACTTAGGAGCACGAGTGAGACAGAAATATAGAACACATTTAAGCACGGGATGTAGAAGATACCATTTTTGTTCATTTTGGACGCGTTTTTTATCAATCAAAATATATATTCATATCTGTTTGTAATCATTTTCACAATATTTATCAATATTTATAATGCAACTCTCCCATGTGTCTTTCATTTCCTCCAGAATGGAAGAGGTCAATTACAAACTTCTCACTTGTTGGCATTATACATTGGGTAAACTTTACGCTATATATATTTCAAATTCTCCTCTGTGCTGGAGAGATTGTGGAAGCTGTGCCACGCATGGCCATATATGGTGGTCTTGTCCTGTCATACCTCCATTTTAGCAGGTATATGGATATGAGCTCTTTGATACAAGGTGATACAATTTGGTTCAAACCTTGGTGGATTTTATTACATTGTAAAACAGAATCCACAGGCCGATATAGGAGGTTGGTGATCGCACATTTATTAAATGATGCCAAATCTTCGATTCCAACTTTCTGGGGACAACAATCTGTACCTACCTTGTTCCAATGGTTATGTAAAGTTGATGATCTATGTCTTATGGAAGAATTACCATACATTGCTAGGGGGTTCAACTAAGGGGGGTTAAAATCGGATTTTTGTAAGATCTTACCGTAAAATCCTTTTCTCTTAGCTCATTGACAGACGTAGTCTTCTTGATTCACAAGAACTGGGTTATGTTGTCTCCGCAGGAGCAGGACTAGGCAGAAAGAAAAAACGTTCTGGCTCCACCTTAGGGGCAGTCCCTGAGGGTATATCCTCCCTCTCTCTGCTACAAGGCATCAGTTCTGTCACAAAGCAGCAACAGAGAATTTAACCCAACCCAACTCAATGATAGAGGGGCGGGTACTACGTCTGTCAATGAGCTAAGAGAAAAGGATTTTACGGTAAGATCTTACAAAAATCCGATTTTCTCTGTCGCTCATTGACAGACGTAGTCTTCTTGATTCACAAGAACTGGGACATCCAGAAGCAGTGCCACAAATGAGGGGTGGGATTGACCGAAATCAAAATCCAATCTAGAAGGCCCAACCGGTGCCAAACTAGAAGTTTTAAAGGCTCATTATAAACAAAGAATGAGACTCAAATGAAAATTTCCAACGGAAAAAAACCCTCGAGGCAGACCACTGGTCTCCTCAAATGGCGGCCTGCAAAACCTTGCGGCCAAACGAGGCATCAGACGATGCCATTACATCAACTTTATAATGTTTTGTAAAGGTATGCACCGACGACCAGGTAGCCGCCTTGCACACCTGGACCACTGACGCCTGATGGCGAAAGGCCCATGACGCACTAAGTGCCCGAGTGGAGTGCGCCTTAACAGGGAACGGGGGCTCCCGACCCTTAATAGAATAAGCCTGTACCACCGTCTGTCTGATCCATTTGGAAATAGTCGCGGCAGATGCAGGCAACCCCTTTTTGGGTCCATCCGGGACCACAAAAAGTGAATCCGTCTTGCGAAACGAGTCTGTCGTTTTCAAGTATACCCTGATCGCCCGGACCACATCCAAGGAGTGTAAAGCAAACTCCCGAGGATGACTGGGCTTAGGACACAGGGAAGGTAATACAATTTCTTCATTCAGATAAAATTCTGAAACCACTTTTGGTAGGAAGGATGGGTTCGGACGAAGAACCACCTTATCTCTATGAACCACCAGATATGGGGAACGACAAGATAAAGCGGCCAGTTCTGACACCCTGCGTGCAGAAGTAATAGCCACCAAGAAGGCCACCTTCTGGGACAACGTAGGTAGAGGAATCTCCCTAATATCTTCAAAGGGAGGTTTCTGAAGAACCGACAATACTAAATTAAGATCCCAGGGTGGTAACGGCGCGCGCACTGGCGGAGCCAGATGTCGCACCCCCTGGATGAAATTCCGCACCAAGGAATGAGTAGCCAAAGGCTTCTGAAAGAAGATAGCTAATGCTGAGACCTGACCCTTGATAGTACTCAAGGCCAGTTTCTGCTCAACCCCTTGTTGCAGAAAAGCTAATATTCAACTAACCGAATAAGACCGTGGACGGAACCCCAGAGGTTCACACCATGCAATGTAGGACTTCCATGTGCGATGATAAATCTTACTGGAAGTCGCTTTCCTTGCTTTAACTAGAGTAGGAATAACTGAAGCTGACAATCCCTTGTCCTTCAGCACCTGGGTCTCAATAGCCAGGCCGTTAAAGCCAGCGATCGTAAAACAGGATGGATAATCGGTCTCGGAGACAATAGGTCCTCCCTGAGAGGAAGTCTCCACGGGACGTCCGCCACCAGTCTGACCACGTCGGCGTACCAAGCTCGGCGAGGCCAGTCCGGAGCTACCAGGATTACTGGAATTCCTTCCTCCTCTATCCTGCGAAGAAGTCTTGGCAGTAACCCGAGGGAAGGCA
The DNA here is from genome assembly GCF_965119305.1 of Pelophylax lessonae. Classification (NCBI taxonomy): domain Eukaryota; kingdom Metazoa; phylum Chordata; class Amphibia; order Anura; family Ranidae; genus Pelophylax; species Pelophylax lessonae. The sequence continues at coordinate 615,978,556 of NC_138768.1, read as the reverse complement.
TACATTAGCTGGTATTGCCCCCACGGGGCGATCAGTGCGTCTGCGGTCTCTGCTAGAGGATCGCGGGAGCGAGCCACGAATCTCTGTACTTTCCTGTTGAATTGTGATGCCAACAGATCCACACCTGGGGTGCCCCACCGTAGGCACAACTGGTGGAAAACTTCTGGATGGAGGGACCATTCCCCCTGATCCAGAGTCTGACGGCTGAGATAATCTGCCTGCCAATTCTCCACCCCCGGAATGAACACCGCAGAGATAGCTGGAACAAATCGTTCCGCCCAGCGAAGAATGCAAGCCACTTCTTTGGCCGCTCGGACACTCTTGGTGCCCCCCTGGTGATTGACATAAGCCACGGCCGTGGCGTTGTCCGACTGGATCCGAACCGGGCTGACCTGGAGCTGCTCGGTCCAGTGAATCAGACAAAGTCTGATCGCTCTCAGTTCCAATACATTTATCGGCAACCTGGATTCTGCCAGGGACCAAAGTCCCTGGACAGATAACTGACCCAGAATTCCTCCCCATCCGGATAGACTGGCATCCGTGGTCACTATCGTCCAATATATTGGCAGAAATGACTTTCCCTGGCTGAGCATCGGAGACCGAAGCCACCAGACCAGAGACTCTCTGGTCTGTTTGCTCAATCGGATCCGATTGTCCAGGGATTCCGGATTCCGATTCCATCTGAGAAGAATCTCTTGCTGAAGAATTCGGGTATGGGACTGGGCAAATGGGACTGCTTCGAAGGAAGCCACCATCAACCCCAGAACCCTCATGCAAGTTCGAAGAGAAGACCAGCTGTTAGATAGTAACAACTGGACTGCTGATTGAATCTTCCGGAGTTTCCCTAACGGAAGGAAAACTCTTGACCTGACTGTGTCTAGAATTAGACCCAGATATTCGAGCCTCTGGGTGGGAACCAGAAATGACTTTTGCTGGTTCACCAGCCACCCGAATTCCTGTAAAGAAATTATAGTAACTTCTATGTTTTGTAGCAGGGTCTGAGGAGACTCTGCATGAAGCAGGAGATCGTCTAGGTAACCTAGAATCGATATGCCTCTTTGGCGCAGTAGTGCCAACATTGGGGCCAACACCTTCGTGAAGACCCGAGGAGCCGTGCCGAGACCGAAAGGTAACGCCACAAACTGATAGTGGTTCTCTTCTACGGAAAAGCGTAGAAACCGCTGATGTCCTGCGAAAATGGGAATGTGAAGATAGGCGTCCTTGATGTCTATGGACGCTAGGACATCCCCTGGATGCAGGAAGGCTGCTACTGTGCGAATGGATTCCATTTTGAATTTCCTTATGTTGAGAAAGGAATTGAGTGCCCTTAAGTCCAGAATTGGACGCACTTTGCCCTCTTTCCTGGGTATTGTAAATAGGTTTGAATAAAACCCTTAAAAACGTTCTGTCCAAGGAACGTGGACTACCACTCCTTGTTGTAGTAAATCCGTGACTGCTCTCCGCAGATCTTCTAAACGATCCGGGGATAGTTGGATATTGGAAGGGAAGAATCGCGCCGGTGGGAGAGATCGAAACTCGATCTTGTACCCTGACCTTATGACTTCGCAAACCCACTTGTCCGGGATTCTGGAAAGCCATGGATCCGGGAACCGGCGAAGACGTCCCCCCACCGCAATTATGGGTGGGGGCGCACCTTCAGGCTTTGGACGATTTATCTTCAGGTCTGGAGGGGGCGGGCTTTTGTTTGCCCGACCAACGTCCCCTGAAGCCTCCTGAAGGAGCTTTGGAGGACTTAATTTTTTCACCCGCGGGACGAAAAAACGTTTTGTGAGCAGAGAAAGAAGGCCCTCGTCTTTGACGAGTTCCTTTACCCTTAACATTTTGCGGTAAAAAGGTGCTCTTTCCACCCGTGAGATCCTTAATGATCTCATCTAAGTTGGCTCCAAATAGACGCTCTCCTAAAAAGGGGATATTAGCCAATGCTTTTTTGGAACCTTGGTCGGCTAACCAACCTTTTAGCCACAGTGTACGCCTGAGAACCACTGCTGAAACTGATGCTCGCGCCAATAATGGAGTGGCGTCTAACGCCGCATCACACACAAACTGTAACCCCTGTATCATTTGTTCCAACAAATCTGATACCGCCTGAGGGACCTCTTCTAAGTCCCGGCGTAACCACTTGGTCCATTCAGTTACAGTCTGCGAAACCAGACCAATAGCAATTATTGGTCTGAAAGCTGATCCAATCAAGGAAAACATGGTGCGAGACATAGCTTCTATCTTGCGATCCACTGGATCTTTAAAAGACGGAGCGTCTTCTAAAGGAATAACCGTGGCTTTATTCAATCTAGCAATTGGTGAATCCACCACAGGTGGTTCTGTCCATTTCTTAATGAGGGTTTCCTCAAACGGATAACGCCTGTTAATGCGTTTAGAAATAGCAGAGGTGCGTTTTGGCAGACTCCATTCTTCTTTGATTGGATTGCCAAAACATTTGGGCAATGGAAAAACCTTCGCCACTTTGATGCGTTTTTTAGTCCCAAAAGGGATTTCAGTTTCAGCTATTTCCGACGGAATACCCTGTAATCTTAAGGTTTCTTGAACAGATACAATGAGTGCGTTTACCAACGCTTCCTCTCAGGCTATGGCTGATGCCGAAACATCCTCCTCACTGTCTGAAGAGACAGTACCCGAGACACCAATCCCAGATGAAGTACCTGCAACTGCAGAAATAGGCTCAGATTCTGAATCCGAAGTTTCAGATAATAAGGGGTTAGGCGGGGGTCGCTTTCTTGCGCCCTGTCCCTGACAAGCCACTTCCACCCGGGACACAAAAGTTTCCATAATAGCTGACAATGATTCAACCGTCAGTGGGGTGCTGGAGGATCCTGCAGACACCTCGAGGGGATCCGGTGGAGATACATGAGTGGCAGGGTCCATGTTAATTCAGGACACCTCTGCCAGAAAAAACAAAAAAAAAACTTTTTTTTTTTTTTAAATAAAAAAAAACCTCTTTTTTTTTTTTTAATGTGTCTCCCCCTAGCGCAATAGCGCCCCTCAGAGTACCTGCTTCTCGATCCCCACAGAGAGAGAGAGGGACCCCCAAGGCTCACCACCCGATGCAGAGAAGTTTCCAACCAACTGCAGTCAGCGTCTGTCTTTTACAGACTGGAAAGAGCTGTGTTAGTTTTCCTGGGTAGAAGGACGTGGCTCCGCCCCCTGTGTACGCCTTCCGGCGTTCCCAGCTCTCCACGAGGTAGCTGGGCTCATCAAACATGGCCGCCCCCATACGGGAGACAATAGACTCCAAAAACATGGCGGCCGGCGTGGCCTGAGGACATTCATGCACCCGGTCTACGGCAAAATGGCGGCGGACTGCCGAAATCGTTTTTCCCAGCACATCCACCTGCATCTCTGCTAAGTGGCGGATCGATCTGCAGGAGGTACACTACAATTAAGGTAGGATTATACCTCCTATGTCTGCTGTAATACTACAGTCTGCTGGGTAGAGTGTTAGCTCTCAAACCAAGTCCACTTCCCACCAAACACATACTGTATTTACAAGGGGGACTTTTTAGTGTCAGATATATACTGACTATGTATGGAGGGGCCCATAATTCATACTGCCTCATAACGAGGAAAAAAAAAAGGGAACGTTTACTCACCATACAACCGACAGGCACCCTCTCTTCACAATACCCTCTCCACCGGGGTGGGGGGTTGTGGACCACTCCGGACGCCTCGACTCTCTGGTTCCTGGCGTCCAAGCGAGACTTTTAACTCGCAAGGTCAGTCCCTCAAATGGGACTCCGTCGCGGCCGACCCAGCGCGGAGCTCTGGTCTGCACGCGCTCGTAGGCAGAAACCGGGGTGACCACTGGATCTCAACATCCAGCCCGTCGCCCGGCCCCGCATACTTACTTGAATGTGTCGCGGCCGACCAAGCGCAATGCAATGGTCTGCGCGCGCTCGTAGGCCGGCTGGGGTGACCACTAGTGTCGCCCAGTCCGGCGTAATTGCTTGAAGATCTCACAGGAAAAAAACACTGGAGAAAACTACCTAAAAAATATTTTTTCTAAAGAAAAAATCTTGCCAGGACCAAAAAGATCCCAGCAAGGAACTTAGGTCCTTACTCCTGACTAGACAGAAAAAAATTGATGCCTTGTAGCAGAGAGAGGGAGGATATACCCTCAGGGACTGCCCCTAAGGTGGAGCCAGAACGTTTTTTCTTTCTGCCTAGTCCTGCTCCTGCGGAGACAACATAACCCAGTTCTTGTGAATCAAGAAGACTACGTCTGTCAATGAGCGACAGAGAAATTAAGATATGGGCCTGTTGGTTTAAGTTTAAAGCTACGGTACTTCATTGTATTTTAACATAATTGTATTTTAACATAATTTCATATCACTAACAGATTTTTATCTTTATAGATAATAAGGTTGCTAGTTGCTTATTCATAGCCTGTTCTTACCCTATTATTTGCATTTGTCACAATGCGTCACTTTCTCCTCCTTTTTCCCTGTTTTATATTTTACTTTAGCTCTCCCCTTCTTTATTTTTGGAAAATGATGTTCTCCATGTAAGCTGTATTGTACGTATGCCATAATTATGGCCTCAAGTATATTTTGTGAACTTTGTGTTTAACAGAGCTGTAACTTGTCATGAGATTACGCTCCTATAGCTTTTTTTTTTTTTTATTCAAATTTTGTATTCTACATTTCTCTTTTGAATTTGTAATAAACAGTTATTATGCAAAAAAATTAAAATAAAACAGACACTGAGCCTCAATAACTGAAGGAACCGAAAATCAGTGATTGAAAGGAGTGCTCCAGAGACAATAAGGCTAGATGATGCTGATTGTTCTCAGTCCAGGAAATGATGTGGGCTCTATCTGATGGGCTGTAGCTTCTAATGCACACGGTAAGAAGCAGTGTAAGCAATTTAAGTACAGGGGTGGAGCCTGTACAAATTTGCAAGACTTAAGGTAAGATCTGAGTTAAAAAAAACAAGGGTTCCTGCGAGCTACCACTTTACTATAGATTTTTAAAATGCCGCAAACACTTCACTTCTCATAAGAGTGCAATAGGTCCAAAAAGTATTACAATAGTGTTAAAAGTATTAAAATAGTGTTTCTTTGCGCAGCACTATTTTAATACTTTTAAGATCCGATTTCAGTTTTAAGGGCAAATCTATACATTAAAATATATATATATATATATATATATATATATATATATATATATATATATAAAAAAAAACTGATTTCCAGTTATTTATAGTAGTTGTTGGTGATTTCATGTTCACAACATACACTTTAACTTTATATAGTAACAAAAGCATTGTGATAACAATACAAACAATACTTATATTTGACAATCTAGTATAACATTTTTTTCATGTTGTAAGTACTACAGTATACAACCCCGCACAGACAGTGCTATGTGTCAATTATACCTAATGTGCAAATATATAATATTTAGGTGAAAATATATAAACTCCATTAAAAAGCCTAGAGTGCATATAATGTGCAAGAAAAATTTGATGAAATGTCCAGGAAACAATCTTCTTTATGTCCTCCAACTTTCAATCCATCAAATAAAATCCTTTAGTGCTCCAAATTCAATGTGTAATTAATCAGTGTTTCTTCTTTCATAAACACCTACAGTATAATTCACCACAAATCTGTGCTTACACCTCAGTGGAAATGAACTGAGCAGATTAAAATGTTAAATCGATAAACTGACTTGGTAAATCAATAAATGCGCTTTAAGCGGAGTTGATTGATTTAACTGGCGATTTTAATCTGGTGAATTCATTTCCACTGGGATGTGGGTATGACATGGTAAAGTGGGTAGTAAGTTCTTGTTATAATGTGAAGGTATTTACAAAAAACGTGCTTGTTATAGCACACTTATAATCCAGTGATGCAACATCTGTGTTCCCCCTCATTACTCTGTCATCTTCTGCTGGTCTTTGTCCTTTGTCTTTACCCTCCTTTAAGAAAGTCATGAGGGATGCAGCGCATCAGATGAGGAGGGGAGCAGTGATGTCATCAGACAGACATGAGGCGTCATCTTGAATTTGTAAACAAAAAAGGGGGGTGTGAAGCAGTGTTAATTTCGTCGACTAAAACCGACTAAAACGTTTTTGTCGACTAACACAATTCAGATGACTAAAATACGACTAAAACTAAAATGGCATTTTAGTCTTAAGACTAAAATATGACTAAAACTAAAATGGCATTTTAGTCAAAAGACTATAACTAAAACTAAATCGAAATTTGCTGCCAAAATTAACACTGGTGCATGCTCAAAGCTTAATACCATAAATAATAACATATTAGATTTTTCACTCCAGGACCAGCAGTAGAATATAATGAGTTTGGAAATTGTAGAGAAATGCTTAAATAATGCATTACAAATTACAATTGAACTATTTGATTATAGATGACTAAAATGAGTTTTAGTCGACTAAAATGTGGGATGTTTTAGTCGACTAAAATATACTGGAGTTTTAGTCGACTAAATACGACTAAAACTAAAACACTTGCAGAAGACTAAAATAGGACTAAAACTAAAATGCCATTTTAGTCCTAAGACTAAGACTAAAACTAAATTGAAACTTGCTGCCAAAATTAACACTGGTGTGAAGGCACCTGGTTTAAAATGGCTGTAGGCACTTAGAAAGGGTTATCTGCTGCCTCCTTTGTTTAAAAAGTGTATGCACAATTTAAATGAATAGTAAATAAGAGGTGTAGGGGCGCTGATAAATGTAATGCCTCAAATTATATATAGGTTTCCTGATGACGCATAGTTGATGCGAAATGCATTGTGGTCAAAGCCTTGGACTCTGAAACCAATTATGTCACATCCTGCCGGCGGTGGAATGCACGGTGGAACGCACGCCGACCGCTGCCACGCTACCAGTCACTGTAGAGCGAGCCTGTCTGCCAGCCCGGCATCTCGGCTTATACAGTGCAAAATCGAGCTTTCTTATCTGTGCCAGGAGAGCACCTACAAATGTAAGTACCCATTTTTTACTTTGCTGTTTTTAAAAATAAACGGTGTTACACTATATGCGGCTTCCTGTCTCCTATACCTCCATTTCTGAGACAAATACCCAGAGACCCCCCACTGGAGGATTAAAAGGTGTTGAAGTTAAAAAATTCCCTTATGACCCAAGGTGTTAGAAATTGCCAAGTGTGATCCAGGAGACCTTACAAAGGAAAGAGGAAGAGTGGCCATATCCACACACATCCATATGGATAATTATTACTAAGCCCGCTGGGTCTGTGTGACCCGCCTACCTCTGGTGAGCCTTTAATTTTTACCATCTAGCTCACAGTGATCACGCGGTGGAACACCTGGGTAAAATACCTGATAATATACCCCCCCTGTTCCCGCGGGTCCTGACTACGCCCCGTGATGTCATCATTGTTCCTCTATTATTGGGAGGAGATCCTTCTCTCGGGATACTTTAATTTTGTGTCTGTGTTCACCCCTCCCTCACGCCCGTCTGTATACTTATCAATAAATGTCTTTTCTTTATATATTCTAAAAAAAAAATATATATATACCTCCATTTTCTCCATCAGCCCATCCCCCACGGTTATTGCCTTTTGTTTCACTTGACCCTCCCCTCTAGATTGTAAGCTCTAACGAGCAGGGCCCTCTAGTTCCTCCAGTTTTGAATTGTATTGTAACTGTATTGTCTTCCCTCACATTGTAAAGCACTGCGCAAACTGTTGGCGCTATATAAATCATGTATAATAATAATAATAATAAATAATAATATATACATCTTTGTTTGGAATATCACTATATGGACTGTTATGTATTGCTTGAATAACATCTTGCACCGGAGAATTATATTCATTCGCCGTGTAATATATTCACAGCATATGTCACTTATATGTAGATAATATCACTAAACGCATCACCAGCGTTTTTCAGGTCATCACTCTAGCACTTTAATTCTAGAAACCAGGCCCATTGAACCTGGCACTTCACTTGTTTTTGAGATTTTAGTTTCTAATTTTATTGTTTTATATTTATTCACTCATTTCACTCCAGCACGCTACCTCACTAATCCGACTACTTACTGGTATACGATACATTTATGCTTAGTTCAGCACTGCACGTTAATAATACATTTTTTTCCTTTGTCACTGCACATAAATATATATTGTGTTCACTTTATATGATATAAGTGTTTTTTATACAGGGAGTGCAGAATTATTAGGCAAATTAGTATTTTGACCACATCATCCTCTTTGTGAATGTTGTCTTACTCCAAGCTGTATAGGCTCGAAAGCCTACTACCAATTAAGCATATTAGGTGATGTGAATCTCTGTAATGAGAAGGGGTGTGGTCTAATGACATCAACACCCTATATCAGGTGTGCATAATTATTAGGCAACTTCCTTTCCTTGGGCAAAATGGGTCAAAGGAAGGACTTGACAGGCTCAGAAAAGTCAAAAATAGTGATATATCTTGCAGAGGGATGCAGCACTCTTAAAATTGCAAAGCTTCTGAAGCGTGATCATCGAACAATCAAGCATTTCATTCAAAATAGTCAACAGGGTCGCAAGAAGCGTGTGGAAAAACCAAGGCGCAAAATAACAGCCCATGAACTGAGAAAGTCAAGCGTGCAGCTGCCAAGATGCCACTTGCCACCAGTTTGGCCATATTTCAGAGCTGCAACATCACTGGAGTGCCCAAAAGCACAAGGTGTGCAATACTCAGAGACATGGCCAAGGTAAGAAAGGCTGAAAGACGACCACCACTGAGCAAGACACACAAGCTGAAACGTCAAGACTGGGCCAAGAAATATCTCAAGACTGATTTTTCAAAGGTTTTATGAACTGATGAAATGAGAGTGAGTCTTGATGGGCCAGATGGATGGGCCCGTGGCTGGATTGGTGAAGGGCAGAGAGCTCCAGTCCGACTCAGACGCCAGCAAGGTGGAGGTGGATTACTGGTTTGGGCTGGTATCATCAAAGATGAGCTTGTGGGGCCTTTTCGGTTTGAGGATGGAGTCAAGCTCAACTCCCAGTCCTACTGCCAGTTTCTGGAAGACACCTTCTTCAAGCAGTGGTACAGGAAGAAGTCTGCATCCTTCAAGAAAAACATGATTTTCATGCAGGACAATGCTCCATCACACGCGTCCAAGTACTCCACAGCGTGGCTGGCAAGAAAGGGTATAAAAGAAGAAAAGCTAATGACATGGCCTCCTTGTTCACCTGATCTGAACCCCATTGAGAACCTGTGGTCCATCATCAAATGTGAGATTTACAAGGAGGGAAAACAGTACACCTCTCTGAACAGTGTCTGGAAGGCTGTGGTTGCTGCTGCACGCAATGTTGATGGTGAACAGATCAAAACACTGACAGAATCCATGGATGGCAGGCTTTTGAGTGTCCTTGCAAAGAAAGGTGGCTATATTGGTCACTGATTTGTTTTTGTTTTGTTTTTGAATGTCAGAAATGTATATTTGTGAATGTTGAGATGTTATATTGGTTTCACTGGTAAAAATAAATAATTGAAATGGGTATACTGTATATTTGATTTTTGTTAAGTTGCCTAATAATTATGCACAGTAATAGTCACCTGCACACACAGATATCCCCCTAAAATAGCTAAAACTAAAAACAAACTAAAAACTACTTCCAAAAATAGTCAGCTTTGATATTAATGAGTTTTTTGGGTTCATCGAGAACATGGTTGTTGTTCAATAATAAAATTAATCCTCAAAAATACTCATTTGCCTAATAATTCTGCACTCCCTGTATATTGTTTGGAAACCTATATATAATTTGAGGCACTACATTTATCAGCGCCCCTACACCTCTTCTTTACTAGTCATCTTGGATTTGCTGTTATAGCCATTGTAGATGTTAAGTGTAGCTAATGCATTTGTTTTATCTGAAGCTTGTAAGTGCAATTTTATTATTTCATAAGAAATAAGTAAATGGGTTCACACTATGGTGATTTTCTTTAACCTCTAAATGCCAAGATACGGGGACTATCTGGATGGACAGTGATTAATAGCCTGTAAAGAATACCTGGAGAGCTTCCCTTATTAAAACCAAGCGCTGTCTGACCTCCTATCTTGTGATTATGGGGTCCAACATCTAAGATGAGGGCACACCTATTGGGCACAGAGGTGGTGGTAATGTGCAGATTGCATGGAACAATTACAGAAAGGCACTATGAAGACTGAGATCTTCCAGCCCACACTTAGGTGTACCCACCTGCTAAGTTTTACATAATATAAAATTACCTAACCAATTAAGGACCATGCCTATTTCTATCACTTGTTGTTTACAAGTTAAAATCAGAATTGTTTGCTAGAAAATTACTTATAACTCCCAAAAATTATATATTTTTTTAGCAGAGACCCCAGAGAATAAAATGGAGATCATTGCAATACTTTATGTCACATTTGCGCAGCGGTCTTACAAGCGCAATTTGTTTTGTAAAAAATACAATTTTTGAATTAAAAATAAGAAAACAGTAAAGTTAGCGCAATTTATTTTCTAGAATGTGAAAGATAATGTTACGCCGAATAAATTGATACCTAAAATGTCATGCTTTAAAATAACGCACGCTCATGGAATGGTGACAAACTTTGGTACTTAAAAATCTCAAGAGAAGACGCTTTAAAAATTTCTACAGGTTACCATTTTAGAGCTACAGAGAAGGTCTAGTGCTAGAATTATTGCTCTTGCTCCAACGATTGTGGCGATACCTCACATGTGTTGTCTGAATATCGTTTACATATGTGGGCGTGACTTGCGAATGCCTTCGCTTCTGCGTGCGAGTTTGGAGGGACGGGGGGCTTTACTTTTTTTTTTTATTAATTTATTTGAATTTTTTTTTTTACACTGTCCCTTTAAAAAAAATATATTTTTTATCACTTTTATTTCTATTACAAGGAATGTAAACATCCCTTGCAATATAAATAAGAAAGACAGGTCCTCTTTAATGTGAGATCTGGGGTCAAAAAGACCTCAGATCTCATATTTACACTTAAAAGCAATAAAAAAAGTCTTTTTTTTCTCAAAAAAAAAAAAAATTGTCCCTTTAGGGCCGTTGGGCGGAAGTGACGTTTGACGTCGCTCCAGTCCTCCAAGGGAGAGGAGTTGAGTGGGGGCCATCTTGCCCTCACTTGACTTTCTGTCCATCCGCACAGGGGACTGGATTGTTTTCCCTGCTACCGACGGCTCTGGTAAGCAGGGAAAATGACCGGGAAGCACCCACCACCCATAAAAGTAGTCCCCTGGTGAATTTGCCGCTGGGACCACTTTTATGTCAAAGCGGACCGCCTGCTGTGTAAAAATATACTGGGGTTATGGCAGCTATCTACTGCCATAACCCTGGTATTTAAAGTCAAAGTAGCGGCCAAAACAAATGATTTACTGCACTAACATTTGTGCTTGCTTCGCAAAGCTTCCCATAAATTGCTGAGTGCAATTAAGCCAAACTCTATTTTGTTCAAGAACAAGAATTCCCCATCCCACTGCCAGAACACAGAGCTGTATACTGTAAGTAGCTAAAGCTACATACAGGTAATACAAAGTGTTACAAGCACACCTAATAATGCAGTAAATACTTTGAACTATTTAAGTTGTCATTAAAGGTGGAGACCAGCTTTAAAGAAGAATTCAGAGCATAAATATTTTATACGTAGTTACATTGGTCCAACTTGGAGCAATATAACTACAGTATGTTTGAAAAATTCTAGAAAAGATAATGCCTTGCTACAGGCCACATTCCCCTTTCATGTCAGGACCAGGCTCTCCATAACTACTACAACATTTTGATAATACAAAAAAAAGGGGGAGGGAGGTAATTGCCTACCATAAAAGGCAATGTGAATTTATTGAAGCCACTTTGTGCTAAAAAAAAAAAAAAAACTCTAACTTCTCCAAAGCTTCTTTGAGGAGTGGAATGTATTAGGACTGTTTTGGCATTAGGCGGATTGTCGGTGCATGACCTTGCTTTAATAAAAGTTGGCTCTTATGGTAAATGGCTCTCACTCCCCTTTTTTTGGATTATCAAAATGTTGTAAAAGTTGCATGTATACCTCTGGAAGCTGGAAATCACTGAAGTAGACTCTGCTTCTGCAGTGATCTCCACATCCTGGGCTGAGCGGCTGCCTTGGTACATTCTGAACAGAGGAGATTGGCTGCTCAGCAAGGGCACCATTCAGAAAATGCTTACATTTTCTGAATGAATGCAAAGCATTCTATGATTAGATGAGGTGAAGAGGTGACATCATGCCCTCCACCTCAGGGGGAGGGTATGTTTTTTTGGTTGTATAATAGAGTAATATTGGATGGATTATTACTCTTACCATTATTACTCTGTTGTGGCAGGGGCAGAACAATATGGTTCTCCTCTGAGATATGTGATGCTGGCACATCCTCTCCCCCCCCTCCCCTCTACACTGCCATGAACATAATATTCATGGGGCCCCACATGTATGGCAGTAGTTTACAAAATTACAATTTCTATGTGATCTACAAACAATGACATGTCTCTAATTATGCATATTTGTCAAAATAGTTCTTGCAGGGTATGCCAATTTTACTTCTGGGTAGGAATCTTACAAATAACAATAAAACATAAATGGATTAAAATAAATTATCTGGCCTTTCCACAATGTGAGAACTCTGCATGCAACATGGGCAAACACAATTTGCAGGGTGTACTTTACATGTACAGTACATGTCAAATCCACACATATGGAAGAATCTAAAGTCTTTAATGCAATAGGATAACAATAGCGCTTACAATAATATCACTCAACAGAGCCTGGAGAATATGTATCTATTGTCAGTGAAAGGTAAAGGCCCATACACATGTTACAAAAATTGGAAGTAAAATTTTCGGATTGTTAGTATAGTGCTTTCAACAGCCGATTACGAATTTTCGGACGACAAAAACTGGATGTGCAGGCTATAAAATTTTTATCGTCCATCAACACAACATCCGATTTTCGTTTAATTAGTACAGTTTTCATCCGAAAAAAATCGTAAGAGCAAGACTAGGCATGCTCAGAAATGAAAGAACACATACAAAACAATTCAACACATGACATCACTTCTGAAGTAGAATTCTGTCATACGGGAATTTTCGTATGAAAGTAACCTCTTCACTTTCGACATGAGATTAGCATGCAACAAAAATTGGACGAAAGAACGTCCGATAACCTGATCGTGTGTACGAAGCTTTAGAATGCTGGAAACAGCTGCCAACGGTTGCTGTTTTCTGCCTTTATCTTAATACTTACCCCCCTACCAAGCCATGATTTGAGTTTGTGCTGCCACAGGAACATAAGAATGATGATGTCCTGCCAACTCTGTGCTCACCCATGTCAAATGAATTACTAAAAGAACATTATACCAAGTAAAACTGGGCAGGGCAGCACACCACAGTGGCACAGTGATTAGCACTTTTGCCTCACAACACTGGGGTCATAGGTTTTGTATAACGAACAGGACACTACCTGCATTGAGGTTTCAGGTCTCCATGTTCTTGCATGGGTTATTTCTGGCTGCTATAGTTTTCTCCCACACTTCAAAGACATGCTGGTAGGTTATAAGGCTCCTGTTTGAATTAGTCCTAGTTTGTAAGATATATCAGCCTTTCTCAACCTTTTTGTATCAGAGGGACCCTTGAAATCTATTTGGAGATTTCTGGGAACCCCTGCTTTATTGGATGTTAGCGGAAAATTGCCCCTTACATTGGTGGCCAGGAAAGAATTACCTCTTTACAGTAGTGGTCAGAATGCAACCCTCACAGACAGATAAAAAGATGATTGGTTTCATGCAGCTGGCTCTGCCAATTGGAGTTGGCCTTGGAACTATAGAGGCACCATTAAAGGGGATGTCAATCAGTTACAGCTCAAGGAACCCCTACCAACCTCTGGAGGAACTTAGCAGGGACTTATGTGAATGTACAATACAGTATGTAAAGTTCTGCACAAATGTCATGTGCTATAAAAACACCTATAATAACTTGAACTAAACTTTGAACTGTGCATTACAGGTCCATTCATTCCTACTCATGGCGGCCTCCAGTCGTCCACTGGAGTACGGCTCACAGGCTGGAAGCAGAGAGGTGACCTTGCTTTATAGCTTAAAGTAGCATACCAGGCAAATACTAACTATACTTAGGCCTGCTCCCACTCCATTCTAAGCCTATTCTATCTGTCCTGTAAAGGAAAAATGTCTATACTTACCTATTCTGAGTGTGCTCCAGTCTGGTCAAATGATTGTATCTCAGCGCCAGCTTCAATGTAGAGGAGAGATATCCGCCGATAACTGATGCCTATGGGGTATGCCATTGCCTAGGCTCTACAGCTGTTGTCAGGGATCTCTCCGCCTTACCGAAGCCAGAGCTGGGAATTGATCACATCACTGAACCAAAGCGCCTTCAGAATAGATAAGTATAGGCATCTTTATTTTACATTGTAGTTAGAATAGGCTTAGAATGGGGGTGAGAGCAAGTTTAGGTAGAGTATTGTCTACTACTTTGACGGCAGAAGAGAAAAGTAGGGTCACCAACCTGGCTCTACTGTCTGCCGGAGATTTGTAAATCACAGAAATACAAATCCTTTGACAAGTAAAATGACTTCCAAGTATATATTTAATCTGGGGATCGGGTTGCCTGGAGTTAATTTTTAAAATAACACTCCTTTAAGGACAACAATAACCTAGAGTTTTAAGAGATGTCTGTTCACAAAAGCCGGAAAATTAGTTATTTAGCATGATAATAAATATTACAACAAATAAAGTAAATATTTTAAGAGAAAAGAAAAGGGTTACAACAGTTAAACTGGTAATTTCATGATGAAAAATAAGGATTACAGATCATAAGCGATATTTAGGTTTGCGAACAAAGTGATGCTCTGTTTTTTTTTTTTTTAAACTATATTCAAGTATGTACCTTTAAGTAAAAAAAAAAAAAAGTACCATCTATAGTTCTCGGACTTCTCTAAATCTCCAAATTTCTTTTTTTCTGCTGTGAGCTGAATTCCTGTTAGAAGGTGGCTACGTTCATTCTCCATAGTCCCGCTGTATGTAGGGAGGTAGCCACCCTCTCTTTCCCACTCCTGAGATCGACTATGGGATGTGTAGTGTGCATACAGCAGTGTATATGATCGCAAAAACCATGCACTGCTCGTTCCAAACACATGGAAGTGAGAGAGAAAAAGAAAAGGTTCAAAACTGGTACTTGGCCAGATTTCTTTTTTACGTGTTGTAGCTTGAATTGCCTAATACTACTGCATGTAGTATGTAATAACTTTACCATTGTAGTAGAGTTTTGTTTTTTTAGTTACAAAGTAAAGCACCTGTGTGATAAAATTTTGATGGAAACAAATATTTCCTAAAAAACGTAAATTAGTTCAGGACAATGAACAGAATCAGCTTCACTGCCTGGAACCAGTATGTCAAGGAATGGTTGCTTCTATCAGACCATTGATGTAGCTGTCTTACCTTGTGACAGGTTTGATTTATTGTAAATAATTTTGGTTAGGAAATGTAGGAGATATGGGCTGTGACCTACTGCCTGGGAGGCAGAAAATGAGGACAATGTACAACTTTTAGCAGGATTTTTTAAAGGATGTTAGCAAATCCCTATCCCCATCAGTTATATTGTTGTATTTCATCTTAAGGGCCTTTTCACACTGGTGCACTTTAAAGTGTGGCATACGTTTTCAAAAATGCATATCCCACTTTTAAATGCATTTTTGCATGAATTTTCATGGCTGATTACTGTTGGTAGAATCTGGCACCCGCCGGCATCCTTAACAACAGTGGTTGTTAGGCAGCCAGCACATGCTGGTGTCATTAACCACTTGACATCCAGGAAGTTACCCCTCTTTCTGACCAGGCCATCTTTTGCGATACAGCACTGCATTACTTTAACTAAGAATTGTGCGGTCGTGCGACTCTGTACCAAAACAAAATGTATGTCCTTTTTTTCATACAAATAGAGCTTTCTTTTGGTGGCATTTTGGTGATCCCCTCTGCATTTGTGTTTTTTTGCACTAGAAACAAAGACCGACCGACAATTTTGAAAAGAATAAAATGTATATTTTTTACTTTCTACTCTAAAAAACATCTAATAAAAAACATGTAAAAAAATCTAATTTCTTCATCAATTTAGGCCAATACGTATTCTGCTACATATATTTGGTAAAAAAAATCCCAATAAGCGTATATTGATTGGTTTGTGCAAAAGTTACAGTGTCTACAAACGATATTTGTTTTTATTTACTTATTTGTTTTTTTATTTATTTATTTAGTTTTTACCAGTGATGGAGGCGATCAGCCACTTATAGCGGGACTGCGATGTTACGGCGGACCAATCGGACACCTAAATGACACATTTGCCACTATTTTGGGGACCAGTGACAATATTACAGTGATCAGTTCTAAAAATATGCACTGTCACTGTACTAATGACACTGGCAGGGAAGCGGTTAACATCAGGGGCGATCAAACAGTTAAATTTGTGCCTACCGTAGCTAAAATTTCAATGTAGTGGGGGAGGTGCTTTTACTACTGGAAGACATGGATCAGTGTTTCTGCTTCATAGAAACATAGGATCCATGTCTTCTTACTCTTAGAATGACAGTCTACCTTGTTTATATAGGCAGACTGTCATTCTATCAGTGTAACGAACGATTAGCGGGTCCTAGCAGACATCGGGTCAGCGGGACCCGCTGTGTAAAGACACTTATATATGCGATTCTGCACAGAGCAGCCGCCCCTGTAGCAGTAAATCTGCTGTGGGACGGTCGGGAAGCGGTTAAAGCAGAACTAAACCCATCGATCTAACAGGTAAAAAAAACAGTTACATTCCGGGCACTTGCTGGGAATGTAACTGTCACATTTGTCAACCAAAAAGTCAACCAACACTGTCAACCAAACTGACAAACCATCAAATGGCTGGTGTCATAGCCGATCACATGTGCAGCACCATGGCAGTTGAAGATCAAACAGAGGCTAAAATGGCAGCTTCCTTAAAGCGGAGTTCCACCCAAAAGTGGAACTTCCGCTTTAGGGAGTCCTGACCCCCCGACATGCCACATTTGGCATGTCATTTTTTGGGGGGGGGAGCGGGTACCTAGTTTTGACAGGTACCCGCTCCCACTTCCGCTCGGAGCGCCGCGGCGCCCTGAGCGGAAGTTCTCCTCTCCCCCTCCCTCCCTGCAATCTTCTGGGACACGTCAGAGGTCCCAGAAGATTGCCGGCGAATCACGGCGCGCAGCGCGACTCGCGCATGCGCAGTGGGTACCCGGCTGTGAAGACGCAAACTGTAACAGCCGGGTGCCCACAGCAGTGATGCCGGCGCCGAGGGAGAGGATCGAGGCTTCCGGCGGCCACATCGCTGGACCGTTGGACAGGTGAGTAAATGGCTGGAACTCCGCTTTAAATGGAAATGACAGAAAAGTTTAGTTCCGCTTTAACAACCAGCTGGAGGGGGGGGGGTGTCCTGAGCACGGCCTCATCAGGAGAAAATTTCAGGAGCTACTGCATTCTCAAAAATGGCATCTTTGAACAAGCTTTGACGTCCACAGATCACCCACCAGGAGAGGAAGAGAAACACCTCTGAGCCCGGGATCAACAGATTCAAACAGTTCTCAACTGAGACAGACCGGCTGTTGGCCAAGACGGCTCCAACCTGAGTTACTTCCACAAGACAGACCCACTTAGCAGGTACACCTTCCTCAGAGCCCACGGACTGGCAGGGTCCTATACTGCAAGACCCCAGACCTATGTTGCCTTCCACCCAGGACCTAAAGCCCTCTCAATCTGACACAGACCAGCTCTTTAACAGCCAGCTACTAACTTGTTGTTTATGACACCAGCAGCTGCCAGATCCTTAACAAAGTATCTTTTTTTAAAAAAAATTGGCATGTGCATTTTTAGTGCATTTCCATTGATTTAAAGTGATACTAAACTTTTTATTTTTTTAAAACTACAATAACAATTGTGTCATACTTTCCTGCTCAATGGTTTTGCACAGAGCAACCCCAATTCTCCTTTTGGGGTCCACAGTAAGCCCTCCAGGCTCCTCTTCTTCAGGGAGTGCCCCCAGGAAACATGCTCCTGAGCCGAGCAGTCTGCGTCTATTGACACAGACCGGGCGACTCGGCCCCAACCCCGCTTCCTCATCACCGCATTTAATTGAAGTTCAATCTGCCAATGAAGAGGGAGACAGCGGAAAGCCGCTGATCTCATGCACATTGCTGGATCGGATTGGGTTTGGGTAAGAATAAGGTGTGGGGGGGGGGGGGGGCAGCACAGACGGTTTATTACCTTAATGCATATTACCTTAATGCATAGAATGAATTAAGGTAGAGAACCTTGAGCCTGGATTCACACATATGCGATGTCAGACATTGCATGAGATTTGCACTGCATTGCTTTGCAGATTACATGCGATGTCTGTGCAAATGCCAATTCAGCCATACAGTTCTATGGCTGAACTCGCATTGCATTCACATGAAAAAGGTGCAGGAACCTTTTTTTTCCCACACTAGAATTGGATCGCATGGGTGTTCACACCCATGCGATCCGATTCCTGTCCGAATTCACAGTTCACACTGCGATCTGTGAACTGATTTGCGGGTGTCATTAACTTTGTATTGACACTGGCAGCAGTTCGAAGAGAGCAGTGTGAACTGCCAGCAGGGGATATGCGATGCGGAAACCCACACTAGAATCGCGCTGGTTCCTGCATCGCATATGTGTGAACCCAGGCTTAGGCTTTAGAACCACTTTAAAATGGAAGGTGCATGTTTGGTGAGCTTTTAAAAATTGCAGCAAAAATGCAGTATGCAGAAATTGTAACACAATTGCAACACAGCAATGTAAAACGTTACAAATTATTTAGAAGGGAATAATTGTAATGCGCTTTTATCATGCATCATGATAAATTTTTATCATGAAAAGGGGCGTTCTAGCGTGGCAAAAGTGTACCATTGTCAAAGGGCCTTAAGTGTCCTGAAAAAGTCTGAAAAAATAAAAGTAAAAAAACAACAGCTTATGTGGAAACCATTTGTAGATGTGGTTTAATACCATTTCTTTATCATTTACATACATACAAACCCAAATCCAAAAAAGTTGGACAAATTGTGAGTAAAAAAGGAATGGACTAATTTACAAATCTCATAAACTTATATTTTATTCACAATATAATATAGATAACATATCAAATGTTGAAAGTGAGACATTTTGAAATGTCATGCCAAATATTGTCTCATTTTGGATTTCATGAGAGCTACACATTCCAAAAAAGTTGGGACAGGTAGCAATGAGAGGCCGGAAAAGTTAAATGTACATATAAGGAACAGCTGAAGGACCAATTTGCAACTTATTAGGTCAATTGGCAACATGATTGGGTAAAAAAGAGCCTCTCAGAGTGGTAGTATCTCTCAGAAGTCAAGATGGGCAGAGGATCACCAATTCCCCCAATGCTGCGACGAAAAATAGTGGAGCAATATCAGAAAGGGGTTTCTCAGAGAAAGATTTGAAAGAGTTTGGAGTTATCATCATCTACAGTACATAATATCATCCAAAGATTCAGAGAATCTGGAACAATCTCTGTGCGTAAGGGTCAAGGGCGGAAAACCATACTGGATGCCCGTGATCTTCGGGCCCTTAGACGGCACTGCATCACATACAGGAATGATACTGTAATGGAAATCACAACATGGGCTCAGGAATACTTCCAGAAAACATTGTCGGTGAACACAATCCACTGTGCCATTCGCCGTTACCATCTAAAACTCGATAGGCCAAAAAATAAGCCATATCTAAACATGATCCAGAAGCACAGGCATTTTCTCTGGGCCAAGGCTCATTTAAAATGGTCTGTGGCAAAGTGGAAAACTGTTCTGTGGTCAGACGAATCAAAATTTGAAGTTCTTTTTGGAAAACTGGGATGCCATGTCATCCGGACTAAAGAGGACAAGGACAACCCAAGTTGTTATCAGCGCTCAGTTCAGAAGCCTGCATCTCTGATGGTAAGGGGTTGCATGAGTGCGTGTGGCATGGGCAGCTTACACATCTGGAAAGGCACCATCAATGCTGAAAGGTGTATCCAAGTTCTAGAGCAACATATGCTCCCATCCAGACGTCGTCTCCTTCAGGGAAGACCTTACATTTTCCAACATGACAATGCCAGACCGCATACTGCATCAATTACAACATCATGGCTGCATAGAAGAAGGATTCGGGTACTGAAATGGCCAGCCTGCAGTCCAGATCTTTCACCCATAGAAAACATTTGGAGCACCATAAAGAGGAAGATGGGACAAAGAAGACCTAAGACAGTTGAGCAACTAGAAGCCTGTATTAGACAAGCATGGGACAAAATTCCTATTCCTAAACTTGAGCAACTTGTCTCCTCAGTCCCCAGATGTTTGCAGACTGTCATAAAAAGAAGAGGGGGTGCCACACAGTGGTAAACATGGCCTTGTCCCAACTTTTTTGAGATGTGTTGATGCCATGAAATTTAAAATCAACTTATTTTTCCCTTAAAATTATAAATTCTCTCAGTTTAAACATTTGATATGTCATCTATGTTGTATTCTGAATAAAATATTGAAATTTGAAACTTCTGCATCATTGCTTTCTGTTTTTATTCACAATTTGTACAGTGTCACAACTTTTTTGGAATCGGGTTTGTACATTGAATTTGTAATCTCCAGCTTTCCACCATTTATACTAGAAATGCTGCCACCAACTGGGGGAGAAAAGAAATGCACAAAACAAAATGTGCAAAAGTAAAAAGAAGCTGTTGTAGTAATGATAAAAAGGCAAGGAGGCTGATTTAATAAAGGAGACAGTAGCACTAGCCACAAACATTTTAATTGCAAAAGCAGTCAAATAGCCTGCAAACCAGGATACACAGAGCATCAATTACTCCGCAGAAGACACCATATTTTTTCCAGCTGAGGTCCCTGGTGAAAAAAGATGGTAATGCTGTAAGGTATAATCATTTTTTAAAGGCAAGATTCCAAGCAAAAATATAGTTAGGGGTTTGTACCTATTATCAGCAGATTTGTTGCTCTGTCAAAAACCTGCCTGCTACACTGAATACCCTCTCTGACAGCAGACTGGGCACAGAGCAAGCCAACAGCTCCATCACATACTGAGCAAGTTCCTGCTCGCAGTTCCATCCCGGAAACCCAAGAGTCTATGGGGTCCTTGGTTTAAAGCTTATCCACATACCTGAATCCACCTAAAGCTGAACTTCACCCAAAACGGGAAGTTTCCTCCCCCTCCCCCCCCCACCACATTTGGCATGTATTTTTTTTTTTTGGGAGGGGGAGCGGGGTACCTAGTTTTGACAGGTACCCATTCCCACTAGGTGATCTGGGCGGAAGTTCTCTTCACCTGACGCTTTCTGGGACACGTCACAGGTCCAAGAAGGCTGAGGGACCACTCAGAAAGTGATGCACAGTAGGAAGCCGACTGTGAAGCCACAAGCTGTCACAGTCTGCTTCCCACAATAAAGGTGTCGGTGTCGGGAGCTGGAGACTAGTTAAGAACCAGCCCGGGCGAGGAAGGCGATGGATCCCTGGACAGGTAAGTGTCCTTTTCTTAAAAGTCAGCAACTACAGGATTTGTAGTTGCTGACTTTTATTTAATAATAAAATATATTTTTTTTTCTACAATGAAAAATCTCTTTAATAAAAGATTATATGATTTAAGCTGATGCCAGGCCTGTCCACAATGCTTCTCCATTAAGGGGACTTTGAGCAGGAAGAATGAGTCTATTTATCAAAAATTGCTAGGATCTTAAATGATCTCACCCCACCAATGTGCAACTGCTGGGACAAGGGAGGGGTTTAACAAGGCCAGTGCTTGTAATCACACTGGAAAAAAAAATCTCATTAAAGGTTCAGTTCACATCTAGTGTATTCCCATTGTTGTCAATTAACTGCTGTTGAAGGGGGGGGGGGGCTCTTGGACCCCAAGGACATATTGGATACTTTGTGGCTTGTCCCCCTTAACAGAATAAACTTGTATCTTGTACATGTAGCGGGGTTAAACATGCCTAAAGACACTGTTTGATATGTGGGAAGGAACTAGGCTCCCTCTAGTGGTAGCTGCATGGAATTTCCCGGGCTGTGACTTCCTTTTCACAAGATGAAGAAACTACATCTCCCAGGCTGCTTTGCAAGATCCAGGAACTAGGCTCCCTCTAGTGGTAGCTGCATGGAATTTCCCGGGCTGTGACTTCCTTTTCACAAGATGAAGAAACTACATCTCCCAGGCTGCTTTGCAAGATCCAGGGTGCACGGCTGCACCGCACGGCACTATGGGGGAGGTTATTTAAAGGAAGAGAGAAGCGCGCGAAGGGGGGGGCCTTTCTGCGCTGGACTCTGAGGAACCAGCGAGCGAGAGTGAAGGACTGACACTGGATATTGGGCCAGAGCCTTTTAGCCTGGAGGGACGACGTGGAACCGTCCCATCTCAAGCACGAGGCACATTCCTGGAGGTCATACTGCTGTTTGCCGAGACCGGAAGTCATCCGCCAGAAGGACCCCGCGCGGCTGGCATATAGCCAAAGGACTGAGACCGCAGTGGAAGCGCGCGAAGGAGAAACTTCTGTTGGTGAGAGGGCACATGCCCAATAACTGACTTTATCTGCTGAAGAGACAGTTTTATCTACAGATAGCGGTAGCGCAGCAGGAGGTGATAAAACCCCGGGGTTTATCACCATACTCTCTCAGGAGACTCATAGACAAACAATAAGGTCTGTAAAGGAGTCGCCAGAGGCTTATCTCTCTCGCAGAAGTTATTGCTCAGTTACGCAGACACCCTGCGGTGACAACTAACAGCTCGTTGTTTTCTCTCTCTTGATCTTTATTCCTAATCTGGATTACAAATGAGCTCTATTCAATAACCTTGCTAGCGAAGATCAACAAGAAAGAAGAGAACTCTGGGGGAGGGACTCAGATAGGTCCACCTACCTGGTACTGTGTCTAGCCTTAATGCAGGAGGAGTGTGGGGGTATTCTTTTACCTTTTTAAAGCTGTTTTAAATAACCTTTTATGGACTTGTATTGTATTGTATTGTATCTCCCCTATTCAATTTGATATATAGTAAACTAAGTTTGGTTAATTACAATCTTGTGCGTTGTTCCATTGTGTCACCCAGAAGGACTACTATTCAAGAAGGTAACAAGGTATTGTTGCATAGTGAAGTATTGTATTCCAACCTGTGTATCTATTTGATAGTCCAGTCCTATTCTGGGTCAGTTGTGCCTGAGGAGGGATCGAGCCAATTTGATTGGGTTGTTAGGCAGGGTGTAGACCCAATAATATAATCAGCAGCTCCTGCGGGGGTGGTGCTACACGTGGGGGCTCGTCCGGGATTTCTACAGTCCTGTAACACAACCCTCTCAGCCCCAGAATCCCCTCCCACGCAGAAATGGATCCTGTCGCTGCTGCTGAGTGGTGCAAGGAAGAGAATGTCATAGTGGAAAATGGCCTGGTGGTTGAAATCAAGGGAGAAGCCTGGACTGAAGAAAAGCTCCTCCCTGTTTTAAGGGCACTATCCACAGACAGGAAATTCTGGGTGATTGACATAAAAACTGACACCACTGCCCCACACACGTATGCACTGTGTGAGTGGAGGAAAGGGGTCCCTGATTATTTCAATGGAAACAGTGTAAAAACTATTGACCAAACAGAACTTTTCCTGATACATCCAGGAGTTCCTACTGCGGGTCCCTCATCCACCACCCCTGGGGTATCCAGCCAAGAAAAAGGTGTCCAAGAAGGGCATCCTGAGTCATCACCTTTGTCGACTTTTAGCTCAGAACTGTGTGCTGTTCTTGGGGAGATTGTGGCAAAATGTAGCAGGGACTCCTCGAGCTATCTGATGACTGGATATAGGAAGCTCCGGACATTCTCTGGGAAACAGCCTGTGCCTTCAGCAGAAGATGGGTTCGAAGAGTGGCTAGATACCGCCACTCAGGCTTTGGAGGAATGGGAGGTACCAGAACAGCACAAGAAGCAGAGAATCACAGAGAGTTTAAGGGGACCTGCATTAGAGGCTGTACGTAATCTAAAGCTTAGCAAGAAGAACTGCACTGCACAGGATTATTTGGACATTCTGCAAGATGTGTTTGGTCGGACGGAGAATGCGGCTGAACTTCTCTACCAGTTGGACCACTGTTATCAAGAAGAGGGGGAGAAGTTGTCCGAATTCATTAAACGTCTGGATAGGATTATCCACCAGATTCTGTTAAAGAAAGGAATAGACCCCCGGAAAATAGATGAGACTCGTGCACGACAGGTTCTGAAAGGGGCTCAACCTTTAGATCCCATTGCCATACTGCTACGAACTCGTCAAGATGGCGGCATTCTAGAATACCCCGACCTGATTCGAATGGTCAGAGAGGAAGAGGTCATGTTGGACAACAAGAAGAAAAGTCGGCAGTTTGACTCAACTGCCCGGGTTGGAGTGATAAGTGTGGAAGAGGGTGACTCTCAAGTTGAACTCCTAAAGACCCAAGTGTCTCAGTTGATAGAAATGGTGTCCATCCTGACTGGTCAGGTATCCACTCTACCCAAGGGGAGTATATCGGAGAGGCCAGATGAACCTGTTAGTCTCAGCACAGATCCAGAGCCACGGCCTGCAAGATTGTTAACTTGTTTCAACTGCGGGGGAGTTGGGCATGTTAGAAGGGTATGTCCCAGCTCAGGAAAGGTTGCCACGAAACCTCGCGAGCCAGCGGGAAACTTCAGAGGACACCGGTGAAGGAGTCAATCGGGTGTCCGTCAGTCTTAAGGGACTCCAGAAGTGGTGCAGGATCAGGGAAACTGAGTCAGGGGGTCAGACCCAAATATAACACCCCCAGTTCTAGACTCCGGGTTACTGAGGGAAGGAAAGTCAATGCACACCGGGTTCAGCGGGGGCCCAGATCAAGGAAGAAAAAGGAGAAGAGGGCCAGGGTACAGAGAACTGAATCAGACAACAAGGCTACAGCAAGAGAATTCCCAACTAACTTGGTCGGGCCCTCCCCAGTGGTCTCGGTTCAGGTGGAAGGAATTTACACAAGAGCCCTCCTTGACACAGGGGCCCAGGTGACTCTTTTGTATAGAGACTTCTATGATAAATATCTTACCCATCTACCTTTGCAGAAGTTGGAAGATCTGGAGATATGGGGTATTGGGACCCAAAGTTTTCCCTATGACGGGTATCTGCCAATCAAGTTGACCTTTGATCCATCAGTGGCTGGTGAAGCGGAAACCTTCGACACCTTAGCGGTGGTCTGTCCTCGTCCACCAGGGGCCAACAAAAGCTCTCTCATCGTAGGAACAAACACTGACCTGGTAAGGCGCCTTCTGATACAACTGGTCCAGGGACAAGATGCTCAGGCGCCAAGGATCCATCCCATGCTACGGCAGGCCTACCAACGATTAGTGTTGGAGCAAGAGACCCCCGCAGAAGGAGTTGGACGACTCTGGAAGCTGGATAGAGCAGAAAAGGTCTTACAGCCAGGAGAGGTGGCCTGTTTTAAGGCTTCTGTTAAACTCACATGGCAACAGCCGGGTCCCTTCATTATCTTTGAATCAGGTCAAAAGGAGAGACAGAGAGGGATAGAAGTGATCCCTGAGGTGATCCCTTTGAAGGTGTTACAGGAAAACCGTGGAAGGGTTTTAGTGAGTGTCAGAAACACCTCTATTACACCAGTGAAGGTACCGGCCAGAGTGCTCCTGGGCCAAGTCAACCCGGCTACCCCAGTTGCCCCCATTGATTTCAAAGAAAAGGAACAGGGTGAAGCGGTTATAGAGGAGCTCTGCTCTGGAAGCGCTGCCCTCCCGCCGGAATGGGTGAAGAGGGCCAAGGCACAACTTGCTCGATGGAGGGAAATATTCTCTAAGGACGAGTTTGACGTGGGATGTGCCAGGAGCGCCACTCATAAGATCCGCCTGAGTGAGGACAAGCCTTTCAGGGAGAGAGTCCGGCGAGTCCCCTTAGGTGACTTAGAAGATCTACGTCAACAGCTGGCAGAGCTCAAAAAGATCGGGATTATCCGAGAATCCAGGAGCCCGTATGCTTCCCCGATAGTGGTAGTCCGGAAGAAAAATGGATCTTTGAGGCTTTGTATCGACTACCGAACGCTGAACAGAAGAACCATCCCAGACCAGTATACCACTCCTCGAATCGAAGATGCCCTACAGAGTCTGTCAGGGGCGAAGTGGTTCAGTGTGATGGACTTAAAGAGTGGGTATTATCAGATCCCCATGCACCCTGAAGATCGGGAGAAAACAGCCTTCATCACCCCTGTTGGGTTCTTTGAGTTCAATCGCATGCCTCAGGGGTTGTCCGGGGCCCCTGCTACCTTCCAGAGGCTGATGGAAAGGACCGTTGGAGATATGAACTTGATAGAGGTACTGGTATACTTGGATGATGTTATCGTGTTTGGCAGAACTTTGGAAGAACACGAGGAGAGGTTGGAAAAGGTCTTGAAGAGGCTACATGAAGAAGGTCTGAAACTTTCTCCTGAGAAGTGCCAATTCTATCAGTCCTCGGTCCATTACCTGGGCCATATCGTGTCTGGAGAAGGGGTGGCCACTGACCCGGACAAGCTGGATGCTGTTGCTTCCTGGCCCAGACCCACAAATGTGACCGAACTCCGGTCATTTTTGGGCTTTTGCTCCTATTACAGGAGGTTTGTGGAGGGGTTTGCCCAGATTGCCCGACCCCTAAATGAGCTCCTGAAGAATGAAGAAGATGATGTCCCTAAGTTGGTAAAGCCGGTGAAGTCCACCATGGGCCCCCGGAAGGCTAAGGAATCCATCCAGGATCAGTGGACCCCGGAATGCGAAGGGGCCTTTGTCCAGCTGAAGGAAACCCTAACCACTGCCCCTGTGTTGGCCTATGCGGACCCCACAAAACCATATGAACTGCATGTTGATGCCAGCCGAGATGGGCTGGGGGGGGGTACTTTATCAGGAGCATGAGGGTCATCTGCGACCTGTTGCCTATGTGAGCAGAAGCCTACTGCCTGCTGAAAGGAATTATCCTACTCACAAACTTGAATTCTTGGCCTTGAAGTGGGCAGTGGTTGACAAATTGAAAGACTACCTGTACGGAGCTGAATTCATTGTCAAGACAGATAATAATCCCCTCACCTATCTGTTGACTACGGCCAAGCTGGATGCAACAGGACATCGATGGTTGGCTGCCCTCTCTAGCTTCAATTTTAGCCTGAAGTATCGGCCAGGAATCGGAAATAGGGATGCAGATGCCCTATCCAGAAGGTTGCATGTTCCACAGGAACCTGCGGAAGAATGGACTCATTTGGCTCCAGAAGGGGTGCGTGCCCTATATCAGGAAACTGAATTTCGATCCCGAGGAGGGTCAAGAGCAGAAGAGATTGGGGTTTCGGCTATCGGAGTACCCAAATGCTACTGCCAGGTGACCCAGGTTGAAGGGGAGGGTTTGCCCCGGCTGTCTAAAAGGGACTTGCGGAAGGAGCAGTTGGAAGACCCTTTGGGAAAACTTCTCTTGGAAGCCCTGGAGATCCAGAGCCCTGAGTTGCTTCTAACTGACTCCCCTCAGGGGGCCCGTCTGTTACATAGAGAGTGGACCCGGTTACAGATCAGAGAAGGAGTGGCCTACCGGAGAGGTCCATCTGAAGATCTGGAGGAGAAGTGGCAACTGTTCTTACCAGCTAAATACAGAGAGGGAGTTCTGGCCGCTCTTCATGATAATCATGGCCATCTGGGGCCCGAAAGAACCTTTCAGCTTGTCAGGGACAGGTTCTACTGGCCTTGTATGAGGGCCGAAGTTGAAGGATACTGTCATTCTTGTGTCCGGTGTATACAGAGGAAGACTCTGCCACGTCAAGCAGCCCCAATGGGCCATCTACAAAGTCAGGGACCCATGGAGCTGGTGTGCATTGATTTCCTTTGCTTAGAGCCTGATCTGAGTGGCCAGGGGAATGTCCTTGTGGTAACAGACCATTTTACCAGATATGCTCAAGCATTCCCAACAAGGGATCAGAAGGCCTCAACGGTAGCCAAAGTTCTTGTAGAGAAGTTCTTTGTACATTATGGGTTACCACAACGCCTCCATTCTGATCAGGGAAGGGACTTTGAAAGCAGACTGATCAAGAGACTGTTAGATATGTTAGGCATTCAAAAGACTAGAACCACTCCCTACCATCCACAGGGGGATGCCCAGCCTGAACGATTTAACAGGACTCTTTTGGATATGTTGGGGACTTTGAGCTCAGAGAAGAAACAGCATTGGGGCAAGCACGTAGCTGCCATTGTGCATGCCTACAACAGCACTGTCAGTGATGCTACTGGATATTCCCCTTATCGGCTGATGTTTGGAAGGGAGGCTCGGTTGCCAGTGGATTTGGCCTTTGGCATTTCGCCTGATCATACCTCTTCAGCATCGCATAGAGGATATGTGGACCGACTGCGGAAGAGTCTGAAAGCGGCCTATGACAAGGCTCAGGCCACATCTGATCAACGTGGACTGCGGAATAAAAAAAATTTCGACCTAAAAGTTCGGATCCATGACCTGCAACCAGGGGACAGGGTTTTGTTGAGAAACTTGGGTGTCCCGGGAAAACACAAGTTGGCAGACCGCTGGAAGTCCCAACCTTATGTTATCTGCAAGCAACTGCCAAACCTTCCTGTGTACCAAATTCGGCCTGAAGGAAGTGTGGGTCCATTGAAGGCTTGGCATCGGAACCATTTGCTGCCTCTCTCTGAAGCGGTTCGTATGCCCCCTGTGGAAGACTTGTCAGAGGCCCCTTCGACTTCTCGCCGGTCCAGACCAGTTACCAGATCTCAGACGACGCTCCCAGATGAGGGAGAGGGAAGTTCTCCATCTGAAGATTTGGAAGATGAAGAGGAGGTACCCGACTGGTTGTGGTCATCTCAGTTGCCAGAACCCACACCTGCCTCCCTGTCTTCATCTGACTTGGCTGATAGAGGAGCCCTTCGGGCAGAAGCCCCTGAATTCATACCCTTTTATATGCTTCCAGAAGAAGCAGCTGAGGATGAAGATCCTGAGGAGGAGGTTGCACCCTTCTCTGAAGAAGAACTGACCTCTCTTGAACCATCAGGTTCCTCTGTGTTGGAACATGAGGAGGGGGACATTGAAGAATCCTCAGAAGTGCCTGATCCTAGCACCTCTGAGAGCATGCCTCCACGGGAACAGAGGGAAAGGAGAGTCATTCACCCACCTAAGAGACTGACCTATGATCAATTGGGTGAATGTTCGGAAGAAGCTGTTTTTACCTCCAAAAGATCTCCTGACCAGCCTAGTTCCTCCACTGTAGATTTGGTGGGGGACAACCCTAGCTCACCCCCAGGCACAACTGTACAAGCCACCCAAGTTTTGGGGGGTCTGTGAGAGATCATGAGAACAAAGTATTGAAGTAGAAAACGTTTGCATTTAAGTTTGTACATAAGGATATTGGGTTGGCCATTATAATAAGCACAGTTTTTGATGTTCACAATTTGGTTTACTTTGTGAGTTAATGTTTGCGCACATTTTGTTGCTCTGACCTCACTATATGTTTTTTTCTCTTTCTCACCTTTTGATGTTTTTTTTTCAACACAAACTTTAAGATGTAAGTGTTTAAGAAATTGCAAAGGCACATGTGCTTTTTAAAGGAGCACTATATAAAAGCACTAGAAATCAGCACTATATTAACACTGTAGAAATCACTTATTTGCTTATTAATTGCACTTTATCGTTTTACTGTTGCACTGCTATTAGAATACAAAATTGGATGTATTCAGATTGACTTATTTCAGCAAAATGTTAATGTTTTTGTTGTATAATGCCAACCTATGCACTAGGGTACATACTGTTGACCTCTTTGGGGACCAAAGTTTCTCAAGTGGGGGGAGTGTGTAGCGGGGTTAAACATGCCTAAAGACACTGTTTGATATGTGGGAAGGAACTAGGCTCCCTCTAGTGGTAGCTGCATGGAATTTCCCGGGCTGTGACTTCCTTTTCACAAGATGAAGAAACTACATCTCCCAGGCTGCTTTGCAAGATCCAGGAACTAGGCTCCCTCTAGTGGTAGCTGCATGGAATTTCCCGGGCTGTGACTTCCTTTTCACAAGATGAAGAAACTACATCTCCCAGGCTGCTTTGCAAGATCCAGGGTGCACGGCTGCACCGCACGGCACTATGGGGGAGGTTATTTAAAGGAAGAGAGAAGCGCGCGAAGGGGGGGGCCTTTCTGCGCTGGACTCTGAGGAACCAGCGAGCGAGAGTGAAGGACTGACACTGGATATTGGGCCAGAGCCTTTTAGCCTGGAGGGACGACGTGGAACCGTCCCATCTCAAGCACGAGGCACATTCCTGGAGGTCATACTGCTGTTTGCCGAGACCGGAAGTCATCCGCCAGAAGGACCCCGCGCGGCTGGCATATAGCCAAAGGACTGAGACCGCAGTGGAAGCGCGCGAAGGAGAAACTTCTGTTGGTGAGAGGGCACATGCCCAATAACTGACTTTATCTGCTGAAGAGACAGTTTTATCTACAGATAGCGGTAGCGCAGCAGGAGGTGATAAAACCCCGGGGTTTATCACCATACTCTCTCAGGAGACTCATAGACAAACAATAAGGTCTGTAAAGGAGTCGCCAGAGGCTTATCTCTCTCGCAGAAGTTATTGCTCAGTTACGCAGACACCCTGCGGTGACAACTAACAGCTCGTTGTTTTCTCTCTCTTGATCTTTATTCCTAATCTGGATTACAAATGAGCTCTATTCAATAACCTTGCTAGCGAAGATCAACAAGAAAGAAGAGAACTCTGGGGGAGGGACTCAGATAGGCCCACCTACCTGGTACTGTGTCTAGCCTTAATGCAGGAGGAGTGTGGGGGTATTCTTTTACCTTTTTAAAGCTGTTTTAAATAACCTTTTATGGACTTGTATTGTATTGTATTGTATCTCCCCTATTCAATTTGATATATAGTAAACTAAGTTTGGTTAATTACAATCTTGTGCGTTGTTCCATTGTGTCACCCAGAAGGACTACTATTCAAGAAGGTAACAAGGTATTGTTGCATAGTGAAGTATTGTATTCCAACCTGTGTATCTATTTGATAGTCCAGTCCTATTCTGGGTCAGTTGTGCCTGAGGAGGGATCGAGCCAATTTGATTGGGTTGTTAGGCAGGGTGTAGACCCAATAATATAATCAGCAGCTCCTGCGGGGGTGGTGCTACATACACTAGCATATATAACAGATAGAGTATGGCTAATTTAACATTCTGGATCAAGAGAGGTCAATGTAAGTGGGCTGGAGACCCATTTGCCCCAAAGTTTATGGAAAAGGGTGTTTTTTTCCTGAGTTCAAAGGTTAGTTTGTACAAAGGGAAGTGTGTTGTGGTGCTTCAGGTTCAATTTTTACTCCCCACCACTTTGTCACCTCTGGTAGCAAGATGGCACATGCATTCTGAATCAGGAACCACTAATCTGGTGACGATAACCCAAGAATCTGTCCTCAATCCATACTCACACAATAGACAGTCTGTTGTTTCATTATGGCTTATGTTGAGTGTGTGTGTGTGTGTGTGTGTGTGTGTGTGTGTGTGTATCATATCAGACAGTTGACAAGCAGCTTGTGTTGCTGCTGCATTTTGGCTAGGAGAATTCTCGCCAGTCTAAAGTGGCCACACACACTTTTGGCTTGCTACAGGACCTTCTGGGTGACAGGGTACCTAACCACTGCACCACCAGGTTCAGAATTTGTTTCCCTGTAGTAGGTTGGACACATCCTTTCTTGGCACAAGATGGCGTTGGGTCAGCCACCTCTTGGCCAGTCCCTGAAGGGTTTTTTAGTATATCTGACCCAATGTGACTCCTGTTCTCCAGGCATACTAGTTGCAAAACAGTATGGCAGCATTTTTCCTGGGCCATTGTGTAGTACCTTGGTTGATTGAGGAAGACTGGTGGTTCTGAATAGTCACTAGATAAAGCCATTGCGGATGCGGAGGTAGAGGTAACTGAGCTGTCACCATCACTAAGGTGCAAAACATGGCAATTGCTGCCCCCTTGCCGTTTTAACCCCCCCCCCCCCATGCTCCTGGTACACTTCTTTTTCACTCTTGACTCTGTGGTTGCCTATACGTCACCACTGGACAAAGTAGCAGCATAGAGATTGGCTAGAGAAACCAAAGTGCACAGTGGTGGAGCAAGTGTGTTTGATTTTAAAGATTTTGCATTTGCTAATTATTCTGTAGTACAATGACAATTAGTAGCGCTAGCAGCAAGAGAAATGAGCATTCATTAAGATTTTTACACTGGGGCACATTTTTTTATGGCAATTTATTTTAGTGACACAGTCACCTGAAGAGACTGCTAAATTATTCAGAGGAACTCAAAGCATAACTCCACTTTTGTTGAAAAAAAATATTCCCCTCTGGGTGATCTATGTACATTACAAAGGATTATAACAAACTTTGTTGCAGATTCCTTCCTTTTGTTATTCAGAAGAAATCATTGTTTGTTCCTCTGTGCCTCTGTGCTGAGTGGGTCTAATGGGAGTGGTTTCATAATTATCAATCAGCTATGGCAGCTGCAGGGCTCTAATGAGGAAATCTGCTGGGTCTGCATCCCTTTAGACGTGTTCCTATTGGGAGTATCTCACCAAAAATGACATTTTTGTTGTAGGGGATGCCAGAAATCTGGTTTGTATCTTAGTCAGACTTCTGGGAAAATTGGTGAGCCAATCACACAAGCAGGAAATGATGTTTCTGGGGTGTGGTCAGTACACATTCTGTGTACAGAACATCTCCAGGTAGCCATATTGCATTGCATTTTCAGAAAATTACAGCAGCTGCAGATTGAAAAGGAAATGTACATTTTAATAACATTCAATTACAATATGATTTGTGTCACAATTGTATACGCTATATTTTTCTTTATTTGCTATTTATTTTTCATTATTATAACAGTTAGTTTATTGCTACAAACAAAAGTGAGGTGAGTTTAAAGAAGCCACAAAGTCCTCCACCAAAGTAGAGTGCTGCATGCCTCTGCCCACTGTCCCACAACGAGGGGTACATTCTTTGTTTTTGTTATGTGATGTAAATACCTTCTGTCTTTTTGAAGGTTCTACTGTGCACTAGTTTAGTGGAGGACCTTTTGGTTCTTTTAAGCCGACCACACCTTAACCTGTCTGATTATATATTAAATGCCTATTACATATTATCATTCATCCTCAAACTCTACTTCCATAAACTAAACAGATGTTGGTCAACAAAACCAAAAATAACTACAGTTTGAAATAAAAAGCTTTGCAATACTGGACTGTGAGGGTAATCAGTGAGGCGCTGCAACTAATTTAGCACATATTCAAAATATTATATATAAAGTGTTAATAAGTGTAGGTCCTAAATGATTTACATAGACAGTGTAGTTCACATATAGGCAAATTCCAAGAAAAAAATACTTGAATATCAATATAAATATATAAAGTGTATCAATTATCTTCTAAAAAATAAAGTGCAGAGTTTTTCTAAAATATTAGTGCTAAGTAAATATGAATATAAGGTGCAGATGAATACAAGTGTTCTCAAAAATAAAGTGCAACAATTGCTTCATGCACAACCCCAGTGCCACCTTTGAAAAGTGATTTAGTGTCCAATGTCTCTTTTTACAAATTATTTAAAAATCCAACAAATGGTGATTAATTAAAAAAATCCATCCAAAACGATTTTGCCAAGTGATATGTGCTACTTTTGTTAAGACTCTGTGCTAGTGTTGCTTGATCCTTCACCTAGTGCAAAATTGGCCACTCACCAAATGCACTCAGGCCACTAAGGACCTATAGTGCCTGTAGTATCCCTCTAATTGGAAGGCAACTCCACCTATGGTAGCCAGGATCCTGTACAGGGGGTTCACGATCCAGTGATAATGTTTCTCAAGAAAAAGTTACAAAGACTTCATTGCGCAATTCCTTTTATTAAAACTTCGATATCAAATAAAAATCCAAATACACTGACATTTTAGAGTGCCTCCAGTGGCACTCTCTGCATGCATGTAACGATAAAATTTGGAATCACCGCTCCGAAAGTAATTTTTTTCTTGGAATTTACCTATATATGAACTACACTGTCTATGTAAATTAATTAGGATTTACACTTATTAACACTTTATATATAATATTTTGAATATGTGCTAAATTAGTAGCAGCGCCTCACTGATTACCCTCGGTTATTATTTAGGTTTATTACTTAAATTGAAGACAGCTCTGCATAAGGTTATCTAGCATATAGGAGGGACAGGCGCCATTTCCTTTGATAATACTGGGCTGTGTCTGTGCTTTAAACTAGTGGTTCTGAATTCATACTTGACCCAGAGCATAATGAAATCATTTGAGTGACTTTATAGCCACACAATACTAAAATGAGAAAGAAGCTCTTTTTATTTTGGATTGCTTTTTTATGAAGGTTGAACTGTGCTTTGTATAAACTCTGTATACATTTTTCTGTAATGTTCAATGTATTTAAAGTGGTAGTTAACTTATGCAAAAAAAAATAAAAAAAAAAATCCTCCTGCAAGGTAATGTAATAATGTGCTAGTATGCACACTTACCTAGAAATGAAGCCCTACTGCGGTGTGCTGTCATCACTGCAGAGGCTTCCATCTTCACCTGGTCTTCCTTCCAGCTTCATGGGCGGTGACTACTTAAACTGGTTGTAAAGGCAGAAGGCTTATCTCAATCCTTTATATGCATTAAGATAAAAGCCTTCCTTGTGAAGCAGCCCTCCTAATACTTACCTGTGCCCCATCTCGATCCAGCAATGTTGCAGGAGTGTCTCAGCTGCCCGTGACTCCCATTCTCATTGGCTGTGACAGTCATGCGGTGCCATTGGCTCCTGTTGCTTTCAATTAAAGTCAGTCAGCCAATGAGGAGAGAAAGGAGGTGGAGCCAAGCTGCGGCTCTGTGTCTGAATGGTTCCCCCAGAGCAAGCTGGTTGCTGTGCTGGGCACTCAACAGGAGGGAGGGGCCAGGAGCACTGAGGAGGGACCCGAGAAGAGAAGCATGTGGGCTGTTCTGTGCAAAACGACTACAGAGCAGGTAAGTATGAGGTTTGTTATTTTTATTTAAAAAAAAAAGAGACTTTAGTATCACTTTAAATGGGCAATCTGCAATAACGCCAGCCATGACCACGGTACAGAGCTCTGAAGAAACTATACAAGTATGCCATTCCTTCAGAACACATGTGCTGGTGCAGTCACTGGCTGCCAAACAAGCGAATATATCTCCTAAATGATACAAAGGATATTCATTTCACCTATAGGGAAAATTTATTATAAGCTTACCTGTAGCTAAAAATAAAGTTGAGTTTACTATTGCTTTAATTAATATATTTCTTTTTTATTCTAACTTTTTAATTTTTGCATTAACAAGGTTAAGGGTTCCTTTGATTCGTTTAAAATCTAAAGAAACTTTATTCATAATATTTCTCATGTAAAGTCTTTGGAATAAGCAAGCACAAAACATATTTCCTGTCCGGCAACAGCTTCCTTAAAATGAACACTAATCACATAAAAAAAAAAATTCTGACTTATGACTTGTCTTCAACAGTGAAAATAAAAGTTGTATGTTTTTTGTTTGAATGTTGAAACAGAAGAAGCAGACTTGTGTTAAATCTTATTTCACCCTGGCCTAGATCTGGCACACGTGATCAAACTCAATTATATCAACAATGTCCCGACAGAACTGATCAGTCTATTGTGCATTTGTGATTCACATTTTCCGTTGACATAACACAAATGGGGAAAAGGGTCCTGATTTCACAGGGGGAGTTGCCAGCTGGTGAAAACAAGAGCATACAGCCCATCTTACAACGTTCCACCCCATGTAAGGCCAACAGAGACAAAAGGGGGAAAAAAGTCTTTTCTACACTTTCATAGAGCAAGCTTTAGCTGCACTTTGTGGAGCTATCTCAGAGAGCAGGAAAATTATAGAATTTCACATTTCAAACTATATTTTTATTAAAGAGAAAATGACAAAATACTGGTAAATATTCAGTGTATCTGAAGAATGCCTATTTTCTTATATAAAAATGAGTGGAGATTAAGAGTGAAAATGTCATACTAATAAACAAATAGGAAACAGCAGGTGTGTATGGGCACAGTCTGTAATCCAATCTGTACTAAGAAACATTCCCTTTCAGCTGCTCTTCAAGCAACTTGATGTAACTAATCAAAGTACCCTAAGGCCCTTTCACACGGGCTTTCTGATGCGGTCCGCCTGTCAGTTTTTCAGGACCTGATCGGATGCTCCATGCAGCCCTATAGAGCAGCGGATGTCAGTGGTGACATGTCCCCTGACACCCGCTAGTATCCGATCTGATGTGGTCTGTGAAATCCGGACGGATGGAAGCCCTATTTTCCATCCGTCTGGAGGATCGGATCGGATAAGATCGGATGAAAACAGACAGGCGGTCCGTTTTCATCCGATCTCCCATAGAGGAGAGCGGAGCTCTGACAGCTCAGTCTCTGCAAAGTAAGCGGAGATGGAGCCGTCATCCTCCTGCTCCGCGGGGATCGGTGGATCGATCCCCTCTGAGCAAAACGGAGTCCATTGGGCGTACCGCCCATGTGAAAGGGGACATAGAGCATTGGATGATGCTTGCCAGAGCTTGACAATTTTTCTAGGGCTGGTCAACAGTAAGGATGTATGTAGTTACCTTCAGAATACATTTGAATAAATGGATATCAGAGGATGTGACTATCCTAAATATTGCTTGCAGTAGTCAACAGCACATAAAAAAGTGTATATAAACCCTAAAAATGAACTTCTCTAATTTGCTTCATTTTGGTCAGTTTAAAGGAAATGTAAAGGCAGAAGGTCTTTTATCTTAATGCATTCTAAATTGTGGCAAATCGTGGGATGCTTGTGCGATTCCATTACTTCTTAGGCTAAGTTCACACTGGCAATAAAAGCAGACATTCGAGGGCCATTAAAAACACCCCTCAAACGCCTATGCAAATGATACAATGGACAGCCCATAGTGCTGTTCACATCATAAAAACACGAAAAGTGAGCGTCGTGTTGCTTCAAAATTGAAGCCTCATGTTGAGTCAGGAGGCGTTTGAAGCCCTTCAATGCCTCCCATTCAAGTTTTCGGTAATGCTCAGCAAACGCTCTGGCAGGCATTTGCGGCGCGGGTGCAGTGCAGCTGCGAGGCACTAAAATTTGTTTATTTCTGTCACTTTCCATTGTGGAGCAGTTTTAACGCACCTGAACGCTCATCAAACTCTTCAAAACTGAACATAGGGCATTTAGGGAGCGTTTTTAACGCTTATGAAACCTCCCTTACTAAAAACGCTATAGGAGCATTTGTTAAGCGTTAGAAATTTAGTCAAGTGTGAAAAACTCCTAATGGCACCCCAATCGCACCACGATTTTATCACCCTGCAATTTCGGCAAATCAAAACTGCTCCTTTTTGTCACTCAAAAAGGAGCAGGAGCTTCTTTTGAGCGATATCGTCGCAATTCAGCATGATTGCAGTACGATGTATCAAGCCACAACCGTGGCAAAAATCACGCCGTGATTGAGTTTCCATTAGGAAGCAATGGCATCGCACACACGTCCTTCGATTTACCACGATTTGAAAATGCTGGCAGAATCGTGGCGATTCCACCTGCATTTCAAATTGCCCAGGTGTGAATGGAGCCTACCGTTTACACCTAGGCTTTTGGAATCACCGCGACTCTGCCCGCGACTTCAGAATTGCAGCAAAATGTAGGATGCCACGATTGCAACACGATTTATCTCCCGCCAATCATGAAAAAATTTCCCCTGTGATTGGGGTGCAATTAACAAGTAATGGAATCACAATCCGTCCCGTGTTTTGCCGCGATTCTGGAATCATTGGCAGAATCGTGTCAATTCCAACCACCTAGGTGTGAATGGAGCCTCAAAGTTTTAGAGATCTTAGACTGGGAGGGGTTAAGTAGTTTAGCCAAAGACACTAGGAGACCCGACACCACTTAGTCCACAAAAATGTTGTGTGTTGTCAGCCCACAACAGGCCTCAAGAGCTGCAGATCAGGATACTTTTAAAGGATACAGCATAGGAAAATGTACATATAATGCAGAGATGCACTGAATATGTTTTTTTTTTCTTTTGCCTTGACATATGTTTTAACACTATCCAACATAAAAACGAAAGCGACCATTAATCGAGTTGTGATGTTGCTAACACAGGCAAAACTATATTCCAAAATAAAACTATGAGAGCATTAGGTTAACCACTTAAGGACCAAGCCCATTTCTGACACATGTACAAATTAAAATCAGTATTTTTTGCTAAAAAAAATACATTATATATATTTTTTTTAGCAAAGACTCTGGAGAATAAAATGGCAGTCGTTGCAATATGTTTTGTCTCGCGGTATTTGCACAGTGGTCTTTGAAATGCTATTTTTTTGGAAAAAATAAATTTCACTGCTTTTAAAAAAAAAAAAAAAACTAAACAGTAAAGTTATCCCAGTTGTTTATATATTGTAAAAGATGATGTCACGCCAAGTAAATAGATACCTATCATGGTAAGGTTTAAAATTGCGCACATTCGTGGAATGGCGACAAACAACAGTACTTAAAAATCTCCATAGGCGACGCATTAAAAAGTTTTAAACAGTTACCAGTTTAGAGTTACAGAGGAGGTCTTTTCATAGTATTATTGCTCTCGCGATTGCGGCAATATCTCACATGTGTGGTTGGAACACCGTTTTCATTTGTGGGCACGACTTATAAATTCGTTTTCTTTCATGTGTGAACTCATGGCGATGGGGGTGCTTTCATTTTTTTTTTTCCTATTTATTTTATTTAAAAAAAATGAATCTGATCACTTTTATTGTTGTCACAAGCAATGTAAACATCCCTTGTGACAGTAATAGGCAGTGACAGGTACTCTTTATGGAGGGATCGGGGGTCTAAAGACCCCAGACCTCTCCACTGCACTTTAAAGTATTCAAAATGTTGAAATTGGCATTTTTGAATATGGTCACATTTTTAATACCAGCGCCGTTAGCAGCCAAGTAAACTGGAAGTCGCTTTTGTGACGTCGCTTCCAGGTTACTACATCGGAGATCCGATTAAAGCCGAATCCGGCTTTGTTCGAGACTCAAACCAGCCGGCGGAAGTACCGGCTGGTTGCTTGGGTCCCCCGATGGGACAGAAGACCCGGGCAGAGCCATTGAAGCTGGCGGGATGGGGCATCCCCTGCCGCTCGCTGGGATAATGGCTGAGCGGCTGCTAAGCTGCATCGGCTGTTAGCTCCTGAAAGCCAACCACCGGCTCTAAAAAATCGTACCAGATTGATGCCGACAGCTCCCGGTACAACCACTTCTGCAAGCCAATGTACAGATACATCGGTTTGCGGGAAGTGGTTAAAGTGTAATTCAATGCTAGAACTAACTAAGCGTAATCCTGATCCCACCCCTCTTCTAACTCTTATACTAACTACCCTGTAGAAGGAGGATCCTTATACTTATATACTATTATTATTGTGCTCCGGTCCAGTCACGTGACTGGTTCCCAGTGGCTGGCTTCAATGGAGAGAAGGGATGTCTGTCAACGGATATGCCATTACAAGCCTAATGGTGATGTCCCTGCCCAGGCATTGCATCTGTTCTCTCCTCTTTCCTGAAGCCGGCCACAGAAGAGATCACGTGACTGGACCCGAATGTCCAGATAGTCTAAGCTTCTTCCTTCTACGGGGTAGCTAGTAAAGGTGTTAGAAGGGTGGTGGGAGCAGTTTCAAGCTTGGTTAGTTCTAGCCTTGAATTCCACTTTAACCAGAGCTGATCTTATATATGTAAAACAAAGCTCTAGCTCTGGACCCTGTCATAATCGGTTTAAAATATTTTCACAAACCTAGAAATGGTCTGTATAATAAATATACAGTGCCTTGAAAAAGTACTCATACCCCTTGAAATTTTCCACATTTTGTCATGTTACAACCAAAAACCTAAATGTATTTTATTGGGATTTTATGTGATAGACCAACACAAAGTGACACATATTGTAATTATGAAGTGGAAGGAAAAATGATAAATGGTTTTCACATTTTTTTACAAATAAATATCTGAAAAGTGTGGTGTGCGTTTTTTTTCAGCCCCCTTTGCTCTTATACCCCTAACTAAAAATAAGTGGAACTAATTGCCTTTAGAAGTCACTCAATTAGTAAATAGAGTTCACCTGTGTGTAATGTAATATCAGTATAAATACAGCTGTTCTGTGAAGCCCTCAGGAGGTTTTTTAGAGGACCTTAGTGAACAAACAGCATCATGAAGGCCAAGGAACACACTGGACAGGTCAGGGATAACATTGTGGAGAAGTTTAAAGCAGGGTTAGGTTATAAAAAATATATCCCAAGCTTTGAACATCTCAAGGAGCACTGGCTGTCCACCTAAACTAACAGGCCGGGCAAGGAGAGCATTAATCAGAGAAGCAGCCAAGAGGCCCATGGCTAAATCTGGAGGAGCTGCAGAGATTCACAACTCAGGTGGGAAAATCTGACCACAGTCGTGCACTCCACAAATCTGGCCTTTATTATTATTATACAGGATTATATAGTGCAGCACAGTTTGCGCATCACTTTACAATATAAAGGGCCTTTATGGAAGAGTGGCAAGAAGAAAGCGATTTTTGAAAAAAAAAAACATAAGAAGTCCCGTTTGCAGTTTGCGAGAAGCCATGTGGGGGACACAGCAAACATGTGGTAGAAGGGGCTCTGGTCAGATGAGACCAAAATTTAAATTTTTGGTCTAAAAAAACAAAAACGCTATGTGTGGAGTAAAACTAACACTGCACATCACCCTTAGCACACCACCCCCACCGTGAAACATGGTGGTGGCAGCATCATGTTGTGGGAATGCTTTTCTTCAGCAGGGACAGGTAAGCTGGTCAAAGTTGATAGGAAGATGGATGGAGCCAAATACAGGGCAATCTTAGAAGAAAACCTGTTAGAGTCTACAAAAGACTTGAGACTGGGGTGGGTGTTCACCTTCCAGCAGGACAACAACCCTAGACATACAACTAGAGCTACAATAGAATGGTTTAGATCAAAACATAATTATGTGTTAGAATGTCCCAGTCAAAGTCCAGACCTAAATCTAATTGAGAATCTGTGGCAAGACTTGAAAATTGCTGTTCACAGAACTCTCCATCCAATCTGACGGAGCTTGAGCTATACTGCAAAGAAGAATGGGCAAACATTTCACTCTCCAAATTTGCAAAGCTGGTAGAGACATCCCCACAAAGACTTGTAGCTGTAATTGCAGCCAAAGGTGGTTCCACAAAGTATTGACTAAGGGGGGCTGAATACAAACGAGCGCCACACTTTTCAGTTATTTATTTGTAAAAAATGTTGAAAACCATTTATCATCTTTCTTCCACTTCAATATTCTGTGCCACTTTGTGTTGGTCTATCACATAAAATCCCAATAAAATAAATTTACGCTTTTGGTTGTAACATGACAAAATGTGGAAAATTTCAAGGGGTATTAATACTTTTTCAAGGCACCGTATAGGGGGAGGGGGCATATAATATAAAAGCTAGCACCATCATCTCTTAAAGCTAGACATTACTAAATTAGGCAACAGCAGTAAAATGCAGGGCATAGGCTATATACTTTCTATTATGGCAAATGTAATACAATCCAAACTAAAAAGAAGATGAGAATCTACACACTTACTGGCTACTTTATTAGGTACACCTTGCTAGTACCAAGTTGGACCCCCTTTTGCAGAACTGCCATAATTTGTTGCGGCAAAGATTCAACAAGGTGTTGCAAACATTCCTCAGAGATTTTGGTCCATATTGACATGATAGCATCACGCAGTTGCTGCAGATTTGTCGGCTGCACATCCATGATGTGAATCTCCCATTCCACCACATCCCAAAGGTTTGTGACATGGTGCATTATCCTGCTAGAAGAAGCCTTTAGAAGATGTGTAGACTGTAGTCATAAAGGGATGGACATGGTCAACTGGTACTATGGGGCCCAAAGTGTGCAAAGGAAATATCCCCCACACCATTACACCACCACCATCAGCCTGAACCGCTGCCATGCAAGATAGGAAAGATCCATGCTTTCATGTTGTTTATGCTAAGTCTGACCCTACCATCTGAATGTTGCAGCTGAAATCGACACTCATCAGACCAGGGAACATTTTTTCCAATCTTCTATTGTCCAATTTTGGTGAGCCTGTGCAAATTGTAGCCTCAGTTTCCTGTTCTTACCTGACAGGAGTGGCACCCGGTGTGGTCTTCTGCTGCTCTAGCCCATCTGCTTAAAGGTTTGATGTGTTGTGCAATTAGAGATGGTATTCGGCATACCTTGGTTGTAAAGAGTAGGTATTTGAGCTACTGTTGCCTTTTTATTATCTCAAACCAATCTGCCTATTCTCCCCTGACATCAACAAGGCATTTTAATCCACACAACTGCCTCTCACTGGACATTTTCTCTTTTTATGGCCATTCTCAGTAAACCCTAGAGATGGTTGTAAAACCCCGGTAGATCAGCAATTTTTGAATCAGACCAGCCCGTCTGGCACCAACAACCATGCCATGCCTAGAGTCACTTAAATCCCCTTTCTTCCCCCTTCTGATGCTCAGTTTGAACTTCAGCAAGTCATCTTCACCACATCTAGATGCCTAAATGCAATGAGTTGCTGCCGTGTATTGGCTGATTAACAACTTGTGTTACCAAGCAATTGAACAGGTGTACCCGATAAAGTGGCCACTGAGTGTATATACTGTATATATATATATATATATATATATATACACACATACATACACACACACATTATATATATATATATATATATATATATATATATATATAATACATACATACATACATACACACTCACATATACATATACAATACTATATAAACACATGCCCACAGTATACGCACTAAGCAAATCAGCGAAGGGTATCCTGGCTACCATACAATAGCACATCTGCTCTGACTTTTAAGTTATACCAGTGAATATGGATTTATTGCCACATAAGTACAATAAACTAGCACTGACAAAAATAGATGCATTATTTTCTACGGGTCAGAGTATTAACAATTCCTAAGTATAATTAATGTGGGTGGTGGGTGGAGATGTTATTCTTTTTTTATCTCCTGATGGCCTTCATGCTTTAATAACTGTGAACTATAAATTGCTTCAAAAGATGAAATGATACTTCAAAGTGTATAAGAAGAAGAAGGCAGCTCCTTGTTGATAAAGTATGAAACATGTAGACTTCCC
Source organism: Pelophylax lessonae (assembly GCF_965119305.1). Taxonomy (NCBI): domain Eukaryota; kingdom Metazoa; phylum Chordata; class Amphibia; order Anura; family Ranidae; genus Pelophylax; species Pelophylax lessonae. The sequence continues at coordinate 615,935,279 of NC_138768.1, read as the reverse complement.
AGGGTCTCGCGTCCGAGGGGGAAGGGTGCACAACACAGGGAGAAAGCCAGTGAATAGTTCTAGGCTAGCATGAGGCAAGGATTTCAGGTCCTTATAGTCTCTGACCCTGTGATGTTCTTTGTTTAACAGGGGCAGCTGCAGTTATCAACAGATGTTTCGGCAATAAATAATTGGTATCATCTCAGAAAAGGCCTGTCTACCTGTGGAGAGGGCATAATGCAGAAAACACTGCTTTGCTATTCTAGCCACATTAATCTCTCATCTATCCAGGTTTCTCAGGGCGTTTCCTGCAGGTGCTCATTCTGAAAGAATCAGGACTGTACTCTTTTAAGTTAAGAAGCTTTGCAGGGGTCACAGAAAAGGTCAAAATCAGTCATAAATTTCTGTCTAAGGTCACAAAAAAAGGCAAAATAAAATGACAATACAGAATTAGTCTAATGTTGCAACATAATCAGCCAAATGTAGTGGACTGCCTCCCTTTTTAACGGATGTTAAGAACACACTACATATTTGCACACAAAAAAGTAACCAATTTCTTCTTTAATACCCCTTCCTTATTTTAAGGTGTATCTGAATAATCGTATTCATTCTCAAATCTAATTTTTCATCACAATTAGGATGGCATTGGGTCCAGTCAACCATTGTTCTAGTAGGCCTCTTTCACCTTTATTAAACCAGATTTAGGGGGACATAAATGCATATTATGTATTTTTTCCAACAAACATTTTTTTTGGAGTGCATACTATTTATAATGAACAACACTATAGGACTAATAACAAAATTGTACATTTGAAACCATATGTCATATACAGTAGCAGGAAAAAGTATTTGAAGCCCTTGGAAATAACTGATTTTTTGAAGTAATTTGTTAAAAAATATCATTTGATCCTCATCTAAATCACAATAGACAAATACAATGTGCTTAAGCACACAAACAATTCTAATTTTGCATGTCTGTATTGAACACACCCATTAAAAATTCACAGTGCTGAAGGAAAAAGTAAGCAAACCCTTGGAGTTAATAACTGGTCAAACCTCCTTTGGCAGCAATGACTTCAAGCAAGTAGCTCTGGATCAGACCTGCACAGTGTTCAGGAGGAATTTTTGACCATTGCCCTTTACAAAACTGCTTCAGCTCAGACACATTTGTCTGCACTACTGGTAAAGAATACTCAATCAGGTGCAAGAAGAATAAAAAACACCAATATTGCTTGCACAGGATTGGATGATGGAAGTCAGCAGAGCTTCACCCTATTTACTAAGTTCTGGGGAAAATTTCCATGCAAAGTTAACAACCTATTTGCCTTTAGTAAATTGACGCCACAGTCTTTATCTGCATGCATAATGTTGTATTGTTTTTTAGTGAGGAAGCAGGAATCAAACTTCAAAACTTCAAAATTATTGTTAGTAGCCTGCCCTCTCTCATCTCCTAGACCTATTTGCCAGTAAAACTACCTATCAATGTCATAGAATCATAAAAAGATGGGAAGGTCAGCAGTAAAGGCCCGTACACACGTAGTGATTGTCGGCCGTAAATATTCGGCCAACGTCTGTTTGGCCGATTGTCGGCTTGTTAGTATGATGCTTCCGACAACCGACGGCGACTTTTCGGCCGAACAGAATCTGTTGTGCAGGCATTAAAATTTTTGTTGGCCAACACCAGAACGGCAGATTGTTCCTCAGTCAGTACAGAATTCGGCCGACAAACAGCAGATGAGCAAGACTGGGCATGCTCAGAGAAGAAAAAACACACGGAAAGTTAACCATCACATGACATCACTTCTGCAGTCGGCTGTTGTTGGCCTACAAAATTCGTGTGCAGTCTTTAGCACTTTTCAACCGACAGGACAGCACCGGACAAAAGACGGCCGATCGTTCGGCCGACAATCGCTACGTGTGTACGGGGCTTAACACTCGCTGGTTGTGTTTACATTTGTATGTCCTGGGATTTAGGACATGTTAGAAGACATAGAGCTGGATACACACTATACAACTTTTGTTGTTCAATTTTCTTTAGATTTACCTTCAACTATGTAGTGCAAGGGCCTGCCCGATTGCATACAAATTGAAAGTGTTTAGGTTTGACCTCATATTTTATGGTTTTGGTAAATCTAAAGGAAAAAAAACCTAATGATAATTGTATAGTGTGTATCTAGCTTAAAGCATTTGTAAAGGCAATTTTGAAACAGAGCAGCCCCGATTCTCCTCTTTTAGGGTCTTTCCCTGGTGATCCTGGCCCCTCCCCCTGCTGAGTGTCCCCACAGCAAGCTGCTTGCTCTGGGGCACTTCTGAGTGGGGGGGGGGGGGGGGGGCTGAGAACTCCTTTGGCCTTTACAACCACTTTAAAAGTATACCACCATTGAACTAAAAAAAAAAAGGTAAGGGCTTTTAAATTAAATTAGTTGTCTTGAGGATTTCTCATTCTAAGAATGCTGTGTTAAAAAAAGTTTCATATAAATTTTCATATGAATCTCTACTTGTGTATGGCCAACATAAGTCTTATATATTTTAGTTATAGTAATAAAGAACTTTACTGACCATTTTGGTGTATCCCATGACCCTAAACCCCTTTCCTGTTAAAGTTCTTCAGCGATAAATGCTAAAAAGACATCCCCTAGACTAAAGTGGGGTACACACTAGTAGAAAATCAGCCGAAAATTCCCATCCAAGGTAAAATCATCAGATTTTCACCTAGTGTGTACACAACTTTCAGCAGCCGATGCCGACATTTTCAACTAAAAAAAACGGAGGGACAAACCCCAACATTTTTTTTCGTCTGTCCCCAGACGACCGATTTTCGTTTAATGTGTATGCAGTACGTCCGTGAAAAATCGTAAACGAAAGACCGCGCATGATCTGAAGTTGCTGCAACCCAGAAGTCTAGGAACAAATGTGCCCAAAAAAAGAAAAATCGGAAGAGAAATTTCATGAACATTTATGCACTGTCAACTAAAAAAGGTAATGAACGCTGAGAAGACAGAGAAAAATCTGAGGATATTTCGTCCGATTTTCGTCAAGTGTGTACGGCCCTTAAGCCTAAATTGTCGGTGTGCTTTTGTGACTGGCAGCCTCTGTACTACTGTGAGAGACCTGGGTATATTCTCAGTGGCCCCTCTGAGGGTAAGATCTACATATCATTTTTATTTTCTTCATTTTAAAGTTCTAATTATGTATGAATTATAAGTCCCCATGAATTATTTATTAAAAATAAATCAAAATCCAGAGGACCGTTTCCTGTTTAGTATGTGAGTCACCCTACCCTATAGTGAATCAGATGGCTCAGAATTTCACACTATAACATTTTATCAAACTTGTGATTTATTTCATACCAGTAACTCATGAAGTCTTGGATTGATCAGATCTTGGAGGTTTGTTTTGTCTTCTGGGCTGACTGTCTGTTTGTATTGCCACCTCTCAGGCACAAAGGGCCACTTCATTTCCTTTGCCTCCTGAATAAGAGTCTTCAGATCGTCCGGCAGAGAGGCTAGAAAAGGTCAGAGTGCATGTTAGGATATCTCCAGGACATAAAGACACTTTTAATATCCAGTGGTATGTTCTGCACCTCAACTGCAATAACCTAAGTTTCCCACACACCTTTCTGCACTTGCTACATGCTGCATGCTTTTACCATTCCACTAATAACAAAATGTCTGTCAATTTAGGACCTATTCAGTTCTGCCCTCAAGGTATGCTGGAGCAATCGGCCATTAAATAGGTTTTCAGTGGGAAGTAAACATTTATACAATTGTCACGGTGTGGAGACACACTTGTCATCAGGAAGTAAAGTCATCAGTAAGGTAATTAAATCTATTTTCATCTGCTAAAAAGATATCCCATTGTATGTACAGCACTTAAGAATATTCCTTCAGGCATGATATATGTTCATGTGCCAGCATCTGCGGTCAATTCCAAGTCTACAACATTTCACCTGGCTAGCAGGCAAATGAGCAATGCAAAGACCTACATACATGAGTTTTAGGAGTGCTTTACCTAAAACATGCATACAACCTAATAATTAACTTTTTTTAGCTTCTTTGTGGTCTGGCAAATATAAATTGAAACAGGTTTTCTATATCTGTATATTATGTGTAAAATATACCACTTGACCCTGCCTAAATTCCAGTGAACTCACAGTTTCCAATGCACTCTGCTTGTGCTGAATTCACATCCCAAGTGTTATCAGGTTACCTCTGTGAACTACAGAACACCTCTCTTCCCTTCAGGATTCTAAATCAGGAGCAAGTAACCTAGGATAACAATGCTGCTAATCAATAGATACAGTATAGTAAGTTTTCATCCTAGGACCGGAAGTGTTTTACAAGTATGTTGACTACTGATAAAAAAAAAGGAAAAAGTAGCCAAAAAAATAAATAAAACTAAAGCCATCACCATATCAAAGTACTGCTAAGCTTCAATATACAGCTGCAAGAAAAAGTATGTGAACCCTTTGGAATGATATGGATTTCTGCCCAAATTGGTCATAAAATGTGATCTGATCATCATCATCTAAGTCACAACAATCGACAATCACAGTCTGCTTAAACTAATAACACACAAAGAATGAAATGTTGCCATGTTTTTATTGAACACACCATGTAAACATTCACAGTGCAGGTGGAAAATGTATGTAAAACCTTGGATTTAATAACTGGTTGAACCTCCTTTGGCAGCAATAACTTCAACCAAACGTTTCCTGTAGTTGCAGATCAGACGTGCACAACGGTCAGGAGTAATTCTTGACCATTCCTCTTTACAGAACTGTTTCAGTTCAGCAATATTCTTGGGATGTCTGGTGTGAATCGCTTTCTTGAGGTCATGCCACAGCATCTCAATCGGGTTGAGGTCAGGACTCTGACTGGGCCACTTCAGAAGGCGTATTTTCTTTTGTTTAAGCCATTTTGTTGTTTATTTACTTCTATGCTTTGGGTCATTGTCCTGTTGCAACACCCATCTTCTGTTGAGCTTCAGCTGGTAGACAGATGGCCTTAAGTTCTCCTGCAAAATGTCTTGATAAACTTGGGAATTCATTTTTCCTTCAATAGCAATCCGTCCAGGCCCTGACGCAGCAAAGCAGCCCCAAACCATGATGCCCCCACCAACATACTTCACAGTTGGGATGAGGTTTTGATGTTGGTGTGCTGTGCCTCTTTTTCGCCACACATAGTGTTGTGTGTTTCTTCCAAACTCAACTTTGGTTTTATCCTTCCACAGAATATTTTGGCAGTACTGCTGTGGAACATCCAGGTGCTCTTGTGCAAACTGTAAACGTGCAGCAATGTTTTGTTTGGACAGCAGTGGCTTCCTCTGTGGTATCCTCCCATGAAATCCATTCTTGTTTAGTGTTTTACTTATTGTAGATTCGCTAACAGGGATGTTAGCATTTGCCAGCTGACACTCTAGGATTCTTCTTCACCTCATTGAGCAGTCTGCGCTGTGCTCTTGCAGTCATCTTTACAGGACGGACACTCCTAGGGAGAGTAGCAGCAGTGCTGAACTTTCTCCATTCATAGACAATTTGTTTTACCATGGACTGATGAACAGCAAGGCTTTTGGAGATACTTTTATAACCCTTTCCAGCTTTATGCAAGTCAACAATTCTTAATCGTAGGTCTTCTGAGAGCTTTTTTGTGCGAGGCATCATTCACATCAGGCAATGCTTCTTGTGAAAAGCAAACCCAGAACTGGTGTGTGTTTTTTATAGGGCAGGGCAGCTGTAACCAACACCTCCGATCTCATCTCATTGATTGGACTCCAGTTGGCTGACATTTCACTCCAATTAGCTCTTGGAGATGTCATTAGTCTAGGGGTTCACATACTTTTTCCACCTGCACTGTAAATGTTTACATGGTGTGTTCAATAAAAACATGGCAACATTTCATTCTTAGTTTAAGCAGACTGTGATTGTCTATTGTTGTGACTTAGATAATGATCAGATCACATTTTATGACCAATTTGTGCAGAAATCCATATCATTCCAAAGGGTTCACATACTTTTTCTTGCAGCTGTATTCCATTTTATTCTTAGGTTTAGATACACTTTTAAAGCATATGTAAAGTAAAGCCCAAAGCTTTTTTTTTTTTTTCATAAAGTGTGAAATGGCTAAAAATCCTGGCAAGTTTCTTTCTTTTTTTATTTTGCTGTCTGTGTAACACCAGGGAGATTCACCATTACCTCCTGTCTGGCGACAAATCAGGAAGTGCAGGGAGTGATCCTCAAAGTAAGGAAAATACTCTCTTGGACATGTTTCACTGCTACAAACAGCTCCATCACTCCATTGGAGAATTCCCTTCTCTATTCTTGTTCCAGTGAAATCTAGAAATTTTAGATTTTCCCTAACTTTCAGTCCCAGTGCCAATGATACACTTATACCTAATAACTAGTGTACATACCTACATTTTAGGAGTCATTTCTATTCATTTCAGTGAATACACATGACTCCTAAAAAGTTCCTTCTAAGTTGATTTTGTTCCAGCACTATATACACCTGTCCCCGATTGGGATGGGTTAGACTCAGGCTAATATCCGCAAGCAATGTAATAATTTCAAACCTCACTTGTTATATTCAGGCCATAGCTGACCATAAACATTTGAAAGGCTAGGAAAACGACTATTTCTAAAAAAAAAAATGTTTTTTAATTTTGCTTTTTTTTTTTCAGATTCATATATTTACAGCAATGACTCATCCCTTATCAGACAGCTGAGTTTGAGTTTTCAGTCAGACAAGTTAAGCTACAAAGAATTATCCCTTTAGCATACTCAGTGCTCTGGAAATCCTTTGCCAAATATTACATGTTTACACGTAAACTAAAATAAAACTTACCCCAAACCATTATAATTTCTCTTGAAGAGAATTATTAGTGTTGTTTGTAGACCAATCTGTCTCTAATGTCTCTTTTGATCAATAAGTGAAGCGCGGAACAAACGTTCACCTCAAGTGCATGCAACAGATTATCCCCCAAGTCGGGAATAAAAGTTGCACAGGGAACCAGCAGTACAAGAACTACACTCCTCAATCTGACAAAAGAAAATATTTTCTAATTATCTATTTGTGCTCAAAGTGTAATAAATTCTGTTACGTTCCATATATCACAATAAGGTGCTAATACAATAATTTGTGCATATTCATCTTGTAAACCATCACTCTCATAAAGTGCAAATGCTGAAAGTGCAAAAAAAGGACTGTGAAATTCCAAAATTCAAACAATGTGTAAAAAAAATATGACAACTGTACCTCTACTCATGCAAAAAAAAAAAAAAAAATAAGTGCATAAAGTCCATAAAACAGTATATATCTTGACGGTGTATGGTTCTTCACCAATCAAAATCAAAATGTTTTCTTTTTATAAAGTCTCACAAAGAAACCAGAAGAAATGTACAAAGGTGATGTCAGATTCTTCCACAAAAATTGTTGTGTACAACCACCCGGTGTGATCCTCCACTGCACCTCAAACTGATTGAGCGGTTGGTGATCACAAGCACGATCTGGGCATTTGCGATGGAGACAGCATCAACATCCGCTCCATGAGGACGTCGAATGACGAAACTAGTCGGGCGGGGCTAGGCTTCTCTAGTGGTGCCCCTTACCAGCCCAACATTTTAAGTGAATGTGGCCTTCTCTATTTCTATAGCCAAGGACACTTAACCTAAAGCAGCTATAGGTTTACTGGTTGCTAGAAGTATTTATATTATGGCCTAATAAATCATAAATACAGCATATTATAAAAGTGCAAAAAGGAATCCTAACCTGTTAACTGTTAGGGCAAAGACTTGACTATATTAATTTACTATATTGACAACTCTTATGTCTATGTGCATACATCTATGTGCATACATTATGTACCAGGAAAGCTCTGTTTCTGTTGGCATTTACTGCAGTATAAAGACAGCTATATTAGACTGGGACTGATAAAATATTCACAAAAGGAGAGTGGAGAGCTTAAAAGTGCTCTTTCAAATACAAAGTGCTTTCTGGGATTTACTGCAAAATGCAACAAGACATTTTCAAATACAGCAATTTGTACTTCTGACGAGAATCATATAATGGCCACTTTCACTAGAAATTTATGACATTGGTGACCTGTAACAACTCAAGCAATTAAAGAATAACTGCAGCTTCTTACTTAGGCTAACAAACAGACCACCCAAATGAGCACTGATATGGGTCTCACATGAAGGACATGCTTACCGAAGAGACATTTTTACTGAGCAAAACTATTCAAGTAAAACTGCCTGCAGCAAAGACAGTCTATCGATTCTCTTTAAGCTTCCAAGTATAAACAGAGTCATGGGGTAAAAACTCTTCCTATTCACATAGCACTATCAGCTGTTCTGTCATTGCAAGGCTAAACTGAGAATGTCATTGGCGCATAGGATAGATTTACCAAGGTACTGCAATTACTTACTACAACATACCACATATTGTTCATACAGTAGAATTGGATTTAATCTATTGGAACAGGAATAATTATCTATTAAGTGAATCTGTCAAACATTATCAAAATAACAAATTATGAGTAGAGATGGGCTCAGGGGTGTTCAGGATCCTATTTACAACCCACCTGCCTGATCCCGCCAGGAAGCTGACACTGCACACCGCTAATCGCAGGCATTGAGACATTTTCTGGTCCGCAGCTGCAAAGAAGTGGAAATGTCTCAATGCCTGTGATTAGTGGTGTGTAGTGACGGCTTCCTGGTGGGATTGGGCAGATGGGTTGGGACAAGGATTCCAACATGTCTGAACCCATCTCTAATTAAGAGGACTGTACTGAAAGTAATGCAAAAGTTGGCATAACTAATTTATTAATTTACATTGATCGTTCAAATTTCACATGTTGGTAGAATAACTCTTTCTCTATAGTAAGGCCCCTTTCACATGGTCCGCATTCCGTTGCGGACCGTGCTCTGCTCAGCGGGGATTGATCCGCTGAGCCGGCGGATGACAGCTTAGTCTCCACACTGTGTGCAGAGAGGGAGGTGTCAGAGCCCCGCTGCTCTCTATGGGGAATCGGATGAGAGCGGACCGCCTGTCCGCTCTCATCCGATCCCATCCGATCCCCAGGACGGATGGAAAATAGGGTTTCCATCCGTCCGGATTTCACAGGCAGGATCGGATGCAGATGGCAGCGGGTGTCAGCGGACATGTCACCGCTGACATCCGCTGCTCCATAGGGCTGAATGGGGCATCCGATCAGATCCGCCTAAAAAACGGACAGGCGGATCTGATCGGAACGCCCGTGTGAAAGAGCAATAACTCATCTTTTTCTTCTTCTTTTTCATTGCAGGTAAATAATGGACTCCAAGCAGAAATAATGTGCCATTGAGCTCTGGACAAAGGAGGAGGGTAGGCTGTCCGCCACCCACAGAAGGCTACAGAATGTTTATGGAGATGACACTATTGACAACAGCGATGTACAGAGATGGATAAAGATGTTTAAGAGAAGGGGAATCCAGCATTGGAGAAAAACCACACAGTGGGAGACAATCAACTGTGACCACCAACACAAATCTTCAGCAAGTGAAACTCAGTGATGACACGTTGTTTCTGCTTGGAATCCATTATTTACCTGCAATGAAAAAGAAGCAGCACAATAAAAGTTACTATACAAGAAAAGTAACTCTACCAACATGTGAAATTTGAGCAACTTATATAAATGTAATGCAATGTTATGCCTACTTTTGCTCTACTTTCAGATACAGGCCTTGAATATCAACATTGAAATATAAGCACTGCAGAACTTTGATCCCTTCCCCTACAATAATTCCAACCGTTACCAAAGTTTGTGGTTCATTAAATATGAAATTATCATGCTATTTCACAAATACCCCTTTAATATAGACCCACGGAGCATCTCTATAGTCCAAGTACTGGCCAGCTTAAAATATACTTTCTTACTTATGGAACATGTAATTCAGACTAAAAAAGTCACAGAGTGCAGTTTGGTACCAAAAAACTGTTTTGTTAATAATGGCAAGAAAAATGGAGATTTTGGAAAATTAAGCCAATATAAAATTCGTAGGACGTTAATGGGGTTTTTGATACAGAGCAAAACAAAAGCCTTCCATTCTGTGTTTAGCTGGGCAGTAGAGCCACAGTGTTGTGAGCTCATGCAAATGTTTTCACAAGTCCGTTATCTGAACGTTAATGCTGCTAAGGCAGGACACCTGCTAGTGGAAGAGCATCCAACTCAACTGCTTTTCATCAGTGCCCTGAAGTGGAATAACCTGTCTCTAGCTATTCATTCCTACATCAATATATCTACTACCATTGTAATTGCAGAGTTATGACAATGCATCTCATTCAGTAGCCCCTTTATTTCATTAGCAAACAGCAGTTTATTAAAACAAGTCTGTCACTATATTTACTGCATAAAGCAGATTTTCTTTTACTAATTCTGATTTGCTTTACACATCAATGCACTAAACAAACTTATTTGTCCAAGACGGCACTAACCGCACAAGGTGCAGACATTTTAAGTTTTTAATTGTAGGACTGAAAAAAGAAACAAATATAGTACTGTACTAGATTTTCAGTTAGTGCAGATGAAAAATGTATTTAGGAACACAAGCAACAATTGCTTAATAAAGTAATAAGTAATTAATACTTAATTATTAACTTAATTTAATTAACTTAATTTAATAAATTAATAATAATAAATAGCGCATACTCAGACTGGTCTGAGGTAGTGAGTGGGGTCCCCCAAGGCTCAGTCCTGGGACCAACCCTGTTCAATTTTTTCATAAACAGCATTGAGGACGGGATCAGTAGTTCTATATCAGTTTTTGCAGATGACACAAAATTGGGCAGGGCAATAACTGCACGGCATGAAGCAGATATCCTACAGAATGACCTGCACAAAATAACAGAGTGGGCAACGACATGGCAAATGAGGTTTAATGTAGAGAAGTGTAAGGTTTTGCACTTGGGGACTAAAAACATAAAAGCACAATACACTTTAGGGGGGGGGGGAGCTTTGGCGGAATCAAAAATGGAGAAATATCTGGGAGTCTTGGTAGAGGATAGACTAAGCAATAGCATGCAATGTCAAGCGGCAGCTGCCAAAGCCGGCAGAATATTAGCATGCATAAAGAAAGGGATGTATTCCAGAGATAAAACTATAATCCTACCACTTTAAAAACTCTGGTCCGACCACATCTGGAGTATTCTGTCCAGTTCTGGTCGCCAGTCCTCAGGAGGGATGTGTTGGAGCTGGAGAGAGTCCAGAGAAGGGCAACTAAACTGATTAGGGGATTGGAGGACCTTAATTATGAGGAGCGTCTGCAATCGCTTGATTTATTCTCCCTGGAGAAGAGACGCCTGAGAGGGGACATGGTAGCAATTTTTAAATACCTTAATGATGATCTCAGCATAGAAAAAAAAGCTATTCAGTCGAAAGGATTGCATGAGGACTCAAGGGCATACAATGCGATTAGAGGAGAAGCGTTTTAACCTCAGGCAACGCAAGGGGTTCTTTACTGTTAGGGCTACAGGATTGTGGAATTCTCTACCACAAGAGGTGGTTTCTGCGGGAAGTATGGTTGCTTTCAAAAGACTCTTGGACGTACATCTCAATGATCAGAACATTCATGGGTATGAGAGATGATTACGGCCACACACACCTACACAGGTTGAACTGGATGGACTATTGTCTTTATTCAACCTCAACTACTATGTAACTATGTAAATTAAATTAAATGAACTTTAAATTAACTTAATTTAACTTAATTATTAATTAATTAATTACTTAATAAGTAAACAAGTAATATGTTCTGCATTAAAAAAAAAACAATACTTAATTAAATTTAAAAAAATGCTTTCTCATGGGCCTCCTAAGATTTGAGCACTCTGGATTACACCACAATCTTGACACCATGGGGCCATGGGGTTAGGGGGGGGGGGTAAATTAAAACTGGTGCACACAGAATAAGGTGCAGCGCTAGTATCCAATCAGTTTCCAGGTTTAATTGCAAAAGCTTAATTGAACAAGCTGAAGTTAAAAGCTGATTGGTTACTACATCCACTGCACCTATTCCCTCCTCCTCCTGATATTTACTCTACTTCCCCACCATTCTTTTAGATTTTTCTTCTTCTTAGCTGATCCCAACTTCTTAAAATGTTAACTTCCACCCCTTGTATCTTACTATCCTTTATATATTTTTTTTCTACTGATACATTGCATCTCTTTTATTATAAACTTTATTACAACAAACTATAACTTCAAATCACACATGGTTCCGTATGTTTATGTTCCATAAGGAAGAAACTATAGCATAGATATCTATCCCACTGACATCATTTTGTGAAGCTGTTAATCTACACATTCTATAAGCAACTCCAAAAACATCCTTCTGAATAATCTGAAATATATTTCTGAATAATATCTGTTAATATCTTGATTTCAATTTCAAAATGAATGTAACTAACTTTTCTCAATCCTATACCTCCATGTATGTTGTTATTCTGCATCTACTAGTTACGTTTGTGTGAAGATAAGTCATTTTTAACTCCACGTTCCCCATGCAGCAAATAACACCAAAGCAAAAGGTATTCACCTTTATTTTTAGTTGCATGTCCAGTGGTTTCCAATCATACCCACATGGTTACAAAATATCTGAGACCTAATTATGGCCCTCCCTATTGCATTATGATTGTATTATCTCTGTGCAACTTCCTTTAGGGTAAAGCCCTGTACACACGTACCGATTGTCGGCCGTAAATATTTGGCCGCCGAACGATGGGCCGATTGTCGGCTTGTTAGTATGATGCTACCGACAACTGACAGAGACTTTTCGGCCGAACAGAATCGGGTGTGCAGGCTATAAAATTTTTGTTGGCCTTCAACAGAACGGCCGATTGTTCGCCAGTCAGTACAGAATTCGGCCGACATACAGCAGATTAGCAAGACTGGGCATGCTCAGAAAAGAAAAAACACACGGAAAGTTAACCCATCACATGACATCACTTCTGCAGTCGGCTGTTGTTGGCCGACAAAATTCGTGTGCAGTCTTTTGCACTTTTCAGCCGACAGGACAGCACCGGACAAAAGACGGCCGATCGTTCGGCCGACATTCGGTACGTGTGTACGGGGCTTAATACCTAAAAAATCTGTTCAATCTGTATCTAATCAGGAAAATCTTCATATTACAGAGATGTTTCCATTCTAAAGGATGATTTACAGTCAGGTTTTAACATATATGGTAAGTGCTAGTTTTGAAAATCAAGATTGTCTGCTGTAAGAATGTTGTTATTGTGCATAGGGCAATATGATTGGACAATAGTGCTCCAACAGGGAGCATGTGGTTTGCTTACATGTAAAATTTAATTTAAAGCTGGTAAAACAAGTGAAAATTCAAAGCGAAATTCAGCCTGTTCAGTGGGGACCTAACGATCGACGTCTCTTAAAAGGTCTTGGAAAATTTTGGGCTGCAGCGCTGACCAGTGTATTCTGACAGTGGAGGAGTCAGAATACAATAACACCAAGGGATGATTCCTCCATCTACCTCACTTGTGTGGATAGAGGAATCTTTTCATTTTTTTTCAATCCGCCCACTGGCTGATCGAAAAAAAAAAAATGGATCCATGTATAGTCAGCCTTTAATATAGAGAACAGTCATTTCACGCCGACAAGTAATATCTACCTGCTTTCTTTAAGAAAATGTAAAACTTAGCTCAAAAAAAGTACAGTACTTGACTTTCATTGCATTTATGAATAGGACCAAATTATCTATCTTTAGGAACAGTGCAAAAACACACCAAAAAGATATATTGTTCAGAGTTTGAAGCATTGTTCAGATTTCATTATTACCTGTTAAAAGTCCTATTGGTTAACACTGTATTAGCATCCTGAATATATTTATTCATGTATGTACAGTCTCTTGTTCTGAACAGTCAGCCTGGGGGTACTTCTACAATGAGGATTCTTAATCCTTCCTTTACTATGATCACTCTTCTCACTTCCTGAATCACTTCACCTGAGCCTAATCTAATGATTATGGGTCTGCAATTCACCTTATCTGGAACTAACCTATTTTTTTTCTGATGGTCAGTAGATGCATACAAGATAATGCCCAAGAAACCATAGAACACTGCCATTGATGCTTCAAGAGCCTGCTTAGGTGGATAAGATATTAAAAGGATTTCAACAGGTGAAAAGGCTGCTGGTTAAATATTGCAGTGTATGATATATCCCAGTACATATCGTACTCATATTCATTTGAAAAAGCAAAAAAAAAAAAAAAAATCAGCTATACAAAATGATCAGTGTAAAAAAATTGATTTTGAAACCCAACTAAAGTGCATTTCAGCTTTGTGCAAATTTAATATGATGTCTGATTAACCACTTGACCTCCAGAAGATTTACCCTCTTCATGACCAGGCCATTTTTTGCGATACAGCACTGTGTTACTTTAAACGACAATTGCGTGGCCATGCGACACTGTACCCAAATAAAATGAATGTATGTCCTTTTTTTCCCCCACAAATAGAGCTTTATTTTGGTGCTTTTTGATCACCCCTGCGTTTTTTGTTTTTTTTTTTGCGCTATAAACAAAAAGAGTCAAATTTTTTTACTTTCTGCTATAAAACATATCCAATAAAAAAAATGTAAAAAATCAAATTTCTTTATCAATTTAGGTCAATATGTATCCTGCTAAATACAGTGCCTTGTGAAAGTATTCGGCCCCCTTGAACTTTGCGACCTTTTGCCACATTTCAGGCTTCAAACATAAAGATATAAAACTGTAATTTTTTGTGAAGAATCAAGTTGGACACATTCATGAAGTGGAATGAAATTTATTGGATATTTCAAACTTTATTAACAAATAAAAAACTGAAAAATTGGGCATGCAAAATTATTCAGCCCCTTTACTTTCAGTGCAGCAAACTCTCTCCAGAAGTTCAGTGAGGATCTCTGAATGATCCAATGTTGACCTAAATGACTAATGATGATAAATAGAATCCACCTGTGTGTAATCAAGTCTCCGTATAAATGCACCTGCACTGTGATAGTCTCAGAGGTCCGTTTAAAGCGCAGAGAGCATCATGAAGAACAAGGAACACACCAGGCAAGTCCGAGATACTGTTGTGGAGAAGTTTAAAGCCGGATTTGGATACAAAAAGATTTCCCAAGCTTTAAACATCCCAAGGAGCACTGTGCAAGCGATAATATTGAAATGGAAGGAGTATCAGACCACTGCAAATCTACGAAGACCTGCCGTCCCTCTAAACTTTCAGCTCATACAAGGAGAAGACTGATCAGAGATGCAGCCAAGAGGCCCATGATCACTCTGGATGAACTGCAGAGATCTACAGCTGAGGTGGGAGACTGTCCATAGGACAACAATCAGTCGCATACTGCACAAATCTGGCCTTTATTGGAAGAGTGGCAAGAAGAAAGCCATTTCTTAAAGATATCCATAAAGCCACCTGGGAGACACACCAAACATGTGGAAGAAGGTGCTCTGGTCAGATGAAACCAAAATCAAACTTTTTGGCAACAATGCAAAACGTTATGTTTGGCGTAAAAGCAACACAGCTCATCACCCTGAACACACCATCCCCACTGTCAAACATGGTGGTGGCAGCATCATGGTTTGGGCCTGCTTTTCTTCAGCAGGGACAGGGAAGATGGTTAAAATTGATGGGAAGATGGATGGAGCCAAATACAGAACCATTCTGGAAGAAAACCTGATGGAGTCTGCGAAAGACCTGAGACTGGGACGGACATTTGTCTTCCAACAAGACAATGATCCAAAACATAAAGCAAATTCTACAATGGAATGGTTCACAAATAAACATATCCAGGTGTTAGAATGGCCAAGTCAAAGTTCAGACCTGAATCCAATCGAGAATCTGATGAATGAACTGAAAACTGCTGTTGACAAACGCTCTCCATCCAACCTCACTGAGCTCGAGCTGTTTTGCAAGGAGGAATGGGCAAAAATTTCAGTCTCTCGATGTGCAAAACTGATAGAGACATACCCCAAGTGACTTACAGCTGTAATCGCAGCAAAAGGTGGCGCTACAAAGTATTAACTTAAGGGAGCTGAATAATTTTGCACGCCCAATTTTTCAGTTTTTTATTTGTTAAAAAAGTTTGAAATATCCAATAAATTTCATTCCACTTCATGATTGTGTCCCACTTGTTGTTGATTCTTCACAAAAAATTACAGTTATATATCTTTATGTTTGAAGCCTGAAATGTGGCAAAAGGTCGCAAAGTTCAAGGGGGCGAATACTTTCGCAAGGCACTGTATTTTTAGTAAAAGAAAATTCCCAATAAGCGTATATTGATTGGTTTGCACAAAAGTTATAGTGTCTACAAATTATGGGATATTTTTATTGAATTTTATTTCTTGTTTACTAGTAATAAAGGCGATCAGTGACTTATGTTGGAACCGCAATAATGCGGCGAACATCGGACACTGACACTTTTGACACTTTTTGGGGACCAGTGGCACCAATAAACTAAAAAAAAACTATTAATGGCCATGGAAAACCTCAGGTATGAGAATAGATCAACCTTAATAAAATTGTTCTCCTTTGAGAAAAAGCATTTAACCGCTTGCCGACCGCCGCAAGTACATTTACTGTGGCAGTCAGCCCCTCCTGGGCAAAGCGACTACGTCGCTTGCCCAAGAGCCTGTAGGGGGCGAGCGCTCCCGCCCCTGCTCGTTCACGAGCATCCCCGCGCGAGTGACCGGCGGCTCCGATGTCCGCCGGTCACTCGCGATCTCCCGCTGGAGAGAGAGAAAGGCAGGTGGCTAATGTAAACAAAGCTGGCCGTCATTCTCCCTGGTGTAACTGCAGAGACTATACGATCCTGCTATGTAGGATTGTATGTCTCTGTGGTTACATCACAAGCCACGCCCCTTGACAGTTAGAAGCACGCCCCTAGGGACACACTTAACCCCTGGATCTCTAATAAAGTTAACCCCTTCCCTGCCAGTGTCATTTTTACAGTAACAGTGCATATGTATAGCTGTACATACTGTAGTAATGTCACTGGTACCCCCAAAAGTGTCAAAAATGTTAGTCAGGGGTCCGATCTGTCCGCCGCAATGTCGCAGTCCCGCAAAAAAAAAAAAAATCGCAGATCGCCGCCATTACTAGTTAAAAAAAAAAACAATAAAAATGACATAAATCTTTCCCTTAGTTAGTAAATGCAATAACTTTTGCGCAAACCAATCAAAATACGCTTATTGTGATTTTTTTTACCAAAAATATGTAGCAGAAAACAAATTGGCGTAAAATGTTAAAAAATTTTGATTTTTACATTTTTTGGGGAATTTCATATAAAAAATGTGAAAAATATTGTTATTTTTTCAAAATTGACGCTCTTTTTTTTTGTTTATAGCACAAAAAATAAAAAATCGCACAGGTGATCAAATACCACCAAAAGAAAGCTCTGTTTGAGGGGAAAAAAAGGACGTCAATTTCATTTGGGTACAGCGTCACACGACCGCGCAATTGTCCGTTAAAGTCACGCAGTGCCGAATCGCAAAATAGGCCCTGGTCTTTGAGCAGCCAAATCCTCTAGGGCTTAAGTGGTTAAGGAAGCATATTATCACTTTGCATAAATAAATAGATGGTCGATACAGTAAACTTGGTGCAAAGGTGTTTACTGTAAGGTCATTGCACATGACAAAGGGGTATTCTTGTCATCTGGAAAAAAGAGGTTTAAGCCCTACTTAGTAACGTTCTTCACACTCACAATTTGGAATCAACTTTCTTCTCAGCCAGTTCTAGCCAGCACAATAGATTGTTTTTTAAAAAATCTGGATGTGTTTCTAAATGCACAGAATATTGTTGGATGATGGCACAGCTTACACCGGGTTTATCATTTCTTGGCCTTCCCCACATGACATTGTTGAGACCTAGGGACTGGCACTCAGGCCCCAGCAATGCCTCCAGGGAAGAGGTCACATGCCCCTGTATGGCTAGAAAGACTGGATACCAAAGTCCCCAAAAGGGAGTGCAACGAAAATGAGCATCAGCGGGTGGAAGGCTGAATAGGAGGCACAATGACTGATTCTCTTTAATCACCAGTCATTACTGTAAATGGGTGCTATGCCAAGTCATGTTTTGGGTACATTGGTGGACATAAAAAAAAGTAGATCTATATGCAAAAGTACGATTTTGCCTCCTTCAATGCTGAACACCAATGCTACAATTCTGCATCCATTCTCTTGTCCAGGTTGCTTTATTTTCACATGGTGCCCCATAGCCTGTTTCCTTCTGCACTACATGTTTGCTGGGGATCAGCAAAAAATCTGCAAGCCCTACCTGGGTGCAGCAACTTGTTTACACAGGGTTGACTGATCTGATTTTGATCCCACTGAAATAAGGGTAACGACTGTGAAGTTATTGTAACGCTTCTGTTTGTTTAAGGCCCCTGGCTTGTAGTATTGGTTGCACAGTCTTTAAATGTGTCTAAAAAAGTGATCGTCACCACTGCACTCCAATAAGGAGGAAAGATACAGCGTGTCAAAGACTATACATATATTTAAATTATTGCATTTTTTGTTATTATCATCATTATTTTTAATTACAAGTAGCAGTTTTAACTGAGTTTTAACTAGCTGCCACATCACTCAGCAAAGCCAGTGAACATTGTGATATTGAATCCAATAAAAATTTCAGTTATGCTAATTCAATGCCATCATTAGCAGGAAAGGACACCAGGCCAAAAGCTGTGACAAATATCATTAGGACCAATTTTCTATGTATTGCTGGTTTGTTTAATCCTCGGAATTAAAAAAAAAATGTTTTCGTCAACTCTCTTTGGAATAAATCACGCAAAACTAATTAGCAAGTTAAGTCATTAAATTCAAATCTCTATCCCATTCAATTCTAACACATTTGTGACACGCTGCGGCAATCGCTTGTGCTCCATCATTTTCTAATATTCAAAAAAGTATGTCACCTGCCATCAAACTTTTGCTCATTGTTCTGTTTCCACACATAAATGCAGCTCCGCCTGGGTTTAGTGGAGCCTGAAATTAGAAGTGACAGCAATTCATTCTAACAAAGTGAGCTTCCTTCTCTTCCTGCGGTCCACATCCCATTCATGTCCCACAAACCCAACAGTCCAGCCAGCCTCGCCTGCCAAAAGAAGAAAAATAGAGCAGAAGCGAGTGCATGTGGCTGAGCTGCACAGAGGCAGAGAGGAACCTGCTGGCTGTCCTGTGCCGTCACATAAGGTCCTCACCTCCACACCGCTGGTAGTCATTCTTCTCCTCCTCAGACGGCTTTGACACCTCTGAAGCAAGAACATCTAGCATTCGCTTGCACTCCTGTAGCACAGCCACAACCTCTTGATTATTCATGATGACTGTTTCTCACTTGACTGTGAATTGAGTGTCCCTGGGTGCTCTATGATCAATGACCTAGGAGAAGACACATATTCCGAATAAAAGGGATCTTTCAAGGTTGAGGTACCTGCTGAACAAAAGAGAAAAATAGATGATTAACTAAAGCATCATCAATTATAAGCAAGGCTCAAGCTGCGGAGAGATAAAGGGAGAAAAGTACATAAAAACACAGGACAGCATCTGAGCTCTTTATTATAGAAGTGTGTGAAATTACGGCAGGGTGCCCAGCACATGTGGGGAGGAAACACATAGCTGAGATAGGAAAAGATACAAAAATTTTGTTCACTGTGAAGACCTGACACAACTTCATTCACGACTTCAAATGACATGATGAACTCGAAAGCTACTTGTTAATGAGCAGTCCCCGTCTGTTACCGCTAAAGCACCTGCCATATAGTCATGCATGTGCATCACAAAGATTTCCAATGTTTTTCTTTAAGGGAATGTATAAGAAGAGAAACATGGGCACTGCTAAGGCTAGGTTTGCCCTCATGATCCTGGTTACCAAACTCAAAAAAAAAAACATGAAGCCACTGAAATCCTGTCCTGCGTAGTGATTTCAGGTCAGTGACTTACTAGGTAGTGATGCCAGGTTCAAGGTGACAGCCCCTGAGTCTGTCAATCAGCAGCTTTTGTATTCTTGCCTTCATAGGTTCCATTAATACAAAATGAATAGTACGTATGTTTATCAGTACAGCTTAGCACAATATGACTTTTCACTGATCTGCAGACAGAATATCTGTGTAAAATCACACTATATACAGTTTGATCGCTTTGTCATGATAATTTTGTAGGGTGTACTACTGCTTTAACCAATATTAGAATAATATGAATAAAAGAAGAACAGGTTTCTTTATAATGTGCTTCAGAATAAGGTACTACTACTCAGTGATGTTATGTCTAGCAGACACTCAGACAGCACCTTTAGCACCCAAGGAGTGACTAGGGTATTGTCTGATAGATAGTTTTGTCAACCCTGAGATAAGGCCATCACCATCATGGCTGTTTTTTCCGCTTGTCTTTTTTACATCATAGTTTTGCGTGTTTGGCCATTACAAATGTATATGTTCAAGGAATTACTGTTTCCCCCTGGTCCTATTGTGATTGCACACATAAAACATACATTCATACCACCAATACAGAAAGATCTTTCAGTCCCAGTTATTCTAAATAAAACGGTCCAGCAACCTGTACACATATGGTGTTAATGCTAGTATATTTTTATTTTATTTTAAAAGCAGCACACTTTGCTGAAATAGAAAGAGTGCTTTTGGATCCAGTGGTTAGACTGGGTATTGCCAACATCCCTGGGTAATAGAACAAAAAAGGAATTCACCTGAGGTATGGGACTTTAATGGCAATAACCAGACCTTGAGTAGTAAGTATGTTTCAATAAATTTATTAATATTATAAAAAAAAAGTTATGAAAGTTCAATTCAAAAAATGACAGATTATAGATAACACTTTAAAATAACATGTGGCCATGTGTTACGTCAATTGGACTGAAGGTGGCTGAGACTTCCAAAGACGACCAGACGCGTTTCGGACAATCGCCTTTTTAACGGTCAGGTAGGAACAAATCTCAGACACATAGCATAGTCCTAGACGGATAAGGCCACAACTATTAAAAACATCAAAATAGGACTGCATCCAATAGGACTGCTGTGCTCCCGACAAGGTCACATATCGCTTTGCCGCGATGGGGGTATGTAAAAAGCTTCAACCCAATAAGGAAAAGCAGAAAAACAAAGGCCAAAGAAGGCTGTAAGAACAGCGTAGTGTCGTTGCACAACAGGAATGGCCGCGCTCAGCCACAAGGTTCCCACAGGGTTCCCAAAGATCAGTCCAGGAAAAAGACGTTGTATTATACGTGTCACCCTGTTGTAATCCAGACGGATATAAATTGGTGTCATATGGGAGTATTGGGGTTAAGAAATCCCTGAGTATCAGCTGAGGTGTGTACAATGGGTTGAAGCTTTTTACATACCCCCCATCGCGGCAAAGCGATATGTGACCTTGTCGGGAGCACAGCAATCCTATTGGATGCAGGTTCATACCTGCCTGTTTTTAATAGTTGTGGCCTTATCCGTCTAGGACTATGCTATGTGTCTGAGATTTGTTCCTATCTGACCGTTGAAAAAGGCGATTGTCCGAAATGCGTCTGGTCGTCTTTGGAAGTCTCAGCCACCTTCAGTCCAATTGACGTAACACATGGCCACATGTTATTTTAAAGTGTTATCTATAATCTGTCATTTTTTTAATTGAACTTTCATAACTTTTTTTGTATAATATTAATACATTTATTGAAACATACTTACTACTCAAGGTCTGGTTATTGCAATTAAAGTCCCATACCTCAGGGGAATTCCTTTTTTGTTCTTTGCTGAAATAGCATCTACCATTAAGATATTTTTAAAGATTTTTTAAATACAGGAGATTTTTTTTAATTCTTCTGTAATTACAAGACCTGGATTTTGTACCAATGAACCAGGACTGAGGAATGCTTGTTATAGTTAGGTAGCGTAGTAACTGCCCTTTCAAATGACAACACAGATATTGCAAGCAGCAATAAACAAGTATTTTCTTATCAGGGTGAAGGCACCTGGTTCTTTTTGTATATGGATTAACCCTATATGAATTCAGGATACCTGCTGCCCTTTTTATTTTTGGGGTGAGTCACCCCAAAAAATTACAGGTTAATATCAATGAAAAAATGGGCGCTGGCAATGGTATGGGTTAATGGGAATTAATGGGTTAATGGGAATTAATTCATTAAGGCTAAAGATGTGTTTGGAAGTCTGGACTTCCAAACACATCTTTAGCCTTAAGGAATTAATTTCCATTAACCCATTAATTCCCATTAACCCATACCATTGCCAGCGCCCATTTTTTCATTGATATTAAGCAATAATCAAGTGTCTTTTTTCCCCAACAAATAAGGGGAAAAAATCTGTAACAAAGCAATGTACTGCTGAAGTTGTTTAGCAGGCATGGTTAGCAGGCACTCACAAATGCGGAATTAGGGCCAGCCATATTCCCAGGTTGCTGTTCGAGCTTACACGTTGACCAGTAATTTGTGGGATGGGGAGGGACATGTTGGTCCATACCTAGAAGTTCTGTTTTTTTCAGAGGTATATTGTATTGAGGAGGTGGTAACCATGACTGCAAACATGTACTGTGACATACTGAAGCAGAGCATGATCCCCTTCGGAGACTGGGCTGCAGGGCAGTATTCCAACATGATAACAACCCCAAACACACCTCCAAGACCACCACTGCTTTGCTAAAGAATCTGAGGGTAAAGGTGATAGATTGGCCAAGCATGTCTCCACACCTGAACCCTATTGAGCATCTGTGGGGCATCCTCATACTGAAGGTGGAGGTGCACAATGTCTCTAACATCCACCAGCTCCGTGATGTCTTCATGGAGGAGTGGAAGAGGACTCCAGTGGCAACCTGTGAAGCTCTGGCGAACTCTATGCCCAGGAGGGTTAAGGCAGTGCTGGAAAATAATGGTGGCCACATAAAATATTGATACTTTGGGCCCAATTTGGACATTTGAACTTAGAGGTGTACTCACTTTTGTTGCCAGCGGTTTAGATATTAATGGCTGTGT
This sequence comes from Pelophylax lessonae, assembly GCF_965119305.1. Taxonomy (NCBI): domain Eukaryota; kingdom Metazoa; phylum Chordata; class Amphibia; order Anura; family Ranidae; genus Pelophylax; species Pelophylax lessonae. Next base: position 615,912,294 of record NC_138768.1, on the reverse strand, counting down.
GTTGAGTTATTTTGAGGGGACAGCAAATTTACAGTTTGTTATACAAGCTGTACACTCACTACTTTACATTGTAGCAAAGTGTAATTTCTTCAGTGTTGTCACATGAAAAGATATAGTTAAATATTTACAAAAAAAATATTATATATATATATATATATATATATATATATACACACATATATACATATATATATATATATATATATATATGTATATATTAGGTTTAGGAGTGTATCTGTGGGAATGGAGGAACTTGACTGGCCTGCACAGAGTTCTGACCTCAACCCGATAGAACACCTATGAGATGAATTAGAGTGCAGACTGTGAGCCAGGCCTTCTCGTCTAACATCAGTGCCTGACCTCACAAATTCTTCTGGAAGAATGATCAAACATTCCCATCAACACACTCCAAAAACTTGTAGACAGCCTTCCCAGAAGAGTTGAAGCGGTTATAGCTGCATAGGGTGGCCAACTCAATATTGAACCCTACGGACTAAGACTGGGATGCCATTAAAATTCATATGCGTGTTAAGGCAGGCATCCCAATACTTCTAACAATATAGTGTATATCATAAGCCAGTAGCTAACCTTCGTACTCTATTTTTGGAAGCTTCGTCCAGAGGCAGGCAGAAGCAATTAAAACGCACCAGAAATATGGAAACCTGACCAAACCTAGAAAATTGCTGCTCAGCTGAGTACAGTGGTGCCAAAAACTGAATTTATCCAGTGTAGGGCAGAGAGCTACAAGTACAAAGATCATACTCACTCACAACATTTCTTAGCAACTTCCTTTGAATAACAAGCACCATAGACTTCTGTAGATTTGACTATTCTAGAGGTGCATTTTATACAATTAGAATATCATCAAAAAGTTCATTTATTTCAGTAATTCAGTTCAAAAAGTGAAACTCATATATTTTCATGTAGATGCGTTACACACAGAATGATATATTTCAAGCAGTTCTTTCTTTTAGTTTTGATGACTATAGAACATTACATAAGACCAAAAGAAAAAAAAGATTTTTAATACAGGAATGTTGGCTACTAAAAAATTTCAGATATGTAATTTCCAGTCAGCTCGAATGCAGGTGGATCGAAAACTGGCGATTCCTATACAATTTATGCTGATCCCGGTCTTCTTTGAAGTAAGTGCAATACAAACTTTTTTTTAAATAAATGATTTAAAATACTGCACCATGAGAGAGTGTTTCTTCCTCTCCCTCTCTATATGGCAATACTGGAGTTTTGAATACGCTATTTATATATATGTTGAATTCATTCCTGTGACGTCATGTATGACAGCTTGGATTTTCCCATATGCACAATTTGACTCCCTGTAATAGGGGTCAATCAAGTCTGGTGAGTGTATAGTGTGGCTGCATGCTTGTGGAACGGAACCTTTCCTATACTCAATGAGGACACTATTCATGTGTGGGATTATATATTGACTTCACAATTTTTATACATTTTCTATAGTTTAAATTAAGATGTATTTATTTATTTGTCTATTCACTATGGTGATATGTATTTTATGAAGTAAGAGTGGGGTTCCTAAATGCCTGTACACACGATACGAAAATCGGAAGGAAAATTTCGTCCGACGAACGATCTGCCGTTTTTTGGATTGTTAGTATAGTGCTTTCGACAGCCGATTACGGATTTTCGGACGACAAAAGCTGGATGTGCAGGCTATAAAATTCTTATCGTACGTCAACACAACGTCCGATTTTCATTCAATTAGTATAGTTTTTGGCTGAAGAAAATCTTAAGAGCAAGACTAGGCATGCTCAGAGACGAAAGAACACATACAAAGCAATCCAACACATGACATCACTTCTGAAAATTCGTATGAAAATAACCTCTTTTCTTTCGACGTAAGAATAGCATGCAACAAAAAACGGATGACAGATCGTTCGATAATCTGATCGTGTGTACGGGGCTTTAGTTTCTTTTGACGGTATAGGTGTTTTTTTTTTTTTTTTTACACTTTTCACTTGATTTCCATGGGTTTACAACCAATTGGGTTCCTATATTTTCTTTTACTAAAAAAGTATGTCTATGTACAGTATAGTATGCACTCAATGTTTGGTTGGGGCTCCTTTTGCATGAAATAATGCATCAATATGGCGTGGCATGAAGGCGATCAGCCTGTGGCACTGCTGAGATGTTAGGGAAGCCCAGGTTGCTATGATAGCGGCCTTCAGCTCATCTGCGTTGCTGGCTCTGGTGTCTCAGGTTTAGGTCAAGTGAGTTTTCTGGCCAATCAAGCCCAGTGATACCATGATCACTAAACCAGGTGTTGGTACTTTTTTCAGTGTGGGCAGGTGCCAAGTCCTGCTGGAAAATGAAATCAGCATCTCCATAAAGCTTGTCAGTGGAAGTGAAGCATGAAGTGCTCTAATCACTTAGATAAATCATCACTGACTGTGGAAACTTCACAATGGACCTCACGCAACTTGGATTCTGTGCCTCTCCACTATTCCTTACGACTTTGAGACCTTAGTTTCTAAATGAAATGCAACATTTTCCACAGTTCATAATGATTTGGGGAGCCATATCATCTGCTGATGTTGGTCCACTGTGTTTTTTAAGTCCAAAGTCAGCGCAGCCCTCTACCGGGAAATTCTAGAGCACTTCATACTTCCCTCTGCTGACCAGCTTTATGGAGATGCTGATTTCATTTTCCAGCAGGATTTGGCATCTGCCCACACTGCCAAAAGTAACAATACCTGGATTAATGATGGTATCACTGTACTTGATTGGCCAGCAAACTAGCCTGACCTAAACCTCATAGAGAATCTGTGAGGTAATGTCAAGAGGAAGATGAGAGACACCAGACCCAACAATGCAGACAAGCTGAAGGCCGCTATCAAATAAACCTGGGTTTCTATAACACCTCAGCAGTGTCACAGGCTGATCGCCTCCATGCAATGCCGCATTGATGCAGTAAATCATGCAAAAGGAGCCCCAACAGAAGTATTGAGTGCATACTATACTATACATGGACATACTTTTCAATAAGTCAACATTTCTATAATGAAAATCCTTTTTTTTTTTTTTTTTATTTGTCTCATGTAATAATCATAATTTTCAGAGATACCGAATTTTGGGTTTTCACTAGCTGTAAGCCATAATCATCAAAATTAAAAGAAAGAAATGCTTGAAATATATCATTCTGTGTGTAATGCGTCTATATAAAATTTACGAGTTTCACTTTTTGAGTTGAATTACTGAAATAAATGAACTTTTTTGATGATATTCTAATTTTATGAGATGCACCTGTATATTCATCTTTCATATAGAAATAAAGAAAAAAAGAAACCCACATTACATCTGTATAAAAGTCTTGTCTAAAAAAATATTTTTTCCTATACCTACTATTCCTATTTTACACTTTTGCTTGGCTCAGTGTTACAAAATAAAAAAAAATAAAAATACTGAAGATCTTTATGATGATCTTACAATAGAAAAATCTGCATTAAAGCAAATTTCACTTGAAGTAGATTGCGTATCCCACTTGCTCGTTATAGACTTTACATTTTTAAAATGTCAAGCAAAAATAATTGTTATCTGTATATTGTAACAGACTGTACATTTTGCATACTAGTAACATGTAGAAGAATTCAACAACATATGCAGCATTCAATGTTTAGGCACAGAAAGCAAGGCTGACAACAGTTACTATGCTATAAACTTGAACAGCATCTCTTAACTTTACTGAGGAATGTGTGACTCTAGTACTGCTTTAAAGAACCTTTAACTTTGAGCAATTACAAGTGCGTTAGGACACGGCATTGTGTCATGCAATTTGCCTGCCCATCCCTGCCCCTGTATTTTGTTTTACCATCTAGTTTTCCTTTCATAAGGAAGGAGCGGCACAAGCTGCTTTAAAATAAAGAGAGCGCTCAATCAAAAAAGACTCTCTTAAGGCAGGCTTCTCTTGTTAATATGCACAGACATAAAAAGGAAGGCTCTTTCTTCCTATACAGCTACAGCGTGTGCAAATTGCAGGGGGCTTATTGGCATAAATCTCTGTAGCAACTTCTGAGGGTAAACTGGATTTACATTACTTTCTGACAAGAATTAAATGGGGGTCTTGTGGATATATGAAGAGATTTTTAGACGGCAACAGATGGGCCTGAATGTGTTCCCTAGGCACACTATCAGTGACATCTGTGTCCTCTGAATTCTGGTGGTCCCAGCCAATTAAAACAGTAAAAGAATAAGCAAGCAGGCTCCTGAACAGCCAGAAACGCTGGTATTTAGTTATAGGGCTGCCACTAACCTTAAGCTGAGAACTTGTTAGAATAATAATGGTAGGTTTGTGGGTTTGGGTAATATCATTATTTTTAGCTTTCTGATTCTGGTAAGTACATACGAATAACTCAATGACTGGCACTAGTATACTCGTAAAACTTAGAATAACTCGTTTACCTCGTAAACTTAGAATATTATCAAAAAGTTCATTTATTTCCAGTAATTCAATTCAAAAAGTGAAACTCATATTTTATATAGATGCATTACACATGGAGTTATATATTTCGAGCATTTCTTTCCTTTATTTTGATGATTATGGCTTACAGATAGTGAAAACCCAAAATTCAGTATCTTAGGAAATTAGAATATTACATAAGACCAATAAAAAAAGGATTTTTAATACAGAAAAGTATGTCCATGTACAGTATAGTATGCACTCAATACTTGGTTGGGGCTCCTTTTGCATGAATTACTGCATCAAAGCGGCGTGGCATGGAGGCGATCAACTTGTGGCGCTGCTGAGGTGTTATGGAAGGCCAGGTTTCTTTGATAGTTGCTTTCAGCTCATCTGGATTGTTGGGTCTGGTGTCTCATATTCCTCTTGACAATATCCCATAGATTCTCTATGGGGTTTAGGCCAGGTGAGCTTGCTGGCCAATCAAGCACAGTGATAACATGATCATTAAACCAGGTATTAGTACTCTTGGCAGCGTGGGCAGGTGCAAAAGTCCTGCTGGAAAATGAAATCAGCATCTCTATAAAGCTGGTCAGCAGAGGGAAGTATGAAGTGCTCTAGAATTTCCTGATAGAGGGCTGCACTGCCTTCGGACTTGATCAAATACAGATGTCATGGCTCCCCAAATCATCACTGACTGTGGAAACTTCACACTGGACCTCAGACAACTTGGATTCTGTGCTTCTCCATTCTTCCTCCAGTCTGTGGGACCTTGATTTCCAAATAAAATGGAAAATATTCCACAGACCGTGATGTTTTGGGGAAACTTAAGCCTAGTACACACGCAACGATTATCGGCCGACCGCTCGTTCGTCTTTTGTCCAGAGTGGTGTTTTGTTGGTTGGAATGTGCCTAGACTGCACACGAATTTTCTCGCCCGACAAAATTCTACTTCAGAAGTGATGTCATGTGTTGGTTTGCTTTCTTTGTGTTCCTTCTTCTCTGAGCATGCCCAGACTTGCTCATTAGATTTTTCCCTGTCTAAATCTGTACTGACTGCACGAAAGTCGGCCATGTTTTGACGGCGGACAAAAATTTTATAGCCTGCACACCAGATTTTTTTCGGCCGAAAAGTCGAAGTCGGTTGTCGGAAGCATCATACTAACAAACCGAAAATCGTGAGATCGGTCATCGGACGAAAATTCCCTGCCGATTTTCGACGCGTGTGTACGAGGCTTTATACCCTGGGTCATTAATAAAAGTTCTTCCATAAGAGAGCAACAGAGAAAACTGCAGCTACCTAACTGTTGTATAAATTTTTATGTATTCTGTTGTTGGATAGGCTGGAGTTAAGTGATTTGATAAGGATATTCCTTTTAGCTGGCTGATCTAGAATCTAAACAATTTTCTTGCCCCTCAAATCTGATTATATTATCAATGATAGGGCCCTTTGTCGAACCTTATTTCATCATACCTCCATTACTTAAGGGATGTTGATGAAACTTTTCACTGTTTGATGACCTGCGAGATTGTTTTTGCTAATTTATTTCTGTTTCCAAATGTTTAAACCTACTGGACCACTTGTGAGCATGACATAGCTATCTCAATGCCCTAACCTGTTACTGTTATTTCCCATATACAGTGAAATTATCACCCGGTTACACTGAAATTGTTTGACCATATTACAATCACCCTCCATCTATTGACATCCTTTCAATGTAAAAATTGTTGAAAAGACAAAGCAATACATTATACAGTATACCCTGGTTAAAAAAAAATAAACTTACATTGGTCTATGACATAATTGTTGATTTCATTATGTGTGCCTTATTGTTTTATTTTTATTGTATTACTCTGTGAACCTTGAGTTGATACAGCACTGTCAAAATGAGTATACATGCATGTACTCATCTGCATTACTCTCTTTGTACTTCAATAATAAACACAGAACACATTTTTTTTTTTGCTGAATATTGATTACTCACATTTATAAATCTCAGAAATCAACTATGTAAAATCAAATTAATAATTGTGTTGCTGTTGGGTTTGTTAATATTATAATTCGATTTTTCATATATGTATATAGTATCAACATAAATATCAATGTAAAGTAAAATCACAAATAGATTCACAGAGCAAACCAAACCATTTACAGTTTGACTAGAAGTCTGAAAAAGCATAGCCGTGCTGTTGAGCGCCTATGGCGTAAGACTAGGTCTCAGAAAGATTTCAACCAATATAAATCTGCCCTCCAAAAATACAAATCTAGTCTTCACACTGCCATGCAGACCTACTTTATCACTCTCATTAACAACTTGTCATCCCGCCCCCGGCAACTCTTCGCTACCTTTAATTCTTTACTTCGTCCTCCACTACCTCCTCCCACTGACTCACTCACTGCCCAGGAGATTGCCAACTACAGTAAAACCTTGGATTGCGAGCATAATTAGTTCTGGAAACATGCTTGTAATCCAAAGCACTCTTATATCAAAGCGAATTTCCCCATAAGAAATAATGGAAACTCAGATGATTCGTTCCAAAAGTCCTTCGGTTTATAGTCTATATACAAAGATTATAGCAATATGATAGGTTGTGTAACCATAAAATGTCCACCCACAATATGCAGCCTTCCCAAGGGGATTAGAAGCAAAATCTAGCAGAGCTACAGAATATAAGAGAGATGAGAGGAGCCTCTAAGAGTAGCAATATGGTTACATTTAATGAAGGTTCAACATTTAGCAACTCACATGGTTGATGATTAAAATAGGCACACCTAAGTATGCAGGCATCTGGGGTAAAGCTGAACCACCGGCTCTCACCACTGTCAGTCTGCAATCCTGACCGGGAAGAATAGCCTGCAGTAGAGTGATCTGAAAGTGAGGCTTTGAATCACTCGTGGAGTGCAGCGGGGAAGGGATAATGAAGATGGCTGTGCAGAGGATGGTCTATGTGGACAGCTTTACTCCGGATGCCTGCGTACTTAGATGTGCCTGTTTTAATCATCAACCATGTGAGTTGCTAAATATTGAACCTTCATTAAATGTAACCATATTGCTACACTTTAGAGGCTCCTTTCTTCTTTTTTATACATGACGCTACTTGTATATCAAGACATCGCTTGTATATCAAGTCAAAATTTATTTAAAGAATTTGCTTGTCTTGCAAAGCGCTCTCAAACCAAGTTACTCTCAAACCAAGGTTTTACTGTACTTCAAACAGAAGATTGTTACAATTTGTGAGGAGATCACTGCTGTTCAAATACCTTCCATGCTTTACGCTTCATGCCCACAGGTGTGATCACTACTTCCCTCATTCAACCCCACCACTATAGATGAGGTTGCTAAACTACTGGCTAATGTCCACTTAACCACCTGTCCTCTGGATCCTGTTCCCTGGCAAGTGCTACGGTCACCCTCTGGCCCTAATGTACACTCTCTAACCCACATCTTCAATCTCTCCCTCTCTTCTGGCATCTTTCCCAACTCTCTAAAACATGCACTAGTCAACCCCATACTTAAAAAGCCCTCACTGGACCCAACTGATCTTAACAACCTACGCCCTATTTCCTTGCTCCCCTTTTTATCCAAACTCCTTGAACGTCTGGTCTACAACCGACAGTGCGACCACCTTGCCGAGAATAGCCTCCTTGATCCCCTTCAGTCTGGATTTTTGGCCTCAACACTCCACTAAAACTGCTCTCCTAAAACTGACAAACCAATGGACACTATTCTGTACTCCTCCTTCTGGACCTTTTCCTCCTCTCCTCTTCCTTTCTCTGTTGGGGTCCCTCAAGGCTCTGTTCTTGGACCCCTCCTATTTTCAATCTACACCTCCTCTCTGGGTCAGCTGATAGCCTCCCACGGCTTCCAATACCATCTCTATGCTGACGATACCCAAATCTATTTATCCACCCCTCAGCTCTCTCCCTCAGTCTCCTCACGTATCATTAATTTACTATCAGATATATCAGTCTGGATGTCACACCACTCCCTCAAACTCAATCCATCCAAAACCGAGCTTATAATTTTTTCTCTACCACGTGCCCCTTCCCCTGATTTCTCTGTCAATATCGATTCAAACCCCACATCCAATCACTGTCCAAATCTTACCACCTCAACCTCCGCAATATCTCCAGAATACGCCCCTTTCTAACCAAAGACACAACAAAGCTCCTAGTTCACTCCCTGGTCATCTCGCGCCTCGACTACTGCAATTCCCTTCTCATTGGCTTAGCTCTACACAGGCTCAGTGTCCGCTACTCCCCTCTGTCAAGCCCTCCACTGGCTTCCGCTCACCCAACAAATTAAATTCAAAATACTAACAACATCTTACAAGGCCAACCACAGCTTAGCCCCCAGCTACAACATTAGCTTAGCCTCAAAATACCAACCTAATCGCTCTCTTCGTTCCTCTCAAAAACTCCTGCTCTCTAGATCCCTTGTCACCTTCTCCCACGCTCGCCTCCGGGACATTTCCAGAGCCTCTCCAATCCTATGGAACTCCTTACCCCAATCTGTCCGATTATCTCCTACCCTACTAGCTTTTAGATGATCCCTGAAAACCGTACTCTTCAGAGAAGCCTATCCTACCCACACCCACACCTAACAACTATACTTCCATGTTCTCCATCAGCCCATCCCCCGCAGTTACTGCCTTTTGTTTCACTTGACCCTCCCTTCTAGATTGTAAGCTCTAACGAGCAGGGCCCTCTAATTCCTCCTGTATTAAATTGTATTGTAACTGTATTGTCTTCCTTCACATTGTAAAGCGCTGCGCAAACTGTTGGTACTATATAAATCCTGTATAATAATACTAATAATAATTTGCATCTTTCCCTGCTCCAAATTAGTTGTCAATCAGATTGAATCTATTTAATCTACTAATATGTTTTTTTTGTTGGAGGACGAAAACCAAGTCCTCAGAACAAACACAAACAAACAAACAATGGCGGGGGGTTAACAAACTCAATCTAGACAGAACTATGATTGTTCATATGTTTGTTTCACTTGCGTAGGTCTCATGTTCTGTATATTTCTGCTTAGCTAGCTGTTCATGCTGATGGTGTAGTTCCTACAAAATGGGATTTTTGACTTACCATAAAATCCATTTCTCTGTTCATTAATGGACACAGCTCCTAATCCTCTTGATCATTGGATTATACTGGCCCCTACAGGAGTAGGACACTAGGCAGAAAAATAACTTGACTATGCCTCTAGGCAGTCCCAGGAGGTATACTCCCCCTCTCTGCTATAGGTAATCAGTTTTGTTACAAGCAGTGTCAGAAGTATCACAACTGTATAGAGGGGTGGGTGCTGTGTCCGTCAATGAACATCAGAGAAATGGATTTTACGGTAAGTAAAAAAATCTAATTTTCTCGTTCGTTCATTGATGGACACCGCTGCTGATATTCTTGACCATTGGGACGTCCCAAACATGGGGGGTGGGAACAGCAGGAAAAAATTCCCAAGGCTAAAGCGTAGCCAACCAGGTAACAGGAGCTCAACTAAAACAACTGGAGCCCACCTGAACAACAGTACACCCCCAAAGAGGGAACAAGCCCCCTAAACAGCAGCCTGCAAAACCTTGCAGCCAAAAGAGGCATCCACAGATGCAAACAAATCCACTTTATAAAATTTTGTGAAAGTGTTCACCGACGACTAAGTAGCCGCCTTGCACACCTGCATTACTGACGCCTGATGACAAAAGAAACAAGAAGCACTGAGTGCCCGCGTCTGATCCATCTATAAATGGTCGCAAATTAAGTGGATAGTCCTTTTCGAGGCCCATCCGTAAGCACAAATAGTGAGTCTGACTTTCTAAAAGACTTTGTAGCTGCCAGGTACACCTGAATAGCCCGAACCACATTCAGGGAATGCAACGCAATTTCCTTAGGATGTTTTGGCCTGGGACACAGGGAAGGCAACACAATGTCCTCATTCAGATGGAAATCAGAGACAACCTTTGGAAGGAAATACGGACAGGGGCGAAGAAACACCTTATCTTTGTGAACCAACAAATAAGGGGAACGACAAGACAATGCCGCACTTTCCGACATCCTGCCCGCAGAGCTGATAGCCACCAAGAAGGCCATCTTCTGGGATAGCGTAAGCAGGGGAATCTCCCAAAATATATACGAAGGCTTCTGTAGAGCTAAAAGCACCAAGTTAAGATCCCAAGGTGGTAGTGGGGACCGCACTGGTTGAGTCAAATGTCGAACCCCCTGAATAAAAGTAGGCACCAGAGAGTGCGTGGTCAAGGGTGAGGACCCTGGCCCTTATTGGTACTAAAGGCCAACTTCTGCTCAACCCCCTATTAAAGGATGGTCAAGTGGCCGAGCCAACGAAAAAGAGTGAGGGTGAACACCAAGCGACTCACACCACCAAATGTATGCTTTCTAAGGTACAATGGTAGATCCTCCTAGAAGTAGACTTCCTAGCTTTTGTAGAAATCACTGAACCAGACAAACCTCTATCCTTCAGCACCTAACTTTCAACAGTGAAGCCGTCAAAGCAACGACTGTAAATCAGGATGGAAGATTGGCCCTTGGGACAGCAGATCTTCCCTGAGAGTTAGTCTCCAATGGATGTCGGCGACCAGTCGCACCAGGTCGGCGTACGAGGACTGGTTAAGCCAATCTAGGGCCACTAGAATGACCGGAATTCCTTCTGCTTCGATCCTGCACAAGAGTCTTGGCAGAAGCTTGAGAGGAAGGAAGGCATAAAATAGGCGATACTGGCCCCAGGGGGCCACCGGCATGTCCGTGGCATCCGCTAGCAGATCCCGTGACCATGCCACAAACCTGTGCACCTTCCTGTTGAGTCGGGACACCAACAGATCCACCTTGGGGGTGCCCCACTGAAGACACAGTTGATGAAACACCTCCAGATGAAGGGACCACTCCCCTTGGTCCAACGCCTGCTGACTGAGATAATCCACCTGCCAATTTTCCACCCCTGGAATGTGTACAGCGGAGAGGGCTGGAACGAACCCTTCTGCCCACCGAAGGATGCTGCCTACCTCCAGAGCTGCCAATACACTTCTTGTTCCACCCTGGTGATTGACATATGGCCATGGCATTGTCCGACTGGATTCGCACCGGACATCCCTGAAGGCGATCCGTCCAGTGATTCAGGCACAGTCTGATCGCTCGGAGTTCCAGGACATTGATCGGGAGTCTGGACTCTTCCAGTGTCCAAACTCCCTGAGTAGAGTTTCAACCCAGGACACCTCCCCCCTGGACAGACTGGCATCCCTGGTAACCACTGTCCAATACAGGGGGAGAAAAGATTTGCCCTGATGAAGAGCTGGAGAGTGAAGCCACCAGATCAGAGACCCTTTTGTTTTTCGGCTATGTTGGATTTGATTGTCCAGAGACTTCGGACATTTGTCCCATTTGGCTAAGATCTCCCTTTGCAGGGAACTCATATGGAACTGTGCAACTGGGACCGCCTCATGCCAGTCCGGAGGAGTGACTACCTGCTGGACAGCAAGAGATGAATCGCAGCATGCAACTTCTGGAGCTTGTCCAAAGTAAGGAACACTCTGGAGTCCGGAGTCAGACCCAGATAGTCCAGTTTTGTGGAAGGAACCCGAGCAGACTTCTAAAAATTCAATCCAGCTGAATTCCCTCAGAGTTTGTATAGTGATGTCCACGTTGTCCATCAGAGCAGTAGGAAAAGGTGGTCCAGGAAAGCCCAGCACTGCGATCCCTCGCTGACTTAACAATGACAGCACCGGGGCAAAGTAAGCGTCCTTGATGTTGATAGAGGCAAGTAAATCTCCCTGATGCAGGGATGCCACCACCGTGCGAATAAACTCCATTCTGAACTTCTGTACTCGCACAAAGCAGTTCAGAGCCTTGAGATCCAGAATTGGACACACCTTGCCCACTAAAGTGCAAAAAAACACCGCCAAGGGACACCCACACCGCACTGGTAACACCACCCAGTCGCCAGAAACAGAGCACCCCATGATCCTGCAGCACAGAGAGGGAGAGGACCCCAACAGTCTCACCATTCCACCAGGCAGTCACTCATAGCACCAGGATCAAAGCACTCCACGTGCGGCGTCAAGGAAAGAAGCCCAGGAGTCAGCACCAGGAGATAAAAAGGGGCTCCCACAGCTAAAAACGCCGCTTAGAAGGCTTCACAGTAATGGCCGACATTGATTTCAATGCTGGACTAATGAAAAATGGCCACCGCGGCTACACAAACATGGCCACAAGCCTATACAGCAAATAGACTACAACAAAATGGCGGCCCCGCGCAACTCCACGAGGCTCCTAAGGACCTAAAAGGGATCCCAAGGGCCCAGGCAAGACACAGATCAGGAAGGGAGGGGCCATGGCAGGAGCCCCCACCAGGTACAGCCCCTCCGGCAAGCCGATCGCCCGGTCACCGACAACAAACCCCCCCCGCCCCCATCCCCAGTACAACCCCTGTCCCAGCCCCAGGAGGTTGCCAGACCACCATACAACCCCAGTATAGGTGGAGGAGGAATGGGGGGGCAGAGGGGGCAGATAGGGGGGAATAGATGGCCCACAGGACCATCAGACTCAGGGTGGGGCCTAAGGGGAAGGAGGGGCTCCAACCATCCCAGAGAGGGGCCCGCGTCCACCCCAAAACCCTCCAGGGGGAGAGGGGGGGCAGTTACTCACCATACCAGAAACCAGGCAGGCACCATTCCAGACAGAACCTCCTCATCATCTAAATGGGGGGCTGTCAACCAGGAGGAGCGCTGCAACGCAGGCCGAGAACCGGGCATATGCAACCTCGCAAGGTGTTTACCTTGCAGGCCAGCCCCGTCCAGTGGGGCTATGTCGTGCCCGACCTAGCATGGAGCTGAGGCCTGCGCGCACTCGTTTGCCACACTGGGGTGACCACTGGATCTAGATTATGCAGCCCGTCAATCAGTCCGGCAGTTGATTGTTGATCTCACGGGAAAAAAAAAAAAACAGGAGAAAAAAATCTATCTAAAAAGAAAACATTTTTCCAGGACCAGAGATCCCAGAAGGAAAGTCGTACCTGAATGTTATACAATGCAACTTGTGTGCAACAGTTGTCCATTCACTGTTCAAATCCAAATTCATATCCAATAAAGTTGCGTCAAAGTTGCAGTAAAGTTGCATACCAAAGTCTGTGCAGCTTTGGAGTCGTACAAGTGTGAATAGAGCCCTAAAGGAGTCCTTTTTATCTACAGAATGCCCTACCAGCATACTTTGGGCATCTTCCATTTACAAAAATGGAAGGGTTTGCATTACAAGATTACTTTATAGAATAGCATGCATTGGGACAGTTTTGTCTTGTGAAAAAAAAAAAAGGATTGCCAGTGATCTGTTATGTGACCCGACTTGAACTATATAAACTTATTTAATTTCGGATACCCATGTTTGGATTGTTTGAGCATACTAGGATGTCTATATCACGCACTTGCGTTACCTTATAATACAGCAACATATTTGTTTTATTATTATATGAATATATAAATGCATAATATACAGTATGAATGCAATTATATTTTTTGCTTTTTTGATCAGTTATATACTGGTAACATGGGCACAGTGGAGTTCAACTGCCTAGGTGCTGTATTCCAGTTTGTATGTGCATGAACTTTAGGGAAGAAAATAGGGCTTTCTTCCATTCAAAAAAAAACGGATGTTGACGGAAGCGGATGAAAACGGATGTAAATTAATGATCATCCATTTACATCTGTTTTTCCCTAGAGATGCATCGATGTCTGTTTTTCATCCGTCAACAGATGGATGAAAAACGGGCGCACGGTCCGTATGTGTGAAAGGCGCCTAAGACTAGGGGCTTAGCAAATTTCAGGTTTGCTTGTCGTTATTAAATCCGTAAGCAGTAGAGCATTGCAAAGTATGTGGCATTCTTGTTGTGCGGCACTGAGGCCCTGGATGAATGTCCTATTTCTGTCTGCAAGGAGTTATTTCTCCCTGTGTTTGCAAGACTGTCCCCTCACTAACAAACTAAGTTTTCATTCATTAAAAAAACGGATTGGATGAAAAAAAGATGAAAACGGATGACAAACAGATGAAAAACGGATGACAATGGATGAAAAACAGATGACAACAGATGAAAAACGGATGAAAAAGCAGATGACAGCAGATGACAATGGATGACAAACAGATGAAAAACAGATGACAACGAATGAAAAACAGATGACAATGGATCACAACGGATGACCATGGATGAAAAAAGGATGAAAAAACTGATGAAAAAATGGATGACAATGGATGAAAAACAGATGAAAACGAATGAAAAACAGATGAAAAACGGATGACAATGGATGACAACAGATGACAATGGATGAAAAACGGATGAAAAAAACGGATGAAAAACGGATGATAATAGATGACAACAGGTGACAATGGATGAAAAACAGATGAAATGCAGATGACAACGACCGAAAAACAGATGACAACGGATACAAAATGGATGAAAAATGGATGAAAACAGATGACAAAGGATGAAAAATGGATGAAAAACTGATGCTAAAGGATGAAAAACGGATGAAAAACTGATGACAAAGGATGAAAAACTGATGTTGACTGAAAAAAACTTATGACAAAAAAACGTGATGAAAAAAACTGATGAAAGGAACTGACTGCATGTGTGAAAGGGGTCTTAGGCTGCCCCTTTCACACATATGGTCCGTTTGTCCGTTTTTCATCCATCCGTTGACGGATGAAAAATGGACATCAATGCAGCTCTATGTAAAAACGGATGACAAAGGATGATCATTCGTTAACATCCGTTTTCATCCGCTTCCGTAAATGTCCGTTTTTTGGAACAGATGAATGCCGTATTTTTCATCCATCAAAAAAATGGATCGGACAAAAAACGATGTAAACGGACAAACGGTCAGTTTTTTATTCCGTTTTTGCATTGGTAGTGGATGTAAAAAAAACGGATGAAAAAACGGATGAAAAACTGATGCATTTTGACGTGACTGAACTGATAAACTGAATGTGTGAATGTATGTGTGAAAGAGGCTTTTCTGTCTGCAAAAAGGATTGATCCATTTTAGATTATAGTGATCAGATCTCTTAATACTAACCACTGGAATGAATATGTGGTCTAAATTACAAGCCCATCTAGTTCAATCAATAGAAAAAAAAATACATAAAAAACCTTATGCACAAACCTATACCCACATTTGATCCAGAGGAAGGCAGAAAACCCCTATAAAGCATGTAAAGTTACTAAATCTGTGCCACCTGCCATTTGTAAGAGAGTGAATTAAAGTGGTTTTGATCACAATCTGGTCTATGTAAGCCAAGCTAATTAATACTATAATATACACCACTTTTGAACACTGGTTTATACATGTGGCATACCATTCTCCAAAAGTTTGGGTACGAACAGATACAAGCCCAAAGCAATTCCTAAGGCTAGGGGCTTCTGCGACCTATGCCACCCCAAGTCTTGGTTGAAATCCATTGTTGAAGAAATTGGCCACTTTATTTGCCTAATATGACATTCCTCTCATTAGACATGCCTGTCAGTCTCCTTGGGAGCATTTCAGCTGTATTTCAGACATTGAACATTCATTACTTACAATGCCAAAAATCAGTGCACCTGTTGTTTTCCCCATGCGGTAACAATAAGAAAGAATTATAATAGGTTTCTTTTTTCTTGAAAAATTAATCTCCTACCAATAAACAAAATATGTCGATCTCCGAAATTTAAACCATATTAAAACCAAATTTGCCAGTAACTAACTTACTGGCTTTAGTAAAGCACATATCTTTAACATCAAAGATGCCTTTGAAGTGACTAAAGCCTTAATCCATAAACTGCTCAGGCACTTCCTCTCTAGCCACAGTAGTCTCTTGTCAAATAAAATGGAAGTTAAGGAAATTATCTCTATCTGTTAAAGTCCAAAAGAACCTATCAACTAATGACAGACTTGTCACAAATGACAATTGAGCCAAATTGTTAGGCGGGCGAGGCCTAACGATTTAAGAAATAATCTAGCGGGCTGCACTAATCTGGTCATCCACCTCTACACTCAATACGAGTCAGATGGCGGCCTGAAAACAGCTAGGTCTTTGTCAATGTTAAAAGAGCCTAGAAGGGCTTGTCTTTCATGAATATGTATTGGCAGCTCTGGGCCTTTGCAGACAGAGCCTTGTGAAGGATGGTATACAAACACAGACACTGCTTAAGCTGACTGACCCAAGCCTATGCCAAAATTTGGGAAAATAATGAGAACCCACGCTTCTAGGAGAATCCTTCTCAGCTTGGGGATTTGTCTTGGTGTCTTTATTTACCAACTTTTATTACTAGCTGCTAAGAAATCTTTATGAAACCACAGGGAAGAAAAGACACGTGACCTGACCAGGGCCTGTTAAACTTTCTGACAACATAGCATTTTCAAGGCGAAACATTTACCTAGGGATTTCTTTTTTTAATTACTGGTATCCTATTGTACATATTGGTGAATGTGTAGTTCTCAGGACTTTCATACTATTACTAACCAGTTTTCAAGCTACTTACTCAATAAAAAGGGTCTGGAGTTACAAATATTTATTTTTGCAAATGAGCCAGGTGTGGTTTAGCGTTGTTTTACGGTTTGTCTGCACAAAGTCTTTGCCACCTGGCCTTGACTATAATGTGGGTGCTGGTGAAAATAAAAATGTTGGCTTAAAGATGAACTCCAGGCAACCCGCTAAATACGTATTCATAAATGAATGAAAGAAATGGTAACACGTACGCAGTAGAATCAGAAGGCGCATTGATAGCTGGGATCTGTAGTTAGAGGAGAAGGATGACAGCAATATACACTATATTACCAAAAGTATTGGTACGCCTGCCTTTACACACATAAACTTTAATGGCATCCCAGTCTTAATCCGCAGAGTTCAATATTGAGTTGGCCCACCCTTTGCAGCTATAACAGCTTCAACTCTTCTGGGAAGGCTGTCCACAAGGTTTAGGAGTGTGTCTATGGGAATCATTGACCATTCTTCCAGAAGCGCATTTGTGAGATCAGGCACTAATGTTAGAGAGAAGGCTTGGCTCGCAGTCTCTGATCTAATTCATCCCAAAGGTGTTCTATCGGGTTGAGGTCATGACATGTGCAAGCCACCCCAAACTCGCTCATCCATGTCTTTTTGGACCTTGTTCGTGCACTGGTGTGCAGCCATGTTGGAACATTTCCAAACTGTTCCCACAAAGTTGGGAGCATGAAATTGTCCAAAATGTCTTGGTATGCTGACGCCTTAAGAGTTTCCTTCACTGGAACTAATGGACCAAGCCCACCCCCTGAAAAACAACTCCATACCATAATCCCCCCTCCACCAAATGAGTTGGGGGATGGTAAAAAAACATGTGGTTGAGCCCCTTAAGCTATAAGGCCTGGTTCACACTTTTGCGAGCTGCATTTTGCAAGAGCTCCTGAAAATGCAGAGAAAAGGTCCCTGCTCTATTTTTGAAATCACAGCCCGCACAAAAACAAGTGCAGTGCAGTTCCCAGTGTGGGAAGTGGCTGCTGCGATTTCCAGTGTGTGTGGGTGCCATTAGGATTAATGGCACCCGCACACATCTCCTGCATTTTCTATGCAGGTGGTTGCAGCTGTGGGAACGGGTGCAGACGTACAGCAGGAACCACTCACACAAGTATGAAACAGACACGGGTGTTCACATTCCGCAACTGCGATGATTGCTTAGTGGCCATAACAATAATGGTCCGGTTTGGAAGGCAGAACAGCTACTGAAATCAATTCATTCAAGTGAATGCAATGCATGCATTTGCTGTGTGTCATTTACAGGGTTAAAATAGATGGTGAGGAGGTAACGTATCAACTCTTCACCACCAGTCAAACCGCTCCAGCCACGGATTGCTTTTCAGAGGCATGGCAATTGTGCCACACATCTACAATTAGCTTTAGAGTTATGCCTACTTAATAAAATCCCTAAAATGTGTCTGAACTCTGAAGCTCCTAAGCACACATCCCCAGTGCTTGAAATGGGACTTTGTTTCTGCTGCAAAATAGAGAGTATTTAGGACTTTTGTGTTGGTTGGATATTATACTGTATGTTATCAGGGTTTGGTTTACATTTAGGGCCCGTTCACACCAGAACGTGTGAGAATGTGGGAAACTCGCATTCCGTGCTTGCTACCCGCACTGCAGTCAAAACACACTGGGTGTGCGATCTGCTGCACATGTCAATGTATTTTTAATGATACACCAAGCGCAGATCACAATCAGCGTAGGTTTGTTTGAACCAGATTGCATGGTATCGCAGTACCATGAGATCCGATTGCCGTGTGCTTTTAAATGTAGTGTATGCACTACTTTTGCTGTGATCCAGTGAGATTTCAGCCCATTCAAATGAATGGGCTGAAAAAAATCACACTGCAATGAATCACACAAGAATCGCACAGGAACACTGACCGCATTCCTGTGTAACTTAGGTGTGAACTGGTCCCTAAGCAGGTTTTAGTAACCAAGGTTTCTTTCCGTGAAAAAAAATGTGGTGTGGCTAAATCTGGGCAGTGCTGTTCAAGTTTCTAATTTGGAAATCACACAACCAAAAGTACACATCTTGCTTTTTTGTAATTCTTTCAGAAGTGTATGTCTGTTAGATGCATATTAATCCTATAAACAGTGCTTGCTTTTTGCAGAAAGGGTAGTTGTTTTCTAACATTACACTGGAGTTATTTAGGAAGGCAGTTTTTTTTTCTTAACAGTATACATTTTTATTAAAGCCTCCAGTATATACAGTTCAGTATAAAATTGCAAAAGTAAAAAAAAGAAAAAAAAAAAAAAAAAAGGGAATTTACAAAAAGTAAGTTACCCTGTAACGAACAGTATCTCATATTGATAAGAAAGGTAAGGGCAATAGGCCCACTGTATAGTGCATTATCATCAGGGCCGCTGATAGAAATCATGGGGCCCCCTACAGCCTACCTGACGGGGCCCCCTTTAGCCCAACCCTCAACCCCCGCCCCTTGCCCCTCCCCAGACCCCGCCCTGATGTAAAAATCAGACAGGCTGGTTGTACCCGAGTCGATCTATCACTTGAGTACAATCAGCCATTTTCCAGGCAGACCTGATCTGACCCCCCATTCACTACAAAAGAGCGATGGATCTAAACTGACTTTTTACACCTGCCTACCTCCAATCCGATCTGCTAAGCAAAACAGAAAGGGATCTGTTCCCCTCTGTTTAGTGCAGGGGTGGGGAACCTTTTTTCTACCAAGGGCCATTTGGATTTTTGTAACATCATTCGGAGGCCGTACAAAATGTATGCATAAATGTAATAGGCATTGCTTTGCGGCAAAAAACGCTGTAAAAAAATTGCGTGACTTTGAGGTCACAAAAGTGTGAAAGGGGCCTTCGGAAATCAAGGTATAGTGTGCCCCCTTTCAATGCAGACTGACCACAGCGTGCCCCCTTTCAGTGCGGAGTGACCACAGCGTGCCCCCTTTCAGTGTAGAGTGACCACAGCGTGCCCCCTTTCAGTGCAGAGTGACCACAGCGTGCCCCCTTTCAGTGCGGAGTGACCACAGCATGCCCCATTTCAATGCAGAGTGACCACAGCGTGCCCCCTTTCAATGTGGAGTGAGTGATCACAGCGTGCCCCCTTTCAGTGCGGAGTGACCACAGCATGCCCCCTTTCAGTGCGGAGTGACCACAGCGTGCCCCCTTTCAGTGCGGAGTGACCACAGCGTGCCCCCTTTCAGTGCAGAGTGACCACAGCATGCCCCCTTTCAGTGCGGAGTGACCACAGCATGCCCCATTTCAATGCAGAGTGACCACAGCGTGCCCCCTTTCAATGTGGAGTGAGTGATCACAGCGTGCCCCCTTTCAGTGCGGAGTGACCACAGCATGCCCCCTTTCAGTGCGGAGTGACCACAGCGTGCCCCCTTTCAGTGCGGAGTGACCACAGCGTGCCCCCTTTCAATGTGGAGTGCCCAGAGCCTGCCCCCTTTCAATGTGGAGTGCCCAGAGCCTGCCCCCTTGCAATGTGGAGTGCCCAGAGCCTGCCCCCTTTCAATGTGGAGTGCCCACAGTGTGCCCCCTTTCAATGTGGAGTGCCCAGTGTGCCCCCTTTCAATGCGGAGTGCCCAGAGCGTGCCCCCTTTCAATCTGGAGTGCCCAGAGCGTGCCCCCTTTCAATGCGGAGTGCCCACAGCGTGCCCCCTTTCAATGCGGAGTGCCCACTGCGTGCCCCCTTTCAATGCGGAGTGCCCACAGCGTGCCCCCTTTCAATGCGGAGTGCCCACAATGCAGTGTGAACAGCGTACCAAGCCCCAGTGCACTTCACTTACCTGTTTTAGCGGCAGCTTCCTCTTCAGTCCCCGCGTCTCTTCGAGTCCTCCCACGTCCCACCTCCTCCTCGGCCAATTGGAGGATCCGTGAGACAGTAGCGAATTTTCATTCGCTATTGTCACACAAATGGGCGGGCTCACCCTTTTTGGCGATTCACAGTGTCAGAACGGAGCCACCGGCTCCTTCTGACACAGTGGCACGGGGGGGGGGGGGGCGGACAGAACAATCATGCGGGCCGCATGGGCTGGAGGTTCCCCACCCATGGTTTAGTGGATTAGATGGAAACAGAGGGAAGTCAGATGTAAACAGACTCAGCTCAGCAGGGGGATCAGTGGACAGATCCCCCACTGAACAAGCAGATTCCGCCCTAAGAAGCCTTAATTACAGCAACACAGCTTACACAGGCATCTTAAAATCATCAGGATTATGATAACACACAGGCAGGTGCAGGTGCTCTATTATGGCTGGCTCTGTCACAGTGTTTTACATGACATGGCTGTTGGTGGCTGACCTTGTTAACTTATGACCAATAAGTTAACAAAATCAGCACCCAACAGCCATGTCATGTAAAACACTGTGACAGAGCCAGCCATAATAGAGCACCTGCACCTGCCTGTGTGTTATAGATAGTGACATAGTACATTACAATCACTGCTGTATATAAAGATATACATATATTACCCACCCCCAGGCACCCCTGTGCTGAAGCAGCCACTATGAATTCTAGCTTCCCTCTCCTCCTGGACACGGTCACATGACTGTTGCTGCCGCCCACCTCACAGCCTCTCACTGTCCTGATCTCTCTCAAGCCGACTTCTGAGTGAAGAGATGAGCGGAGGGATATCACTCTGCCAGTGAAGGAAACAGACAGCAGCAGGCAGCCGGACTTTAAGCAGCCGATCTATGCAGAGCAGGAGCTGAATACACTGGGCATGCGCCCGAAAATGAAAAAAAAGTTCCTCCACTCCCACCAACATTACATGCATAAACAAAGAGAGGCTCAGTAGATAGTAATAAAACACCCCCATAAGCTAGAAGGAGCAGCTGAGCGGGGTGTAATTTAGAAAGACCTTCTTTTTTTTTTTTTTTTTTGCACTGTTTGCACTGATCGTCTGCAAAGCTGCCCGGGCCCCCCCTGCTGAGCCGTGGACGCCGGGCCCGGTACAACAGGGCTGGTTGTACTGGCCTATCAGCGGCCCTGATTATCATAACGTAGTAGGATTACAGACAATGTTAACCCAGATTGAAGGTAATTCGTAATGTACAACCAGCAACAAAAGGGGGTGGAGGGAGGGGAAGGGGGAAAGGAATAGGAAAGGGGGGGAGTAGAGAGCAAGGTCATAAGTAGCTTGAAAAACCCACCTTTCAAGTCGAGAAAGTAGAAGTACAGCAGGGCATGTATCACATGGTGACACCTTGTGCATCAACCCAACAGTTCTAAATTTTATCAAATTTATGTGGGCAATTCCTACTAGCATATGTCAGTTTATACAGGGGAAGAGCATCATTAATAGCTTTCTTCCATCCGCTTACAGTGGGGGGGGACTTCCATTGCAGAAGAATCTCTCTACGTGCGTAATATGCAGTGTAGAACACAAAAAGTCGCGTGTACCTGGCAGGCACCACCCCTTCCACCAGGCTCAACAACCAAATGGTCGGATCCAATGGAAGGGAAAGATCACCTACAATGTTAACCGTGTCCACCAATCCATTCCAATAACGTTGTAGAGCAGGGCATGACCAAAAAAAACATGAAAATAGGTACCTACTTCTGCGCCACAACAAGAGCAAGTATCTGAGGACTCAGGGTATATAAAAGGAAAGTCGCTGGGGTGTATAATAAACAGGATGGAGGAATTTAATTTGAAGAAACCGATCTCTAGAGAAAATCATAGTTTTCAGAAAGTGGAGCACGCAGTCTTCCCAGTCATCATCCATCAGGAAGGGAATATCGGCTCGCCATTTGTTATAAAGATCAGATATTTTGGGCACGGTTAAAGGAATCAATTGAGAATAAAGTGCCAATAGTGGTTTAGGGAGGTCTCCCGAGGACAGCAGCTGTTCTAAAGGGTCAAAGGTCAGTATAACATTACGAGGAAATTGTGCAGCAACCGCATGTTGCAATTGAAGAAATTTTACAGATGTTTGGGGCTTTGTTAGAGAGATTGAGAGATTTCCCATCACTTCCTGTCCTAGGGACACCTTTTTAAGTAGCCAGAAAGTGAGCAAAAATCAGCAAAGGGGAAGCAGACAGCAATTAGGAGTTTATAGAATTAACTAACTTAACTTAAAAAAGCTTGTTTACTTCTGTCTCTGTTGCTGGTGAAAAGTTTGGCTTCATTCACATAAGCGTACTTATCTGTACACCCATGCAATGGATCGTCTTTGCCAGACAGGATGCATAGGTGTTCCATGCATTCATGTGCAGGCAGTTCCATTTATGTCTATTGGGATGCAGGGGCTGCAAAGATACAGTCGCTGCTTTGTAGCTAAGAATCCCCAAATGCACACTGCCTATGTTCGGGGACATACACCCACACAGCTGTCAAACTGGGACCAGCCACTGTGTCCCACCAGACATGCATGGGACTACCTGCACATGGATGCAAGGAACACCGGTGTATCCTGTGCAGGCAAAGCCCTTTGTAAGGGGTGTATGGATACGTATTCCTCTATAAATGAGCCCTAATCTTCACTTCCTGTCTGGTAAAACTGTGTCACCACATCAACAACTGGGGAGAAATCTCTCTAATGGAGCCCTATATAGCAGTACACCCTGACAAGTGTTTAATTCTGCCCCACTCCATCCAAAACTAGAAGAAAAGTGGATATAGATACACGTTAACCTATTAAAGGTAAAGTTGACACTTTTTTCCAGGTTTACAGGAGAAAACATTTTTACAAGTGTTCCATCATTCCCAAAATATAACATTTTGAATGTGTCAAAGTCAGAATTTTCACTAATCCGCATGAATGAAGTGGACATGGGCATGTTCAGACTGCGCAGGGAAACTCTCTATAAAGATCTCACGCCATGTCAAGAAGGAATTCATTTGTTATACCTTATATGTAAAGACACTGAACTGTAGTGAAAATTGTATAGAAAATCTCCATAACATATTTAAAGTAGAACTATGGGCAAAACTTTTTATTTTCATTTTGGATAAAGTAAGGGAGGATTAAAACACTAGTCAGATTTTTTTTTTCGCCATCTGTGTCCCATTGCGGAGATTTCCCTTCACTTCCTGACCCATAGCTAAACAGGAAGCAAGAGGAAATCCCTGCAAATTAAGGGAATTCCATTGGGACCCCCAGGTCACCAGAACTAGAGTCCCCATTGGAAGATTTCCCCTCTATTACTTTTCTGGGGACAGCCCAAAATTTGTGATTTTCCTATACTTTCACTTTCACTGATAATAATAAAACAGGACTAACAGAGAGTGTGGATCTCCCTAAAGGGGGCACAGATAGCAATAAAATCTGACAGGGGTTCTAATCCCTCTACACTCTATCCAAAACTAAAAAGAAAAACGTTTTGCCTTTAGATGTACTTTAAATATCTCATAAACATATCTTAGATCAGATCCTCAAACCCTTCTGTTGTGAGATGTTTATGACAAACCTTGCCAAACCAAGAGGTTCCAAAAATCCACTATTTATTAAGAGTCGGTTCACACTAATCCGACTCCAAGTCGCCCCGACTTCGGGCGACTAATGAAGTTGCCCGTGCAGCGCGACTTCAGCGCGGCTTGCAACGACTTCTCATAATAGAAGTCAATGCAAGTCGCTCCGACTTTGCAAAAAAATTGTGCAGGAACCTTTTTCTAAGTCGGAGCAACTTGAGTCGCTCGGATTAGAACGGTTCCATTGCACAGCATTGGAAGCTACTTGTCAGGCGACCAAGTCGCCTGACAAGTCGGATCAGTGTGAACCGGCAGTAAAGCTGTTATGAGGAGTCTTTTTTTTTTTTTTCCTGTGTAGAGTGTTGATAATCAATTATAATCGATAGTTATACTAGAATTTTCCAGAAAGAAACCCTATTTTTTGTGCGAAAACAAATTGTGCTTAAATAGATGCAGGCTTCTCCCCCTTCCCTCCCTCAACGGATTAATGCTGTTAATCAGATTCTCCCTTATGAAAAAGTAATATATGAACACAGGGGTTGCCCCCCAAATACTATAAGATATGGGAGGTGTGATCTAACCAAACTTTGAAGAATAAATTCACCTTTTGGAACATGTTACACGCTCCACCCATTTTTAGGGTGCCTCTCGCTGCATCCCCCCCTTATTGTGACAGCAGGCTAGGGATCTTCTCCCCACACCTGCTGTCACAATTTGAAAAGAGCACAGATACTTGGGTCTCCACCCACACGACCGCATCAATTATTCACAGAGAGGTGAATGAATGAACTACAAGTACCGTCAACTTTTGCCACTGACGGCATGTAGTTCGCAATGAACTACAAGGGTGCTAGTGAGCACTCTGGTAGTTCATGGAGTCTCTTTTATTGTGTAACTGCCTGCCTGTACAAGGTATGAGCAGACAACTACACAGTCTGCGGGAGCCTGAGATTGAATCTGCTGATTGTGGGTGCAATGATTTCCAGGCTCCTAAAAAAATAAAAATAAATGCACATTTTTTTACCTGCAGAAAGATGTGCGGTCATTTTTTTTTTTTTTTTTTTATAGAAAGGTGAACCTATCCTTTAACTGCTAATGATTGACCTTGATTTATCTTAAAAGGGAAGTGTGGGGATGTGAATGTATCTGATTGCTTTCAGATGATTGCTATTGATTGTTCATGGATGCACAAAACAGGATACAATGTTTGTAAGGTTCTCTGTTTATTGATGTTCTGTCACACTGTTTTACAATGATATATTGGCACTTTGTATACTTTTACAATGTGAATTTTTGTACCCTGCCATTGAATTCTTTTGTAATTAAAAGTATTTAAAAAAAATGATCTTAGGGTCATGCTCATAGGTGATCACTTGCACAAAAAATCCTTGCAATTATTGCGGAGTCTATACAGGATGGCCCTTATTTACCTCTGCAATGGCTCAGATCACAATGAATGCAGCATACACAATATGAACACGTGCTGTGGCATATTTAGGAAGACACATATTGGACAGAGGTACAGCATTGTGTCAGGCAACATGGCTGCAGGGGCGCCTCATATCATAAATGCACAACAGCCATTGTTCATTAGAAAAGTGAACGAAGGCCATCAGACATGCAACGCATAGGTGTGCACAGCCTATTGCATTAGGGGGTGCACCTCAAAGCTTAAACACATACATGTGTATATATACTGATGGTGTCAGTAGAGCAGTGGACGCTGTCAGTAGGGCAGAGAGTAGTGTTAAGGCAGTGGATGGTGTCAGTAGTTTTTATTTTTTATTATATCTTATAATTTTAGTAATTTTTATAAAAATGTAGGAGCCATTAGGGGGCTTTGCTGAAATATCAGGGGTTCAAACAGGGGGAATCTGCTCCACACAGGGTTATTAGGGTGTGCCCAAGCACACCTGGCACACCCTGTGCGCATGCCTATGATGCAATGAAACATGCACGAAGCTCCATTTGTGAAGATGTAGATATTAATTCATCTGCAAGGTGTCGCAGTGGGGCTAACAAGTATTTTATTTGATTATTTTAACATGATCGGGCTATGTAGGGGTCCATTAGAGGAAAATAATACAGGGGACAATGCCAATCATGGGAACACTCACTGGCAATTACAGAAATCTCGGTGTAACTGGACACTAATCATTCCCTTTTTTAGGAGGAAAAGGGAAAGAACCTCTCACTGAGTGTGCACAATATTTACATTATGTCATCAAGTCTGAAAAAATGTCTACAGTGTCAACCAGACAGAACGACATAAAAAAGTTGATTTTAGAAGAAAAGCGTGAGCGGATCAAAACATTTTATTTTTACAAATATTTTATATTTTGGTAAGTTATTTTGGCTCCTGTCTAAGTTGACACTAGTATGTGTGTTCAAGTATGTCTGCATGTGAAACATAATGTACACTAGAGGGCTTTAGAAATACCTATAATAATATTACTCTACAGTTGGTGTACAAGATAATAAAATAAATGAAACACTGCCATCTTCAGGACAAAAAGGAGAATGTTTTCTTTTTTTCTTGTATAAAAAAAAGACCAATGAAACACTGCCATCTTCAGGACAAAAAGGAGAATGTTTTCTTTTTTTCTTGTATAAAAAAAAGACCAAAAACTGCTTAGTGCTTATCTCAAATTAGATTTCTTTCTGAGAAAAAAGATTGGAAGTGAATTCACTACCTTGGTTTTATGAAAATCAGGGCTTTAGTTACCATACAGCAATAGGGCTTTTGTTTTTTTTACCCCCCCCCCCTTTTTTTTTCTTAATCAGGTATAAAAACTTTCCTTTTGTTTAGGAAGCGAAATATCATGATGCCACTTGCAAAATTTCTTCATTTAGGAACTTGGGTTCTAGTCAACAAACAGAACGCCAGTTATATTTGTATTTGTGGAAGACACTGATTGAATCAGGAAGGCAAAAAAAAAATCTCAAATAATTTAAAATACATTTGCAATGTCATACTCAGAATAACACAGAGCAGCCGGTTCAGCCACGTTACCTTGGTTTATGTAAACACATTCATTACCAAAGACAAGGACATTGATTGTCACTTACCTTTTAAACAGTTTAAACCAGATCTGTCATATCATTTTTTGTCCGTACATTTGGAGCTGCAGAGAAATGTAAATTAACAATAAATAAATAAAATGATAGGTCAGAAGAATTATGAACAGTTAATGTGAATCTGAACTCAAAAAAAGGAAATATTGCTGAGTTTTAGGAACATCTAGATTTTCAATTGTGCTGAAGCAGTGCCTTGAAAAAAAAAATGTACCTTTTGTCTGGACTCCCTCTGGAGAAATAGCCAGAGTTGTATAAAGTACTCGAAACCCATACTTGAGTAAAAGTACAAGTGCTCGATCAAAAAGTGACTTGAGTAGAAGTGGAAGTGCTCGATCAAAAAGTGACTTGAGTAGAAGTACCAAAGTATTCAACATTTTTTGTCCTAAAGTATTGCAAGTCGTTTTTTTAAAAAATGTTGCTACTCAAGTACTGAAAGTAAAAGTACCAGTAGTTTTGAAAAGAAAATTGCTACTCAAGTACTGAAAGTAAAAGTACAAGTACTGTGTTATGTTGTTATTAAAGAAAGAAGTCAAAAGTTTGAACATCATTTTGTTTTTTATTATTTCAAATGCAGCTTTTATTTATACATACAGTAGCTTTTATTTTCGTATGCGCTGATAATACACATGTTTTGAGCTTCATGAAACCTGCCATCTACTGTTCTGGCAGTGGTAATTTTTATAATTGTAACGAGTATCTATGCAGCACAAAAAAAAAAAATATTGGAGTAGAAGTTTTGAAATCATTGAAAAAATGTAGTGAAGTAAAAGTGGAAGTAGGAGAAAAATATTCTACTCCAGGAAAGGACAGTACGGTACTTAAGAACAGTAGTGAAGTAGTTCTACTTAGTTACTATACATCTCTGGAAATAGCAGACGTCCTAGTATGCGAGTGTGCCTGGGATCTCCTGTGTCTACAGCTTCATGGTTGTATATCTGCAGTGTGAAATCTATGGCACTGCTGCCAGATTTGGTGAAGTCACCGCTAAGCTGCTCTCTGTTCTCTGCGCTGGAGGCTCGGGCATGAGGAAGCAAAAAACCCTACCAAGATGGTCCCCTCCGCCTTACACACTTTGGAGAATAATGTCAGTAATGGGGAAAGATCAGCATGAAGATCATTGGCAATGCTGGCGACTATTCCTTTCACCTTAGTACAGCTTTCAAAGTTTATTTCCCCTCTAAAAGGAAATGCATCAAATGTGTAATATAAACACTGCTATGGCTCATCTCCTAAAAATGCTAGATGCCTGGCAGTCACTGTCATTCAAGAGTTTAATGTCCAGTGTATGTATTAAGCCATCATTTCTAAACTGCATACTTTATCCAGATCGGAAACTCATAAAACGTATAGAAACCACAAGTCCAGCATACCAGCCAGGCAACTAGCATTTGCAGGAAAAGATCAGCAAGAACAGCCATATTTTTATGGCAGGTTTTTTTTTTTTTCTTAGCTTTTAAGACAAAATAATGGAAATGGCAATCCGACACGATATATGATATATCCCCAAAAGTCTAATGGGCCATACACACTATACAATTGTCTTTAGATTTTTTCCTTTAGATTTACCAAAACCATATAATATGAGGTCACACTTAAACACTTTCCATTTGTATGCAATCAGGCAGGGTCTTGTACTACATAGTTGAAGGTAAATCTAAAGGAAACCTAACAACAAAAGTTGTATAGTGTGTATCCAGCTTAAATGAGATCTGAATCCCGGTAAAGAAAACAATCTGGGATATTTCAAGTGGTTGTAAAGGTAAAAGTTTTTTTTTTTTTACTTTATTACATTCTCTGCATTAAAGGTAAAAAAACGCTTACAATAGCAGTTACCCCCAGCCCCCCTCCCTAACACTTACCTGACTTGATCCAGCGTACTGCTTGGCTTCAATTCTCCTCGCCTCTCTCCATGATCTCACAAGCTTAGCTAAGAGCAGTAGGAGCCATTGGCTCTGGCTGATATTTGTCCAATCTATTGAGAACAGAGTGGGGGAGGGGCAGAATCGCCCTGTGTGTCTACAGACACACACAGCCTAGCTCAGGAGCAAGCCCACATGAGTGCCCCCATAGCAAGTATCTTGCAATGGAGGCCCTTGGAGAAAAGGGAGACAAGAGCTTCGGCGGAGTATCCCAGAAGAGGAAGTTCGGGGCTGCTCTGTGCAATACTATTGCACAGTGCAGGTAAGTAGAACGCGTTTGTTATCTTTTTTTAAAAAAAACCTTTACAATCACTTTAAAATAATATTAAAGGCTCACAGTTAAAAAAATTAATAAACATGTCATACTATGCTATGAGGAAGGCATAAAGCCGAAACGCGTCAGCATTTGTCATGTTGTCACTGCTTTCCATTTTGGAATAAAGAATTTTACTTGGAAGAAGCCTTTTCGTGTGCCGGCTTTATTCATAAAACAAGTCATACTTACCTGCTCTGTGTAATGGGTTTGCACAGAGCAGCCTTGATTCTACTCTTCTCAGTACTCCTGGCCCCTCCCCCTTGTCAAATTCCCCCATAGCAAGCTGCTTCATAAGACACACAGAGTGCGGCTCAGGTCTGCCCCCTGCTACCTCTTCATTGCCTGTGATTGACAACCAATGGCTCCCACTACTGTGTCTCAGCCAATTAGGATAAGGAGAGACCCAGGAGAGCCACTGCGCTTGTGCAAATCAATGGATCAAGATGGGCCTCGGGTAAGTATTTGGGGGGGGGGACATGCTGCACACCTTGTTGCATAGAATGAATTAATGTAAAAAACCTTCAGCGTTTACAACCACATTAACCGGTTGCCGACTGCGCACAGTATATTTACTGCGGCAGTCAGCCTCGGCCACGTAGAGTGACGTAGGTCTACGTCGCTCGCCTGTCACTGGGATTGGAGCCAATAGCGGGCGAGCGAGCGCCCGCTGAGGCGCGCGCCCTCCTCGGCTCGTTCAGGGAGGAGTGCGGGCGTGTGACCGGCGGACCCGATGTCCGCCGTTCACTCGGCGATCGTCGGTACAGCGGGAGAAAGGCAGAGCGGCTTATGTAAACAAGCCGCCTGTCATTCTCCGCTGTGTAAAAATGGAGATCAGACGGTTCTACTATGTAGAACCGTTGATCTTTGTTTTTACACCAATAGCCATGTCCCACTACAGTTAGAAGCACACCCCTAGGACACACTTAACCCCTCCCTGTCCTGATTTTACTTTAGCCTGTGAGGGGACGATTGGGACTTTATGCACTTTTATATGTATATGGACTATACACTGAGGTGGCAACCATTGAAATATTGGACACTTTTTCTTTGAATTACTTGTGCACTTTGTTGGTTTATGTTGGTATCACATTATCCATTTATCATCACCTATTCACCATAACACACCCAAGTATATGCACCAGGGTGCATAGTATTTACTGTACACCCGTTCAAGTGCACATCAATTTTGGAAACACATCACAGGTATATGGGGGACACTCATTATAGTGTCACACCAGTGAATTTTAGCGCACCTGATTTCTTTTCTACACAATTTTATCACCATTTGGTTCGAAGGTTGCAGCTATTCACATTACTGATCCTGCGCACTTATTTAATTTTATACACATATGTAAACAAGCCGCCTGTCATTCTCCGCTGTGTAAAAATGGAGATCAGACGGTTCTACTATGTAGAACCGTTGATCTTTGTTTTTACACCAATAGCCATGTCCCACTACAGTTAGAAGCACGCCCCTAGGACACACTTAACCCCTCCCTGTCCAATACAGTTAACCCCTTCCCTGCCAGTGTCATTTTTGCAGTAACAGTGCATATATATAGCACTGATTACTGCAGTAATGTCACTGGTACCCCCAAAAGTGTCAAAAATGTCAGCCAAAGGTCCGATCTGTCCGCCGCAATGTCGCAGTACCGCAAAAAAAAAAAAAAATCGCAGATCGCCGCCATTACTCGTTAAAAAAAAAACACCAAAAATGACTATGTTAGTAAACGCGATAACTTTTGCGCAAACCAATCAAAATACGCTTTTTGAGATTTTTTTTACCAAACATATGTAGCATAAAACAATTTGGCCAAAAATGTTAAAACATTTTGATTTTTACATTTTTTTGGGGGGAATTTCATATAAAAAAAATGTGAAAAATATTGTTATTTTTGCAAAAATTACGCTCTTTTTTCGTTTATAGCACATGATCAAAAAATTGCACAGGTGATGAAATACCACCAAAAGAAATCTCTGTTTGTGGGAAAAAAAGGACGTGAAATTCGTTTAGGTACAGCGTCGCACGACCGCGCAATTGTCCGTCACGCAGTAAAAAAAAAAAAAAAAAAAAAAAAAAATCGCAAAAAACCCCCTGGTCAGGAAGGGGGTAAAATCTTCCGGGGCTTAAGTGGTTAAGTAGGAGTATCTGACTAGAAGGGAATCCTTAAGATAAAGCTGCTATCACTCTATGACTTCCAGGGATTTATCAACTTTGGTCATTTGCTCCTAAAATATACCACCATTTAAGCTGGCCATACATTGTTTAAATTTAGTACAATTCCTGTTGAATCAGCTGAAAACCCGTTGTTTGCGAATGGCCCAGTCAGAACCACCAGGTTTGATCAAAACTTGCTGAAGAAGAAAAAGTGCAAAATATTCTGCCAACTAGTGCCTGCATGCACTCAAATGCAGGCACTGTTTGGGCATTCTGACAGCCATGGGTGCTGGCTGTCAGAACATAATAGTCAGTCCTGCAGATTCATTTATCTGTGCTGCTTGGCGTAGATGGGGTAATAAAGTGAAATTCTAACGTGCATGGCCAGCTTTACTACGTCAGAGGTATAAAGAGGAGAGTGCCAAACTGATAGTTATTGTCCAATACAGTATATGTTTTTTTAATAATAATTTATTATTTTTTTATATCTTTTATTATTAATATTATACAGGATTTACACGGCTCTAACAGTTTGCACCACACTTTTCAACATTAGGTTAGACAGTACAGATACAATAGTAGAGGTTTAGGAGGGCCCCTGCTCATAAGAGCTTACAATCTAAAAGTTTTATTTGTTGTTTTATTACAATAAAGCCAACACATTTCAGAGGTTCTAAAGAACCCCTCTTAAAAACAGGGTTAGAAAAAAATGCAATAAAAAAATATTTTGTTTCATATTTGAATTGCATAAAATGTAAAGTTTTACATAGTAATAAGCTAGATACAGTGCATCAGGAAAGTATTCACAGCACTTCACTTTTTCCACATGTTATGTTACAGCTTTATTCCAAAATAGAATACATTCAATATTTTCCTCAAAATCCTACAAACAATACCCCAAAATGACAATGTGAAAAAAAGGTTGTTTGAAATATTTGCAAATTTATTTAAAAAAAAACAAACAAAAAAAAAATCACATGTACATACAGTATCTCACAAAAGTGAGTACACCCCTCACATTTTTGTAAATATTTAATTCTATCTTTTCATGTGACAACACTGAAGAAATGACACTTTGCTACAATGTAAAGTAGTGAGTGTATACCTTGTATAAGCCTCGGTTCACATATATGCAATGCGGGAACCCTGCAAATCCACTGCGGGTTCCCGCATTGCATTCAAAATCGCAGGCAGTTCACACTGCCATATGCGAATCGCTGGGGGTGTCAATACAAAGTTAACGACATCCCCATATCAGTTTGCGTATCGCAGTGGGAACTGACACTTTGGACATGAATCGGATCGCATAGGTGTGAACCACCATGCGATCAGATTCTGCTGTGGACCCAAAAAAGGGTCCTGTGCGAGTTCTGTCCGAATCTGATACAAATTCAGCCAACAAACTGTATGGCTGAATTTGCATCGCACAGACATCGCATGTGATTTTCAGAGCATGCGATGTCTGTCAGCACTATAGTGGGAACCGGGGCTAACAGTGTAAATTTGCCGTCTCCTCAAAATAACTCAACACACAGCCATTAATGTCTAAACCGCTTGCAACAAAAGTGAGTACACCCCTAAGTGAAAATGTCTATATTGGGCCCAATTAGCCATTTTATTTCCCCGGTGCCATGTGATTAGTTAGTGTTACAAGGTCTCAGGTGTGAATGGGGAGCAGGTGTGTTAAATTTGTTGTTATCGCTCTCACTCTCTCATACTGGTCACTATAAGTTCAACATGGCACCTCATGGCAAAGAACAGCCTTCCTCTGGATCAACTGTGGGTATTGAATAGTGTGGGGGTTTTCTATTTGTGAGTGTGTTTTTAATTTCTCTGTTGGTTGAACTCATAGGCGTGCGCACAGGGTGTGCCAGGTGTGCCTGGGCACACCCTAATCATCCTATGTGGTGCAGATTCCCTCTGTTTAGACCCTAAAAATATTGTAAAAAAATAATAAAAATAAATAAAACTAAAAAAGAATTAAAAAAATTAATAAAAAAACTACAGTCACCATCCACTGCCCTACTGACACCAATATCTCCCTATGGACACTGTCAGTATATATACACATGCACAAACACATATGTGTTTGAGCTTTGGGGTGCACACCCTAATGCCATAGGCTGCGCACACCTATGGTTGAACTGGATGGACATGTCTTTTTTTCAACCAAATTAATTATGTAACTACTGTCTTGCCACAGTCTACATAATGCAAGATAACTCAATAGAGCTTGACACCCCAAATAATGACTACAGCAGGTGAATTTACATGGGACCAGATGTTCCATACCTGGAGACTCCAAAAGAATTGCTGGTTGGTGATCAAACCAGACAGCAACCTTCCAAAATGATAAGACTGTCTCTTTTATAGTATTTCAAGGCAGTGAAATTGTATCTAATTATTTAGGATTTTATTTTAAACAGATTTATACTTTATGAATATGGTTCTTAGAAGAATGTTGTCTCCAGTAAAATATTTTTCTTGCACAGTAAAACCCCATTCTTACACATGAGGGACTAATTTTGTGTGCACTTATCCCCTACAATAGTGAAACTAGTAATGCAAGACAAGAAAGAAATGAGCTATCATAAAAGTCCCCTATTTTTGGAAAGATTATTGTGAAAGATGCAGAGCAGCAGATGTCAAGCTATTGCTTCATACTGAAGTTTCCCACTTTGCATCATCAAGTCATAAACTGCCCTCTAGTGGTAATTTCACATTTATGCACATCCAAGCTTGTGTACAGTGATATAGACTGTAAATATCTACAATATTTGTCCAGTTTACACAGCACTCAAAAACAATACAAATTATTGTTCTAATTTCTTACTTGATCCTAACAAAATAATGACTATTCATCTAAAGATGTAAAACGGAAAATATAATTAAAATGAGAAAGCATGGGTATGCACATGGTCCATAAAGCTCCTCATTTGTTGTCATGGTACGTATGCAATAATGTTATTATAAATAGCCAAAACTTAGTTATAACTACTAGTAGTTCAGGCTCCTTTCACACTTTGGTGACTTGGCGGCTTGGGACTGCAAAGTCGCATGACAAGTCATACCCCATGATTTCCAACGAGTACCGTTCATATCTGTGCAACCTCAAAGTAGTCCCTGCACTACTGTGGTCTGACTTTTAAGCGACTTGAGGTCCATAGACCTCAAGATTACACAGGCATTACTTCAAGTCCAGTCATAGTTACGTCACAAATTGCGTCAAAGTCGTGGCAATATCACGCCACTTTCAGGTCGCACAAGTGTGAAAGGGGCTTTAGGGTTTAGAAGTTAACACAGATCTGGATCTCCAGCAAATTGTAGAAAAGCGGTCAGGATTTTCTTGCTGCGTGTGTTCCAGTGATGGAACCAGTATTGTAGTGATAGCAATAAAAACATTTTTTATGGCACTGTACATTAGCAAAGCCAAGTTGAAGGTCTTGAACATCTCCTTACCCATGGCAATGGAGGAGACATTTCACAGCTCCTTTAGTTTCTCTTGGACCACCTCCTCATTGCCCTACCTGGATGGTCACCTTACCTGTTCGTACGGCGCACTCCATCAGGCGAATTATCCAAAACGGTTTACTTATTTGAACTCTCTTCTTTCCTCTTGGAAAAATACCATCTCATGGCTTGGTAGACTTACAATTATGAAGAACTACCTAAATTCCTGTATTTTACACAAGTACCATTGGCCACCCTGCCTTATCGCTTGTGTGTCCTCCAACCATGTAAAATCAATTTTTTACAGATCTAAATGCTGGAGTGGCCTTGGCCTGCCTCTCCTACAACACTATTATCAATCGGCCCAACTTACGCAGCTAACCCATTGGCAATCCCCTAGGAAGGTTACCCTGTGAGTCACCTTAGAGGCCTATCTTTGGGAACCTAATTCCATAAATAATCTTCTCTGGCTAACTCCCAAAGAAAGGGGTTCCTTATCCTGCCCAATTATCAGACACTCTAAAAATTTATGATGACCTGAAAGTTAAACATAAACTGATCTCCCCTCATACTCCTTTATTTTCTATATTGGGGAATGCCATCTTTCAACCGGGACTTGCTTCACCTTCCATAGATGGCTACGGCGTCGGTTATTCTTGGTTACCCATTTCTTAAACTATTTGGTTGATCATCCTTTCAAAACTCTCAAATATAAATATAAGCTGGATGCTAGAGCTGTTTTCCAACATCTCCAAATTAAACAGTTTTTGCAATCACTTATTCAACATGGCAATGGTCTCTCTTCTCTGACCGCATTTGAGGGTGCCTTCTTGAACAGACCAGGAGGCTCTGGCCTCCTATTGCTGGTATATTCTATGCTCTCCTCATTGGCAGCAAATAGGATGCAGATTTGAATGACCACACTCTGGAGAAAGAATGGGCTAGGATGTGGTCCAGTGCGGCAAAAAGCTCTTACAATCTATTGTCAATGGAAACACTACAAGGTCCTCCTGCGCTTGTTCCTTTTTAAATTTCACAAGCAATTCTGACTCACTCCCCTTAATGCTTTTGTGGTTGAGGCGTGGATGGATCCTTCAGATACATATGGTGGAAATGCCCAAAAGAACGTAGATTTCAGATTACAGTTTACCAATTGTTGTACACAGTCATGGGTAATTACTTTTGCAAAAACCCTAATGGTGCTCTCCTGCATAGGCAGTCAGAGGAATGCACTAACATATAATTCAAGTTATTTATGTATATCCT
Organism: Pelophylax lessonae; assembly: GCF_965119305.1. Taxonomy (NCBI): domain Eukaryota; kingdom Metazoa; phylum Chordata; class Amphibia; order Anura; family Ranidae; genus Pelophylax; species Pelophylax lessonae. The sequence goes on along the minus strand of NC_138768.1, from coordinate 615,875,755 downwards.
CACGGCAGCGAAGAAAGTAATAGCACATGCATGGAAACCCCCAACCATCCCTTTTGCGGAGTTTCCCCAAATGGGGAGAGGCGGCAGCGGCCGTGGGTGATCGAGTGGCTAATAAGCCACTCAGGTCACTTCTGCCAAAAAGAGAATCGCTGGCTGCAAAAAAATGATACCTGGATAATGCCTGTAGGTGAAGGCATCATCCTGGAATTACCACTGAACCCCAAGGATGTAATCTTTATCTTTTTGAAAGATAAAAGTGCATTTTATATACAAGTTCATAGATCAGACCAAAATCAGAGGGACAGAGGGACTTTGTTCCAAATCAGAGACAGGCCCTCAAAATCAGGGACAGTAGGCAGCTATGTGATTGTACTATTTTCCTATGTTCCCTGGGCATATGAATATCTATATTGGAGGTGGATTTCTGGCTGAAGGTGATCTGTGAACAGCCCCAAACTGTGGAGTGAAATAAAGCTGCTCTCGCTGATCTGTTAGTTCAATAAGACATATACAGTATATTTGGTGAGTTATTTTCTTTTTGGGAGTGGGTAATGGTGGAAGCAGTGATCATAGTTTAGATTAAGGCTGGCCATACATTATACAATTTTCCTATTCGATTTACTTTAGATTTACCTTCAACTATGTAGAGCAAGGGCCTGCCTGATTGCATATGAAATAAAAGTGTTTAGGTTTGACCTCATATTATATGGTTTTAGTAAATCTAAAAGGAAAACTATAGAAAAAATTTGTATAATGTATGGCCGGCCTAAGAAGGAAAAGACACAAGGGTTGGGTAACTAAAGGCAAAAAAAATGTGCACTTTTGCAAAGTGCAATTACCCTCTGCAAGTACAGTTTAGCCAGAGCTTAGTAAATGAGGTAAAGCTGAACCTTGCAAAGAATACCTAATCACATGCAAGGGAAATAAAAAAAAAAAAAAAACTGCATTTTTGTTTGTATATGATTGGATGATGAAAGTCCACAGAGCTTCTGCTCATTTACCAAGCTCTGGAGCAACTGCCATATGCAAAGTGCAGAGTCTATTTGCCTTTAGTAAATCAACCCGTAGTGCACTGCAATTGCACACAATTTATTAAGAAGCACTATAGTCTGTAGCAAATAAAAACATCCTTATCCAGAATGTTTTAGAATAAAACCGGACTGTACAGAAAGGCATGGGTCAGCGTCAGACATACTACATTTCATACAGTTACGTAAAGCCATTTTTAAAAAGGCCTGGGTTCACACTATTGCAAACACAGACATTGCATGTGATTCGCACCGCATTGCTGTGCAGATCACATGCGATGTCTGTGCAATGCCAATTCAGCCATACAATCTGTATGGCTAAACTCGCATCGCATTCGCACAAAAATGCTGCAGGAAACTTTTTTTTCCCTGCATTGGAAATGGATCGCATGGGTGTTCACACCCATGCGTTCCAATTCCTGTCCAAATTCACAGTTCACACTGCAATCTGCGAACTGATCTGGGGGTGTCATTAACTTTGTATTGATACCTGCAGCGGTTCGTAGAGGGAAGTGTGAACTGCCTGCGAGGGAGATGCGATGCGGGAACCCGCACTGGAATCGCTCTGGTTCCCGCATCGCAGTAGTGTGGCTAAATGAAGAGAAGTGCATATAAAATATTCACAGAGGCAGTTTTTCTGCTTACTGGAAAAGGTTTATTATGATTTTGGCTTCATGGAAATGAATGCTAACCATGTTGTAGGACCTGTTTGTCTCAGAGATTAGTCCAGAAAAGGTCCTAAAAATACATCATCCATGGTCACACACAGTTCTTTTGAATGATTTTGTTGAGGCTGTTGCAACGTATTAGTAAAGCTTTTGCTTTTGTTGGTTTGTTACCTGGCTTGCGAATGCGTAGGTGTGGTCTATTTTATTTGGAAATAATTCTGTCCTCCTCCCCTCTTTCTGCTTGTAATAACAGCCGAGCGGCTGATTAGCCGCATCGGCTGATTAGTATGAAGCCGACCATTGGCTCTAAAAAACGGTGTCGGGGTGATGCCTTGAGCTGCAGGCATCCCCCCTACAACCCCTTGAAGCCCAGGCAGCATATTTGCTTTAATTCCAAAGGAAGGGGTTAATCCTGGGAACTACACAGGAATAATGAAGAGTGTTTTCTGAATTATTATGGATTTTTGAGCCTTGAATCCCACTCTTGTTTTATGATCGTTAAAGCCTAAGTTTAGATTTGAAACACAAGCTATGACTGGAAGGGGCGGACCTTTTATTCATCTGCCCGTCCTCCATTCATAGATCGTGTAATACTGCTTCTATAAATGGAGGAGGTGGGCAGAAAGGGGGGGGGGGGGCATAGTTGGGCTCCCTCAGTTCTAAATAACCCCCCCATTAGAATATTACAGTGCTGGGGGTGGGGCATTGAAAGAGGATTATTTCACCAAAACCAGGAGACAGCAGAAGAAGTGACACATCACATTAACTGCTCCCAAAGGTTTACCTCCTTCATGACCAGGCCTTTTCTTGTGATATGGCACTGTGTTAATGTAACTGACAATTGTGCGGTCGTGCGACACTGTACCAAAATAAAATTTATGTTGTTTTTTTCCCCACAAATAGAGCTTTCTTTTGGTGGTATTTAATTACCTCTGCAGTTTTTATTTTTTGTGCTATAAACAAAAAAAAAAAAACGACATTTTGACATTTTGAAAAAAAAAAATATATATATATTTTTTACTTTCTGCTATAAAACACATCCAATAAAAAAAAAAATCTAAAAGGTCTTCATCAATTTAGGCCAATATGTATCCTGCTACATATTCATATTTTTGGTAAAAAAAAAATCTCAATAATTATATGGCTTGCGCAAATGCTTTACAGACGATGGGATATTTTTATGGAATTTTTATTTATTTATTTATTTATTTTTCTTCTTTCTAGTAATGGCGGCGATCAGAGACTTATAGAGAGACTGACATTGCAGCAGACACCAATACAGTGATCTATGATAAAAAATATGCACGGTCACTGTACTAATGGCAGGGAAGGGTTAACCTCAGGTGCGATCAGAGGGTTAAATGTGTTCCTAGGGAATGCTTACTAACTGTGTGGGGGGTGCTTTAACTGTGGAAAGACAGAGATCTGTGTTCCTGCTTAGCAGAAACACAGGCAGACCGCTGTCCTGCCTCTCTCGGGAATGATCGCCTGGTGCAGGCTGACATTGGGTTCGCCGGACCCACTGATTGGCTCCCGCTGTGTCCAATCACAGTGAGAGAGGATCGCCGGTGGCGCGCATCCAAACCCGGAAATAGCAGAAGACGTATAGGTACGTGATTCTGCCTGTAGGAGCCACTGCCCTGCAGTAAATGTACGTGGGGCGGTTGGCAAGAGGTAATTTCATCTGTGTTTGTTTTTTTTTTGTTTGTTTTTTTCCACTAAACTAAAGCTTTTTTTATTCAGCCAGCTGCCTTCATGAAAAAAAAAAGCAACAGATTTCCCTATCCACAAAAGTGCTGTATTGGCTGAATTTGGGTCAGTGAGCACCCATCTTTAGGCTTTAACATGCACAATGGTAAATCTGCATAGTTCACTTGCTCACTTTAGGTTTATTTTATGTAAGGTAAGCCAAAGCAAACAAAAATCAACAGAGAAGCCTTAGGGACGATGAATTCGTTCCATTAACCGAATGTGTTAAGTGTTTGTTACCCCAACATTTCATATTCTTGATATGTGGCCGCTGTACCATGTACTTGTATGAGAATCTATCCTGTTCTCTTTGTATTGCTTCCTTTGGGTGGAATCCCTGGTGTTCCTGCCAGTCCCTCTGCTTTCCTAATAAAAACTGACCACACTAAGCAGGAGAGCACAGTGTGGTCAGTTCTCTAGCTGTGCTGGGAACCCAGCCTGCTCTCCTCCAATGATCAAATTTGTCCTGACATGACCCTCCTGCACAGCTTTTCACTGGGAAGCTTAGTGTGCTGCTGCTTCTCCTCCCCCCAACTATTTTGCTGCTGTGAACAGAGGGAATGTAATCACTTATAAAAAAGGGAAATAAAGAGATTGATAATGTTTTTTAATATCTTTACACAAATGTTTTGCCTTTCTATTTTAAACTGAATGAATTGCTTTGCAAGCTGATTTTTTACAATCACTTTAAGCAGGGCCAGGCCAAAGCAGAACCAGAAGAGGCATCCTCCATAGGCACTGAGCTACGGGGGAAGCAGCATGAGCTGGAGACTCCCTGCCACTGTTTTGCCTAGCTCTCTCCTGCCCACTGTCCAGTAGATTGCACTGGGAGATTGCAATTTGTTTGTCATTAAACCAGCAAAGTGTGACAGATGTTGTTGGAGCTCTGAGTATTTCTAGTAAATAGAGCACAATGCCCAACAATCACGGGGCTCTGATCATTACATAGGGAGAGCTGTGTTCTCTCTTTGTAATTTTCACATTTTAAAAGGTACCACCATATAATTAAAACTCCCATTTTTATTTGTACAAAACTCATTTAAAAAGGATTTAAAACTAAAGAGAACCTAACATATACTGTAGGTGTTGGGTATAGACAACTGCAGGTTTATATATTGCCAGTTAATGACCATAACCACAGAGGGTCAAAAAGGGTTCCATGCTGGAATCTCAGACACATTTCACAGGGACAAGGCCCGCTTCCTCAGGGGGAACTGACAAGATCACAATGAGCATCATGTGCATATGTATACATATAGATGAACAGACACAAATATACAACTACGTGTATATATATATATATATATATATATATATATATATATATATATATATATATAATAATGTACAGAAATACTACCCGTCATAGATGCTCAATATAGAATTACGACCACTGCACATCAAGGGAAACAAGCCATATTATCCATGTATATTCTAGTAGGAGACAATTGGGCTATTCCCTAGGGAAGAGAATATAGTAAGAGTAGGGGGGGGGGATCACTATATAGAGGGGTAGAAAGTAAAAAGCCACCCAAGTAATAATACTTATCGTCCCCATTCTTAAAATGGCCTACAATATCAAAAATATGAGAAAAAAAAAAAGGGAGAGAAAAACAGAAAAGGGAAGAAAAAAGGAGGGATGGATGGAAAGAAAGAAAGTGGAGGAAAAGAAAGGGGAAAGGAGAGGAAAATGGGAAGGATAAAGTAAGACGGGATGGGGTTGTCTAGGGAATAAATCTTTATTACTATCCAGGAACATTTGGATTATATAAGCATTTTGATAAAAATATTTATGGTATTCGGTAGTGACCAAATATAACCACTGGCATTTACACTGGCCCAGGGGTCTCCAAACTACACCCCTAATACCCCTGTAATTTGCAGGACTGGGCTATCAGTCTGAAAGCTCGGGTCCTGTATTGCATTCATTTTGGTGACTTTGGGTGTGAATTCAAAAGACATCTATGTATGAAGCTGCGCAGATGTCTTTGAAGTCGCCCCTGAAGTTGGACTGAAATATGGATTTGAAAACATGCGAGTTCAGATGAACTTGCACGATTACAAAGCCACGTCTGAACGAGGGCATACAATGCATACTCACAGATTTATGCATCAACTACAGGTGATTGGTCACTGGCAAGAATAGACAAGAAGTCCCCTCCTAGGCATAACCCCTCCCCTGTAGGAAAGGCTTCAGTTTTCTTGCCAATGTTTGAAGGTAATGGTCACTGATGTGCAGCTCTCTGCACGTTTTTACCAGATTCTCAGTGGTTCCTACAGGGTTCAGGAGACTGGTCTTGTTACAATCCATTCCTACAGCGATCCTGCTCAGTAGAATGGTACCTGGACCCTGCACTGGATGAAGAAGAAGCAACATGGGCATGGCCTGTAATCTTGAAGGTTGGCACTGGACCCTGTATTTACAGCACCCTGCGCATTGTTGCATTGCCTAGTGTTTCTAGGAAGGGTGCTTTACAGGTCCAGGGCAGAGTTTTTTACCCTGATGGCCAGGTGCTCCCTGCTCCTTACTTGGGCATTTGGTAGAGATTCTGTGGCCGGGAGGTGTAGTGTGCTGCTTGGTGTTCACAAAGATGCGTGGAAGGGTGTCAGCGTACTTTGAAACTAGTCTCTGCTATACTTGCATTTTTTTTTTTTTGGTGCATTGGCCAGGAATCGAACCCGGGGCGCCCCCAGAGGTAGACTAGTACACTACCACAGCACCAGCGTACCAATGCTATACTTGCATTTTAATGCACTTTCATTGAGGGGAAGCCAAGCTCTGCTCCCCCTACACAGTTTTTGGGCAGCCATTGAAGCAGTGCTAAAGGGGCAACCTGAAAAATTTGGCGCCAGGCTGCAGGGGCAATATGTTCCCCATTTCCTGTTTGAAACTGCCTGCGTTGTACGCATGTGCGGTACAGTTGACAAACGTCATGAGTGTGGGTGGAGACTGCTGGTGGCTGCTATTTTCTTGTTGAGTCATTGTTAAACGTTTTAAGCAATATAATAAGAAAAAAAGAGAGGGAAAACAACCCTCTGCCGGATTGTTACAAAATGTAAAAACAAATGTGGATAGCAAATGCCACATTCAGGCAAATTAAGAGGTATTTCTGTTGGATTGCATTGCAAAAGATGTACCAAGATTAATGAAGTCATCCATACAAAGAAAAAGAGAAGTGTATACTGAGAAAACTGATGATTGCTCAAGGTAAACTGACATGTACCATAGAAACAGAACATCTCAACTTTAAAAGGCCTGGTTTACAGAGTTGTGCAAGCAAACAGTCACCTTGGTTAAAATAAAATATTGTGGCACAAGTAAAAATAAGGAGAATAATGGCTCCCAGCACTCCCCCTTGTTGTGGTCAGAGGCAGCTTAAGCACCAAGCAGCAGCGGGAGCAATCCTTCACAGGGGCCACATGAGTATACCCTGGGCTTCTCCAAGAGTAACTAGCGTACTGATGCAGTATTACAGTGCTCTCTTAGTGAACGAAGGGATTGCTACTTAGCTGAGGTAATGGTTTAGAGCAGTGGACTCCAAACTGCAGCCCAAGGGCCAGATGTGGCCCTTTGCTAGCCTTTACCTGGCCCTTGGGGCACTATTCCTCCCACTGACACCAACAAGGGCACACTATTTCTTCCACTGATACCAATGATGGGGTACTATTCCCCCTACTAATAGGGGCACTACTCCTACTGACCACACTCTCTCACTGATGCTGGGCCCGGGACATTTTTTGCCCCTGCTGGTCACAATCTGGCCCTCCTAAAGTCTGAAGGACAATAAACTGGCCCTTTGTTTGAAAAGTTTGGAGATCCCTGGTTTAGAGCATCAGCTGGCCATATATCCCACAGACGCAGAGAGGTAGGGATGGAGGGGGAAATGGGTCCCAAATATCGCTGTCAGGTAGGGAGGAACCTGGATGTCGCCTCCTTGTATAGTTTCCTCTAGGCGTCTATCTGCTCCTTGTGGCTCAGACTTCCTTTTCCTTTTACTTGTTGTGTACGTCTGACACCCCCAGGGTACCTTTCTCCAGTTCCTTTGTGACAAAGAAGGATTTGTCATCTGCGTTACCTGAGATGCTACAACAGCTTTTCAGCATTCTGGCTGGTTCGAACTATCAAGGCCCCTAAACTAAGGCATCTCCCACCCTCCTTAACCGCTTGCCGACCGCCGCATGACTATTTACATCGGCAGTCAGCCCCTCACAGGCAAAGCGACGTAGGGCTACGTCGCTAGCTTGTGAGGCTCTAGGGAGTGAGCGTGCGCCGCCGATGTCCGCCTGGCACTCGCGATCGTCCGTTACATAGGAAGAAAGGCAGGCGGCTAATGTAAACAAAGCCGCCTGTCATTCTTCCCTGTGTAAGAATGGAGATCACACGGTTCTACTATGTAGGACCGTTGATCTCTGTTCTTACACTAGTAGCCACAGCCAATCACAGTTAGAAACACGCCCCTAGGGACACACTTTACCCCTCTCTCTCCAATAAAGTTAACTCCTTCACTGCCAGTGTCATTTTTACAGTAACAGTGCATATGTATAGCACTGATTACTGTAGTAATGTCACTGGTAACCCCAAAAGTGTCAAAAATGTCAGTCAAGGGTCCGATCTGTCTGCCGCAATGTCGCAGTCCCACAAAAAAAAAAACGCAGATCGCCGCCATTACGCGTTAAAAAAAAAACAACAAAAATGACAAAAATCTTTCCCTTTGTTAGTAAACGCGATAACTTTTGCGCAAACCAATCAAAATACGCTTTTTGCGGGTTTTTTTACCAAACATATGGTAAAAAAAAAAAAAAAAAAAATGGCCCAAAATGTTAAAAAATTTTTATTTTACATTTTTTTAGGGGGAATTTCATATAAAAAAAAATTGAAAAATATTGTTATTTTTGCAAAATTGACGCTCTTTTTTTGTTTATAGCGCATGATCAAAAAAATCGCACAGGTGATCAAATACCACCAAAAGAAAGCTCTGTTTGTGGGAAAAAAGGACGTCAAATTCGTTTAGGTACAGCGTCGCACGACCGTGCAATTGTCCGTTAAAGTCACGCAGTGCCGAATCGCAAAATAGGCCCTGGTCAGGAAGGGGGTAAAATCTTCCGGGGCTTAAGTGGTTATTAATGGAGGAATGATTTGGAAGCAGACGATGGGCACTTTGCGCCAGAGGAACCCCAGGTTCAGAGTTTACCTCAGACTCAAAACTCCTTTGTGTTGTTTCTCACAGAAGTGTTGCATACTGACCTGAAGCTGCCACTTCTAGAGCCTTCTTCTTCTTCACAAGATCTTCCATCATTTCCCATACATCCTCAGGGACCTTAGGGAGGTTTTGTATGTGGACTGGGCTCACCCCAACAAGGTTTTTGCTTCATTGAAAATATTTGCTCAGCAGTACCCCATAGAGGAGGATTTCACTAGGAAGTGGTGTATGCCCTTGGTCCATGCAGTGATCTGTTATCTTAACAAGAACATTACTTTCCTGGTGGAAAGAGTTCTGTTTTTAAGGATGGTTCTAAAGCCCCGTACACACGTACCGATCGTCGGCCGAACGATCGGCCGTCTTTTGTCCAGGGCTGTCAGTGTCTGTTGAAAAGTGCAAAAGACTGCACAAGAATTTTGTCCGCCGACTACAGCCGACTGCAGAAGTGATGTCATGTAATGGTTAACTTTCCCTGTGTTTTTTCTTTTCTGAGCATGCCCAGTCTTGCAAATCTGCTGTCTGTCGGCCGAATTCTGTACTGACTGGCGAACAATCGGCCGTTCTGGTGTCGGCATACAAAAATTTTAATGCTTGCACAACAGATTCTGTTCGGCCGAAAGTGCGCTGTCGGCAGCATCATACTATCAAGCCGAAAATCGGCCGATCGGTCGTCGGCCGAAGCTTTTCGGCCGACAATCAGTACGTGTGTACGGGGCTTTAGGGTTCTTTAGCAAAAATGTTGGTCTGTGGAGTCTCCCTACAAGAAGTTGTTGGTGAGTTTTCTCTTTCATGGGGAAAATTATATTGGGCCAGACCTGGAGTTCTAGGTTAGCACACACATAATTTGTGTGTGTTACATAACAGTGGGTAAAAAAAGAAGAGGAGTCCCAGCTTATATCAAAGAATACTAGAAGATGAGTCAATGGACCTTTAAGGTAAGATTTCTAGAGTTTAAACAGCAATTTTCTATTTACATATATCACAAAAAATCAACACATACATTATTAATCAGTTCCCATCAGAAGTACACAGTATGCATATATGCCTCCTCTCGGCGGGTGGGCTTTACCGCCAAGAACCTGCATATACAGAATCTCACAAAAGTGAGTACACCCCTCACATTTTTGTAAATATTTTATTATATCTTTTCATGTGACAACACTGAAGAAATGACACTTTGCTACAATGTAAAGTAGTGAGTGTACAGCTTGTATAATAGTGTAAATTTTCTGTCCCCACAAAACAACTCAACACACAGCATTAATGTCTAAACTGCTGGCAACAAAAGTGAATACACCCCTAAATGAAAACGGTCTAAATTGGGCCCAAAGTGTCAAAATTTTGTGTGGCCACCATTATTTTCCAGCACTGCCTTAACTCTCTTGGGCATGGAGTTCACCGGAGCTTCACAGGTTGCCACTGGAGTCCTCTTCCACTCCTCCATGATGACATCACGGAGCTGGTGGAGGTTAGAGACCTTGCGCTTCTCCACCTTTCATTTGAGGATGCCCCACAGATGCTCAATAAGGTTTAGGTCTGGAGACATGCTTGGCCAGTCCATCACCTTTACCCTCAGCTTCTTTAGCAAGGCAGTGGTCGTCTTGGAGGTGTGTTTGGGGTCGTTATGTTGGAATACTGCCCTGCGGCCCAGTCTCCTGAAAGGAAGGGGATCATGCTCTGCTTTGGTATGTCACAGTACATTTTGGCATTCATGGTTCCCTCAATGGACTGTAGCTCCCCAGTGTCGGCAGCACTCATGCAGCCCCAACCATGACACACCTGGTTGCCTCCACACACGCCTGACACCATCTGAACCAAATAAGTTTATCTTGGTCTCCTCAGACCACAGGACATGGTTCCACTTTGCTACAATGAAAAGTAGTGAGCTTTACACCCCTTCAACCTCTGCAGCAATGCTGGCAGCACTCATACGTCTATCGTCTATTTCCCAAAAACATCCTCTGGATATGACGCTGAGCACGTGTACTCAACTTCTTTGCTCGACCATGGCAAAGCATGTTCTGAGTGGAACTCCTCTTTAACCACTGTATGGTCTTGGCCACAGTGCTGCAGCTCAGTTTCAGGGCATTGGTAATCTTCTTATAGCCTAGGCCATCTTTATGTAGAGCCACAATTCTTCTTTTCAGATCCTCAGAGAGTTCTTTGCCATGAGGTGCCATTTTGAACTTCCAGTGACCAGTATGAGTGAGTGAGAGCGATACCAAATTTAACACACCTGCTCCCCATTCACACCTGAGATCTTGTAACACTAATGAGTCACATGTCACTGGGGAGGGAAAATGACTAAATTGGGCCCAATTTGGATATTTTTACTTAGGGTTGTACTCACTTTTGTTGCCAGCAGTTTAGACATTAATGGCTGTGTGCTGAACAATTTTGAGGGGACAGCAAATTTACACCATTTTACAAGCTGTCCATGCACTACGTTACATTAGCAAAGTATCATTTCTTCAGTGATGTCACATGAAAAGATATAATAAAATATTTACAAAAAATGTGAGGGGTGTACTCTTTTTTGTGAGATACTGTATGTGTAGCACTGTCCCCGTAGGGCTTGCTGTATGAGGACTTGTTGGGCCTCCTCTGATTACCAGCAAACAGTCACTTGGGGTAAAGTTCACACATTCATCCTTACTCCCAATGGCTCGTTGCTCAACAAACAGTCCAGGAGTATTGGTTTTTAGTATGTATCGTGGAACTTGGATGGGAGAAGAGAATAATGGGATACTCCGACTGGAACTATGTACATTGAATAAGGACAACTCTCACTTGGCCTCACCAGGTTGCTGATGGAAGCAGTCTCACTGCTTAAACCATACTGCCACGTGTATGGAAAGGGTTAAGTCACCTTGCTCTTTCACCAGCAATAAACTTGGTGATCTACATTCTCTTCAGGATACTCACTAGCATCCCCTTTACTGACACCCATCCACCGACTCTTCTAACTGCAGGGGTGGCCCCCTCAGGTCAGGCCCTGTGACACAGATCTGTACTCATTGTACTGCAGAATCCGTTCCTTCAGTGTCTCCCCTTCCAGTCAGCTTTACAGGACCTCCGGGTTCAGTTCCGCTCTAGCTCTTTAGGCCCTCAGGTCGACCACCTGAGGCCGCATGGCATTTCTACAGAAGGAGAAGCAGCCGCCTCCTCCCTCCGGGACTCCAATCTCCAGCTGAAAGACCCCGAGCACATGTGCTCCTGGCATTTATACAGTATATTACAGTATCCCAGCATGCACCGAGGTACTTTCCTCTGCCAAATCACCAGGTTTGTACTAAATGCCTGTGCACTCATTTGTCAGGTTTCCCCCCACTGTCCAATATGCTTCCCTATTGGACCAGTGTGAAACACTCTTCAGACAGACTGAGTTGCACCTGCACACATTGAGCAGACCTCACTAGCAGATTCTGCTCTTTGGTAGGCAGAGAACAATATAGATTTACCTGCAATCCCTCTGGTAAGCAGAAAGGATTTAAAACTATACTCTCCCGCTCCAGCACCTACCTAGCAGGGTGCTACATCTGCGACCCTATGTAAACATATTTCTGTGCTGAGAGCATGTTTCCGGCTCAGTTACCGGCAGGACTCATGTGGGAGGCAATCAGGGTATTTTCCATAAAGATCTCTGTGGCAAGTACATGGCCACCTGAAGGAGGGAGAGGATTAGGGGAGTCCTGTTGGATTGGCCAGGCCTCTCCCCTCCTTGCTGCTTAGTGAAAGCCCTGCTTGCAAGGTAGGGTTGTACTTTAGACCATAGGAGCGGCAGGACTTCCGGCAAGTATCGTGCAAGCATACCCCTTTTTTGGGGCACCTGTGCAGTACAGGAGGTCTAGGCTGGGTACCCTCTATATATAGGGCATCCGGAAAGTAGTCACAGCGCTTAACTTTTCCCACATTTCAAACTTCTTTCACGTTGTCATTATGGGGTATTGTTTGTAGAACTTTGAGGAAAATAATGAATTTAATCCATTTTGCAATAAGGCTGTAACATAACAAAATGTGGAAAAAGTGAAGCGCTGTGAATACTTTCCGGATTCACTGTAGTATTAAAATCTGCCAAGTGACAGATACTCTTTAATCTACCTCATGGAGCTGGAAAATGTTCTGCTCGACTGTGCATCTTGGTAACTGTATACAGTAAATAATCAAGGCTATGTTATAGTAATGTAACCTGTCTCATCTTGTGAGGAATTCAAATGTACAAAATTCCCCTGCTTACAGCCCCGCTAGGCATACATATACAAATACATGGGAAAGTCACAAACTATATCAAGGTTCCTCTGTAAATCATGGGACTGTACCTATTGTAATTAGGAAGAACCAACAGTAAGACATAGCTTTGATTACAATTGCAGAGAGCCTACCTATGGGTTAGCCAATGGAAGTCAAATATCATTCCAAAACCCAACCGGCTCATATCCAGCCAATATCCACACTATATTAGATCATCCTAAGTAATCATACTCATAAATGCACATATAGCCAAAACTTTATACTAAAAATTATTGAATGGAGTAAGGAAGGTTTAAATTACTTGTCACATTGGGGAGATTTCCCTTCATATTCTATCCCCGAAATACAACAAGATAAGTAAGGAAATCTCTCCAGTGAGTAGAATTGACCTTAAGCTGACTATACAGTAATAGCATTTAGTTAGAAATGTTTCCTTTTTAGAACATATGCTCAATTTTCTAATCATTAGTGTGGTCAAATCAATGTTTGTTTTCTGACCGCAGTGACGAGAAAGTTATAAATAGCAGGATGGAATGAACACATTTCCAACAGCATAAGTACTTTGCATTCAGGAAATTATATTCATTCCAAAATCGAATATTAAAAGAAAACTAAATTTGAAGTACTTTTTGAACTACATTTGTCAAGGAAGAAGTGTGAAGGCACCTTTTAGATTTTTTATTTTCTACACAAAAAAAATCAGAACGGTCTCGGATGTATGATTTAGTTACTGGGACAAAAGGATCTTATCAGAAACGTAGCAATAGGTGCACATATGTACATTTGTTCTGTGCAATTGGGGCAAACAACAAATGTTGTTAGGCGATTTCCTGTGTTGGTTGAATGTTTTACAATGGTTAAAATGGAAAATACAGCACTTGGCCACTAGATGCTGCAAAGTATCATGGGAATTTTCCTATTTCGACTTGAAGTCATCTAGGGCAGTGGTCCTCAACCCTGGCCTACAGGGCCCACTAATAGGCCAGATTTTCAAGATAACTGAAATACATCCCAGGTGATATCATTTGCTGCTCAGTGATTGCAGTACTCTAGTCTGCATCTCCCCAAGGTAATACCTAAAATCTGGCCTGTTAGTGGGCCCTGTAGGCCAGGGTTGAGGACCACTGATCTAGGGGCCAAATGTGGTGTTTTCCATTTTAACCACTTAAGCCCCGGAGGATTTGACTGCTAAACGACCAGGGGGTATTTTGCGATTCAGCACTGCGTGACTTTAACGGACAATTGCGCGGTCGTGCGACGCTGTACCTAAATGAATTTGACGTCCTTTTTTTCCCACAAACAGAGCTTTCTTTTGGTGGTATTTGATCACCTGTGCGCTTTTTACTTTTTGCGCTATAAACAAAAAAAGAGTGTAAATTTTGCAAAAATAATATTTTTCACACTTTTTTATATGAAATTCCCCCCAAAAAAAATGTAAAAATCAAAATTTTTTAACATTTTCGGCCAATTTGTTTTATGCTACATATGTTTGGTAAAAAAAAAAAATCACAAAAAGCGTATTTTTATTGGTTTGCGCAAAAGTTATCGCGTTTGCTAACAAAGGGAAAGATTTTTGTCATTTTTGTTGTTTTTTTTTTAACGCGTAATGGCGGCGATCTGCGATTTTCTTTGCGGTACTGCGACATTGTGGCGGACAGATCGGACCCTTGACTGACATTTTTGACACTTTTGGGGTTACCAGTGACATTTCTACAGTAATCAGTGCTATACATATGCACTGTTACTGTAAAAATACACTGGTAGTGAAGGGGTTAACTTTATTTGAGAGGGAGGGGCTGTGTGTGTCCCTAGGGGCATGATTCTTACTGTGATTGGCTGTGGCTTGAGGTGTAAGGACACTGATCAACGGTTCTACATAGTAGAACCGTGTGATCAGTGTTTTTACACCGAGGAGAATGACAGGCAGCTTGTTTAAACAAGCCGCCTGACTTTCTCCCTCTCCCCCGACGATCGCCGAGTGACCGGCGGACATCGGGTCCGCCGGTCACACGCGCGGAGGGGGTCCGTGACCGCGCGGGAGCGCGCCTCCGCGGGAGCGCTCCCCAGACCCTCCCAGGCTAGTGACGTTAATTAACATCACTCTGCCTGGCCGGGGCTGACCGCCGCAGTAAATTTACTTGCGGCGGTCGGCAAGCGGTTAAATAAAAAAAAAATATAAGAGCAGCACAGGAAATAGCCCCATTCACACAAAACAAATGTGCATGCACTTCCGCTGGATGAATTGCTATGTGAATTTTTATAAATACTCCCTTTATTGTGACATTATGTTGATTTTGCTATATTGATTTCATTTTTCTTAAGTCTCTGGGGAAGACATTTTTTGATGTGTATTTAATATGTACAGTATCTCACAAAAGTGAGTACACCCCTCAGATTTTTTCAAATATTTTGTTATATCTTTTCATGTGACAACCCGGAAGAAATTACACTTTGCTCCAATTTAAAGTAGTGAGAGTACAGCTTGTATAACAGTGTAAATTTGCTGTCACCTCAAAATAATTCAACACACAGCCATTAATGTCTAAACCACTGGCAACAAAGTGAGTTCAAATTGGGACCAAAGTGTCAATATTTTGTGTGGACACCATTATTTTCCAGCACTGCCATAATCCTCTTGAGCATGGAGTTAACCTGAGCTTCACAGGTTGCCACTGGAGTTCTCTTCCACTCCTCCATGATGACATCACAAGGCTGGTGGATGTTAAGAGGCCTTGCACTCCATCTTCCGTTTGAGAATGCCCCAAAGGTGCTCAATAGGGTTTAGGTCTGGAGACATGCTTGGCCAGTCCATCACCTTTACCCTCAGCTTCTTGAACAAGGCAGTGGTTGTCTTGAAGGGGTGTTTGGGGTTGTTATCATGTTGGAATACTGCCCTGCGGCCAGCAGCACTCATGCAGCCCCAGACCATGCCACTCCCACCACCATGCTTGACTGTAGGCAAGACACACTTGTCTTTGTACTCCTCACCTGGTTGCTGCCACACATGCTTGGCACCATCTGAACCAAATACGTTTATCTTGGTCTCATCAGACCACAGGACATGGTTCCAGTAATCCATGTCCTTAGTCTACTTGTCTTCAGCAAACTGTTTGCTGGCTTTCTTGTGCATCATCTTTAGAAGGGGCTTCCATCTGGGACGACAGCCATGCAGACCAATTTGATGTAGTGTGCGGCGTTTGGTCTGAGCACTGACAGGCTGACCTCCCACCCCTTCAACCTCTGCAGCAACGCTGGCCGCACCCATATGTCCATTTCCCAAAGACAACCTCTGGATACAATGATGAGCAATGCTGAGCGACCATGGTGAGGCCTGTTCTGAGTGGAACCGGTCCTGTTAAACTGCTGTATGGTCTTGGCCACAGCGCTGCAGCTCAGTTTCAGGGTCTTGGCAATCTTCCTATAACCTAGGCCATCTTTATGTAGAGCAACAATTCTTTTTTTCAGATCCCCAGAGAGTTCTTTGCCATGAGGTGCCATGTTGAACTTCCAGTGACCAGTATGAGAGAGTGAGAGCGATAACGCCAAATTTAACACACCTGATCCCCATTTACACCTGAGACCTTGTAACACTGAGTCACATGACACTGGGGAGGGCCCAATTTGGACAATTTGACTTAGGAGTGTACTCACTTTTGTTGACAGTGGTTTAGACATTAATGGCTGTGTATTGAGTTTTTTGAGGGGACAGCAAATTTACACTGTTATACAAGCTGTACACTCACTACTTTACATTGTAGCAAAGTGTCATTTCTTCAGTGTTGTCACATGAAAAGATATAATAAAATATTTACAAAAATTTGAGGGTGTACTCACTTTTGTGAGATACTGTATACATTAAGAATTGGTCCTTTTGCTATGTATTATACCAGTCTAGTTGTTCATAGATAGATTTTTTTCTTGTTACACTTACGTCCCAATACAGTTAACATAAACGTGATGATTTGTGTTTAGCAGTGTATCGTACGTTGCATACAGGATAGTAGAAAGAAAATCATGAAGCCAAATATCCCAAAATTTTCCACTTTTTAATAAACCCATTCATGTACATCTTGCATCATGCTTGGAGTTTTTCTGCATTACCAGCTCAGAGGGTTTTCCCTTCAAGCCTCTACATTGTCACACAAAAATGAAAGTAAAAATAAACCCTTTACTGGAATGATGAAATTAAATGCAATGCCTCGCCTTAGACATGGATGAATGAATAGACTGCACGGACAGGGAACTTCCATATATTAAAACACAACTCAAGTATGCAGCAACTAATACTTCCACTTGTCTGCTCTGCAGTTGTTTGCCTTTGTTTAAACATTTATCTGAAGTTTTCTACTTAAAATATATTACTAATTTTGCAGTCAAATTCTTGAGATAACACTTTATTTGTTATATGTTCCTATTGGCATAGCGTGAATTTAAAAAAATGCTGGATTACTTTTTCAAGTTTGCTTAAAGTGGTTGTAAAGGTTGAAGGTTTTTTGCATGAAAGTAAAAACCCTTAAGGCTGGGTTCACACTGCCACACAGAGTGGCTCACAGCAGGGGTCCGATGCGCCCCTGTTCATTGTTTCAGGTCTTATTTCAGTCCGAATTTTCAGCGGAATTCGGACCTGAAATGGACCAGAAGACGCACAGGACTCCCGTGCAATTTGCTCTGGAGATATGAGAACCAGCTCCATAGAGAGCTGGTTACAATCTCTTGACATGTGAATGGGATGCGGGGAAACATGAATCCAATTTGCAATAGTGTGAACCCAGCCTTAGTATGCAGATCCTCACACAGCCCCCCCCCCCCGCAATACTTACCTGAGTTTGATCCCGATCCAGTGCCGTGCACGGGAGCCTTGGCTCTCCCAGGTCTCCCTCTTCTCATTGGCTAAAAGAGAGCAGCGGGAGGGCCTTAGCCACGCTGTGTGTGTCTTATAGACACAGAGGCGGCTCGGGAGCGAGCATGCATGAGTGCTCCCAGAGCAAGCTCAGCAGGGAAGAGGAGCCAGGACCGCCCGCGGGGGACCAGACAAGAACAGGATTGTGGGCTGCTCCGTGCAAAACCATTGCACAGAGCAGGCAAGTATGACAGGTTTGTTATCTTTAAAACAAGAAATCCAAAGCTTTAGACCCCTTTCACAGGGGCCGACCTGTTTTCACAGACTCCGCTAACTCAGCAGGGCTCGTTCTGCTGATCCCCGCTGAGCAGCCAGATGACAGGTTAGTCTCCGCTCACTGTGCAGAGATGGACTTGTCAAAGGCCCGTCTCTCCTCTGGGGAGATCGAATGAAAATCGGCAGCATGTCTGTTTTCATCCGATCCCATCTGATCCGACCCGCTGGACCGATGGCGAATGTATGATGGCCATTCATCTGTTTTCAGCGGATCTTGTCGGATCGGACGCCAGACGGGTGTTCCGCCACCCTATACAGTAGAATGGGTGGCTTGATCAGGTCCGCCTGAATAACGGACAGGCGGACCTAAATCAGTCCGATTGTGTGAAAGGGGCCTTAGTGTCCATTTAAAAATCCTATTAAGCTCTTACAGCTTTGTAATGTTTAGGAGAGGTCTGGTGAGCTGTGTTTGGCATAATTACCCTGCCTTATCATTTGTAAATTAGATTTGAACACTGTGTGTCCTAACAAAAGTTGATTGTTTTTTTTTGCTCAGCCAGCGGGCTGAATAAAAAAAAAATGGATTCCTCCATCCACACAAGCAAGGTGGAATGAGGAATCCTCCCCACTGAGACATTGTAATACATTAATCAACAGCTGCAGCCCAACGACTGCAGCTGCTGATCGAGAAAATATTTTCCAACATTTCTATCGATAATTTATTCATTGGAACAACTTCTGCCAGGTGGGACCAGCCGCACATGGATTGAAATTCAGCTGGTCCCTGCTGAGCCAGAAGAATTTTGTACGATCTTTATCCAGGATCTGTCATGATACCTTCTTCTCAGAAACATCTAAAAGGTAAGAGATATTTAAATTGAAAAAAAAAGTGTACTGTAGGTATGCTGTGGATGGGAACAAATAACAAACTTACTGTATAATGGGGTCTTCTCAAATTTGACTGTAAAGTTGGAAGTACACTTTAAGGCTGGGTTCACAGATGTGCGCATTGGATGCGGGTTTCCCAGCATCCAATTTGCATGACAGGTGAGTGTGACTGGCTCTCAATGGAGCTGGTTCACACAGGAGGGCAAGGTAAGACCTTGACAATAATGACTCGGCGGGCGGGCTTCTTCCATCTACCTTGTTTGCCGGGAATGGAGGAATCTGTTAGTATTTTTTCGAAAACAAACTAATAGGTGCATGACCAGCTTAATGTCACTAAGCTGACTATTCCTTGAGGCAGACATTTTTTTTGGCAGGGGGGCGCAACAAAGTCCCATGATTCAGTGTTCACAGGGAAAGAATGGGATGATTCGCAAACAGATGAAACTTGCTCTATAAAAAGATATGTGCACTATAGGGGATTCAGTGGCTGGGTAGCCCAGAGGGCATGTCTATGTCAGTCAGTAGGCCTTGTTGGAGGCTGGTTGTCATAATGGCAGCTAGTGTGCCTATTGCAATGCCCTTCAATAAAAAAAATAAAAATAAAAACAACAATCAGAAGCACATAATAGGGAAGGTGGGAAAAAATAAAGAGGAAGAAGAAGCTGGTGGAATAGAAACAAGGGTGGATTTCTACTGTGTATTGCCAGCTTACATTTTTCTTTTTAGTTTTGGATAGAGTGGGTGTCTAAAGCCCCGTACACACGCACAGATTGTTGGCCGTAAATTCTCGGCCAACGTACGATCGGCCGATTATAGGCTTGTTAGTATGATGCTTCCGACAACCAACTACGAACTGCAACCAACTGCGAAAAAAATCTGGTGTGCATGCTATAGAATTTTTGTTGGCCAACAACAGAACGGCCGATTGTTCCTCAGTCAGTACAGATTTCGGCAGACAAAAATCAGATGAGCAAGACTGGGCATGCTCAGAGAAGAAAAAACACACGGAAAGTCAACCATCACATGACATCACTTCTGAAGTTGGTTTTTGTTGGCCAACAAAAGTCCAGTGCAAGTCTAGAGCACATTACTGGACAAAAGATGGCCGATCCCCCCCCCCCCCCCACACACACACACACTTTTGAAATGGAGATCAACTGTTGATGCAGTCCTACCCCTATATAAAAAAACTTACATAAGATGAAAATGCCCCAAAAAGATTTGGGGAGCATGTCAACCTAGAGGTCATCTTACTTGGTATTTGACGTTACACCACATCTATCTATGAGGTTTTATGTGATAATAGGTTACTGCTTCCTGCACCAGGTCTGGCTAGCACAGCATAACACACAGTAGTGCATTACTGGGCATTGGCAGTGCTTAATACAATAAATGGCAGACCACCAATGCACATAAGATAGAAGAATGACTGTATTGGCACTTTAAGTTTGGGATAAATTGTTACATTCACATACAGAATCACGGAAATATGTTGTTACATGAATAGCATTATTAAAAAGACTTGTTACTACACATCACATCTGTCTTTGAGCATGTAAGGCCTCATGCGTAAAAAGAGACACTTTTACAGGCGTTTGAGGTTTTTGTTTCAGCCACTAAATGCACCTTTTTGTTAGCCTGTATGGCCTTGCACACTTAGGTGTTTAGAGGGGTATTAGAAAAGAAGTGTTTAGAGGCTGAAAAAAAAAACGCACCCCCATTGCGTTAAGGAGAGGATCGTTTGAGCAAAAAAAAACAAAAAGCCTTGACGTGCCTAAACAGATGGCACATTTAACACTTGAATATTCACTCATTTCAAAAGCCAGAATAAATTATTATTCTAGCCAATGGAATGAATGAATACCCAAACGCATTTTTTAAGCTGCGATTTCCTTCCCTGGAGCAAAGGCGCCAAAGGGGAGTAAAAAATGTCCCGTGTGCATGAGGCTTTAAGTGTATATAAGGGCAGTTTCACACCGCTGCACAGTGTACCCACAATTCTCGCGCTGGTTACCCATGGTTTCCCATAGACTTCTATTCGATCATGTGTTTTTGGTGCATTTTCTGAAAGCGCACCAAAGATGCAGCGCGCAGGACATTTGTAGCGCTTTTAGAATATGCCCTGCAAAACGCGCAATCTAATAGAAGTTAATGGGAAACCGCAGGAAAGCTGCAGGTGCACTGCACTGCACCCATGCTGTGGCAAAATGACAGTTTAGCAGTGTGAAACCAAGCTAGGCCAAAACTTTTATTTTAAATTTGAACAGAGTGGTGAAGGGATATGCAGGCTATACATGGGTCGAATTTCAAACAAATTTTCTTTAGAAAATCAGAAATTTCATGTGCTTTGTGTTTCGATGGTGCCACCATTGATTTTGAAATTTGGCCAGCCAAGCCTTAACCACTTCCGCACTGCTCACTAGAGCTCTACTGCGGCAAAGCGGCTCGATAACGTCTGGCGACGTAGACCTACGTCGCCAGACATTCCCCTTTCTCGGCGGCGCGCGGCGCCGGAGGCTCATTCCCACTGTATTCAGTCACAGCGGGAGTCGGGCCAGGGGAGGAGCAGCGGCGATTGCCGCTGCTCTTCCCCGATTGTCGGGGGAATCGAGTGTGGAGATCCGCCCGCTTGTGTAAACAAAGCGTGCGGATCTCCTAAGTGACAGACAGTGACAGATTGCAGGGTTCAGCATAGCTGAACCCTGCGATCTGTCCCTGTGTCACTCAGTCACCTCCAGAGATATATAGTAACTAAGTAGAACTACTTCACTACTGTACTTAAGTACCGAAAGGGGAAAATCCACAAGGTGGTGGGAGTCTGCACCTATTATTTGGAATAGCACCTGTTTGATTCCTGCACCTTTGAAAATATATTCATCTTGTTTTGTCACATATATATGGTATTATGGCATTATGGCATTATATATATGGACTTTTTATTGACTTTTATTTCATACACTCTTACTTTTTTTTCATTATTGGAATATATTGTTGTATATCACATTGGTTTATATATGATTTTGCGCACCAATAAGCTGTGGGGAAAAAACATGCAGGGTAGAGAAGGAGGGATGCTTTAAAGGGGAAAGGGAGGGACATACTTTATCTGTTTTTGTTTACAAAAAGTTACAGCCAATGGAATTGTGATTGTCCTTTAGGTTAATCATTTGAAATAATAAAAAACAATATGATGTTCAAACTTTTCACTTCTTTCTTTAACCACTTAAGCCCCGGAGGATTTGGCTGCTAAACGACCAGGGGGTATTTTGCGATTCGGCACTGCGTGACTTTAACGGACAATTGCGCTGTCGTGCGACGCTGTACCTAAACAAATTTGACGTTCTTTTTTTCCCACAAACAGAGCTTTCTTTTGGTGGTATTTGATCACCTGTGCGCTTTTTACTTTTTGCGCTATAAACAAAAAAAAAGAGCGTAAATTTTGCAAAATTAACAATATTTTTCAAAATTTTTTATATGAAATTCCCCCCAAAAAAATGTAAAAATCTAATTTTTTTAACATTTTCGGCCAATTTGTTTTATGCTACATATGTTTGGTAAAAAAAAAAAAAAAAAAAAAAAAAAAATCGCAAAAAGCGTACTTTTATTGGTTTGCGCAAAAGTTATCGCGTTTACTAACAAAGGGAAAGATTTTTGTCAATTTTGTTGTTTTTTTTTTAACGCGTAATGGCGGCGATCTGCGATTTTTTTTTTTGCGGTACTGTGACATTGGGGCGGACAGATCGGACCCTTGACTGACATTTTTGACACTTTTGGGGTTACCAGTGACATTTCTACAGTAATCAGTGGAGAGGGAGAAAGTCAGGCGGCTTGTGTAAACAAGCCACCTGTCATTCTCCTCGGTGTAAAAACACTGATCACACATACTATGTAGAACCGTTGATCAGTGTCCTTACACCTCAAGTCACAGCCAATCACAGTAAGAATCACGCCCCTAGGGACACACACAGCCCCTCCCTCTCAAATAAAGTTAACCCCTTCCCTGCCTACTGTGTCATTGTTACAGTAACAGTGCATATTTATAGCTCTGATTACTGTAGTAATGTCACTGGTACCCCCAAAAGTGTCAAAAATGTCAGTTAGGGGTCCGATCTGTCCGCCGCAATGTTGCAGTCCCGCAAAAAAAAAAAAAAATCGCAGATCGCCGCCATTACTAGTAAAAAAACAAACAAACAATAAAAATGACAAATCTTTCCCGTAGTTAGTAAACGCAATAACTTTTGCGCAAACCAATCAAAATATGCTTATTATAATTTTTTTTTACCAAAAATATGTAGCAGGAAACAAATTGGCCGAAAATGTTAAAAAATTTATTTTTACATTTTTTTTCGGGGGGAATTTCATATAAAAAAAAATGTGAAAAATATTGTTATTTTTTCAAAATTGTCGCTCTTTTTTTGTTTATAGCGCAAAAAAGTAAAAATCGCACAGGTGATCAAATACCACCTAAAGAAAGCTCTATTTGTAGGAAAAAAAAGGACGTAAATTTTGTTTGGGTACGGCGTTGCATGACCGCGCAATTGTCAGTTAAAGTCGCACAGTGCCGAATCGCAAAAAGTGGCCCAGACGTAAGACAGCAAAATCCTCCGGTGGTAAAGTGGTTAAATTTCACCTCATCTTGCTACAGAAAATAATTTACTTGGCCTGGAATCTTCTTTCTGAGAATTTTCTTTTCTTGTGAGTATTTCTTTTTTATTATATTTCTCACACGATTCTCCCATCATTGATTAGAAAATCATTTGTTTTTCAAAAAATTTCCAACATGCCCAATCACTCAAATTTGATGGCCACATGAAAATTGGCCATTGCTGCAGCCCGCTAATGGTGCGAAATTCAGAAGAAAATTCTTAGATAAGATTTTCAAAAGAAAATTCTTTCGAAATTCATCCCATGTATGACCGGCCTTAGTACCCCTATCAGGCTTCTATTGCTGTTTCCCAGTTAGAGCAATTGGCTCCTAATTTTCCTGGTGACCACTATCACTGGAAATTAACAAAAATTATGGGGTGCCACCAGAACAGGACACTTGTTCTGGTAACAACTGTCTAAGAGGAAATCGTCACTTTGGAGGATTTCCTTTGGGCCTGTATATAAATGCAGAAAAATTATCAAAAAATGAATGAACACTAAAATAAGGAAATACAGTAAAATCTTGGTTTACGAGTAACGGGGGTTTACAAATGTTTTGAAAGATGAGTAATTTCCAGCTGGGTGAGCGGACGTAACGCTTGTTTGGAGCACCCGGAAGAGACGCCAACAGTTTGAGTGTCTCAGAGTTCTTCAGGAAGCACTGGGAGCCACCAGCGCCCCCGGACCTCTGACCACATACAGAACTGTATACCAGCGGCTTTACTGTACAGTACATATACACCAACGGCTTTGGAATTGCACCAGACTCCTTAACATTGTGAGTGTACTGTAATTTTTTTTTTTTTTTTTATACAAAAGGAACTGTGGATTGGGAGCCTGGTCATAATGGTATATGGAGGGGTGCCGCAAAGTGCAGGGTCATTTGTTTTATTTTACAGTACACTTATTATACTATACAGTGTATTTTGAAGTGCAGGTTAATTTGTTTTATTTTTACAGTACACTTTATACTGTATTTTGTATTGCCGTAATCATTTTTATTTGAATAAATGGTTGTGGAACAAATCATCTGAGTTTCCATTATTTCTTAGGGGGAAATTTTCTTTGATATACAAGCGCTTTGGATTACAAGCATGTTTCCAGAATGAATTAGGCTTGCAAACCTAGGTATTACTGTAGTGTAAATACTATAATTAGGTATACTAACTTCAGAATACATTTTTTATTAGTAGTCCTTATAGCCAAACTCCAAGCAGATATAAAAGCCGCAAAGAATTCCACTTTCTATTCATTATTACCCCCTAAAGCCCAACTCCGTGAAAAGAAAAGAAAAAAAAACACCCTTGCAGTGGGCCAGGGCAGCAATATCTCACAAAAGTGAGTACACCACTCACATTTTTGTAAATATTTTATTATATCTTTTCATGTGACAACACTGAAGAAATTACACTTTGCTACAATGTAAAGTAGTGAGTGTACAGCTTGTATAACAGTGTAAATTTGCTGTCCCCTCAAAAGAACTCAACACACAGCTATTAACCTTCCTAGCGGTATTCCGGAGCGTGACTCGGGGTTAGATTTTAGAGCCAAAAGCGGTAACCCCGAGCCACACTCGGGGTACCGCTAGGAAGATCGCTGGATCCTGGTAGAGGTTTTACTTACCTTTTCTCTGGGATCCAGCGAAGAATGCGGGCGGTATGCGGCGGCGGAGCTTCCTCCCGATCGTCTGTCAGCCCCAGCTTCCGTCTCCTGCTACGTGACGTTCGCAGGGGGGTGGAACCGGCGGCAAATTCAAATGTGAAACACACCAAACACACTGATACCATTCAAAATAAAAAAAATTCACATTACATTGCCCCCCAGTGCCCTTTCCTGCAGTTTTACTGTACTTTTTATGTAAATATATATATATATATATATATATATATATATAATAAATGTATACAGTTGGTTTGGGCTGCTCATTCACAAGAATTACATGCAAAATAATGGTACCGCTTTCAGCACCTAAAATCCAAAAGAATCATACCGCCAGGGAGGTTAATGTCTAAACTGCTGGCAACAAAAGTGAGTACACCCCTAAGTGAAAATGTCCAAATTGGGCCCAATTAGACATTTTTTCCTCCCCGGTGTCATGTGACTCACTAGTGTTACAAGGTCTCAGGTGTAAATGAGGAGCAGGTGTGTTAAATTTGGTTTTATCACTCTTACTCTCTCATACCAGTCACTGGAAGTTCAACATGGCACCTCATGGCAAAGAACTCTCTGAAGATTTGAAAAAATAATTGTTGCTCTACATAAAGATGACCTAGGGTATAAGAAGATTGCCAAGACCCTGAAACTGTACTGCAGCACGGTGGCCAAGACCATACAGCGATTGACACAGGACAGGTTCCACTCAGAACAGGCCTTGCCATGTTGAGTGCACATGCTCAGCGTCCTATCCAGAGGTTGTCTTTAGGAAATAGAAGTATGAGTGCCGCCAGCATTGCTGCAGAGGTTGAAGGGGTGGGGGGGGGGGGGGTCAGCCCTATCAGTGCTCAGACTATATGCCTCACACTGCATCAAATTGGTCTGCATGCCGTTATCACAGAAGGAAGCCTCTTCCAAAGATGTTGCACAAGAAAGCCCGCAAACAGTTTGCTGAAGACAAGCAGCCTAAGGACATGGATTGCTGGAACCATGTCCTCTGGTCTGATGAGACCAAGATACACTTATTTGGTTCAGATGGTGTCAAGCATGTGTGGCGGCAATCAGATGAGGAATACAAAGACAAGTGTGTCTTGCCTACAGTCAAGCATGGTGGTGGGAATGTCATTGTCTGGGGCTGCATGTCAGTGAGAGAACCATGAATACCAACATGTACTGTGACATACTGAAGCAGAGCATGATCCCCTCCCTTCGGAGACTAGGCCACAGGGGCAGTATTCCAACATAACGACCCCAAACACACCTCCAAGAAGACCACTGCCTTGCTAAAGTAGCTGAGGGTAAAGGTAATGGACTGGGCAAGCATGTCTCCAGACCTAAACCCTATTGAGCATCTGTGGGGCATCCTCAAACGGAAGGTGGAGGAGCGCAAGGCAAGCTCTGTGATGTCGTCATGGAGGCGTGGAAGACGACTCCAGTGGCAAACTGTGAAGCTCTGGTGAATTCCATGTTCAAGAGTGTTAGGACAGGAAGACACCCCTGCGCATCTTCCAAAGAGCAACGCATTTGAACCAAGCCTTAAGCTGGCCATATATTGTACAATTTTCTTGTATAATTTCTGTACAATTTCATATAGATTTACCTTCAACTATGTAGTACAAGGGCCTACCTGATTGAATACAAATTAAAAGTGTTGTTTAAGTTTGACCTCATATTATATGGTTTTTGAAAAATCTAAGGCTGGGTTCACACTGATGTGAATTGGATGCGGGTTTCAATGCATCCAATTCGCATGACAGGAGAGAGTGACTGGTTCTCAATGGAGCCGTTCACACAGCTCCATGTCAGCTCTGGCGCAGCTTGCAGAAAAGTCCTGTGTGTCTTCTGGTCCGTTTCAGCTCTGAATTCAGTCAAAATTTCGGACCTAATTCGACCTTTAACAGTGCACGTGGAAGCACCGGACCCTGCTGTGAGCCACTCTGATTTTAGTGTGAAGCCAGTCTGAAAATTGTTCAAGAAAAGTATATAATGTATGGCCATACACAGCCCAAATATTGTCCGAAACCAGCTGGTACAGTAGATACCAGCTGACATTTAGCTCACGTGTATAGGTCCTTGTTTGACGGACGGCTTCTGTCAAACAAGCTTGATGGAAAACAAGCAGCCCATCAGCATCTGTTCAGCACTCTCAGCCAATGGTGCATTCTGGTGGAGGGACAGTCCTCCTTTCAGAACACAATAGCTTAACGGGGAGATCGCTGTACTAACATTTCTTCCAGAGCTCCTCAGTTTTTTTTATTTTGTTCAGCGCACTGGGCTCAACGATACAAAAAAAAAAAAAAAACTTACTTTGTGTACCCAGCTTTAGACTGGGGTGCCTCGAGACTCAAAATACTTTTCAAGGGTGCCCTGACTGGAAAACGGTTGAAAAAACACTGGCTTAGAACACCTGTTTTTGTGTTGTCTGTGTCCCCATTAGGGAGATTCACCCTCTCTATTAGTACTGTTTACCATTATTCCCAAGAGTGAACAGAAAAGAAAATCCCAAATCCTGGGGTGTCACCAGAACAGGGATAGAGGGGAAATCTTCTAATGGGGCACTAGTTCTGGTGACAACCAGGGATTCCCTTACTTTGGAGAGATTTTCTTTTACTTCCGGTTTTAGCTACAGACAGACAGTGTAGGGAAATCTCCCCAATGGGACAGAGATAGCAAACCTGACAGGGGTTCTAACCCTCCCTTACGCTGGCTATGCGTGGATTGAAATCTAGCCAGTTCAGCAGGGACTGGCTGAATTTCAAGCCATGTATGAGCTAGCTGGTTAAACAAAAGCTGCTCTATCAGTCGACTTGTGTACAACCAGCCTGTCAGGTTTTTCCTGAACAAACAGTGCTGCGGGCTATAGCTGACATTCATGGATCATTGTATTCTGATGGTTAGGAAATCTCCCCACTGTCAGAATACTAAACCAAAGCAGGAAGGATTCCCCAATCTATATTGAATGGCGATGGAGGAATAGGTCTATTTATTTATTTTTTTGGTTGTTCAACCATGTATGGCTTCCTTTACTCTATCCAAAATAAAACAAAATATTTGCCTAATACTAAAACTGGCCAAACATTTGACAATCTCCTTTAACCAGTGGTGGGATTCAAAAATTTTAGTAACCAGTTCCGACTTTCCCAGCAGAATGACCAGCGTGCCCCCTTTCAATGCACAGTGACCAGTGTGCCCCCTTTCAATGCACAGTGACCAGTGTGCCCCCTTTCAATGCACAGTGACCAGTGTGCCCCATTTAAATGCACAGTGACCAGCGTGCCCCCCTTTCAATGCACAGTGACCAGCGTGCCCCCTTTTAATGCAGAATGACCAGCGTGCCCCATTTCAATGCACAGTGACCAGCGTGCCCCCCTTTCAATGCACAGTGACCAGCGTGCCCCCCTTTCAATGCACATTGACCAGCGTGCCCCCCTTTCAATGCACATTGACCAGCGTGCCCCCCTTTCAATGCACAGTGACCAGCGTGCCCCCCTTTCAATGCACAGTGACCAGCGTGCCCCCCTTTCAATGCACAGTGACCAGCATGCCCCCTTTCAATGCACAGTGACCAGCGTGCCCCCCTTTCAATGCACAGTGACCAGCGCTGCGTGCCCCCCTTTCAATGCACAGTGACCAGTGTTCCCCCCCTTTCAATGCAGAGAGACCAGTGTGCCCCCTTTCAATGCACAGTGCCCACAGCATTGCCCCCAATGATCATTGCAGAGTGCCCACAGCATTGCCCCCAATAATCATTGCAGAGTGCCCACAGCATTGCCCCCAATGATCATTGCAGAGTGCCCACAGCATTGCCCCCAATGATTGCAGAGTGCCCACGGCATTGCCCCCAAAGATTGCAGAGTGCCCACGGCATTGCCCCCAAACATTGCAGAGTGCCCACAGCATTGCCCCCAATGATTGCAGAGTGCCCACAGCATTGCCCCCAATGATTGCAGAGTGCCCACAGCATTGCCCCCAATGACTGCAGAGTGCCCACAGCATTGCCCCCAAAGATTGCAGAGTGCCAGCGATCCCCCCGCGAGACCCGTGCACTTACCTCACGGACGGTCACGCAGCTTATCTTCAGTCTCAGGCTCCCCGCTCCCTGATTGGCCAGGAGGAATTTTCATTCGCTATTGTCACAGAATGGGTGGGTCGGTCCGAGCGCGGGACATTCAATTGTACTGCGCGTCCTTAGATGCGCAGAGGGAACAGCCGGTTCTGCGAACTTGCAGAAAGTTAGTAACCGGTTCTATGGAACTGGTGCGAACCGGCTGAATCCCACCACTGCCTTTAACCACTTGACCTCTGGAAGATTTACCCCCCCCCCCTTCATGACCAGGCCTTTTTTTGCAATAAGACACTGCGTTACTTTAACTGACAATTGCATGGTCGTGCGACGCTGTACCCCTGTACCCATATAAAAATGTACATTCTTTTTCCCCATAAATAGAGCTTTCTTTTGGTGGTATTCGATCACCTCTGCGCTATAAACAGAAAAAGACAGACAATTTTGAAAAAGAAGAATATATATATATATATATATATATATATATATATATATATATATATATATTTTTTTTTATTTTTTTTTTACTTCATAAATCATATCCAATAATAAAAAAAAAAAAAATCAAATTTATATATCAATTTAGGCCAATATGTATTCTGCTACATATTTTTGGAAAAAAAAATTCCAAATAAGCTTATATTGATTGGTTTGCGCATAAGTTATAGCATCTACAAAGTATGAGATATATTTATTTATTTTTTTTACTAGTAATAGCGGCGATCAGCGACCTATAGTGGGACTGTGATATTGCGGCGGACAGTCGGGACACTGACACTTTTTGGGGACCAGTGACACTAATACAGTAATCAGTGCTAAAAATATGCACTGTCACTGTACTAATGACATGAACTGTGAGCCTAGCCAGTGTTTGTGCACTGTGTGGGAGGTGCTTTTACTAGGGGAAGGCATTGATCCATGTTCCTGCAGGAACACAGGATCAATGCCTTCCCTACTGACAGAATGTCGATCTGCCTTGTTTACATAGGCAGACTGCCGCCCTGGCTCTCTGCCTAATGATTGGCGGGTGCCGGCAGACATAGAGTCTACAGTACCGCAGATCAGCTCTTGTTGTGTCTAATCACAGCGGGAGTGGGCCGCCAGCGTTGCGCATGTGCGCCCCGGACCTGAAAGTGTCAAATCACGTACTAGGTATGTGATTCGGCACAGAGTGGCCGTTCTGCCACAGTATATGTACTATGGGCGGTCCGCAAGTAGTTAAGCCTCATATACACAATGAGAATATTGGACGCATGATCGTCCCGTTATTTTTGCATGCTAGTCTCATATCGAAAAGAGATTACTAAAGTTACGAAAATTCTCATACGAAAGAATAACACCTCAGAAGTTAATTTCCGAGCATGCTCTTCCAATTTTTTTAGGACAAATACTGTAATGATTAAACTAAAATTGTACATTCTGGTATCGTACGAGAAATAGTTTTATGTTTAACCCTTCGGATTATTTTGCATGAACTGTTGTGATCTCGAAAGCTGTGTACTAATGATCAGATTATCGTTTTCTGATCGTGTGTACTAGACTTAAATCTGTCCAAAATGAAATAAAACATTTGCCTAAGGCTCTGTTCACATACTGGCGATTCTGCCTGCGATCCCGAATCATTGCAAATCGCGGGACGCCTGTGCAATTCCTGTGACTTGCAATGGCACCCCAAACACGGCACCATTTTGCCGCGATTGTCACTCGACGAATCGTGGTAAAATCGTGCAAACAGAGTTGTGTGATGCCTGTCACCTAATGATAGTACAGGAATTTCTTTTGGGAAACAGGCGTGCTGCAATTGTGTTTGCACGATTTTACAGCGGTTATTCAGGCGACAATTTTGGCAAAATTGCACCGCATTTGGGGTGCCATTGCAAGTAACGGGAATCGCATGGACATCCCGCGATTTGCGTCGATTAGGGATCACGGGCAGAATCGCAACGAATCTTCCCGCGATCCCATACGCCAGTATGTGAACGGAGCCTAAAACCAAACTGGCATTATATTTGACAATTCCTATACAATCTCTTTTACGGCTGGTTCACACTGGATGCAGTGTGAATTCACAGCGAATTTGCTGCAAATCCGCACCACATCAAAATCGCAACTTGTTTATGCAAACTACTTGCAGAGTATATGTTAGGTTAACGACACCCCGCAATCAGTTTGCAAAAGGCAGCACGATTTGCAGAGTCGGATTGCATGGGTGTTCACGCTAGGGTTGCCACCTCATCCCTTTAACCACTTTACCACCGGAGGATTTTGCTGTCTTACGTCCAGGCCACCTTTTGCGATTCGGCGATGTGCGACTTTAACTGACAATTGCGCGTTTGTGCGACGCCGTACCCAAACGAAATTTACGTCCTTTTTTTCCCACAAACAGAGCTTTCTTTTGGTGGTATTTGATCACCTGTGCGATTTTTACTTTTTGCGCTATAAACAAAAAAAGAGCGCTTATTTTGAAAAAACAACAATATTTTTAACATTTTTTTATATGAAATTCCCCCCCCCCCAAAAAATGTAGAAATCAAAATTTTTTTAAATTTTTGGCCAATTTGTTTTCTGCTACCTATGTTTGGTAAAAAAAAATCACAATAAGCGTATTTTGATTGGTTTGCGCAAAATTTATTGCGTTTACTAACTAAGGGAAAGATTTTTGTCATTTTTGGTGTTTTTTTTTTTTTTAACGAGTAATAGCGGTGATCTGCAATTTTTTTTTGCGGGACTGCGACATTGCGGCGGACAGATCGGACCATTGACTGACATTTTTGACACTTTTGGGGGTACCAGTGACATTACTGCAGTAATCAGTGCTATATATATGCACTGTTACTGTAAAAATGACACTGGCAGGGAAGGGGTTAATTTTATTGGAGAGGGAGGGGTTAATGTATGCCTGGTGCTTACTGACATGTGTGGGGGGAGGTGACTGGGTGACAAAGGGACAGATCGCAGGTTCAGCTATGCTGAACACTGCAATCTGTCACTTAGGAGATCCGCCCGCTCTGTTTACACAAGTGGGCAGATCTCCAAACTAGATTCCCCGACGATCGGGGAAGAGTAGCGGCGATCGCCGCTGCTCCTCCCCTGGCCCGACTCCCGCTGTGACTGAAAACAGCGAGGGGGCGCGCCTCCTACAGGGGGAGGAGTCCAGCGACGTAGTACTACGTCGCTGGACGATAACGAACCACTTTGCCGCAATACGCTCAATGTGAGCGGTCGGCAAGTGGTTAAACAAGGACACATTAATTACACAGGTTCTGAGGCTAATATAATGCACATAAGGCACTAAGTGAGTTTAATTACCGCCTTAATCAGCCACAGAACCTGTGTAATTAATGTGTGTCCTGGTTTAAGGCCCCTTTCACACAGGAGGACCGTTCAGATCCGCCTGTCAGTTTTTTGGGCGGATCTGAACGGTCCCCCCATGCATCTCTATGGGGCATCGGATGTCAGCGGAGACATGTCCACTGACATCCAATCCGATCTGATCCGTCAAATCTGGACGGATGGAAACCCTATTTTCCATCCGTCCAGCGGATCGGATCGGATGAGAACGGACCGATGGTCCGTTCTCATCTGATTCCCCCATAGAGATGTATGGGGAACTGACAGCTGTGTCTCTGCACACAGTGCGGAGAACAGCTGTCATTCTCCTGCTCAGCGGGGGATCGGCGGACCGATCCCCCGCTGAGAAAAATTGAGTCCGTGCGACGGATATCCTGTGTGAAAGAGCCCTCAAGGGATGAGGTGACAACCCTAGTTCACACCTATGCGATCTGATTCTGGTGAGGAACAAAAAAAAAAAAAAAAAAAAAATGGACCTGCACGAGTTTGGTCCAAATGCGATGCAAATTCAGCCATAAATCTGTGTCCCACAAACTTTGCATGTGATCTGCACAGCAATGTGGTGTGAATCCCACGCGATGTCTACGAACTGACCCTTAGATCTACTAAAAAGAATATGAGGACAACTCTAAAATCAGGCAGGTCCTTTGCACTGCATAGTTGATGGTAGATCTAAAGGTGGTTGTACAATCAGGTTGTATAGTGTATGGTTAGCTTTATGTGTATTTAGCAGTTTGCCTGGGAGTCCAGCTTTAAACGTAAACACACAAGCGTCAGTATTGAAATACCTGTGCACTGGATTGGACACTGGAGTTGATGACGTCACGTATGGAGAGAGCAATCCTGGAAGAGCAGACAGAACGATTCCGCAGAAGATTGGAGCCTGGTGAAGTCTGTTAAACATTCCAAGAGATTATTGGATAAGCCCAGGGATCAATGGGACTATTATAGGGGAGAAATGAAGAGCAAGGCGGATATAATAACTAACCTGATCCTGAATTCTCCCAGTTAGCTGACTTCCAGTAAGAGCAATAGAGAGAGGGAGGAGACCAGGGAGCAGGATGTGTGCAGAGAATAGGAGGGCTCATATGAAAGGCAGGACTATACACACTGAGTCACCCAGCTCTCTGATTACACACACTCACACTTCTCTGATAAGCAGTCTGGTTTATATAGTGATCCAGCTGATACCAGGAACAGCAGGTAAGTGATTTTTAATAATCTCACCTCTACGCATGTCATCTCTGTGTTTGGGTGCGCGCTGTGGGTGATTGTAGCCGTATTAGTGCACTTGCAACAAAACAACGGATTATTGTCTGTGTGATACTTTTTTTATTTGTACTAACATTTACATTTATTATATGACAAGCTTTTGGGGTGTTCCTTCTTCTTCTAGTTTATGCAGTACTGCTTGGACCAAAAAGTGGGGCACACCCAAGAGCTTCTCCCTGAAAAATTGTATTTTTTTTTTTCAGTAATGTCCTGAAAATCTGAGAGGGTCTTCAGCCCCCCCATAAATTAAAAGTCACCAGCTACAAATACTGTTTCTGCTGACATTTAATAAAAAGACAATTACACTACGTGCATAGTCGGAGCAGAAAAATCACCAGATTCTCTGGCAGAAAAACACTCATAGTAGCACGTATAACACCAGAGTTTATGGTTATTTGCTTTTATAAGCGTTTTTTTGTTTTTGTTTTTGTTTTCCAAAACATTACCCTCTGCTCATTTTTTTATTGTACACTTTAAAACGATGATTGCTCCTAATTGCTGCACTTATGCGCATTTATGAGAGTTTTGAGTTTTTTTTCTGCCTGAAAACTCCTGCCAAAAACGCACTTTTGAATTTTTTATTTATTTTATTTTCTGCCTCTTACAGCCGGTTCACACAGGCGCGACCCAACTTGCCGGGGCGACCTGTGAAATCGCGGTGCGCAGCTTGCACCGCGACCTCGGAGCGGCCGGCACAGACATCATATCATTGAAGTCAATGCAGGTGGCTCCAGGTCGCCCCAAAGAAGCTCAGGACCCTTTTTCTAAAGCCCCGTACACACGTACTGATCATCGGCCGAACGATCGGCCGTCTTTTGTCCAGGGCTGTCGTGTCTGTTGAAAACTGCAAAAGACTGCGCACAAATTTTGTCGGCCAACAACAGCCGACTGCAGAAGTGATGTTATGTGATGGTTAACTTTCCTTGTCTTTTTTCTTTTCTGAGCATGCCCAGTCTTGCTAATCTGCTGTCTGTCGGCCGAAATCTGTACTGACTGGCGAACAATCGGCAGTTCTGGTGTTGGCCAACAAAAATTTTAATGCCTGCACGACCGATTCTGTTCGGCCGAAAATGCGCTGTCGGCCGTCGGAAGCATCATACTAACAAGCCTACAATCGGCCGATCGGTCGTCGGCCGAAAAATTTACGGCCGACAATCGGTACGTGTCTATGGGGCTTTAGTCGGAGCGACTTGTGTCGCTCCTATTAGAATGGGTCCTGTGCTACTCTATGGCAGGCGACCCATGGCGACTTGTCAGGCGACCAGGTCGCCTGACAAGTCGCCCCAGTGTGAATGGGGTCTTAAGCCTTCTACACACGATCAGATTATCTGGCGAATTTTTGTCTTTTTTTTTTTTTTTTTGCATGCTAGTCTGAAATCGAAAGTGAAGAGGTCACTTTCATACGAAAATTCCGTACAACAGAATTCCACTTCAGAAGTGATGTCGTGTGTTGGATTGTTTTGTATGTGTTCTTTCGTTTCCAAGCAAGCATAGTCTTGCTCTTATGATTTTTTACGGACGAAAACTGTACTAATTAAACGAAAATTGGACGTTCTGTTCAGGTACGATAAAACATATAGCCTATACATTCAGTTTTTGTTGTCCGAAAATTTGTAATCGGCTGTCGAAAGCACCATACTAACAATCTGAAAATCAGCAGATCTTCGAACGAAATTTTACTTCTGATTGTTTTATAGTGTGTACGGGCCTGTAACGCTGAGCCTAGGGCCTCGTGCACACTGGACGTTTTTACAGCGGCTGTTTTTGGTGTCAGACGTTTTTTTTTCTACAGCCAGTAAACTTCCCAGCATGTTATCCTATGTGTCCATGCACACATAGGCTGTTATCAGCAGTTTTTTGCAGGTGCGTTTTCTGGCTGGAAAATTTTTTTTTTGTAGCAACAGGAGTGGTCAAATTTCTAAATCAATGATGGCACCATTAGATCACACAAAGCGCATAAAATTTCAGATTTTTAAAAGAAAATATGTTTGGAATTCGACCCATATATGGCTGGCTTAAGGGTCGTGCATTTTTTTCTCCTGCCTATAGAAGCAGCTCAATGTTATTATATGTATCCATGCACATTTTGGATGTTTAGAGCAGTGTTTCTCAACTCCAGTCCTCAGGGCACACTAACAGGCCACGTTTTAAGTATTACCTTGGGGAGATGCAGACTAGAATACTGCAATCACTGAGCAGCGAATTATATCACCTGTGATGTATTTCAGTTTTTAAAAACCCACTAGTTCTGGGGGTTTTCGTGGCTGGGAATTTTCTTTTTTCTTTCCAGGTTACAGCTCATGCACATTTATTTTTCGATTATATTTCTCACATGATTCTCCCATCATTGATTAGAAATTTGTTTTTCCAAAAATTTTCCAACATGCCTGATCACTCAAATTTGATGGCAAAGCGAAAATCGGCCAGGTGGAGGACACTGAACGGTTGGTAAGGTGAATGCGTTTTGCAGCAGCATTCATTATGGACTGTATGTAAAGGTAAAGTTGCAGTAGTCGAGGCGAGAGATAACCAGGGAGTGAATTAGAAGCTTGGTGGTGGTGTTGATTAACCACTTCCCGCCCACCCTATAACAGATTGACGGCGGGAATGTGGTTGTATTATCCTGACCGGACGTCATATGACAGAACATTGATTACCAGTGCAGACCCTCGGGGGGGGGGGGGATGCCACTAGAACCCCCAGGGATGCCCACTATGACCCCAGGGATGCCCACCTATGACCCCAGGGATGCCCACTATGGCCACCAGGTATGGTAATCAGGGCTCAGGGAGCCCCCCATTGCCCTCCCCATCAGTGCTGCCCACCAGTGCCCTCCCTATCAGTGCTGCCCACAAGTGCCCATCATTGCCATCTTTCAGTGTCGCCCACCAGTGCCCATCAGTGCCGCCTGTCAGTGCCACCTATCAGTGCCCATCAATGCCGCCTAGCAGTGCCGCCTAACAGTGCCCACCAATGCCGCCCCATCAGTGCCGCCCCATCGGTGCCTCCTCATCAGTGCCTGTCAGTGCAGTCTCATCAGTGCTCATCAGTTCAGGAAAAAACTTATTTATTTACAAAATTGTATAACATAAACAAAAAAAACTTTTTTTTTTTTTTTTTTTTTCAAACTTTTCGGTCTTTTTTTATTTGTTTAGCAAAAAGGAAAAAACCCAGAGGTGATCAAATACCACCAAAAGAAAGCTCTATTTGTGGGGGGAAAATGACATAAATTTGGTGTAGGTACAGTGTTGCATGACCGCGCAATTGTCATTCAAAATGTAACAGCGCTAAAAGGGGAAAATTGGCCTGGGCAGAAAGGGAGGAAAGTGCCCTGTATTAAAGTGGTTAAAAAGTGGTGTATTCTAGAGATGTTGCGGAGGTTAAGGCGGCATGATGAGGACAGTGCAGAATCCAGGGTTACCCCTAGCACCCTGGCATGTGTGGAAGGACTGATAGTTGTTCCGTTGATCTTGACAGAGAATTCAGGGGAAGGGGCACGTGGGGGAGGAAATATGAGCTCAGTTTTAGATAGATTCAGTTTGAGGAAGTGGTGTGACATCCAGGCTGATATGTCTGTTAGTAAATCAGTGATGCGGGAGGAGACTGATGGGGTAAGCTGAGGGGTAGAGAGGTAGATTTGGGTGTCATCAGCATAGAAATGGTAGTGGAAGCCATGGGAGGCTATTAGCTGACCCAGGGAGGAGGTGTAGATCGAGACTAGTAGAGGTTTAAGGACAGAACTTTGGGGGACCCCAACGGTAAGAGGAGTTTCAGAGGAGTAAGTGGAATTGTAAGTGACACTGAAGGTGCGGTGAGATAAGGTAAGATTTGAACCAATGGAGAGAGCAGTCACGAAGACCAAGCAAATTGAGTTTTTTGAGGAGGAGGGGGTGGTCAACTGTATCAAAGGCAGCAGAGAGGTCCAAGAGGAAGAGTACGGAGTAGTGACTTTTGGTTTTAGCTGCTACTAAGTCATTTGTGAGTTTTATGAGAGAAGTTTCTGTGGAGTTCTGCCGGCGAAATCCAGACTGAAGGGGATCAAGAAGGTTATTCTCAATGAGGTGCTTGCTCAATCTGTTGTAGACCAGACGTTCAAGGAGTTTGGAGGCAAAAGGAAGATGGGTCTTGGGTTGTTAAGATTGGTGGGTTCTAGTGAGGCTTTCTTTGGTATGGGAGTGACTAGTGCACTAGTACTGCAAAATTCAGAAGAAAATTCTTTCGGAATTGAATCCATGTATTGCTGGCTATACACTATACAAAAAAATCAGACGAAATTAACTTGTTTTGAACGTTCAGCCGATTTTCTGATAGAGGATGATGAACAATAATCGATTTCAAATTTTCAGCCCCAAAAATTTGATTGAAAATTTTGAAATATTTTCATTGAATGAACGAAATTTGTAAGGTTAGTGGCTTTCTCGCACAGGAAAAATCATCATTTAAATTTTTTCGTGTGCAGGTGCAAGAAAACTTTAACCTGGAAGTAAACAAATTTGTGATAACGTAACATACAGACGCAACGATCTTTCATCTTCACAAGCTCAAATACACATTCAGCTAATAGTTTTTTACAGTCCCTCAGCCATTGCTTGGTCCATTGTCTTCTTCTAGTTTTCTTCTCCTGTGCCTATTGTATTGCCATGATACCAAGCTTTACTATGGCAATGGTCCTCTCATCCACATCATCCATACTGGATAATGAAGAGGGACAGAAAGATCTGTCCACAATGAACGTATGGTACACCAAGCGGGCATACACGGAAGGGACGTCGAAAGGTCTATTTTATTTAGTAATTTCCCTTCTAATGTGACCAAGTCAAAAGATAAACTAGTTAATTTATGTCCATTGAACCTTTATCTTTAAAAATTTGGTTGTCACATGATGGTAGTATCTTTAGCCATTCCGTTAAATTCTTTCGTTTTTCGCTATCGTCTGATTTTTGGTATAGTGTATGGCCAGCTTTACATGTTCAGGTATCCAGCGCTATCCTCATCTGGGCTGGTTCTTCACTGGTCTTCGTGTCCCTGGCATGTTTACTAAAGCAGGCGATACATGGGTCAAATTCCAAAAGAATTTTCTTACAAGAATCGTAACTAAGAATTTACTTTTCGAAATTTAGTAGGCCACAGCTGTTTTTCATGCAGCCATCGATTTTGAATGATTGGTCATGTTGGAAATTTTTGAAAAAGCAAAGGAATTTCCAATCAACGATGGAAGAATTGTGTGGGAAATATAATCAAAAAAGAAATGTGCATGAGCTGTGACCTGGAAAGAAAAGAAGATTCCCAGCTATAAATTCTCTTTTCTGTAGCAACGCACAAAACTTCTGATTTTCGAAAGAAAATTTGTTTGGAATTCAACCCATGTATGGCCAGCTTATAGGAAGCCGGCTGTGACTCCTTGTGGTTTCACAGCGCACATGTGCTTTGTGAATGGTCCCCCACCTGCGATGTGTCCCAGAAGGCTACAGGCAAAAGGTGAACAACCCGAGCTGAAGTTTGAGCGGGTCCCTGTCCAAAACCAGGTGCCCCCTCCCCCCAATAAATAAATGTCTGAAAGTGGTAGAGGAGGAAAAGCTACTACGTCATTGATACATCATAATATTAGACCAGTTTGTAAAAATTCTAGGGGTCACTGGGTATTTGGGATAGGACACATGCACTTTATTTAACTATCAGGCCATGCCTCCTAGTTCTTCAGAGACATTCCTTTAAAATAAATAACTACAGTATATGTACTCTAGGAACATCTGGTAATAGCTACAGCATTCCTCAGATAAAACTCTGTGCTATTGTGATGACTTGAAAAACCAGTACTCCTGGTATTTTTATGCAGCAAAACTCTCTGCACCACATCATAGAATTGAACGAAGTGCCAATTTTTGACGCTTCAGTACAGTTAAAAAAAAAAAAAAGGAAATGCATCTTAAAGTGATTGTAATGGAAAATGAAAAAACAAAAATCGGTCTATATTTACCAGCTCTGTGCAATAGAATTGCACAGAACGGCCCTGATCCTCCTCTTCTCGGGGTCCTCCGCCGGCACTCCTGGCTCCTCGTCCCTTGCTGGTGCCCCCAATAGAGAACCAAACTCCCATGGGGGGGGCACTCATGCGGGCTCGCTCCTGAGCCCTGCTGCTGCGTCTTTTTGACACAGACAGTGGGACTCGGCCCCACCCCCCACTCCCTCGTCACTGAAGTTGATTGACAGGAGTGGGAACCAATGGCTTCTGCTGCTATCACTCTGCCCTGGGAGGAGGGGCAAAGCAAGGAGAGCCGCAGCTCCCATGCACAGCGCTGGATCGCGATGGGGTTCAGGTAAGTATAAGGGAGATGAGGGGGCAGGTCTCTAACACAGAAGGTTTTTTTCACCCTAATGCATAGAATGGCTTTAGAACCACTTTAACAACCTATCACGCCGCCCCTCCATATCGCACACCAGTGCACACATGTTTTAGCATGCAGGCTGCTGTGAATAAGCCCTTAAAGTATCTGTACGCACTGGGGTTCCTGTACTGCTTGCTGGAATCTATTATCTGTAAAACATGATCACATTTCAAGCAATACTGAATAGAGCCTTTCTGTCCATAAGGATTGGGGTTGGTATAATCCTCTCGCTGCCAGAGCCATTTTTGTCTTTGGGCTCACAGGTTCTAGGCCTGAAGATTATATTCTATTAAAACCCCAAACATTCTATATTTTCTATGCATTAAGATAAAAAACCTTCTGTGTGCAGCGGCCTCCCTAACACTTACCTGAGGTCCCTCTCTGTCCACGAGTGCCTCAGCCGTCCGAGATTCTCCCTCTTGATTGGCTGAGACACAGCAGCGGCGCCATTGGCTGCCGCTGCTTTCAATCAAAATCAGCTATTCAGTCAGGAGAGAGGGGGGTCGGGTCGGGGCTCTGTGTCTGAATGGACACAGGGAGCTGTGACTCAGCTTGGGACCCGAGAAGAGGAGGATCAGAGCTGCTCTGTGCATAACCAACTGCAACAGAGCAGGTAAGTATACCATGTTTGCTATTTTTATAGGGAAAAAAATGAGACTTTACTTTAATTTTCGCGCCTACAAACATGTATACAGGAGTAAATGTATAAAACGCATGTTCTTAGATGGAGATTTTTGGATTGGGAGTTACGGATCTGAATGCAGTGCATGTTCGCGCACCTGTTCAATGACTCCATTGAAAACAATGCAGCGGTATTCAGTTTTGTAATTAAAACACACTTGTACGCTGTAATAAAATAGAAATGTTGCAAATTGGCACAGAACAACTGCGCTGGTACCCCTCATGGACTATGGAAGATGGACCAGGATAGTAAATAAAAAAAAAAATGTTATTAAATAAACATCATAAGAATATCAAATACAGAGCAAAAATATTAATACAATCCCAAATGTCCCATATGGGGCTATGTTAAAATCAGAGGAGTACCTATAGGATATCGTACAACATTATCCAAGTTTTACCGCAGTCTGGTGAGTCGCATAGGTGGACTGAGATGGGTGGATATACTATACATCAGGGATATCCAAACTGTGGCCCTCCAGATGTTGCAGAACCACAAGTCCCATGAGGCATAGCAAGACTCTGACAGCCACAAACATGGCACTCAGAGGCAGAGGCATGATGGGACTTGTAGTTTTGCAACAGCTGGAGGGCCACAGTTTGCATACCCCTGCTATACATCTTAAGCGGGGGAAAAATATAGAACGCTTCACAAATTTGCGTGTCATCCCTGCGCTTGCGTCGGCAGCACATATACAAAAATTGGAACGATACAGAGAAGATTAGCATGGCCCCTGCGCAAGGATGACACGCAAATTCGTGACGCGTTCTATATTTTTCCCCTGCGCAAGGAGATGTAATGGATATCCACCCATCTCAGTCTGCCTATGGGACTTATCAGGCTGCGGCACACAACTGGGATAATGTTGTATGATATCCTATGGGTACTCCTCTGATTTTAACATAGTCCCATATGGGATATTTGTGATTGCATTTATATTTTTGCTCTATATTTGATATTCTTATGTTTTTCTTTTTTCAATGTTTTTTATATTTACTATCCTGGTCTGTCTTCCATAGTCCATGAGGGGTACCAGCGCAGTTGTTCTGCGCCAATTTGCAATTTAATTCTTAATGGACAAGACTGATCTTGACTTCCCCTATACATTTCAATACCTCACCTCAGCAAACTACTTCATAAATAGAAATGTATGGAGGGAGCTGTAAAAGGTGTCGGCTCTAAATACGAAGCATTACATCATGTCCTCCTCCTGTCTCTATATAGTTCAGCATTGTATGGGAATTTCCCAGCAGTGTTGTGGAGGGGGGGAAGACACTTCCACCCATCCCCCCTGAGGAAATGTGTGACTGGGGAAACACTCATACAAACATAACCCTCAGCAGGACACATTACATAAGGTTGCAGCGAGTTACCATGTAATACAATGGTGTTTGCATACCAAAGTAAAGACAACTGTCTTGCGTAACCTTTTAAACGCGACAAGTGGGAAGTCCCTTTTTTTTTTTTTTCTGGTGTTTGTGGAAGTAACATAGCTGAAGCAGCTGTTTTTGTCTCCTAAACATGGCTCCACCAGAGCCCACACTGCACTGCCTGATGAATACTTCCTATTAGGGATGAACTAGCTTTCATTCTTTCGATGACAAGGCTAGCGGAAATATTGATGGAGTATAAGTGCAATGTTCCATTTAGGCCCCTTTTTATATTGAGGCAGTGCAGTTTTACCACACCACATACGCAGTGCAATGTACCTTTTCATGAGGGTTACCTGGGCTTCACCATAGACTTCAATGGCTTCAGACGTTTTTGGGGTGCTTTCAGAAAAGGCACCAAAACCACCTGATGCAATAGAAGTCCACGGCAAAGAGCAAGCGCACAAAATCCACGGGTACACAGCGCTGCACATACGGAGTGGGAAAACCGCACTGCATCAGTGTAAAAGCACCCTTATGCCTCGTACACATTCAGATAATTGGACCACTTATCGTTCGCATTTTGTTGCATGATATTAATATCGAATTCAACATTGCATATAAACGCAGGATTTTTTTCGTACGATTCTGGAAAAGCTTCCTAGTTGCTTAGCTACGTATCAGATGGTGCAAAACAAAAACAATGGCAGCCAGGCTTTTTCCGTGCTATTTTAGTGTTTCTGATCATGTGCGGTCTTTGTTGTTCGATTTTTAGCAGACGCATACTGTATGATTAAACGATTGTCGTTCGCTAGGCTATCGTACGACAGAAGTTTTCGTGTTTCTCCCTTCGGATTTTGTTGGATGAACTGTTGGGATCGGCTGTCGAAAGCTGTGTACTAACAATCAGATTATCGTGCGCTCAAGTCAAAAGCGATTATTTTCATACGATTATCTGAACGTGTGTACGAGGCATTACATCTACAAGTCCCTCTGCCACTGTGGCAGATGGGACTCGTAGTCTTTTCATTCCCAGATTCTGTGATTGACTGACATGGCGGTGTGGGCGGAACTATGCACAGCCATGCCAAATTCACAAATGCACAGAGGAGAACACCATTTGGATTCAGTAATGCCCCGTACACACGTGCAGATTATCTGCAGACTTTTGTCTTCAGATTTACCTTTTCTATGTAGTGCAAGGGCCTGCCGGATTGCATACAAATTGAAAGTGTTTAGGTTTGACCTCATATTATATGGTTTTGGTAAGTCTGCAGACAAGTCTTCAGATAATCTGCACGTGTGTACGGGGCATAAGGCTTAAGCTTGTCATACATTATACAATCCTATTGTACAATCTTCCTTTTAGATTTACCAAAAACGATATAATATCAAGTCTAACCTAAAAACTTCCAATTTGTATTCAATCAGGCAGGCCATTGCATTACATAGTTGAAAGTAACTCTAAAGGAGATTGTACAGAAATTGTACAAGAAAATTGTATAAGGTATGGCCAACTTTAGTTTACATCCGTAGCTGTGGGGTGGCAAAAATAGGTTGTTTTCCAACCCCCTTAAGGCAGGACATAGACAGTGCAAATTTCTTTCCTGCAACCTTTTGCAGACCGTACTGACGGGGGAATCCCTCCTGCCTGAGAAATTGTATTTACCCAGCAGGGAAGCGGTCTCCGCCAGGAGAAGACAGTGAATATTGCTAGCAGCTATACCAGCCTCTAGCAATAATCGCAAATAAAAGTTGATACAGTGATGCCAGCAACTGTACAACCGCTTAAACTATAGGACACCATATGGCATCCTATGGGTGGCAAGTGGTAAATGTAAAAACATTTAAAAACTATAAATAAGAATATTTATCCAAATTAATTAAAATGTTAGTACTGTTTTTGACCAGGAGTGAAATTTCAAGTTAAGTGGAAGCAGAGATAGTGGATGATTTTTTTGTGGCTATTTTTTGTTTGAGGATTGTGCTGCCCTCACCCCTGGGCTGGACTAGTA
The DNA here is from genome assembly GCF_965119305.1 of Pelophylax lessonae. Classification (NCBI taxonomy): domain Eukaryota; kingdom Metazoa; phylum Chordata; class Amphibia; order Anura; family Ranidae; genus Pelophylax; species Pelophylax lessonae. The sequence continues at coordinate 615,831,415 of NC_138768.1, read as the reverse complement.
TATTACACGATGCTACTGTATCTTGTTATTAGCTATGTAGTGTGTATAATCACTGGAGTGGCCAATCTTTGTGGTTATAATATAATAGGTATTTATCCTATGTAAAATAATTGTAGCTACTTTTATTACAAAGTATACTTAAGAGCCGGTTCACATTAGCGCGACACGACTCCTTACTACTTCGGGGGCGACTTGTGCATTACATTGCACCACGACTTCGGAGCGACTTGCAGGGACTTCACATAATGGAAGTCTATGCAAGTCGCTCTGAGGTCGCCCTGAAGTAGTACAGGACCCTTTTTCTAAGTCGAAGCGACTTGTGTCGCTCCTATTAGAACGGGTCCTGTAGCGGTCAATGGACCGCGAGGGAGCGCGACTTGTCAGGCTGACAAGTCGCGCTAATGTGAACCGGCTCTTAGGCAAAACTTTTTTTTTTAAATTTTGGATAGCAGTAAATATACTGTGGGCGGTCGGCAAGTGGTTAAGGAGATTCACCCTCTCTATTTGTCCTGTTTACCATTATCGTTGGAAGTGAAAGTTAAACAAACACATTTTGGGTTGTCCCCAGAAAAGTAATAGAGGGAAATTTTTCCAATTGGGACATTATTTCTGGTGACTTGGGGGTCCCCAAGGAATTCTCTTAATTTTCAGGGATTTCATCTTACTTCCTGTTTGGCTTTAGGAAGTGAAGGGAAATCTCTGCAATTGGACACAGATGGCAAACAAAAATCTGACGGGCTATAACCCTTCCTTGCTCTATCCAAAATGAAAAAAAAGTTTTGCCTGTAGTTCTATTTAACTATCTACGTTAATGTGTTTTTTATTAAACCTTTAGTGCTTTCACCTAATGACTAAGGCTTGAGCATAAACAATAAGGCTCCTTTCACATGGGCAAACCGATCGGGTCCGCCTGTAATTTTTTCAGACAGACCCGATCTTACCATTTATCGATTTTCCATGGAGTGGCTGATGTCAACGGACATGTACCCATTGACACCCATCGACATCCAATCCACTAGAAACAGACAGATGGGGATCCGTTCCCCAAAGATCTGGTGGATCAGATGACAGTCGGATGGGAACAGACAGCAGTTTAGAATACAATAAAGCAGCAGGATAGCTCCTTGAAATATACACTGTTTGTGTTGATGCAGGGATCTGTCAGTTCAAACCGTATATTTATACCCAGCTTTAGGCTTACTCCACTCTTGACGGAAGAACAAAAGAAACACCTTTGAATAGTAGCATTTTACATTCACTTTGTTTTTGCCTCAACCCTCTGACACTTTTACTGGATAGCTTTAAGGAATTTGATTAATATTAGACTTAATGCCCAGATCACCAGGTGAAAAAAAAACTTTTGTAGCCAACACATCTAAGAATTGGTGAGCTCCAATATATTACATTTTTTCTTTTGCGTTTAGTACCACTTGTATGTATAGGCAATAAAAAAGTGCACACTTTACTAGAGGGAAAATTTCTTCAGCAGTTGGATTTTGAAACAAAATATCCACTAAAATGCAACTTTCTTTACCTAACATGGGAAGACCGATCTACAAAACTGACAGACGGACTCAATCGGAATATCCATTGCCCTCCATGGTGCGGCGGATGTCAACGTGTCCGCTCCAAACCTATCCACTAAAAACAGATGGCTGGGGGATCCGTTCCCCATCTGTCTGACAGATCAGGTGACCATCAGGTGGAAGAGGACATGCGGTCCCTATGCATCTGATCGCCCATATAGTAAAGCAGGCTGTGTCTGTGTCCACTCTGCATAAGCAGAGCAAACACGGACCTGTCATCTGCCTGCTCAGTGGGGATCAGTGGATAGATTCCCTGCTGAGCAGGTGGATCCACTGGCGGAATCCACCCATCTAAAACAGCTTGGTTGTTACTTTCAGTGGTATTTTGTCACACAGACAATACTTCCTTGCTACTATTAACTATTCATGTTGTGCCATCCACTATTGCTAATTAGGCTCATTTTAAGCTATTTCCTTGCTGCTAAAGTGTTGCGATTGAAAGAATTGCTCACCTTACATGACCCTAACACAACCAAATTATTTGACTAAATGGAAGCGTTAACCCGGCCAAAAATTTACAACCTGCCGAACCGATTTCTTTTAGCAAAAGTTTTCTCACAGTTAAACTGCAGTAGTTTAATTGTCCCCATATTTCCCAGCTTGTAATCTTGTTAACATTTAAGATATGAGAAAAGAAGTTTCTAATGACTTTGGGGACAAATAATTTGACCAGTTTTACTTTATAATTGCTATTTGTAGACGAGTAGCTACCTATCATTCAATGACAACAGTTGAGAATACATCTGCCTGTCCATGTACAAATCATGCCTGTGATGGGACCAGCCATGATACTCACCCTACAATGGCAGCATGGCACACATGGTACCTTGGTCATTTTCTGTACTAGATAACAGAAGAAAAAACAATTCATCTCCAGGAAGTTTTTTTTTTTAGCAAGTTGTGAAAATGTCCCCTGTGATAGGAAGCATCTATGACCCCCTTAGGAGCTTGTAATCTCCCTCTAGTTCACATATGTCAAACACAAGGACCACGGTCTGAATCCTGCCCTCCAGACTATTAAATGAGGCCCTCGCACCTCCGCTGCAGCACCCCCCTCCTCTTAGCCCTCACCTGGTCTCAGCAGTTGGCAGCAGAGAAGAGGACAGAATTCCTTCACCAGATTCAGGGCTTCTCTATGCAGCAGGGGAGAGGCTCGTCTCTGCCTGACCTCCCCTCAGCAGTCGGCAGCAAAGAGGAACTCCTCCTACAGATCCTGCGCTCTCTGTGCAGCCAAAGCAGCCCCTTGTCTCAGCATTTAGCTGACTCCAACCCTCCTCTGGTCCTCCTCCAGGCCCTGCTTCCCAGCTCTGCCCCCACTTCTTCCTGGCAGCAGCACACGGATCATATATATATATATATATATATATATATATATATATATATATATATATATATAATTAGTTTTGCCGATACTACTGGCTCTTTTAGGCCAACCATATTGCTGATGCGGCCCTGAATGAAATTGACACCCCTGCTCTAGTACATAAACAGATTGAATATCCTAAGCAATGCTTGCTTTGATTGGGTCATTTATGGGAGCCTATCTATAAATAATTTTTCTGTGTACAGCCTGTTCTTAAGAATCACACTAATAGACAATTCAGGAAGAGACTGTTTTTACCAGATAAGATCCTTACTTGAGATAAGTCTGTTTTTATTATTTACCTGAAACTCTTTGAAATGTTGCACTTTGATTTATTGCACTCCTTATCATTATATTTACACTTTTATATAAAACTGTTTGCTTGCACACCCCTAATGAACTTTATGGATGCTGTGTTTTTCAGTGCGAAATGGCGGGCCCAGTGGTGAACAATGATGTGGACACTGAGCAGACTCTTACTTGCCTGCACTTGAAAATGTACCATCCTCTTCATCAACTTGACCCAAGGATCTTCAGTGCCTTAAATTTGGGCAGAAAAGAGGATCTAAGTGCCGAAGAAGCCGCTGTCTTTGGGCGGGATGTATGCAAGTTCCAGTTGCTGAATTCAAAAGTCTCCCGCCTGCAGTTTGAATTTCAGTTTTTTAAACCTTTGCACAGCTCCAAAATGGCCTTTGAAATTAAAAATCTCAGCAAGAGAGCCAAACTGTATGTTGATGGTCTAGAACTAAGCTACCTAAACAAAGTGGATCTCCCACCTAAGTTCATGATTCGTTTTGGGGACTTTCAGATCTTGGCAGAGACTGAAGAAGGAGAATCCGTGGAAAAATACAACATCTGCTGTGAAGTGTCCCGCTACTCCCTTGTTCAGGATGTGTCTGGTCCAGTAATGATTGGTATCTCAGAAACTGGTGTCCTAAATGGTCCCACTTCTCTACATTCACAGATCTGCAGCAACACCCCTCCTCCAGTGGAAGTTGATGAGAATGACTACTTGTAAATAGAACATATTTCTTATGGACAATGAAGGAACTAACTTTTTGAACATCTATAACTGTGATGCTTGTCTACATTGCCTTCTCCAGACATTTGTTGTGGCATATATTTAATTTTACTATTATTTATCATTGTGCTGAGCCGTAGACCACAAACCTGACCTTTTCAATCTCTGTCATGCGCAAATCATGCAAGTATTAGGTGTCTGCTGTAGAAAAACGTTTGGAGATAAAGTGAGCCAAAAGGTGGCTGCATCTCTCCATACCGCCGCTATTTCTAGCTATTATCTGCTGCAAAAATGCGGTCACTGCTGTGTAAAATGACACTCGCAGAAGTCTACACATCATTGAATAAAATGAAAAATGTATTGTTTTATAGTATTTACTATTTCATTAATATAGATCTCTTTTTTTCTCTATTTGACTTTACTTAGTAATTTCTCTGTTTGACTTTACTTAGAAATCTTACAAAGTTATTTTTTTTTTTTTATTAAACTGTATTTCTATTAAACCCCTTTTTCATACCTAAGACCCCGTTCACACTGGGGCGACGCTTCTTGCCCGGGCGACCTCACAGGTTGCGGTGCCCAGCTCGCACCGTGACCTCGGAGCGGCCGGCACAGACTTCATATCATTGAAGTCAATGCAGGTCGCTCCAGGTTGCCCCAAAGAAGCTCCGGACCCTTTTTCTAAGTCGGAGCGACTTGTGTCGCTCCTATTAGAACGGGTCCACAGCTACTCTAAGGCAGGCGACCAGGTCGCCCCAGTGTGAACGGTGTCTAATACTTTGTTTGTTTACAATAGATTGGTTTGGTATTTTTTGTGTTTTTTTTTTTTTTTTCATTTGCAAATAATTTTGCCATGCTTTTGTACCAGAAACATCATTTTAGTGTCACTTTAAACAGGACAATTTGTAGACTAAAATGTTTCTATCTACATTTTACATTATATTTATAGCAAAACTACTTTACTAAAGAACTATCACTGATCAAAACAGAAACAATTCCTTAAACTTTTTTTGTTTAAATATTCCATACAAAATAAAACAATTTTTGCAAAACAATATTGCCAAAATAGTGTAGTTTGTGTAGTTTTTTTGTTTTTTTTTTTTTGATCAAGAAACAATATATGTATTATTTTTGTCTAAGTAAGAACAAAAGTGTATCTCTAAATAAACAGGCCCATAGTGGAAATGTAAAAAAATGTCCTGGTCCATAAAGCATATACAGGTACAAGAGTTTTTTTTTTTTTTCTTTTTTATTTAACTAAGGCTCCATTCACACCTGGGCGTTTTTGTTTCAGGCGTTTTTTTCAGGCGTTTTTATGGGCGTTTTTGCAGGCGTTTTACAGGCGTTTTTTGTGCAGGCGTTTTTAGATTGACTAGAGACCAATGGAAAACGCCTGTAATCTGCCCAAAAAGAAGCTCATGTACTTTTTTGAGCGTTGGGCGTTTTGCTTCAGGCGTTTAAACTCTCAGATGTGAACAGGGGCCATTTAAATGAATGGGATTTTACTTGTTGGGCGTTTTGGAAACGTTTCTTTTGAGCGTTTTTGGAGCTGAAAACGCCCAGGTGTGAATGGAGCCTAAATGTTAGACTGAATGTGACAATTGTTGCACAGTATGTATCATGCTTATTTCTGTGTAGGAAAACAATTGACCATTTCTTCTTCTTTTTTTTTTCTTCTGGTAGTAGCACACAAGAGTATTCTATTCCTTGTAGGAATTGTTCTAAAATATATCCATATGACATCTTTTTGGTGATCTCGGATGATAACAATCGTACATATTTGAAGGAAAGTAGCTAAGCATGTACAGTTTGCTGTAATAGGAGTTCAAAATCAAGGGCCCAATAAAATCGCATGTAAAGGTTTAACTTGAAAAATCCAGACTCTATATATATATTTTCCCCTTTCAAACATTACCTTTTTTATTTCTGTTAATCTTTGCACAGCTTTTCTTCTTTTAATGGGATGTTTGGAGTGGTCTGTTTACAAGGGTGGTTTTATGATGTAAAAAAAAAAAAAAAAACATTCTCTCATCCTCCCTGTATTCATGGACCCCTAGGTGTATGGAGATGGGACAGTCTGGGTAGCATGCAGCTCATCTTCACGTGTCTAATGCTACATTTTCAAATTGTACATTTAGCAAGATAAACTTGCCCCAAAGTGAATTCCTATATTCAAATAACTTATTGCAGTGTGCATGCTAATATTCTCTACATTATTCACCCATAAGGCATGAGAGATGCAGCCATGACTGACAATGTGTTTCACTAAGATAACATAAAAACATGTAAACAAGGGTGTGGACGTGTTAAGTAGTCTTTATTCTATGATTTGTGGAAATTTAAGCTGCCTATAGATCGACTGAAATTCAGTTGGTTCAGAAAGGACTTCATTGTGATCCATCTATGGCCATTCCTGCTCAACAGAAGTCGTCCAGACAGTGTGTGTTCAGGGACACGCATGAATGCCAAATTGGGAGCAGCAGCTGTTGCATCCCACCTGTTATTCATGTGGCTGCCTGCACGGGGGTGCAAAAAACACCTGTGTATCCTCGAGTGGGCAAACACGGACCCCTTACAAGTGTATGCCTAAATGCCCGTACACACTTGACGGAAATTGGACGAAATATCCTCTGATTTTTCTCTCTCTTGCTCAGCGTTCATTACCGTTTTTAGTTGACAGTGCATAATGTTCACGAAATTTCTCGTCCGATTTTTTTTTTTGGGACGTTTGTTCCTAAACTTCTGGGTTGTCAGCAACTTCAGATCATGCGCGGTCTTTCGTTTCCGATTTTTCGCGGACGTACTGCATACACATTAAACGAAAATTGGTCATCTGGGGACAGGCGATAAAAATTTTGGTGTTTGTCCCTCCATTTTTTTTTCTTTGAAAATGTCGGCATCGGCTGCTGAAAGTTGTGTACACACTAGCCGAAAATCGTAAAATTTTACCTCGGATGGGAATTTTCAGCAGATTTTCTACTAGTGTGTACCCCACTTAAGTATGCCCCTGTGCACCAGGTCTATGCATTAAAGTTACAATATTTTATGGCAGTGTGGACTTTTTACCAAAGTTTTTTTTTTTTTTTTCTGTTTTTTCTTTATTTAGTAACATTTGGTGATCTGGAACTACAGAACATTCTTAATACAAATTCTGTGAAGACCCATCTCCTCTGTCAGTGCACAGTAGCATCTAGGATTTAGGACACTTGGACCTCCAACCATTTTAGCCACATCAACATTTTGGATTTTAGAAAGGTTTTTTTACTGACCGACAAATGCAAGTTGTATGGTATTAAATATACTGGGAAAGGCTCTAGGCCACATATGTCAAACACAAGACCCACGGGCCAAATCTGGCCATTTCATTTGGCCTTCGCACCCAGGACTTTTTTTAAGCCTGAACATGGAGGAACTCTGTTCAGTCACCTCGAGCTGTGGAGGGAGATGTGTGCAGAGGTGGGGGATGGGGGAGAATGATGCAGATGTCAGAGCCAATGAGGGGTGGAAGTGAGATTGTGGACAGCCTGTGAAAAAAAGCTGAACCCTGCACACTATGCATAGCACACTCCTAAACTCTACACTCTGTACATAGTGCACCCCTTACACTGCACTCTGTATATAACATAGTGCATTACTGAATTCTGCACATAATGCACATATGAGATTTATAACCCCTTGAAAATCCTCCAACTGATGCAGTTCTGCCGGCCCTGTGGAGTTGGGTTCCTGCACCTAAACTATAGAAAAAAGCCCTGGATACATTTATAGTAGTCTTACAGATTCAACCGGCCCTTTGGCGGTAACCATAATGCTGATACGGCCCGCGATTAAATTCGAGTTTGACATCCCTGCGCTAAGCAAGAGAATGGTACTATTTACATGTGGTATAACCGCTTAAGAAGCGTATTCATAACCAAAGTGGGCCAGCTACTGCTCTCATGAGCTAACTAGATTTAAGGCCCATACACACGATCAGATTATCGAACGATCGTCCGTTTTTTGTGGCATGCTAGTCTGATGTGGAAAGTGAAGAGGTTATTTTCATACAAATTTTCCCGTAGGACAGAATTCTACTTCAGAAGTGATGTCATGTGTTGGATTGCTTTATATGTGTTCTTTCATCTCTGAGCATGCCTAGTCTTGCTCATAAGATTTTTTCCCCATCGAAATCTGTACTAATGAGACGAAAATCGGACGTTGTATTACGAATGACAAAAATTTTATAGCCTGCACATCAGGATTTTGTCAGCCGAAAAGTCGGAGTTGGCTGTCGAAAGCACCATACTAACAATCAGAAAATTGGCAGATCGGTCGTCGGACAAATTTTCCCTACAGATTTTCTGATCGTGTGTACGGGCCTTAAGGCTCCATTCACACCTGAGAGTATCGTTTTCAGGCGTTTTTCTGGTGTTTTTTGCAGGTGTTAGGAGGCAGGCATTGACATGTAACAAAAATGCTAGTAATCTGCCAAAAAAAGAAGCTCATATACTTTTTTGAGCTTCAGACAACAAAATGCAATATGTGAACAGAGGCCATTGAAATGAAAGGGATTTTGCTTGTTGAGAGTTTTGAGACATCAGAGAATGAGTGTTTTACGAGCTGAAAAACGCTCAGGTATGTACAGGGCCTCACAGCCAGATATTTTAAGGGAAGAGGTTTCTACTATAGTATATTGTGACGATAGCTTGCAGCCATGTTACCTTCTTCTGTAGAAGAGCTTTATGTTCAAAACCTCCCACTTAGCCTTTTTTATTTTGTAATTGGCAAATGATGTTTATTTATTTTTTCCCATTCTCTGGCAGAGAAACCTAGAAAAAATATCATTAGTGTAAAATGCCAGTTCATACTCCAAGGAATGTAGGTCTAGACCCCAGTATGTCCAGGTCCTCGAAAGATGCTTGAGCAGTAGACCAAATAGTGCAACTAATGACGTTTTCTGAAATTAATATTATATATTTACAGTCTGAAATTAATATATATTTACAGTATATAGATATAATATATTCCTTAATGCTGTGCAGAAAACAATGAAATAACACTGCTGAACAGAGGGTCTTACATTGCCTAACACAGTCAACACAATATTAGTTAATTATATAGGGCAGGGGCAGCTGACATACTCTGCAACTATGTTTATGGAAGACATTCACATTGGTCACTGCTCCAGGGGTCCATAGTCTCAGAAACAGACTTTGTTCTTCATTTTATGATAAAGTAGAGCTCCAGCCTGCTGATTCAGTCTTTTGCAAACATTCTAAACTGATGCTGGTCATACACGTATAGATTTTTGTGCGACAATTTTCATTTTAAGAATGTTCATTCGATTTTCTAATTGTTAGTGTGGTCAAATCGACATTCATTTTCGACCACAGCGACCTGAAAATTCGAAGGCACAGAGCAGAAAACTTTTCCTTATCTAATGCATTTTCTGACAGGGCTGAATCTGCTCAGCTCCGTTCCCCCTACTCGGCAGCACCTGCTGTGCCAGTTCCAGCCCCACAGATGGGCAAGCAGAGCCAGGGATACATGACGATGGAGCACATAGGAAGGGGGCACGTTACGGGTGGGAGTGCAGCCGCCAGACTGCTTCCATCTGACAGGCAGGAGTCTGCTTATCAGATATACACACAATCCTGGTGGCTGCAGACACCGGGAGTGTGTGTGTGGTGGTAGGGGAACCGCTGTCAGGTCTGCACGACGTATGGACCTGGCAGCAAAAGTTTAAAGGCTAAGTTCACTTTTTTTTTTTCTAAATTCTAGCTTTCCTGTGTACACATTTCTAATTAATGTACCTCTTTTGCAGAAAAGCCTCCAATTTGTTGTATAAAAACACTCCTCCATTACTTCCTGGGCAGCCCTTAGGTTGGGAAAACCATGAAGACACAGGAAGGAGTTCAGCAGCTGACTTCATTAACACACTGCACCAATCCTGCCCTTCCAGGAGATCACTACCACCAACTTCTGCAGGTGCATGCTTTTCCAATATAAGCAGCAATCAGTGTTCTCACTAAATACAGTCATCAATTTTTTTTCTACCTTACCTTCATCTTGCATAGCTTGTTCATTTGGCACACTGTGCAGGAGCTGAGCAATCAGATAACAGTTGATGTGGAACAGAGCTGTAGTATTGAAAAGAGGGGAAGTGTGTCCCTGTAAAGCTCACCATACACTATACGATCAAATTGTACAATCTCCAGGGGCTGCCCTATGCGTGTTGTGGCCAAAAATGAGCCAGAACCGTGTGCTCCTAATATGCTAGATGTGAAGGGGTCCTAAAAGTGAAATTGGTGTGTTTACACAAGAACAATGAGGCCCCATTTAACTCTGTGCATTTCTGATGGCACAGAAAACACACTTTGCCACGCACTTTGGAAACATGCATCGGACTTGTTAATGGCACCCAAAGCAAACAAAGCAGGCTTGCGTCTGCCATGCGACAAACAAGCTGCAAGCGCAAAAAAGGGGCAATAAAAAACGTGCCCCACATACATGCAAGTGAATAGGCTGCCCTATGCGTGACAAGCAGAAGCGCTCCAAAAGGCTGCCGTACCCCCCCCCCCCCCAAAAAAAAAAAGCATGCAGGAACATGAGTTCCCACTATGTGAAGATGTGAATGGGGCCTGACAGCTTAGGATTCGTACCTCCGTCCACTCCCTCCTATATACTTGTATAAAGATGGCCATACATTATGCAATTTGATTATATATTCTCTAAACCAGGTGTGACGGAATCCAGCCCCCCCGACTGGGTATCTCCGTCAAGAAGCTGCTTCCTAAGCTCTGGAACATGAGACTCGTGAATCTGGCTATAGTTACCCCAATAACTCAACAGTACAAGTTTTGGCGTGAACCAGAATCAATCTGGGACAACCCATTCCCCTTAGCAGCCAATCCACATACACATATACATCCCATAATAATTTTATCTGAAGGCAGACAGAAAACAATAGAACAATGGGATGCAGGTACTTAACAATAACAAACCCCACCCCACTAGCAAGGGTCCATGAGACACTCCTGCATTTTTTTTTTTAGCAATCTTTTAAATTAAACCGTGTACCTTTATATATTCCCTGAGGGATATTGTCCAGAAATATTATTGTCCCAAGTCAAAGAGCCCCTCACTCTTTCAACACAAACCACACATATAGAAGTCAGGATAACCGGGGTATCACCAAATGAGTCTGGGGTGGTTGTACAGCGAGTCTGATTAGTGCAAACCCGACTGGGGTTCTTGGTCACCCCGTGCCCCTAATAGACACAGGGTGACTTACACATAAGAGGGGCTGGGGAAGCTGGACAAGGAGTCTCCCAACCTCCCTAAAGCAATCTGGGTTCCACAAGCCCCCCAACCAAAGTGACTCACACCAGGGCTTCCCAAACTTTTTTGGGCCGAGAACCACTTCTGAATAGTTATTTTTCGGGACCTGCTTGCTTGTAATTGAATATTGTAAAGCGCTACAGAATTTGATGGCACTATATAAATGCAAATAATAATAATGCATATTTTAAAAGGAGGGGGATGTTAAATTAAAAATATAATTTACTACTTTTCAATTTATTATTGAATACACTTGCCAGATGTTCTAAGTGAGGTGTCAGAAACCTATGGCATATAAGCGGAGTTGTAAGTAATCAGCACCCTCATAAACAATATAAGGCAGGCAGAGGACAGAAATCAACCGAACAGCAGGCTATATGGCACTCACCCTCCTTCCTCTCCCAGCTGTCCACAGTGAAAGTGAAGGTGAAGCCCCTGCACACCTAACCCAGAGTCTCCATGATGAAGAGCTCTATATGCTGGTCTTGGTGTCCTGGCTCTTCTCCATCAGATCCTCTACTCGGGTCACAGAAGCTGCCATGAACTCCTGACACCGCTGGGCCACCTGGTCCTCCTATGACACAGAGGCTGCCGTCGCTGCCCGCTATAGCTGAGAGAATAGCGCTACCAGCAGGACCGAGGAGCTGGCTCTGCACCCCATGAACATATCCTACATAACAGCCCAAATACGTACTCACTGATGCAAGTATCCTCCTCGTGGGAAAATGCAGACCAGCCTCCGTAAAACTGCATGGGCGGGGTCCTAAATCCATCGCGATTTGACTGCTCTGGCTCTCTGTAATTTGCGCGGGCTCGCACAGCACAATTTAAGCGGGCCCACTCAGTGATTTCCGGCTCAGCACGACCCACTTAAATGCAGGTCCCGACCCACAGTTTGGGATTTGCTGCTCTAAACAATTTCCTATAGATTTACAAGAACTATGGAATAGGAGGAAATGCCTGAAAAATCCATTTAATTTGTATCAAATCAGACAGGCTCTTTCACTACTTAGCTGATAGTAGATCTAAAGGAGATTGTAGATCTAAAGGAGATTGTATAGAGTATGGTCACCTTAAGGAAATAATTAGGAAAGCAGGTGGAAATAAAACAAGAGGTGGTATAGTAATGGGGGAGGTGTGGTCCAGACAGGTGAACACACCCTATCATATACTATTCTGTAATGCAGCAAGATAGTGCATGATGGGAGATGATCTACTGGCAGTGATGGAAAAAGGAAGCATTTTTTGCAAAACCCAAAGAGAAATGTGAAATTTTAAAGCCTCCGTGAATGAGGTAAGCACATTGGAAAAGGCTACCATTATGAAAAGTTAAAATCTGCTCTTTGTTTCCATATATCTTTTCAAATTCAATTTAAAAGAGTATCTGGTTTTATAACCCAGGCCCATCTAAACATGATGGGATATACAACAGGTCTCACTAGCAGAGCTTGTCAGTATTCTTCTAATTACTATTATTGTAGCATTGACAATTCCACTTCCAGAGCAGGGCTTTTTGGAAGTGGAATGTTTTTACAATTTGGAAATTGTCTGTTGGAATTGAATTCAAAATGTTTGTAGACCAAGTGAATAATGACCATACAAACACTAGATTTAAATTGCAAATATAAACAGAATAAGGGTACCATGATATTTCTAGTGAATCAACATTGTCCCCTCTTGACCTGCTCCGATTCACCTTTTGCAACGTTACATCAATATTTAGGGTGTAGCACAGGTTTGCTCAACCTGTGGCCTGTAGGCCAGAGCCCTCTGATGTGGCCTGCAACCTTATGCTCTGGGATGGTGAGTCGGCAAGCCCTGAATGCAATCGGTGGGTTGCTGACCTGCCATCGTAGAGCATCAGAGTGCATGGGGGCAGCGCTGGCAGTGGAGGAAGCAGGAGACGCATAAGCTGATACCACCTGTGTAGCACTAGCTGCTGTCCCAGGTGGAATGCACTTCGCCTAGGACCTTTCTAGCAGCCTGGAGAGCTATACCAGCAGAAGCTGGGAGAGGAAAATGGGATTTTGGTAATACTATAAAATCTATTTATCTGATGTTCATTGACAAACATAGCTCTCCATTTTGTTGACCGCAGGGTTATACTGCCCCCTACAGGAGTAGGACACTAGGCAGAGAAAAAGCTTGAACACGCCTATGGGGCAGTCATTGTAGGGGTATACTCCCACTTCCTGCTATAGGTATTCCCATTTTGTAACAAGCATTGTGAGAAGGAAAAAAGCCCAACTCCATAGAGGGGCGGGTGCTGTGTCCATCAATGAGCATCAGAGAAATGGATTTTACGGTAAGACAAAAATCCAATTTTCTCTTTCATTCATTGATGGACACAGCTCTTCATCTTCTTGACCGTAGGGATGTCCCAAAGTAGTGTCAAACATGAGAGGTGGGAACAGGAGAAAAAAAAAAAACTTCCCCAAGGCTAAAGATAGCCAATCAGGTAACTTGGAGCTCAACTGTGAACTGGAGCGCACCTGAAAAAAAAACCGAGTCTTCTAAACAGCAGCCTGCAAAACTTTTCGGCCAAAAGAAACATCCACAGATGCCAACACCTCCACTTTATAAAACTTTGGGAAACTGTGTACAGACGACCAGGTAGCCACCTGCAACACTGACGCCTGATGACGGAAGGCTTAGGTGGCACTAAGCACCAGAGTAGAGTGCGCCTTGACAAGGAAAGGAGGAACTTGACCCTTAATAGAATAAGCCTGAACCGCAGTCTGTCGGATCCATCTGGAAATGGTGGCAGCAGAAGCAACCAGCCCCTTGTGAGGTCCATCCGTGAGGACAAATCGTGAGTCTGATTTCCTAAAAGACTCTGTAACTGCCAGATAAACCCTTATTGCCGAACCACATCCAGGGAGTGCAAGGCAATTTCCTTAGGATGCTTAGGCTTGGGACACAGGGAGGGCAACACAATGTCTTCATGCAGATGAAAGTCAGAGACCTTTGGAAGGAACGGCAGACATGGACACAGTACCACCTTATCCCTATGAACCACCAGGTAAGGTGAACAACAAGAAAACACCACCAGTTCAGACACCCTGAACGCCGAAGTAATGGCCACCTTCTGAGACAACGTAAGAAGGGGAATCTCCCGAATATTTTCAAAGGGAGGCTTCTGGAGAACTGACAACACCAAATTGAGATTCCACGGTGGCAATGGAGACCGCACTGGAGGAAGTGTCCCGTGCCCTAGAGAAAAGTACGCACCAAGGAGTGTTTGGCCAACGGGCGTTGAAGGAAAAAGCGCAAAGGCCAAGACCTGGCACTTGATGGTACTCAAGGCCAGGCACTGCTCAACCCCTCATTGGGAGGAAAGCCAAGATTGGAGCCATCAAAAAGAAACGAGGGTGAACCCAGAGGGATTACCACCACGCAATGTACGTCTTAATCTACTTCTAGGAAGATGGTAAATCTTCCAAGAAGTCGATTTCCTAGCTTTTTAACAGCGTAGGAATCACCGAGTCGAACAACACTCTGCCCTTCAGCACCTGGCTTTCAACAGCCAAGCCGTCAAAGCCAGCAACTGTAAAGCAGGGTAGATTGGCCCTTGGGACAGCAGATCTTCCCTGAGAGGGAGTCTCCAAGGAGCATCTGCGACCAGCCGTACCAGATCGGCGAGGCCAGTCTGGAGCCACTAGGATGACCGTAATCCCTTCTGCCTCGATCCTGCGTAGTAGTCTCGGCAGAAGCTGGAGAGGAGGAAAGGAGTATATCAGATGATACTGATTCCAAGGAGCCACTAAAACGTCTGTAGCAACTGCAAGAGCAGGGGTCAGGAACCTTTTTGGCTGAGAGAGAGCCATGAACACCACATATTTTCAAATGCAATTCCGTGAGAGCCATACACTATATTTCAGGGTCGAGAACCTTTATTTAATATTCATATTCATGGTTAAAACAGTTAACACAATATGTATGAAACTAAATACAAGTAAACATGTGCATTTTATGTAAGACCAACAATTTTAAAGTACAATAAGGCTCTGAATTATTTTTAATAACGTTGTCTGTCCACATTGTCATTTTCAGGGGTGTGAGGGTGGTACGAGATTGCAAATGTGCAGTGGACTCACTGCTCCACTTACCTGCCACCTCTAAAATCGATGTCCCCAGGCCTGCTCCTTGTGTGCTGGCTGTGTCTGGCTCTTCTGTTGCCTCGCCTTACCGGTGACTCCACTGATGCGGTCCACACACTCTGGGCCTTCAAATACATAAACATGAAACATTTGTGACGAATTGGCCAAATAAACACATAAACATGAAATATTCCTGGCAATGGGCATCGGTCACGAATATTTCATGTTTATGCATTTGAAGGCCCAGAGTGTGTGCAGACAGCATCAGTGGAGTCAGCACGCACGCAGTAAAGGAACCAGACACAGCCAGCACACAAGGAGCAAGCCCGGGGGCCTTGATTTTCGAGGTGGCAGGCAAGTGGAGCAGTTCAGCTGTAAAATTCTGTCAGCATGTCAGCCACATTGTCATTTTCAGGGGTGTGAGGGTGGTACGAGATGCAAACGTGCAGTGAGTGGACTCACTGCTCCAGTGATTCACCTCCCTGGCAGGCTGCTACTTCTAAAACTGATGCCCCCCCTCCCCCCCCGGCCTGCTCCTCGTGTCCTGGTAATGGCTCCTCTGACTGCTGCTTGCTGGGCTGGCATATGCTGCCTTGCCGCCTCACCGACCGACACTCTCACTGACTCTATCCAGTCAGTCCACGCCACGCCCAAGCCTGTCCCGTCCACGCGCACTCTAGGCCTGGGACGGGCTGGTGGTGCTTGGTGTATAGATGCGCACACTCTCCCTCTGCTGGCGTGACGTCATGCCGCTGTGCACGCCCTCCTCCGCCGGCCTGTTTGTAGAGGCAGCATCTTGCGGCGCCTGCACTGTTCTATGTCTGCCTTCTATCTGCGAGCCAGATGCAGCCATCAAACCCCTGTTTTTAACGCATAATGTTAGACAGTGCAATTCGGTTGGACGCTGGCTGGTTGGTAAGTTGTGACTGGAAATCTCTTCCTTTTTCTTGATCTGTGTCCGCCCTTCCAGTGCTCCTTACCATTAAGACCAGTCATAGGTGGAGGGGGGGGGGGTGACCACTTTTTGCATTATCGTTGATATCTATATTGAGCCAGGCAACGCACTGACACCTTTGCCGCCATTGTGCGTTGTGCTGGGTGTTCAGTGTGACCCTGTGCCTTTAAGGAGGGGTGGGCTCCCTCCAGTGACCTGTCCTCCATCAATACCATTAAATGCATGTGCTCTCATTGTAGAGACTCTTTAAGTTGTAGAGTTAGGGACTGCATATTACAGGGTGCCTTGCCGCGGCCTGCAGCTTACGCATGTATTTGCAAATGTGTGCAACCAAACCCCCTGTTTTTAACGCATACTGTTAGACAGTGCAATTCGGTTGGTCGCTGGCTGGTTGGTAAGTTGTGACTGGAAATCTCTTCGTTTTTCTTGATCAAAAGAGCCATGCCTGGCTCGCGAGCCATAGGTTCCCGACCCCTGGGCTAGAGGATCCCAAGACCGTGCTACAAACCTCAGAACCTTCCTGTTGGGGGGGGGGAGAGGCCAACAGTTCCACCTCTGGAGTACCCCACCGGAGACACAACTGATGAAGCCCCTCCGGATGAAGAGACCATTCTCCCTGGTCTAGCGCCTGTTGACTGAGATAGTCCGCTTGCCAATTTTCCACCTCTGGAATGTGCACAGCAGAGAGGGCTGAACAAATCTTTCTGCCCATCATAGAATGCCGGCTACTTCCCGAGCCGCCAGGACACTTCTTGTGCCCCCTTGGTGATTCATATAGGCCATGGCTGTGGCATTGTCCGATTGAATCTGCACCAGACACCCCTGGAGATGACTTGTCTAATGATCCAAAGTCTGATTGCTCGGAGCTCCAGGACATTGATCGGAAGCTCCAAAAAGGCAATCCCCCCCCCACGAATGGAAGATCAGACAAGGCCTTCTTAGAAGCCTGGTCCGCAGACCAGGATTTCTGCCAGATAAGATGCCGCAGGACCACTGCTGAGACAGACCGTCTAGAAAGCAGGGTAGCAGCATCCAAAGAGGCATCACAAACAAACTGTAGCCCTTGGACCAACTGATCCGCCAGCTCCACCAAGGCGGGGGGGGGGGGCTGCTTCTCCTCCAGGTCCTGGCGTAAAAGCTTAGCTCACTCAGTTTGCACCACCAGGGCAATAGTAATTCCCAGCCTAATTGCCGAACCAGCCACATATGGCAGGCCAGAGCCTCCACTCTCTTATTAGCTGGACTTGTAAAGCCTGGGGATTCCTGAACTGGAATGAAGGTAGCTCAATTTGATCTGGAAACCGGCGAGTCCACTACAGATGGAACCATGCACCTGTAACGCAGTAATCCTCATAAGGATACCGCACGCAAAAACGTTCCGCTCCCCCAGCACAGCAATGGCCGCAGGGAGCCCAGAGGACATCCCTGCCCTAGTCACCAACCCCCAAGGTGGCTGCTCAACCCCCCGTTGGTCATCAGGAAATCCTGGTCAGCAGCAACTTCAATCAGCCCCCGTTAAGAGCATGGGGCAACAGCCAGCTCATAACCTCACCCAGGGAGGGGCCCAAACACCCACAGTGACAGAAATTTTAGTGGGGCTGGGGGGGGGGGGGGGGAGATGGGAACCCAGGGGTCCGACCATCCCAAGGAGGGACCTACATCCACCCCAAAACCCTCCAGAGGTAGTGGTGGGAACAGCTACTTTCCACACCAGGAACAGGGTAGGCACCGTTCCAGACAGGACACCCCTCCATCGTAATGTGGGTGCTGTCGGCCAGGAGGAAACACTGCGACTCAGGCCGAAGCCAGTTGCTTTGTGCCCTTGCAAGACGTTTAACTCGCAGGCCAGCCCCCGTCCAGTGGGGCTATGTGCCGATCAGCATGGAGCTGCAGTCTGCATGCGCTCACTGGCCCGGACTGGGGGGACCCCAAGGATCTATATTATCCATTTCATCACCCAGTCCAGCACTTGACTGTAGCTCTTACAGGAACAAAATTATAAAAAGAAGAGGAAAAATTGCCAGGAACAAAGTTCCCAGCAAGAAACTAGGTCCTCACTCCTGACTAGGCAGAAAATAACTGAATACCTATAGCAGGAAGTTGGAGTATACCCCAGGGACTGCTCCATACGCGTATTCAAGCTTTTTCTCTGCCTAGTGTCCTGCTCCTGTAGAGACAGTATAACCCTATGGTCAAGAAGATGAAGAGCTATGTCCGTCAATGAATGAAAGAAAAAAAGGTAAGTGTATTAACCACTTGCCACCCACCCACCGTTAAATAATGGTAGAGTGGTGCAGCTCTCGTTTTGGGACAACATCATAGGACCGTGCCCCAGAACGACCGCGCTCGTGCCGTTTTCCTAGAACACAGTGCTAATCCGATCTTGATAAAGAGCCAATGACGCCGGTCACATGTAAATGCAGAAGTGCCGATCATCTGTCAGTGTGTGTGGCGAGGAGAGCCGATCTCTTCCTCAAAGGGATGACTAGGACAGGTAATCAGGGCACTGATCATCACCATCAGTGCCACCTAAGCAGTGCCCTTAAGTTCCGCCTTATGAGTGCAGCCTCCTCAGCGCACATCAGTGAAGGGGAAAAATTATTTATTTTCAAAATTTCCTGACAGAAACTAAGAAAAACTTTAAAAAAAAAAAAAAAAAACAAACAGTGGTGATTAAATACCACCAAAAGAAAGCTCTATTTGTGTGAAAAAAATGATAAAAATTTAATTTGGGTACAGCATTGCATGACCACGCAATTGTTATTCAAAGTATGACAGCGCTGAAAATTGGCCTAGGCAGGAAGGGGGTGAAAGTCCCAAGTAGTTAAACATCACATACATTGCACTTTTGCAATAGGCACACTAGGCAAAAAAAAAGGGTTCTTAGGCTGCTTTCACACTGATCCGGAGCTGCAGCGCACCGCACCTGCGGCTTTCCTGTGGGTTAACTGCACTGAGCCATAGACTTCTAGTATAACCTGCAGGTTTGGTGCGATTTATGAAAGTGCACCACACCAACAAGGTGTAAACAAGTCTATGGCAAAGTGCAGCTAACACAGGAAAGCCGCAGCCACAGGTAAACCTCAGAGCATAAACAGTCAACTGTTTTTTCATATGGCAAAATGTGTTTGCTTCTGCATTTGGAGTGCCGTTAATAATTAATGGAACTGAAAGTGCAACTAGTTTATTTTAGGTGTAGAACGGTGACCATACACTAAACAATCTGATTGAACAATCTTTGCACAATAGCCTTTAGATTTACCAAAACTATAGAATAGGAGGGCACACCATCTATCCAATCACTCTGTACCCAATCAGGCAGGCCCTTGCATTACAGAGTTGATGGTAAATCTAAAGGAGATTGTACAGATTGTATAGTGTATGGCCACTTTTATATACTTAAAAAAAACTAGTCATGCTTTCAGTCCCATGAATTGTCACTAGCACCCCAAATGCGGAAGCAAACACACATTTTGCATCGTATAAAAACGAGTGTCAAATGCTGCAAGCCACAACATGCCAAAATTTCCCACAAGCTACTTTGCTGGATGTAGGGAAGCCTATTGAAATCAGTGAAAGCTGAGTACTAGGCGCTATATACTGTAAAGCCCCATTTAGGAGTATATATGCAACAAAAGTACAAAGTTATAATCTCAACTCGACTGTGCTGCTGACCACATAGAACAATGAGGCTCTATTCACATCTGCGTGTTTCTGAAGAAAAAATGCACGCTTTGTCGCATATTTCAGAAATGTGCTCCAAATGCACAGGGTGTTTGCGTTCCCAATAAATGTTATTGGCACCCCAAGTATGGTTATCAGAAATGTTTGCCATGTGTTTTGTTGCACGACAAATGTGCTGCAAACGCACCAAAAAGTGAGGTAAAGAAACGCACCATGCTCCACTCAAAAAAAGGTTCTGGAGCTTCTTTAAAGCATTCATCATGCTTAGAGCAGTCCATTCAAGTGAATTGGCTGTCCTGTGCGCGATGAGCAGAAAAGTTCCATTACGCCCCCCCAAAAAGAACACAGATGTGAATAGGTTCCGATAGCCGAGTGTCTCCGTCCACTCCCTCCTATGTACATGAATAAAGGCAGCCACACACTATACAATCTGATTGTACAATTTCACTTAGATTTAACAAATTAGGGACCCAGCTATCTATCCATTTACTCTGTAGCCAATCAGGCAGGCCTTTTCACTATCAGGGGTGTCCAACCTGTGGGCCACATGCAGCCGGGCCCGTCTGAAGGAATGCTGGGGATGCCGTGCAAACATAAAAGCTGTGGCAGCTTACATCGCACGCGTGGAGTGATGCTGGGGCTTCAGTGCAAACATAGTTGATGGGTGCAGAGTGTGTGTATAAAGAGGTCATCTGGTAAGCTGGTTCCAGGGTCTTATTGGCTCTCATGTCCTAAATCTACATACCAAGAAGTGATGAAGCTTTCTTTGGAGCACAGCAAGGGCTAAGGTAAGGCCTTGTTCTAAAAATCAAAGAAAGCTTTTATTTTTCTGCAACCGAGGTACATTAATTGTATATTAGTACATAGGGGAGCTGGAACTTTGGGGAAAAAAAAAAAAGTGAACTTGGCCTCTAAGCAAAACTTACCCTGCCTATGCTGCATAATAAAGATGTGGAAGACTTTATGTACACCATCTAGGCCACAATACATATCCAGGGAAACCTATGATGACTGCATTCACACCCATGTGTTTTAAAAAAAATAAAAATAAAATAATGTCAGTGCAAATCAGTGCACCTAAATGTGCAAATCATCACACACTGATGAGCGCTTTTATGCAGGTGGACGTGCTATATGAGATGCATTACAATACATGTTAGACTGTGTGTTTGCGAACACCAAAAGTGGTTTGTATTGACAGCTATAGTTATTACAAAAAAAAAAAAAAACAGCACTCCTTTGTGTATGTACCTGCATGGCACGTATGACATGTAAATGTATTACCACTGAGTTATGAATTAGTACAGACAACGCAGGAAGTGATATCCAGGTTGCCCTTAGATTCCCACGATCACTATTCCTGACTGTAAGGAGATCACCAGAAAAGAAAAAAGAAAAGACCACTAGATACCATATTATCTTGTTAAACAACTTTGTTTTGCTGAACTCCAGGCTTAGCACATGAACATGTTCTTTCACCACATTTACATTCAGCAAGTGCTATCTGCGTAAAACATGGAAGTAAAAACAATCTGGTCCAGAAGAGACAAGTGCAAAACAACTGCCGAAATCTCAGTCTTCAAATAGTGCAGTGCATATAATTTATTAGTGATCGGGTGATCGGAGACGACTGTGAACTATTCTAATTAACCCCCCCCCCCCCCCCCATGATTTATACTTAAGAAAAGATCTGTGGGAAGAAAAAGAAAAATAAGAATTGCACTTTTTTTGTCCAGTTTTTCATTCTAGTTCCTTGTTGCGCTTTTTTTTTTTTTTTCAACTAAAAAAGTCTCTGAAAAATATGTACATTCATTACCCCCAGGAGGGAGAGCAGAAAGCTTTCTTTTGTTTGATAATGAAAACATTCTTGGTCCAAAGCAGCTTCTATCTGTTCTGTGGCTCTGCAGAAGTCACGGGGTTTACAAACCCAGCATATTCAGAGTTCCCATTATCATCCATTTCAGCGCTCACAAAATCGTTCTCCCACTCAAGGCCATTGGAGTCATCCGAGGCAGAGGCTCTTTGGCTTTCGGGCTTTCTGTCACCGTATTTTAAGGCTGCTCGGAGGATATCCTCTTCAGTCTTTGAGCGTTCCCGCATTGGAACTAGTCTGTTTATTCCTGGATGTGGTAGAATAAAAAAGAAATAGCTTAATAGAAAAAACATGCAAATATTCAGAACTTGAAAACAAAAACACAGATAACAGGGGGTCTGTTATTGAGCACTCCCTTTCATTCTTCAAAATAGGCTGTAGTTTACCTGAATGACTTCAATGACTGGTATGCAATCATAGGTCAGGACAGCTCTGCTCTAGGTAATCAGGTTCGAAGCAAGCAGTATTAGAAGTATCAAAACTCCTTAGAGGGGAGGGTGCTGTGTCCCTAAAGCTCAGAGAAATGGATTTTACGTATGCACCGACGACCAAGTGGCCGCCTTGCAAACTTGCGATATTGATGCTTGATGACGGCCCAAAAAGTACTCTGCACCCGAGTAGAATGCGCCGTGACAGTAAAAGGAGGAACCCGACCTTTAACCACTTGACGACCGCCCACTGCAGATTTACTGCGGCAGGCGTCCGCTCCTGGGCAAACCGACGTAGTACTACGCCGCTCGCTCAGGAGACTCTAGGGAGAAGTTCCTGTCAGTCTCTTGCATCACTTCCTCTCTAACCTCATCACTTCCTGTCTGTGTGTACTATCTGAGAGAAGTCAGGTCACCACCTTGTGGACCATATTGAAAGGAGTGCGATCTTTTTATCCCAACACACCCACTGCTAGGAGGATCCAGGACCACCCGGGTGCGGACGGATGGGACCCCAGCTGGATACCTGCCTATAAGCCTATTTGACCCACTTACGGTACGGTATTGGGGGTCAACATCTTCTGGTGAGTGTGCATTCTTACACCATATTTCACGTGCACGGAGGGTGACACCACTACTGCACACATTTTGGAAGATCCCCCCACCATCCCTGACACAAGAGGAGTTTCTTCTTGGCGTTTTGACAGCACCACCACTTTTTTGGATTTCTTTGGACATTTTTTGCAATATGGACACATAGCATCATTACCCTATTGTTTTAAGCTTAATTTTTATGCTCCATGTTTATGCATCACTTTATTATATATCCACCAATTGGGCATACGTTTTTTCGCTGCATCAATTTCAGGAGCACTGTATGTGTTCTTCTATGAGTATTGCACAGATATTTATTGATTCACTGCCATATTGCACTGTATATAAGCACTTTATATTGATTTGGGGAAGCACAACAGATGATGCACTATATATGATTTATATATTTGATATGTGATATAGCATAACCCATTTGCTCATTGAATTTTCTCACGATCATCAATTACATTGGTTTAGCCACTAGGCTAATAACCATTCACCCCCACATCACATTCTTATTTATTCTATTTGTTTTGGAGACATGCGCGGTTGGTAATATTTTTATTACTTTTATTTCATCCTTACCACTGTGGGTTGTCTACAGCAGCAGTCCCCCCTTTTTTCTATACACCTATTTATTTTTGGCACGAGTGTTCAACACATTATATACATTAAAAGCAGCGACTGTAAAGCAGGATGGTAGATCAGCCCTTGGGACAACTGGTCTTCTCTGAGAGGAAGCCCCCCAAGAGACGTTTAGAGCCACAAGAATGATCGGAAGATCCTCGCCCTTGATTCCTCACAGGAATTGTGGAAGAAGCCTGAGCTGAGGATGATACTGGCCTTACCGTGGTCCTTGGACGCCTGCGGAGTCTGCCAGATTAACCTGTGACCTTGTCACGAACCTCGGTATCCTCCTGTGGAGCCGATCCTGCCAAAGGAGCTGCATATAGGACTGTGCAAACAGAACTGTCTTGAAGGTGGAAACCACCAGACAGAACCTGTATGCAAATCGGGAGAGAGAGAATTGTCTGTGTGACAGCAGCGTGTGAACCACAGCCTGTGGTCCCAGAGGAAGGACCACCCTGGTCAGAATTAAAATCAGACCTAGGTAAATAAATTCCCAGGACAGGGGAGCCTTAGGTACTTCTGACATCACCTGAACGTTTGCAGGAATTAAATCTGCACAAGGAGACTCAGGACCTGAAAAGGACCAAAAAAAAAAAAAAAGAATCATTTTGTGGATCCTTTTGACGCTCACGAAAGAGGTCCACGGGACCAGAAACCAATAATGGGGGAGGACAGTCCTTCACGCTGAAGGGGTATTGTCTGCGGGTCCGGAAAAGCTAGCTCTAGGCTTACCAGACCAAGGTTGCTTTGAACCTCCTTGGGAAGATTTCAAAGATCTATTTCCCTTATTTGCAGTCCCGGAAGCACAAAATAATTTTCTATGGGCTGAGAAGGAGGACCCCGTCTGAGACGAGGCTCCTTCCCTTTCTTGGATTGTGGCAGGAAGGTACTCTTCCCCCTGTGATACCCTTAATGAGGTCATCCAGGGTAGCCCCAAACAGGCAATCGCCTTGAAAGGGCAGATCAAAGAGAGCTTTTTTAGAGGCTTGGTCTGCGGACCAATTCTTAAGCCACAGAATGCGCCTAATCACCATCGCTGAAACAAAGTTTTGACAGCACAGGAGCTGTATCCAAAGCTGCATCACAAAAAAAAAACTGCAGTCTATGGACCAACTGGTCTGCTAAATCAACATAAGCAGAGGGAACCTGCTAATTCCCCAGACCCTGGCGCAAAAGCTTGGCCCATTCAGTTCGGGTTTGAAACACCAGGGTTGAGGCAAAGGCTGGCCGCTATGCCGAACCAGCCATAGTAAACATTCTGCGTGCCACAGCCTCCGCTTTCCCGTCAGCTGAGTCCTTAAAAGGATGGGGATTCCTCTACTGGGGTTGCTTTATTCATCCTGGAAACAGGAGGGTCCACCACTGGTTGACTAGTCCACTTCCTCAAAGGGTAACGTACAGCAAAACGTTTGGGGACTACAAAGGGTAACAATGGTTGTTCCCATTCTTTACAGGAAAACCTGTCAAAATAAGTCACATAAGGAAACACCTTTGGAGTGCGAGATGACTTACGCGTACCTAACGACATAGCCACGTCCGTGGCTAAATCAGCCGCATCCTCTATTTTTAAAGTCTCATGCACTGCAGTGATAAGAGCGTCTACCAGCTTTTTCATTCACTGCTGCGACCATGGAGGAATCATCCTCACTATCGGATGGATCTGGGGGTGGGATATTAAGCCCCCAGGGACGAGCCGCGTCCATGGTGGCATCAGGCTCAGAATCAGATGAGACAGACTGAGCAGGGGAATGCGGGGGGACGCTTCCTCCTTTGCCCACAAGCCCCTTCCACCCGGGACACTAAGAACTGCTACACCGCTTTCAGTGCAACAATGGGAAGCTGGGGCTCTGAAGCACCTAATACCTCCATGAGGGGGTCAGTGGGGGAAGGTGTGACCCTGAAACTCCAAAGGGAAAGGAAGACCTTGTAGTAAAAAAACAATCTTTTGGCACCACTAAAGGATCCCCCCCAAGGATCAGGGTACCTCATCAGCAGAGAGAGCGAGATAACAGGGACCCCCAAGGACTCACCCTAACGAGTGGAGGAACACAGAGAATTCAGACACAGCAACACCATGGACGCCATCCCTTTTCATATGTCTCAGGCACAGGAAGAGGAAACTGACGAGGAAGAAGAGGAGCTTCGGCATCCCCGCGAGGCTTTGGTCGTCTCCAGCGTCTCCTGGACTAAGAGAAAATGGCTGCCACGACATCAGGCTACACAAACATGACCGCCAGCCGGAGACCAGTCAGACCAAGGGAAAATTGCCGCCATTACATCATCGGACTTCTCCAACATGGCCGCCGGCAGCTACAGACGCTGAAACATGCTGCCAGGATCTTTCTTGCACCCTCGGTAACGCTGCACTCTCTGCAAGGGGACCCCCCCTGAAGGTACTGTACTCCACAGATAGGATACACGTTAGGGGAGACTCCGCTGCGCACTCTGCACTGGGACCCCCACCGGACTCCAGGTCCAGACAGGGGGGAAAGGAAGTGGGGGAATCCCAGCTCACTGAGGGATTTTAGAATGGGAGGAGGGAACCTGCAGGCAGATCCGACCATCCCTGGAGGTTACCCACGTCCACCCCAAAAAAACGCCAAAAGGGGAGGGGGGGGGGGACTGTACTTACTCTTCTATGATGCGGTAACGCTCCAGACAGAATCCTCGCCACCAAAGTAGGGGAGCTGTTGGCCAAGAGACTGCTGCGACTCAGACCCACGCTCGGTTGTATGTGACCCGGCGAGACGTTTAACCTGTGGGCCAGCCTCTGATAGTGGAGCTATGT
The DNA here is from genome assembly GCF_965119305.1 of Pelophylax lessonae. Lineage (NCBI taxonomy): Eukaryota > Metazoa > Chordata > Amphibia > Anura > Ranidae > Pelophylax > Pelophylax lessonae. The sequence goes on along the minus strand of NC_138768.1, from coordinate 615,805,073 downwards.
CGCTGCCGACCTAGCGCGTAGCTGTGGTCTTCACGCGCTCGCTGGCTGGGCTGGGGGGACCACTGGATCTAGATTATCCAGCCCGTCGCCCAGCCCAGCAGTTGATTGTAGATATCCCAAGGAAGAAAACAGAAAAGCTGTAAGGAAGGAGAAAAATTGCTAGGACCAGAGATCCCAGCCGGGAGCATAAGTCCTTACTCCTGACTAGACAGATTAAAACTGATTACCTAGATCAGAGAGGTGGGTTATATACCAGCTGAGGACCGCCCATGGGCATAGCCAGGTGTTTTTTGTTCTGCCTAGTCCTACTCCTGGAGCAGGCAATATACCCCAGTAAGTATGATTTATGGAGCGCTGTGTCCATTGATGAACGAAAAAGAAATGTAAATTTATTTTATCAGGATTTTATGTGATAGACCAACACAAAGTGGCCCATAATTGTGAAGTAAAAGGAAAATTATACATGGTTTTCAAAGTTTTTTTTACAAATAAATATGTGAAAAGTGTGGCGTGCATTTGTATTCAGCCCCTTTAGGCTTCTTTCACACGGTCCGCCTCCACAGGCGGATCCGTGTTGCTCAGCGGGGATCGATCCGCGATCCCCGCTGAGCCGGGCGGATGACAGCTCCGTCTCCGCTTGCAGAGCGGAGAGGGAGGTGTCTCAGCACCCGTTGCCTTCTATGGGGGATCGGAGGAGAGCGGACCGCTTGTCCGCTCTCATCAGATCCGCTCCGCTCCGATTACTGAACGGATGGAAAAATAGGGTTTCCATCCGTCCAGATTTCAGCTCAGGATCGTATGCGGATGGCAGCGGGTGTCAGCGGAGGTGACCTCCGCTGACACCCGCTGCCCCATAGAGCTGCATGGAGGATCCGATCAGATCCGCCTAAAAAACTGACAGGCGGATCTGATCGGACCGCCCGTGTGAAAGAGCCCTTACTCTGATACCACTAACTAAAATCTAGTGGAACCAATTGCCTTCAGAAGTCACCTAATTAGAAAAAAACAGAGTCCATCTGTGTGTCATTCAATCTCAGTATAACTACAGCTGTGCTGTGAAGGTTTGTAAGAGAGCCTTAGTGAACAAACAACATCATGAAGGCCAAGGAACACACCAAACAGGTCAGGGATAAAGTTGTGGAGAAGTTTAAGTAAGGTTTCACACTACTGTGCAGATCACATGCAATCTTTGTGCAATGCCCATTGAACTCGCATTGAATTTGCACGAAAAAAGGCGCAGGAACCTTTTTTTCCCCTGCCCTGGAATCAAATCGCAAGGGTGTTCTAACACCCATGTGACCAGATTCCTGTCTGAATTCACAGTTCACACTGCGACCCACGAACCAATCTGGGGGTGTCATTAACTTTGTATTGACACCTGCAGCAGTTCGCAGAGGGCAGTGTGAACTGCCAGCGGGGGAGATGCGATACGGGGGCACACACTAGAATAGTGCTGGTTACAGCATTGCAGTAGTGTGAACCCAGGCTAAAGCAGGGTTAGGTTATAAAAAAAAAATATCCCCAGCTTTGAACATCTCACGGAGCACTGTTCAATCCATCATATGAAAATGGAAAGAGTATGGCACAACTGCAAACCTACCAAGACATGGCTGTCCAGCTAAACTGGCAGGTCAGGCAAGGAGAGCATTAATCAGAAGCAGCTAGGAGGCCCATGGTAACTCTGGAGGAGCTGCAGAGATCCACAGCTCAGGTAGGAGAATCTGTCCTCAGGACAACTATTAGTCATGCACTCCACAAATCTGGCCTTTATGGTAGAGTGGCAAGAATAAAGCCATTGTTGAAAGAAAGCCATAAGATGTCCCGTTTTCAGTTTGCAAGAAGCCTTGTGGGGGACACAGAAAACATGTGGAAGAAGGTGCTCTGGTCAGTCAGAGGAGACCAAAATTTAACTTTTTGGCCTAAAAGCAAAACGCTATGTGTGGCAGAAAAATAACACTGCACATCACCCTGAACACATCATCCCCACCATGAAACATGGTGGTGGGAGCATCAGGTTGTGGGGATACTTTTCTTCAGCGGGGACAGGGAAGCTGGTCAGAGTTGATGGGAAGATGGATGGAGCCAAATACAGGGCAATCTTAGAAGAAAACCTGTTAGGGTCTGCAAAAGATTTGAGACTGGGGTGGAGGGTCACCTTCCAGCAGGACAACGACCCTAAACATATAGCCAGAGCTACAATAAAATTGTTTAGATACAAGCTTATTCAGGTGTTAAAATGGCCCAGTCAAAGTCCAGACCTAATACCAATTGAGAATCTGTGGCAAGAGCTTGAGCTATTTTGCAAAGAAGAATGGGCAAAAATGTCACTCTAGATGTGCTAAGCTGGTAGAGACATACCCAAAAAGAATTGCAGCAGTAATTGCAGCAAAATGTGGTTCTACAAAGTATTGACTCAGGGGGGCTCAATACAAATGTACACCACAATTTTAACATTTTTTAAAAAATAATTTTGAAAACCATTCATCATTTTCCTTCCAAAATTCACAATTATGTGCCACTTTGTGTTGGCCTATCACATAACATCCCAATAAAATACATTTACGTTTTTGGTTGTAACATGACAAAATGTGGAAAATTTCAAGGGGTATACTTTTTCAAGGCATTGTATATAAATACACAGATAAAATTCATATATGCGATCTGTATTTCTGCCCATCCGGTTTTGAGATTTACACAGCTCCGCCACACTGCACACTCCATTTTGGCAGGGAAGAGATCTTATTTTTTCCTAAAGCAGTTCAGTAACACAGGTCTCCTCCCCACCCCGTGCATGGACAGTGAAAGGAGAAGCAGTAAACTAATGTGCTCATCTGTCACTCTGCTCTCCTCCTCTCAGTATGTGCCTTGCACTGCAGCAAAACTAAATTAGCTTCTTGTGTGCTCTTCAAGTGCTGTCTGCCATTAAATAATACATTTAAATATAGCTTAACCCCTTCACGCCTGAGGCCGGGTTCACACTGCTCAGACATGAAAGTCCTTCCAATCCGACTTTGCCCTGCAACATCGGTCAGACATTGGTAGGACTTTAATGAACAGGATCCGACTTGAGGAGTGCAACTTTGGTCTGGTATGGATTTGGTTGTTTTTTTTTTTCTCAATACATTTTGCAGTGCTAACATTGCCTCTGAGCACAAGTCGCATGTCACAAATCGGATCAGTTCAGATGTTGATCAGACCTGGATACAAATTACATAAATTTCTATGGGCTGAAATCAGACAGAAGTCTGACCAAAGTAGTGCAGGAACCTTTTCCAAAGTCGGACCGACAAAAGTCAGAGCAGTTAAGACAGCTCTCATAGGGAAAAATTGGATTTTTGCAAGAACTTACCATAAAATCCTTTTCTCTGAGTCCTATGATAGACGCAGCTCTTCACTATTGGGTTATGCGCCATCTACAGGAGTAGACTAGGCAGTGAAAACCTTTCACTCAACACACCTATAGGGGCTGTCCCTCACGACATAACCCCAGACACACTGTGGTCTAAAAATCAGTTTTGTAGCAAGCAGTGAAAAGACAGAACCAACCCCATCTTAGAGGGGTGGGAGATGTGTCCGTCAAAGGACTCCGGGAAAAGGATTTTACGGTAAGTTCTTACAAAAATCAAATTTTCTCTATCGTCCTTTGACAGACACAGCTCTCAATGCTTCTTCACTATTGGGACGTACCAAAGCAGTGTAGGCATGAGGGGTGGGAAAACACAACCAACTGTTAACGTACATCCAAGGCTAAAAAACGTAGCCACCTGGGCGACAAAAAAAGCTCAACCCAAACCAACAGGAGCTTACCCCCAAACAAAAAAATCACCCCCTTAAAGCGAAAACCAAGTGTCTTTGTCAAACAGCAGCCTGCATGACCTTGCGGCCCAAGGAAGCATCCGAGGATGCCAACAAATCAACCTTGTAGAATTTTGTAAAAGTGTGCACAGACAGCCAAGTCGCTGCTTTGCACACCTGAGCAACAGAAGCCTAATGGCGAGAAGCCCAAGAGGCACTCAGCACTCAAGTAGAATACGCCCTCACAGGGAAAGGAGGAACCTGACCTCTTAATGAATTGGCCTGAACAACCGTTTGCCTGATCCATTTTGATATGGTCGCAGCAGACGCAGCCGAACCCTTACGATATCCCTCAGGTAGGACAAACAAGGAATCAGATGTCAGAAAAGACTCCGTGGCTGACAGGTAAACCCTGATCGCCCGAACCACATCCAGCGAATGCAAAGTAAATTCCTTGGGATGCTTGGGCTTAGCACAGAGCGAAGGCAAAACAATATCTTCATTGAGGTGGAAAGCAGACACAACCTTAGGAAGAAAAGACTGATTAGGTCTTAAAACAAACAACCAAATAAGGTGAATGGCAGGACAGAGCCGCCAACTCAGACACTCTGCCAGCAGAAGCAATAGTCACCAAAAAAGGCAACCTTCTGAGACAACAAAAGGCAGCGATAACTCCCTAATATTTTAAAAAGAGGGGCTGTTGAAGAACTGAAACCACCAAATTCAGATCCCACGGCGGCAAAGGGGATCTCCTCAGCGGAGGCAGGTGACGCGCCCCTTAAATAAAAGTGCGGATCAAGAAATTAGACGCCAGGGGAGGTTGGAAGTAAATGGCTAAGACCGACACCAGACCTTTAATCGTACCTAAAGCCAAGCATTGCTCAACTCCCTTCTGCAAGAAGGCTAAGACCCAAGCCACTGAAAACAAGCGAGGATGCAATTTTTGTGACTCACACCAGGCAATATACAGTTATACACCTTCCAAGTACTATGATAAATCTTCCTGGAAGTAGCCTTCCTAGCTCTCAACAAGGTAGGAATCACAGAATCAGAGAGGCCTCTGTCTCTCAACACCTGGCCTTCAACAGCCACGCCGTTAAAGCCAGCGACCGCAAAGCAGGATGGAAGATCGACCCTTGAGACAGCAGATCCTCTCTCAGAGGCAGCCGCCAGGGAGGCTCGATGACCATCTTTACCAGGTCTGTGCACCAAGACCAGCGAGGCCAGTCTGGGGCCACCAGAATCACCTGCACCTGTTCCACCTGGAATGTGAACAGCGGAGAGAGTCGGAACATGTGCCTCGGCCCAAATCAGGATCCCGGCCACTTCCCTGGCCACCCGGACACTCTTGGTGCCCTCCTTTCTGGGCACTGTGAACAGGTTTAAATAAAAAAAACCCTCAAAATCATTCCTGCTGAGGAACAGGCACAATCACTCCCCGTGCAAGGAGAGTCTGCACTGCCTCCCTGAGATTCTTCAATTGATCCGTAGACAGACTGAGATTAGATGGAAAGAACCTGTCTGCTGGGCGAGACCGATAATCGATCTTCTACCCTGAACGAATTAGTTTGTGAACCCATTTGTCCCAATCAGAGAAGTCCAGGGTTCTTGAAAGTAACGCAGACGCCCCCCCCCCCCACCCAGAATCGGGTGAGGACGTCCCTTCATGTAGAAAAGGATTTGTTTGCTGAACCGGACCGGCTAGTCTTGGGCTTATGGGTGGTCTATGGAACTACTGAAAGTATGGGTGGTTGCCGTCATCCCTAAATAATAGAACAGAATTGTGTTGGTTCCTCAAACAAAAAAAAAAAAAAAAAAAAAGGGGATTGTGTAGGCAAAAACATGGGGCTTACCCCACCAAGCCTTCCTGTTTCCTCCAGAGGCTCTGAATGGTTTTACCATTTGCACATGCCCTTGCGGCACAAAAAAAGCACCTGTAAGCTGTGAAAGAGTGTCCCCTCTTACTGCGAGGTGCCTTGCCTTTGAGGTTTGGGGGTAGCAGAGAACTCTTACCCCCGTTAGGCCCTTGATTAACTCATCCAAGGAGTCCCCAAACAGGCGTTCACCCAAAAATGGGAGATCAGTTAAGGCCTTCTTAGAAGCCTGGTCCACCAACCAGCTCCGCAGCCACACCATGCGGCGTATGTCAATCCCCACTGCTGACACTCGGGCAACCAGAGGAGCCGCAGCACACAGGTACACCAGGGCCTGGGCCATCTGGTCTGTGAGCTCATCAGAGCCGAGGGGGGGAACTGTCTCAGCGGTCAAGTTACCCCCTAAGCACTGCAACCCATTCTATAACTGTCTGAGAAACCAGGACGGAGGCGAATACAGGTTTAAGTATCGAGCCCGCCAGCAAATGCAGGCAGCGGGATAGGGATTCCACCCATCAGTCCACGGGTCCGTAAACACCGGGGAGACTTTTTCTGGAAACAGGGTGATCCACCTTATTTGAGACTGAGTCAGCAAAGGGATAACGGCGTTTAAAGCGCTTTTGCACCACTAGCACGTGCCTAATGCGGCATTGCTCATTCACCATATCGTGAAAGTCTTCGGGACAAGGGAACACCTGACCAGACTTCTGGGCTTTTGCGGGAGACAAAAACTACCTGCTGACTGACTGTGTGGGCTCATCATCCATTTTCAATGTGTCCCTTACTGAAAGAATCAGTGTTTCCATCTTAGTGCATTCCCGCGCTGCAGCCGAGGACAACATATCCTTCTGACCATCTGACTGCGAGGACAGGAATTCCTCAGGGATGGGATTTCCCATGGCGACCATATCAGGCTCTGAATCAGAGGACTGAGAAGGCAGTGGCCGTGTCTGGGTAGCGACATGTTTTATCACACAGTCCACCTATGACGCCAGATTTTTCAAAGCTGCAGACCGAGACATGAGAGACTGCGTTTCCGATGATCCGGCATGCGCACTAAGTCTAAGGGGGAATTTTTACCTTGGGACTCCATTTTGCGAGTTTTAGAAAAAAAAGAGTGCACTGCCCCTTTAAATCGCAATTGCGGTCCACACCACTATACCGCGCTGCATCCGGAGTCCCCCTTAAAGGCTGGCAGGAGCAAAAGTATGCCCGAGGAATACCCAAAGGAACAAAACCCCTTACTTTATCACCTCTGAGAAGCAGCTGCTCTGTAGTGTAATCTCCAGCATGAAAACGTCTGACAGGAAGCGACATATCATCACTAGAGGCTGCACACTGCCTGTGTAGCCTCAGGCTACAATAAAATGGTGAATGAAACAGGACTGAGAATATTAGGCATGTGGCTACTATCTCTCAATCACCCCGCGCTCAAGTAGTAATTAAAATATAACAATTAAAATATACAATATGTGTTCATATAAATATAATAATCAATGTTAGCTGCTGCCTTAATCAAAATGCAAAACAAAGATGTGAAAGCTTTCTCTCCCCCTCCCAAAATTCTCCATTTTGTGTTCAAAGCTTCCAGATCATCTCTTAACAAACCTGTCTGACCGGGAAGTGTACGGTCATGGTATTGGGTTTACACCCAAGAGCTGGATTTTGAAACATTTTCCCTCTTGATCGGCCGGGACGTGGATCCATCTTGAGAAAAGATATCTTTAAAAGGCTTATTTTATCATATGTTTGGCGAGTGTGCATTGCCTTAGGGGGTCATGAGGTGCGGTGGAAGTTTCAATAATTACATCTTCACTCAGTGGTGATTGGCCATCCCTCCTTTTTTGAACTTTTTATAGTGCATGAACTGTTTGCATACTTACCAGTGCATATTATTGCATAATATTTACTAGCGCTGCTTATGTGTTTGACTTAACTGTCTGGATGGACACCTGAGGAGTATTACACATCTTTGTTTTACAATAAAATGGTGCCAATAGTAAAGTATAGGAAGCTTAGGGAAAATGGCTGCTTCTCTTACACAGAGAGCGCCTATGCCCACACTTAAATTGGCGCTGCCATGCGGTCAGGACCCAGGCATGAGGCCACCACGGTAATTCACCTAAAGGGACACCTCAGGACAAGGTAACATTAACCCCCCCCCCCCCCCAGGCGTCAGAGGCTGACTATAGCGCCCCCAGCGGGAGCAAGGAGGGCAGGGCCTGTCCTGCTAGGCCTGGGTGATCTTTCAGAGAAACACAGCCCTATTATCCCCAGGAGTGGGCCCACATCTCCCCCCCAGAGGTCTGTTTCGGGGACACGGGGGGGCGATGCATCACTCACCATACCATGGAACGGGTGGGCTCCGCTCTGAAGCAGCTCGCCTCCCACCCTGAGTGGGGGTGCTGCCAGCCGAAAGAGGTACGCTGCGACTCAGAGCGTTCCAGGTCGATGCATCTCGGTGAGGCATCCGCTCGCAGACTCGTCCCCACCCACCAGGGCTCCCTCATGGCGAGGCCTGGGCGGACCACAACCTGCTCACGCTCGTTGGCCAGGCTGGGAGATCATAAGGATCTAGATTATCCAGTACGAAACCTCAGCTGCTGCTTGTAGTTCACCAGGAGGATCCCCCTGACACTAGCTAGCTATAGTGAGTAAAGATAAATAAATAAACTTAAAAATAAAAAAAACTGAGACCAGAGCCCCAGCGGTAAACCTAGGTCCTACTCTTTAACTAGGCAGCAAGAAACTGATTTGAGAGCACAGTGTGTCTGGGGTTATGCCGTGAGGGACAGCCCCTATAGGCGTGTCGAGTGAAAAGTTTTCACTGCTTAGTCTACTCCTGTAGATGGCGCATAACCCAATAGTGAAAAAGCATTGGGAGCTGCGTCTGTCAAAGGACGATAGAGAAAATAGATTTTTACATGTCATGCGACTTGTCCTCTCAAAGTCGTCATTATTGCCGCACCAGTGTAAAATGGGCCTAAGGGAAAAAAAAATCTTAATGCCCATTTTTGTAACTTTGACATGTGTTAGTAAACCCATATAGATCACAACTACTTTGTGCATCCAGGTGGATTATACTGCGTTTTTTTTCAGGACAAATTGGGCTTATATTTGGTGGTGAAAGGTAATGGATTTCTCCTGATTTTTTATTTTATTATCAAAGAAATCTGGCCAAAAAATTGTAAAAAAATTATTTAAAAATATATTTAATATTAAATAACAATATTTCTTGCTACTACTATAACCTTCCACCAAAGAAAACCCCAAATTAAAATTCTCCTGCTCCCAGAAATCGCAGCGATACCACAAATGTGGCTAAAAAAAATCCTGTCCAAAAAGTGTATTGCCCATGACCTTTGACCCTGACCCAAACACTAACCCTGACAATGACCTAGATCAGGTATTTTTATGCATTTCATTTTTTTATTATTACATTTTTTTTTCCGCACACTTTTTTCTCTGCATGGAGAGAGAGCATGCAAACCCAGCACAAAGGGATATGCGCAAATATGTGGCCCCATGGAAAAAAGCCCAGTCCAGTGGGGCCGCATATTTGTGTACACTTGGCGTGAAGGGGGGTAAAAAAACAAAACAAAAAAAAAACAAACATTAATGAATACAGAGCTGCATTGATGTGCCATTTAGATTTACCTGGATTTCAGCTTTAACCTAAGCCTGGGATAAACTTGATCAATTTAAACTTTGCATATGAGGAAAATCTGCACAAATAAAGGCAGTCTTCAATAAAAAAAAAAACACACTGCAAAGTGAGCAAGCTTTTTCTGGGATACAGGTAGCTAAAGTTATGTACAAATTTTGACTCACCCCGTCACCTCACAACCTCTATTTGGGCCTTTAATGTGATTGGCAGCTTAACGGACCAGGGAGTCTCAGAAGGTGGCAGTGCAACCTTTTTATAGTAAACCTCAAATTTGCATATAAAAATTATTGATAAACATACTTTACCCAAAGCACCTAACTGTAAAAGGAAATTATAGGCATGTAACTATATACAGTACATTCCCAAAAAATCAAATTTGTACTTTTTTTGGTTTTTAACCTAGCAGTCACATGACAGCAAAGCCCTTCCCCGTGTTGAATCCTCAGATTGTGGGGAGTGGGTCAGTGTTGTAAGAGGGTGGGCTGTTAGTGACATCTAACATAGTGGGGATGTGCTTGCCTTGCTGTGTATGTTGCTGTCCAGTAGCATGCCCCTTCTGTTCTCCAGGCTGTAAGTGCGATCATACATATCAGAAAATTACTTTCCCCATCTGTGTATGTATTCCGCTGCCCAGGCCCGTACTGGCAGCAGCGCCATAAGGCTGGCTGTGATTGGCTAATTACTCATTGCCATTGTCACCACATTCTTACAGCAGAGGCGCTGAGCACAATCCTATAATAGTACAGACACGCTTGCATGTTGTGCATATACATGGTGTACCTATATCTCTATCAGTTAGAAAGAGTTAGATGCAAACTGACCACGCCGGCACAGATCCACTTCTGTGCTTAGCATGATCAGTTTGGAACAGCAATGGAGAGGGACTGGCAGGATCAGCAGATATTTGTACCCAAAGACACATATTGTAAGATAAAAGACTTCTGTGCATGACAAAAACATACCCAATAAACACATAGTATATGTCCTAATATTTTAAGTAGAACATGCTCTTTAAAGTAGTTCTAAACCCTAAATATTTTTTTTAACCTAATGCACTCCTTGCATTAAAGGCAGAAAATGTTTAGGCATCAGTATTTGCCCCTCACCTCCCTTATACTTACCTGAGCCCTCATTCGATCCAGCGCTGTGCACATCCTCCTCACTTCTGGGTTTCGCAGGCTTTACTGTGGAAGCAAGAGCCATTGGCTCCCACTGCTGTCAATTAATGCCAGTGTCTAGGGAATGGGGGGCGGGGCTGGGTTCTGCTGTCTGTGTCAATGGACGCAAGCAGCAGCGCTCAGTATGGAGCCCACATGGTAAGCAGCATACTACTGGGGGCACTCACCAGAGAGGGGGAGCAAAGAGCACCAGCTGGGAACCCGAGAAGAGGAGGTTTGTGGCTGCTCTGTGCAGTTCTATTGTACAGAACAGGTAAGTATAGACATTTTTTTTTTTTAAATCCTTTACAAACTCTTTCAGATGCTTGTATAGCTGGATCTAGTAATTGTGTTTTTCTTAAAGGCAACCTCTACTTATGCATGCTCTCAGCTTGTACAGGCTACTCTTCCCAAGTTAGGTACATACGAGGGGTGATCAAGTCAAACCGGGACTTTTCAGTTTGTATATTAAAAGAACAAATTTCAAGGAATGGAAATTGCATTTATTTTTCTACATACTCCCCGGCTACATTTATGCACTTATCCCAGTGTTTAACCAATGCCTGGAAAGCTTTGGTATAGAAAGATTTGTCAGTATGCCTGAACCATCCTAGGGTAGTCTGCTTAAATTCATCAGTGCTGAAATGCTGACCTCCAAGGAACTCTTTTAGGCATCCAAACAGGTGGAAAAGGCAAAGTCTGGGCTGTAAGGAGGATATGGCAATACCTCCCAGCTGAGCTGAGGTAATGTGTGGTGAGCAGTATGAGCTTATGTGTTGTCCTGGAGAAACAGGATGCCCATAGTGTTCCTGGCCTTCCCTGTCAAAACGCTTTTTCAACGCAGTGCAGACTTCAACTCTTCTGTGCAGGTCAAAACCAGAAAGTACCCAGCGTGCGCTAATTTTTTAGAAAATGCAAATGTTTGAATGATTGATTGTGTTCACTTTTTCCACAGACAGATTTGTCTCTTGTGCAATTTCACAGCAGGTTATACGTCGATTATGCAGAATCAGGCGTTCCACACGCTGAGTGTTCACAGGAATGACTGATGTGGGTTGGGAATTACCACAGCCAGACTCGTCCCTGACGGACATACGCCCATCTTTGGAACGTTTACACTATTTAAATGTCTTACTTCGGCTGATCACCGTACTGTGCGTGAAGTCTGTAGATATCTGTGGATTTTATGCCTTTGTTCATGTAACGGAGCCACCGACCCACACTGTGTTGTGGGCTTCCGTTAGTATATGGCTTCCTCCAGTATGAACATATATAGATATTCCAGCCACCCTACATACAAAACTAGCCTGACAACTTAGCTTGTATGTGTCTGAAAACATCAACCCACTTTATTGAACAAAAACAGACTTTTATACACTTGAGAAGTATGAACAATGACCCGAATATTTACCCAAAATATCACACAATGGTTAGATAACGAGGTACAGCTGACTCATGGCTAATCCCATCTAGACAAGGTTATCATTCACATGCTAATTAACTCAGCGCACTTAAACCAGCTGGGATGTCAAAACTGCCTGGCAACAAAGCTAAAACAAAATACAAAATTACACATTGTAAAATAAGGGGTTCTGTTTTTATACTTAGGATAGACAATGGCAAAAGACCCCAGTATTAGTCTGTCCGTCAGTTACAGACTTCATGGCAATGGTCTACAACAGTCTATAGGTCTCACAGTGTAAAGTGGGATTTAATCTTCATAGTCCTGAGATATATTGTTGATAATTATTACTGTCCTCTGAGTAATCCAAACCATATTCTGTATCCATTAAGTCCATCATTTCCTTGGCCACCCTGTGCCCCTAATAGACACAGGGTGACTTACACATAAGAGGAGCCTAGGGGGCAGAGAGAGGGATTCCCAACCTCTCTAAGGTAAGCTGGGTTCCACAGGACCTCCAACCAAAGTGACTACCGTCACAGTTGACAAGAAAGGTCATCATGCTGTTCCATGAACGCACTAACACTGCTGTCTGTCATCTTGATTAACAATCTCTAGACTGGCCCAGAAAGTGTGTGCCACCTATCAGTAATAGGACACACTTATTACTGCGTGTGGTACCGCCATGCTAGCATCCCTTTTTATACCTGTAAAATTGAAGGTCCCGGCTTCGCCTGAACACCCCTCATATACACTTTTCAAAGCTCAAAAGAAGTTGAGCAACTTGTAAATGAACAAACTAATCAATACTTCTGTCATAATGCCCAAAATACACATGCACTTCGCATTTTAAAAAACGTTGTTTAGCTATGACAGTTCAATCTTTCCACAAGTGAGGACCAATAAAAATGACCATGTCAGAGCCACAATTCATTACATTTTAGAATGTTCATGTAGCACAGCCATGAATTTCATGACCTGATTATTGTTATATAGGATTTATATAGCGCCGAGAGTTTACGCAGTGCTTTACAACTTGAGGGTAGACAGTACAAATACAATACACTTTAATACAGTAGGAATCAGAGGGACCTGCTAGTTAGAGCTTACCTGATCTCAGAAGACCTCAATGCACATGAAAGAGTGCAGCTAATTTTATTCCTCTACTTCTGTAAATGGAGTGTGATTTTTACTTAAGCAGCTCAGTGTTATTACTTTAAATTGGGCTGCATCAGTAAAATTACCTACCAGAATGCAAGGCACAAAAAAGGAGCATATTATATTCTAAATAATAATAGCTCACCTTCTTCATCTTCCCACTCAAGGTCCAGTGAGGTGTTGTCATCATTCCCACTTGTTGACTTTGTTCTAGTTGTTAAATCACAACTACTCTCTGTATTAGGGGTGAGGAGATTTGCATCGGATGATAACCCTGATTGAAAAGCATAATTTGGAAGCATTGAACATCCAGTACATTTTAATGCCTACTTCCCATTCTCAAATCTTAAAACACCTTCGCCACTCAAAGAAATTATATTTAGCCCAAGCGAAGTAAAATAAATTAGAAAAAAATAAAGCAGTTGTTTCAAGCTGAAGCTATCTCACGCTTTAGTGCTATAAAATATGAGTCATATATATAGTGCACTGGTGCAGTGTCATGTTTTAACAGGAAGGGGCCATCCCGAATTTGTTCCCACAAAGTTGGGAGCATGAAATCGTCCAAAATTACTTGGTATGCTGACCCTTAAGAGTTCCCTTCACTGGAACTAAGGGGCCACGCCCAACCCCTGAAAAACAAGCCCACACCATAATGCCCCTCCACCAAATTATTTGGACCAGTGTACAAAGCAGGGTCCAAAAAGACATGGATGAGCAAGTTTGGGGTGGAGGAACTTGACTGGCCTGCCCTCAACCCAATAGAACACCTTTGGGATGAAATAAGAGTGGAGACTGCGAGCCAGGCCTTCCCATCCACATCAGTGCCTGACCTCACAAATGCACTTCTGGAAGAATGCAGAAACATTCCCATAGACACGCTCCTAAACCTTGTGGACAGCCTTCCCAGAAGAGTTGAAGCTGCTACAGCTGAAAAGGGTGGGCCAACTCAATATTTAACCCTACAGACTAAGACTGGGATGGCATTAAAATTCATGTGCGTGTAAAGGCAGGCATTCCAATACTTTTTCCAATACAGTTTATATGCAAGGCTATCCTGCCTGGCTCCACCAAGGGCCAAGCTCTGTGTCACATCTGCACCCCAGCAACAGCTAGTGTTCCTAGCCACATTTCCTGTAAGTATCCCTATTGATCCCAGGTGTTCCTTATACCAGAGAGTATTCCTAGTGATCCCCAGTGTTTCATGTACTAAAAGTATTCCTAGAAATCCCACAGCATTCCTAGAGGGGATTCTTTGCACCTCTAGAGACCCTGCATCCTTCTGCTCCTGCAACTTTTAACCCTGTGCACTCCAGCCGCATCTAGTATTCCTACTTCAGTGTATTCCCCGTGCACCCCAGTTGAATCCAGAATTCCCATTCCAGTGTGTTCCCTGTGCACTCCAGCCACAGCCAGCATTTCTACTCCAATCTGTTCTCTGTGAACCCCAGCAGCATCTAGCATTCTAATCCATTGTGTTCCCTACACACTGGTATTCCTGCTTCTTTGTGTTTCCCCTGCACTACAACTGCATGGGCATTCCTACTCCAGTGTGTTCCCGATGCACTGCAGCACTTCCAGAGACTCTCACACCTGTGTTTGTGTGTTGTCAACACCCCAGTACACCCAGACACTCACCCCTGTGCACTTGTGTCACCCTAGTGCTACAAGAGACCCTTAGGTCTATGTTCTTAGCATCCCAATGCTGCAAGATAGACTTCTATACTCCTGCCTTTACATAATTCCAACACCTTTGTGCTTTTAGATACCCTTGCACTCATACTTTCTGGTAAGTCCTGTATTCCTATGCTGCAATAAACGTCTGCACTCCAGCCTTTCTGTAGTTCAAACACCTCAGTGCTTCTACATACCTTTGAAACTTGTCAAACCTTGCAGGGTGCTCTTGCAAATGGCAGGCACTCTTTAGATTGCACCTCAAACACAACGCCATCAAACATACAGGCTGCACAGTGGATCTGGAATTCTTAGCCATTTGTAAAATCAGCAGTGCAAGTACGTTTCCAATTATACACCAGTAGGACCAATACTGCAGATTCAAGATGTAATTTAAAGGGTAACTGTACCATACATGCCCCCATGAATCACCCCAAGCATTCACATACTCTAAGTACATTTAATTGAATAACATTAATAGTACTGCGATGGCTATCTATGGCACAAAAAGGTTACAGCAGAGTCTCACAGTGTCATCTGAATATTTGATCCTTGAGGTATATATGGTGCAGTAAGTCAGAAGGTTTATCCATCTTAGTGCATTCTATGCATTAGGATAAAATGCCTTCTGTGTGCAGCAGCTTCCCTCACACCCCTAATACTTAACTGAGCCTCTCTCTGTCCAGCGATGTCCACGAGTGTCTCAGCCGTCCGAGATTCTCTTTCCTGATTGGCTGAGACACAGGAGCAGTGCCATTGGCTATCGCTGCTGTCAAAGTCAACTAGTCAATCAGGAGAGAGAGTGGTGAGGCCAGGTCATGGCTCTGTGTCTGAAAGGACACAGGGAGCCGTGACTTGGCTCGGTTGCCCCCATAGCAAGCACAGGGAGGGGCCAGGATCACAGAAGAGGGACCCGAGAAGAGGAGGATCCAGGCTGCTCTGTGCAAATCCACTGCAACAGAGCAGGTAAGAAAATATCTGTAATTTTTTATAGGGAAAAAAAAAAAAGCGACTTTACAATCACTTAAAAAAAAAAAAAAATCTGCAGCACCCTTTTAAAATGTCCTGCAACACCAAATACTTAAGTGGTCACCATGCCAAATACATTGAGGCGGTAAAGAAGCTTTACCATTCAGAGATTTGGCTGGGAGCTTTAGAGACTGCTGCAGGTATGTGCACCTCTAAGTTTCTCTTTGTGTATTGATCACAGAGTCTCAAAGTGCATAAAGAATGCATACGCTTTTCTATTTAAAAAAAAAAAAAAAAAAAAAAAGTTTTTTTTAATTAGGCTGCATTCACATGTCAGTGTATAATCGCGTTCCGCCCGCGATTCGGAGATTTATTGCAAATCGCGGGACGCCTAGCGTTGCCCGTTGATTTGCAATAGCCCCCCAAACGCCGAGCGATGTTGCCGCGATTTACGCCAGCCGAATCGCGGCAACATCGCGCAAACAAAATCGCGGGACGCAATACGCTCCAAAGAAGCTCTTGTACTTTTTTGGAGCGTATTGCGTCCCGCGATTTTGTTTGCGCGATGTTGCCGCGATTCGGCGGGCGTAAATCGCATCAACATCGCTGACCACTGGCAATTAGAGCCGGTGCAAATAGTAGTGGTAGGAATCAGATTCCTGGTGCAGATCTCTGTGGCTAGGTGCTGGCCTCAGGCCCCGTTCACTATAATGACAGGTCGCCAGCGGGCGCAGCTGTTTGCGGCTCTCTGCACAGCCAGCGATTACCTGTGTGTATTCAGCAGCGATTACCACAGGTAATTACTGCCTTTGTAGAGAGCCCCGAACAGCTGCGGCTGCTGGCGGCCTGTAAAATATGGTGAACGGGGCCAGCCCCCACACCTAGCCACAAGCAGGTACTGCCACTACAATTTGCACCAGCCTTCTTAATCACCAGTGTGAATGCAGCCTAAATGCTGCTCATTTTTGTATCCGTAAATATCCCTAGAAAACAAAGATTTTACAAAAAAACTTACTGCTATTTCTGACAGCTTCATATTGAGACCTTACACTCTGCAAATATGATTCGAAATCTTCTGGTACAGAGCTGTAAACAAAAACAAAAAGATATATTAAAAGACTGGGTTAGATGGCTGAGCTTGCCACATTGCTTTCAAGTAAATGTTCTTGGGAACAGCAACAAGAAGTAGGCAAGAGGAGAAAGGGGTAAAACAATTTCCCTAGCTGTCTTCCAATGGCACTTTATTTCCAATGATAAGCACTGCTGCTATTACTATACGAAATATTAGGTGTAAGCATAGGTCAGAAGGGTGAGAAAGAAAAACCCACAATGAAAGCTCAGCCTGCATTCCATGCATGTTTCCTGCTCTGCGTACAAAACACACAGGGCGTGCTCCCTGCCGTGGGTGTCAATATGTTTCTAACGACCTACGCTACTGTTGTCCAGCAATGTTGTATATATTATACACACACATATATATATATATATATATATATATATATATATATATATATATATATATATATATATATATACACACACACACACACTTTTTTTTAGATGTCTTTACCAAGAGGAAGACAGGATCTAAGTTGAACCAGGCCTGCTTTGCTCTAGCATGGCCCCTGTACCACAGACATTATACTGACATGAGAACTTCCCTGCTACAGTGATGTGCCACCAAGTGCTCTTCACAGTACTTTATAGCACTGTCCGATGCCCTGAAACTGATTAGCTTTAAAGGTAGAAGTTCAGCAAAAACTCTAAATCTACTTGCAGCCGAATTCTAAAGCTAAACTATCTATCCCTGTAAAGCAAAAATCGCTATACATACCTTTTCTGCAGCAGCTCCGGTCCCATGCTGAGTGGTCAGCGGCAGCTTCTCTGTGAATGTGTGTGCAGGAGAGGCAGTCGACAACGGAAGTCCCATAGTAACTCTATGGGTGACATAACTTCCCAGTCGTTGTCAGTTCTCTACTGCACAGAGACCTGACTGGAACGGCTTCAGAAAAGGTATTTATAGAGATTTTTGCTTTACAAGTTTGGATAGATTTGTTTTAGAATGTGGTTTGCGAGTAGATTTAGAGTTCGTTTTTGGCTGAACTTCTACTTTAAGGTTTAGCTCTGGGCTACAGTGGTCACAGACAGACAAGTGAATCCAACTCCTTCCCCCATCGGACCCACAGGTCTAACAAACATGTCCTGTAGTAAACTACTATCCAGTTTTAGAATGCACATGCATATCAAGTGATGAATAGTAGTAAATTGTTGTTTTTATTTTTTAAATACCCCTATCTAGTAATATATGCTAAAATTTTAAAGTACCTGTCACCATTTTTTGTAGCTTGAGCTCGCTGTTTTATCCACTGCTGCCGATGTTGCTGTAAGACAGAAATATAAAGTATTACTATAACTGTATGGATGAACAGGGCAATTCCACTTAATTGATAGAAGGTGCATGCATTTATTTTTTCTCTTTCAGTCAGTTAGCGTTTTGCCAACCCACTGGGTCGCCTCCCTATTGTTCCTAAGAAACAGCAGACGGGTGGCAAAAGATAGTGAAAGAATTTTTAGCGTTTAGGCATTGGTTGATCCTTGTACGTATAATCTCTCCTGAAGTACAGGCTTTTTCACATCCTAATTTCTTTTGTCTCTACATGGACCCCAATACTACAGAAATGCTTTTGTGAACAAGGTTGCATTACTGAGTAGAAACTGACTGTTCTGTGAGCATTCGCAAGCAAAAGAAACCAGAAAATGGGAAGTTGGGCCAATTATAGGAGACCTTAGTGATTGTAAAACTGTTCTACTTTCAGCTAAATATCAGGCCACCGTGAGGGGTGCCTCCTGGGGCAGGCATTTATGGATGGGGAGGGGAAGCTGGTGGACTAGTTTTCCCTGTGCTGCCTTCTTTACTTCCTTTCTCTTCTTCCCTCCCCTAATTTATTCCTCATCTTTCCCTGCCTCCCTTTCCTTACCTGTTTTTTCTCTTTCCGCGTCCTTTTCCCTTTACCCCCCACACCCCCTCCCTTTTTCATCTTTCTGTACTTGAATTAGTATCTGGGTTTTACCATGTATGTCGGGGGGGGGGGGGACTCCTTTATTGTTTTAGAATACCTGCCTATTATTGATGTTATTTTGACAATGGAGGTAACAACCTTCTGTTGTCTGAAGTGCACAATTTAGTTTTAATAAATGGTTTATGGAGAAAAAAAAAAAAAGAAAGCAGAAAATGGACAAGGTGCAGATGAGGACGAGTTAAAGGATTGAAACCTACGTGTATATTGTTTATATGTGTCCTGTGTGTGTCTGAATGAACTCAGCCATCTTCGATGATGCATTACGGGTCCTTACAACTAAGTTCTTTTTTGAGATCTTCATTTGCAAAAGGAATCCATTACATGGAAATTCACAGAATGTACAATGTATGTCTGATACAGAAATTGTTTTTCATGTTGTATTAGAGCTAACATTATTTAGGTGAAAGATAGGAAATATTTCAATATACTTACAAATGTTTTAACTTCTAAGGTGATATACTTTGATTTGTTGAGCACAGATTAGATATCAGATGATGGTACTGAAATGGAAATAACTCATTCAACCAGAAGCTTTTTTCTTTTAAACATCTTCCTCATCTTTTTGTTCTTGCACATCTCATGGGAATGTATCATTGCCAACACTGACAATGTCTTGTGGAGATGCAGCATTTCCTGATTATGTGTTTCTTACAGACTGACTGTTACCTTAAATCAATTCACCACCAAGCTTAATTTCCTTTCAAATGTTAAATATTTTACTGGAAATTCTTCACATACAGCTCAGTAAAGAGCCTGCTAGCAAATGAGGCAATCAATACAATAAATGACTCAGGAATCAGATGTCTCTGATCTTCTAAGTAACAGAAATCCCTTAAATTAAATAATGCATCAAAGTGTAAGAAACTCAGTTAAAATAGTTTTCCATCTTACATACTCTGAGATAAAATATTAAAAAGGTGATGTCCACATGCTTATCCCTGGCAATGACTTGCCAAAGTTCTCTCTTCCATTAAGGCATGTTTTTTTCTACTCTGGGCTATTCTCTACAATCCAAATGATGATTCCACTGATAAGATAATAAATGTAGGAATTCATTCCATTTAAAACTGAACAATGGACTATCTCCAAATAACTCTTTACTGGTGTGATTTTCCAGAATCTGGAACAAATGAAAATCCAACAGGAAGAATAAAACCTCTCATGATGGCTGTAGCAGGTAGGTGGACCATCAAACACAAGAGATCCCTTTGCTGTAGTCCCCAAAAATAATAGAAGGTGGTATGTACTTCGCTTTAGGCGTCTTGACCCTCTAAAACCCTATAATGTATTTACATACATGTTATTTATAAGTTCTTGTAATGAACTGAGAAAACACAAGGTGAAACTACCTACACTTTACCTTGATATTCACACTCATATAGATTAGATATTTGAATATATAGAGGCCAATCTATTTACCTGGTATTGCAACAGTAAATCCATCATCCTAGGCTTTCTTTACAAAGGCCACAAGTTAGACGAGCCTTCTTTAAAAAGGAAGTAATGGAGTGGATTCCCTAAAGAGAAATAGGCTGTTCATTTTGGAAGGGAAGTGGCATTTTGCAAAGGGATTTTCCCCTCAATCTCAGTGAATGTGGTGATGTTTCACTTTGCAAAGACAATTCAACTACATACAAAGAAACAAAAACTGAATTTTTGATTTCAAATGATGCAAGTCAGCAGTGTTTCACCTCATTCACTAAGCTCTAAGGAAAAGTCCTTTGCATAGTGCAATTTCCCTTACAAAGTAAACAGCCTATTTGCCTTTAGTAAATCAACCCCAATAAGTTGGATGTATCCTCTTATTATGTGTATGACAGGGCCTGTGTACATTTGTAAAATAGCACACTGGTAATGCACTAGGCTCGTGTGCCCTCCAAAGGTTTATCATTCAAAACAAAACATACAGCCAAATGGATACTCACAAAAATAAATGTATGCAGGTGCTGTATGACACTAAATCTTAATCCAGTGTGGGAATAGCGTGGCCAAACACACCGTAATGCTGCACTGGCAAACTTGCGTGTTTTGGGGTATGCACTCCCTTCTTCAGAACTCTGGAGGGGATGCATCCCCTGAAACATGTCAGCTTGTCAGCGCAGCGTTACATTTTTTTGGCCACGCTATTCCCACACTTGATTGAGATTAGGTGTCATATAGCACCTGTATACATTTATTTTTGCGCATATCCTTTTGGCTGGAAGTTTTTGTTTCACCTAATAAACCTTCAGTAATGAATTAGGCGTGTGCACCCTCCTGTGTGCACTTTTACAGTAGTCTACTAGATTCCCCGATCTGGGGAGGGCAGCACTGATGAAGCATACCTAAATGCTGTTATTCCATTTGCTTTTTATGATCCACTGCACAAGTAGACTCTGAGACAGAACTCTATTCTCTGGAAGTGTTTACATGTTTTGTGCCTGAGTATATTTGTGTTAGAACTGCTTTTCTTTCCATATCAGTTAATAGAGAAGCAAAAGCAGCAGAAGCAGTTTAGGTTTAAATCAGAAGCACTTACAATCTTGCTCTGAAAAATCTCTGGAGCATCTTCGGATTTTTGCATTCAGGTTTTGAATGCAAGCTTTACACCTGAAAACATACTGCATTTGCCAGTCTAAGGCCTCATTCACATGGATGCCGAGACCTATATACCATCAATGGGCCATTTATTTATGTGGCTAGAACTTCCAGGTGCTGCATGCAGAAAGCATATGTAAGTCTATGGGGACACAGCAGTTGCATAAACACCTCTATTTCTCCTAGGTTGACAGGCATGTGCATGAGCAGCCCCAGACAGTGTGCTTTCAGCCTGCTAAATTAGAATGAGCAGTTGTGCCCTTGCAGCTGCTCAAGCCCACTGATAGGCATGCCCTGAATGTACACGGTCTGGGGCTACTCACCCACACAAGCAGCTACATCCATGTAGATGTACATAGGCTGCCTGCACGCAGCTTCTCGAGGCTCCAGAAGCATAAACAAAAAGCCTTTTTACAGTGTACAGGCCTCTGTGTAAATGATGCATAAACAAGTTCATAAACTGTCCTGTTTATTCTATGAAATAAAAATTTAATAAATTTTGTATGAAATTAATAAGCTAGAATATATTTTGTTTTACATATAAAAGCTCCTAATAGTCACTATAGATCATCACTCCAAAAGGTGGTAAAAATAGGGGTGGGAACAATGAAAAGACAAGTTCACTCCAAAAGTGCTATATTTGTTCAAGCTGTTCTCATTAGCATTTCAACTTAAAGCGGAGTTCCACCCTGAAAAACATATTTTAGCTAAAAATACCCCCGGGACAGTCAGGGCTAGTGCATTTCAGTAACGATGGTCCCTGAACTGTCCCGTTTCACTTACCTTTTAGAAGAAATACTTACCTTGAAAATGTCTTGTCCAGCGCTGCCATCTCAGGTGTGGGCAGCTGAAGCCGGAGCGTCCTGTTTGGTGTCCTCTTCGGTGACGTCGGAGTCCCAGAATGCCCTGCAGGCGCGTCATCCCTGCACAGCTTCTGGGCATGCCCAGAAGCTGTTTAGCAGGGAATGACGCACCTGCACTGGAAGTGACGAGCAGGGCTGGTGCAGGCGCATTGACTCCTGGGAGCGATGACGCTCATCTCCCAGGTGTCCATGCAAGCAGGAAGAGACAGCGTGGGCCGCCCGCAGGGGAAGGAAGAGGAAGGAAGGTAAGTATATTTTCTTTAAAAACAAGGTAAGTAATGCAAAAAAAAAATTTAAACTATCCAATTCTTTTTCAGGAAAAAAAAGAAAGCGGATGGTGAAAAGTTGTTTGAGGCCGGAACTCCGCTTTAACCTGTTCCGCCGCTTCCCAGATCTTCTACTCCATATTTACATTAGAGATCAGAAGGATGCCAAGTCACTACTGGGAGGAGGGAACAGGGCAAGCTGAACAAATGACTTTAACCATTTGCATACCGGGCCATTTCTGGCACTCCGCTCCTACATGTAAAAATTATATTTTTTTTGCTACAAAAATTACTCAGAACCCCCAAACGTTATATATTTATTTTTAGCAGAGACCCTGGGGAATAAAAATGGCGGTCATTGCAACTTTTTATGTCAGGCGGTATTTGCACAGAATTTTTTCAAACGCTTTTTTTGGAAAAATAAGTTTTATGAATTAAAAAAAACAAAACACTAAAGTTAGCACAATTTTTTGTATAATGTGAAAGATGTTACGCCGAGTAAATAGATACCCAACATGTCACACTTTAAAATTGCACACACACTTGTGGAATGACGCCAAACTTCGGTACTTAAAAATCTCCATAGGCAACTCTTTAACATTTTTTACAGGTTACCAGTTTAGAGTTACAGAGGAGGTCTTGGGATAGAACTGTTGTTCTCCCTGTAAAGTTCGTGGTGATAACTCACATTATTGGATTGAACGCTGTTTACATATGTGTCCGCGACGTACGCATGCTTTAGCTTCTGCATGCAAGCACGCGGGGACGGGAGCACTTGCATTTTTTTATTATTATTGTTTATTTTTACATTTTCCCTTTCATTTTTTTTTATCACTTTTATTCCTATTAGAAGGAATGTAAACATCCCTTGTAATAGGAATAGTGCATGACAGGTCCCCTTTATGGAGAGATCTGGGGTCAATAAGACCTCAGATCTCTCTCCTACAGGCTGAAAAGCCTGAAATAAGAAAAAAAAACAAAAAAAAACAAACACATCTCGGCTATCCAGCCGAGATCATGGCAGTATAGACAACTGCCAGGCCGGGCGTGACGTCATAACATTGCGCCCGGGCCTCTGAGAGACAGAGACTGCCAGGGACCATCTGGTCCTCGGCAGTCTCTATGGTGTACTTACGCGGCCGGCGGATTCCTGCGGGGGCGAGGCGGTAGAAGCACCCCTGCCAGTAAGAAGGATCAAGCGGCTGAAAAGCCGCTATGATTGTTCTTACAATGCAGGGAATCGCCAGCTAAAAAAAATTATATCTGAATGATGCCTGCTCTACAGTGCCTGCAGCTAGAGGTCAGTGTAGGCTTATTTTTTTTTCACTGGTTTGTTAAAACTGAACACCAAATTAAACAAATATTTCTACATATAAGAACTGTGTCTTGGTGCCATGTGCGTATTTATCCTAAATCTGTGCAGCAACCCTGCATTAAACTAATGCTACAGCTGTGGCCAAAGGTTTTGAGAATTACACAAAATGGGATTTTTAAATTACCGTAAAATCCATTTCTCTGATGTTCATTGACAGACACAGTTCCTGTTATTCTTGACCATTGGGTTATACTGCCCCCACAGGAGTAGGACACTAGGCAGAAAACTTCTGGCTACACCCATGGGCAGTCCCAGGGAGTATACTCCCTCTCTCAGCTATAGTCACTGTTAAAAGCAGTGTCAGGAGAATTATAACTCCACAAAAAAGTGGGTGCTGTGTCCGCCAATGAACATCAGAGAAATAGATTTTACGATAAGTCAAAAACGCAGTTTTCGCTTTGGTTCCTTAACGGACACAGCTCCTGTCATTCTTGACCATTGGGATGTCCCAAAAGCAGTCTTAAACATAAGGGGTGGAAAACAGCAAAACATTCCCAGGGCTAAACAGCCAACCAGGCAAAAGGGGCTCTACCAAAACAACTGGAGCCCACCTGAAGAAAACAATACACCCTCAAAGAGGATCAGGTCCTCTTAAACAACAGCCTGCAAAACATTGCAGCCAAAAGGAAACATCCGCAGATGCCAACACATCCACTTTATAAAACTTTGTAAAAGTGTGCACCGACAACCAGGTGGTCTGCCTTGCAAACCTGCGTCACTGACGCTTGATGAACCCCCGTTTGTCTGATCCATCTGGAAATGGTCGCAGAGGAAGCGGACAACCCTTTGCGAGGTCCACCCGTGAGCACAAATAGAGAGTCTAACTTCCTGAAAGACTCCGTAGCTACAAGGTACACCCTAATTGCCCAGACAACATCCAAGGTATGCAAGGCAATTTCCTTCGGATGTTTGGGCCTGGGACACAGGGAAGGCAACACAATGTCTGCATTCAAATGAAAGTCAGAGACCACGTTAGGAAGGAATGACCGACAGGGGCGAAGCACCACCTTATCCCTGTGAATCGCCAGTTCTGACACCCTCTTCTGGGACAGCATAAGCAGGGGAATTGCCTGAATATTTTCAAAAGGGAAGCTTCTGTAGAGCTGAAAACACCAAATTAGGATCCCAAGGTGGCAACGGAGCCCGCATTGGAGAAATCAAATGTCGGGCACTCTAAAGAAAAGTACCCACCGGGGAGTGTGTGGCCAAAGGTCGTTGGAAAAAGACCGCCAAGGCCGATACCTGGCCCTTGATGGTACTCCAGGCCAATTTCTGTTTAACCCCCTGTTGAAGGAAGGTTAAGATCCGAGCCACCGTGAAGAAGCGAGGATGAACCCAAAGAGACTCACACCACGCAATATACGTCTTCCACGTACGATGGTAAATCTTCCTTGAAGTAGATTTCCTAGCTTTTAATAGTATAGGAATCACCGACTCAGATAAACCTCTATCCTTTAGCACCTGGCGCTCAACAGCCAAGACGTCAAAGCCAGCGACTGTAAAGCAGGATGGAAGATTGATCCTTGGAACAGTAGATCCTCCCTGAGAGGAAGCTTCAAAGGAACCTCGGCAACCAACCGCAACAGATCGCCGTACCAAGCCCAGCGAGGCCAGTCCGGAGCCACTAAGATTACCGGAATCCCTTCTGCCTAGATCCTGCGTACAAGTCTGGGCAGAAGCTTGAGAGGAGGGAAGGAGTAAATCAGATGATACTGACCCCACGGGGCCACCAGTGCATCTGTGGCGTCCGACACAGGGTCCCTTGACCAAGCCATGGCACTTCTCGTCCCACCTTCGTGATTGACATAAGCCACAGCTGTGGCATTGCCCGATTAAATGCGCACAGGGCAGCCCTGAAGACGTCCAATGATCCAGACACAATCTGATCGCTCTGAGCTTCCAGGACATTGATTGGTATTCTGGACAATTCCAGCGTCTATATTCCCTGAGCAGAAAGCTTGCCCAAGATGCCCCCTCCAGCCGGACAGGCTGGCATCCGTGGTGACCACTGTCCAATACAAGGGTTGCAAGGATTTTCCCAGCTGAAGAGCAAAGCCACCATATCATTGACTTCTTTGTTTCCCTACTCAGCCGGATCTGATTGTTCAGAGACTGCGGAGTCTTGTTCCATTTAATCAGAATTTTCATTTTGTAGGGACCTCGTATGGAACTGCGCAAAGGGAACCGCCTCGAAGGTAGATACCATGAGGCCCAGCACCCGCATGCAAGTCCAGAGGGATGACCATTTGTTGGACAGCAGGAGGCGAATTGCAGAGGACTGGGGTAAAATCATTTTCTCAGATGAATCCCTGTTCCGACTGTTTAGGGCATCCAGGGAAAAAAACTTGTCCGGAGAAGAAAAGGTGAGCACTACCATCAGTCCTAGGTCATGCCAACAGTAAAGCATCCCGAGACCATTCTTGTGTGGGGTTACTTCTCACACAAGGGAGTGGGCTCACTAACAATTTTGCCTTAGAACATCCTCCGAGAGCAACCATCCAAGAACAGTTTGGTGAAGAACAATGTCTTTTCCAGCATGATGGAGCACCTTGTCATAAGGCAAAAGTGATAACCAGGTGGCTTGGGGAACAAAATATCAAAATTTTGGGTCCATGGCCAGAAAACTCCCCAGACCTTAATCCCACTGAGAACGTGGTCAATTCTCAAGAGGCGGGTGAACAAAGAAACCCCACAAATTCTGACAAACTCCAAGCATTGAATATGCGAGAATGCGCTGCCATCAGTCAGTATGTGACCCAGAAGTTGATTGACAGCATGCCAGGGCCAATTGAAGAGGTCTTAAAAAAGAAGGAACAACACTGCAAATATTGACTCTTTGCATAAACTTCATGTAATTGTCAATAAAAGCCTTTGTCACTCACGAAATGCTTGTAATTTAACTTCAGTATACCATAGTAACATCTGAAAAAAAGATCTGAACACTGAAGCCGCAGACTTTTTGAAAATGTATACAGGTCCTTCTCAAAAAATTAGCATATTGTGATAAAGTTCATTATTTACTGTAATGTACTGATAAACATTAGACTTTCATATATTTTAGATTCATTACACACAACTGAAGTAGTGCAAGCCTTTTATTGTTTTTAATATTGATGATTTTGGCAAACAGCTCATGAAAAACCAGAATTTCTATCTCAAAAAATTAGCATATTTCATCCGACCAATAAAAAAAAAAAAAAGCTGTTTTTAATACAAAAAAAGTCAACCTTCAAATAATTATGTTCAGTTATGCACTCAATACTTGGTCGGGAATCCTTTTGCAGAAATGACTGCTTCAATGCGGCGTGGCATGGAGGCAATCAGCCTGTGGCACTGCTGAGGTGTTATGGAGGCCCAGGATGCTTCGATAGCGGCCTTGAGCTCATCCAGAGTGTTGGGTCTTGCGTCTCTCAACTTTCTCTTCACAACATCCCACAGATTCTCTATGGGGTTTAGGTCAGGAGAGTTGGCAGGCCAATTGAGCACAGTAATACCATGGTCAGTAAACCATTTACCAGTGGGTTTTGGCACTGTGAGCAGGTGCCAGGTCGAGCTGAAAAATGAAATCTTCATCTCCTTAAAGCTTTTCAGTAGATGGAATCATGAAGTGCTCCAAAATCTCCTGATAGCTAGCTGCATTGACCCTGCCCTTGATAAAACACAGTGGACCAACACCAGCAGCGGACATGGCACCCCAGACCATCACTGACAGTGGGTACTTGACACTGGACTTCAGGCATTTTGGCATTTCCCTCTCCCCAGTCTTCCTCCAGACTCTGGCACCTTGATTTCCGAATGACATGCAAAATTTTCTTTCATCCAAAAAAGTACTTTGGACCACTGAGCAACAGTCCAGTGCTGCTTCTCTGTAGCCCAGGTCAGGCGCTTCTGCCGCTGTTTCTGGTTCAAAAGTGGCTTGACCTGGGGAATGCGGCACCTGTAGCCCATTTCCTGCACACGCCTGTACACGGTGGCTCTAGATGTTTCTACTCCAGACTCAGTCCACTGCTTCCGCAGGTCCCCCAAGGTCTGGAATCGGTCCTTCTCCACAATCTTCCCCAGGGTCTGGTCACCTCTTCTCGTTGTGCAGCATTTTCTGCCACACTTTTTCCTTCCCACAGACTTCCCACTGAGGTGCCTTGATACAGCACTCTGGGAACAGCCTATTCGTTCAGAAATTTCTCTGTGTCTTACCCTCTTGCTTGAGGGTGTCAATGATGGCCTTCTGGACATCAGTCAGGTCGGCAGTCTTACCCATGATTGCGGTTTTGAGTAATAAACCAGGCTGGGAGTTTTTAAAAGCCTCAGGAATCTTTTGCAGGTGTTTAGAGTTAATTAGTTGATTCAGATGATTAGGTTAATAGCTTGTTTAGAGAACCTTTTCATGATATGCTAATTTTTTGAGATAGGAATTTTGGTTTTTCATGAGCTGTATGCCAAAATCATCAATATTAAAACAATAAAAGGCTTGCACTACTTCAGTTGTGTGTAATGAATCTAAAATATATGAAAGTCTAATGTTTATCAGTACATTACAGAAAATAATGAACTTTATCACAATATGCTAATTGTTTGAGAAGGACCTGTATTTGTGTCATTCTCAAAACTTTTGGCCATGGCTGTGCACACTTTGACCGGGCTTTCGTGCAATACATACTTGTTACTGCTGCTCTCTCGCCGTGTGCAGGGTTACTGGTCTCGTATCAACCCCCCTGTAGCTTTTAGGTAGACAGCCTGTAGTGAGTGGAGCTGCTGGATCTCTGCCACAAGTTTGCTCTCTATGCACAGCCCAGTGGTGTTACCACTACCTTTACAAGTAGCCTTTGGTACACACGAAGTGATTTCATATTCTCGGTGGCTACTGAGTAATATGTTTAACCACTTGACCTCTGGAAGATTTATCCCCCTTCATGACCAGGCCATTTTTTGGCACTGCGTTACTTTAACTGACATCTGCCGGGTCATGCGACGCTGTACCCAAATAAAGTTTGTTCTTTTTTCCCCAACAAATAAGACTTTTTTAGTTGTTTTTGATCACCTTTGCGCTTTTTATTTTTTTGCGCTATAAACAAAAAAAGGCCGACAGTTTTGAAAAAAAAAAACAAAAACTAACCATATTTCTACTTTCTGCTATAAAGCATATTTAATAAAAACCAGAGTTAGACTTGCCGGTAACTTGGTCTCTAGGAGTCGTCCAGGACAGTACAGGGGAGACAAGCTCCACCTCCAGAGGCAGGAAACACAAAGGTCAAATCCTTAAAGGGCGGACACTATTCCTTTTCCCCAGTCTTTTTCATCAGAACTTCCCCGGAATGGTATCTGTAACAACAAAAAAACACTCCCCAAGAATACAACAGCATATAGGGAGGGAAACCCTGCTGACCTTGACAACTCCTAGAAACAGAGTTACCGGTAAGTCTAACTCTGGTTTTCTCCAGTCGTCTGTCCAGGACAGCACATAAGAGGATCAACGAGAACTTACCAGATGGGGGGGACATATGGGACTACCACCTTGAGGACCTTTCTCCCGAATGCTTGATCCTACACAGAGAGAAGGTCTAGTCTAGAATGCTTAATAAACGTCTAGTACAGGGATCCTCAAACTACGGCCCTCCAGCTTTTGCAGTACTACACATCAAATGAGGCATTGCAAAACTCTGACATTCACAGGCATGATGGGAATTGTAGTTCCTGAACAACTGGAGGGCCGTAGTTTGAAGACCCCTGGTCTAGTAGCGCGACCATGTTGCTGCTCGGCAAATCTGTTCTGGTGTCGCCACAGCTAGCTCTGCCTAAGAAGCTGACAGCGCCCATGTGGAGTGAGCCATTGGGGGCAATCCTTCAGAATTTTATAAGCTTCCACGATTGCTTGTTTGATCCACTGGGTGATTGGGCTCTTCGAAGCTTGGAACCCCAATTTTTTACCAGAATGCAAAATAAATAGGGCATTTGATTTTCTAATGCCTTTGGACAATTCCAAAGAATGCAAGACACAGGCCCACATGTCCAGTTGGTGGAATTCTGCTTTTTTAGGATTAGTTGGATATGTACAGAAGGAAGGGAAAACAATCTGAGCCCTGTGGAATTAAGAGACCACCTTAGGTAAGAATCCCAGATCCGTACGCATTGCCAGTCTGTCCTCAAAAATTTGCAGGAAAGGCACCCGAATAGAAAGCGTCTGCAGGTCGCTAATGCGTCTGGCTGTTGAAATCGCAACCAAAAAAGCCATTTTGAGAGTAGCCCACTTTAAGGACAGGTCTTCCTCTTGTAAACGTTTGCAATACGATTGCCAAATCCCGTTTTGGCAGAACCATAAATAGAATGCTCCTAATTCTGGCTAACCCCTTAATAACCTTGCTGACTAGAGGTTCTAACACCAGGGGCTGCTCCAAAAAAACAGACAGGGCCACCACTTGAACTTTTAATGTACTAATGGCCAGCCCTTGGTCTGCTCCATCTGGTAAAAACTCCAAGACGGCTGGGATACCTGCGGACACCTTCCTGGTGTGCAACCATGAACAGATGATTTTCCAAAACTTAAAATTGCTTGAGTCACCTTCTTTCTGCTAGATCGGATTGTATTCACAACCCTGTCTGAGAGCCCCTTAGACTTCAGGAGGCTTTCCTCAGACACAAAGCCAACAATTTCAGGCAGAGACATATCAGAGGCGAAACGCCCACTTCTGAACCAGGGCATCCATCTCCCTGGCCCCCACATCTCTTTCCAAGGAAACCTTGCCATTTGCCTTGTTGGCGAATAGATCCACCTCTGGAAGACCCCACTTCTGCCACTAGCTGGAAGACGTCCCTGTTCAATGACCATTCTGATTAGTGCACCTGGTGGCAACTTAGAAAGTCCACCAGACGATTCTCCACTCCCCTGAGGTGGACTGTGGAGATTGAATTCAGGTTCACCTCGGCCCAAGTAAAAATATCGCCCACCAGCCGGTTCAAGGAAGGCCACTGTGTCCCCTCTTGCTTGTTGATATAGGAGATCGCTGCTACGCTGTCCGAGAGGTCTTGCACGTGGTGATCTCTCTGGCGACTCTTTGGCGAATGCACTCTGAGCCTCCCAAATTGTCTGCAACTCCCTCCAACTGGCTGATCTTTGGGACTCTGCTCTGGACCAGGGTCCCTGGGCTACTTTTGACCCGCCCATGGGCTCCCCATCCCGAAGCACTGGCGTCGGTGGCGATACAAACAGACACTGGAAACGACCACTGAAGACCTTGCAAATAGAATTTCTTCGTTCCTCCGCCACCACAGAGACCGCTTGGTCTTTGGGAATAACTGAAAGGTCTTGTCCAGTGATTGTGGTCTCCTGTCCCAGTTTCCCCAGGATATTGGAATGGAGACACCTAAAATGGGCCCTTGCCCTTGGAACCTCTGGGTTCGTTGCTGCCAAGAGACCTAGACCTGACATGGCTGTTTGGACGGTCACCGCCAGATTGCTTTGAAAAGAAGCCACTGTAGCCTTTACCTTTTCTACCTTCTCCTCCGGTAGACTTTCTGCGTTACTGAGTTTACCCTGTACCCTAGGTAGCACAGGTCCTGTGCCAGGGTCAGGTTTGATTTTTCCCTGTTTATCAACCACCCCAAATTTTCCAGAAAAGGAATGGCTACCCGCATGTCCCCTTGTAACTGGGGCAAAAGTAAAAGGTAGTCTAAATATGGAATGATCGGAATCCCTTTTAGTCTCAGGGGGCTAGTATCTCCGCCAGGACCTTCGTAAAAATCCTGGAGGATAAGGGCAAACCGAACAGCAGAGCCCTTAACTGGAGATGGTGGACTTTTCTTCCCCCACTTGTTTGCCACTCTCAAAAGTTTTTGCGATTCCTCGTGGATCAGGATATGCAAATAAGCATCCCGTAAATCGAGGGAAGCCATAAAAGCAATTTGGGGGGGGGGGATAGATTTTGCCGTAAAGGATTGTTTCCATCCATAACTTCTTGTAGACCACCCAATTGTTCAGAGCCTTAAAGTTCAAAATTAGGCAGAATTTGCCTGATGGTTTCAGACCACGAAAACGTGAGAATAGAAACCCTGGTTTGTCACTTACCGTGGCACCGGAATGACCCACTTGTCTAAAAGGTCGCCAATTTGAGACCGAAGGGCTATCGCCTTCTGAGGATCTCTGGGAGGGGAGGTTATGAGCGTCCTTGCGGGCAGAGTGCCCTTGAACTGAATTCAATAGCCCTCTCTGATTATCGTCAGTATGAACCCATTAGGGGTAACCTTTTCTCACTGTGGGAGGAACCTCCCCAAAAAGAAGGATACCGCTTTTATGTTTTCCCCTTCCCCACTGCTTCTTAGTGGCTGGTACTTTAGGGCACTGATCCTGCAACCTTTGGCGGCGAGAAAAAATGCCTTTCTGTAGTCTTTTTGCTTTTGATCGGAAAGGCTTTCTATTTATCCATGGTTCGGTCTAAGACTTCCTCCAGGTCCTGTTCGAATAATAGGTCCCCCTCCAAAGGGATGCCACAAAGTCCTATTTTTGAGGCTGGTTCACCTGACCAGGATTTCAACCATAGAGCCTGGCGAAAAGAATTTACCAGGGCTGCAGCTTTAACCGAGAATTTGACAGATCTCACCCTGGCGTCGGCCATATAACCTGCGGCTTTCTGTAACATAGGTAGGTAAGACTTTTGGGGAAAAAGTTACTTTCTCAGGCTACACCCACTCCTTTTTGATAGAGTCTGTCAGTGCGCTGTGTACAGAAATACCCTGCCTTGATCCTCTCTCAGGGTCTGTTACATCTGATCATGGAGGGACAGAGAAGCCTGTTCTTTCTTAATCTCCAAGGATTCATAAATCACGCCCAGTAAGGCATCCACCTCCTTGAGTGAGAGCCTGTATCTAGGTGATTTGGTCCCTTGTTCTAGAGTATCTTTGGACAAGGCCGCTTCACTTAGCTCCTCCAAGGAATCTGGGTCTTCCCCCCCCATTTCATCGCCGTTCTCTGGGGCTGAAGGGAGAGATACTTCATCTGGCTGTTTAGGGGGTTTCTAGATTCGACAGCATAGATTAATTGCCTTTATTTCTTTCTTCACACCTAAAATAAAGTCCTTACATGCCCCTGTAGCTTCCTTGTATACCAGTTTATCTATACAAGGCTTGCAGAGTGGTTTGTTACATCCCTCCCTAAATTTAGACCCGCAAGACAGGCAACTCTTCCTTCCCTCCCCCCAAATTCTTTTGGCTGACCCTAAAAACAAGAGAAGGGCAGAAGAAGAAAAGGGGGGGAACAAAAAGGACAAAAGCTATCAAGGACCCTCGACATGAATGGGTTGTACCTTCACCGACACCCAGTGCACCCCCAACTGGATTCACAAGGCTCCTAGCCCGGATCTGGGGGGGGGGGGGGGGAGAGGGACCCCTGGGGAATCCACCAGCCCCCCCTCCCCAGCCCTTTAAGCCATCCCTGTGTTTGCCTACCTGCCACCTTGCACCTCTGTCTCCATGGGTCTGTCCTCCTCCTGCAGCATCATGCTGTTGCAATTGCAATTAGAGCTAGGACCGCAAGCTGCTTGTGGCTTGCATTTAAATAAACCACCCGGGTCCCAGCGTTCTCACTCTCCACAGGAACCGGAAAGGATGTGCCCGAAGCCCTCACCCTCCTCCTGCATTCCAAAGGCCGGAACTTGAGGCCTGCCAGTACGGTCACTCATCAAGAAGTCTCAAGGCAAGACAGAGAAGGGAGACCCGTGGATGGCATATATAGGAGACAGGGAAAGAGGCACATAGCGTAACCCTGCTTCAGGCTAAAAAGGCTTTATGTATAGTTGCACTTGGGTGACCATACTGGGATTTGTGCATCGGCTCAGTGAATTGCATTTGTGGCCAGTTCATTAGGTTGAATGACCATGAGCTTCTGGTAAGCAGCTATATATATGCCATTCTGACCACGGGTTTTGTCCTTTTCCTACCTCACACTGGGAAGACCCCTCCGGGACAATTAACATCTGCTGGGACTTATGCATCTTTTCGGTGTTTAGCCTTCACTGTTTATGGACTACAATTTCTTTATTTGTGGACTTTGTTTATGGTCACAGGATTGTCACTTTATCACTTTTATTTTTTGGTGAAGCATTTTATCATTATTGTCACAATGTTCACATCACTTATTTGTAGGGATGTAACGATATCGAAGATATCGCGATATCGTATCGTCGTGGTCGTCTCGATATCGTCGTGGTCGTGTCTCGATATCGTCGTGGTTGGGTTACAATATTAAAAGGACAGGTGTCCGTCAAAAAGCAAGAGGAATAAACACAGTCCCGCGGAACAAATCATTGTTAACTACATAGACCAGAGTTTAAGGATTTTTTTTACTGTTTTTTTTTTTCTTGCAATGTAGATATTTTGATCTTTCTGCTGAAAAACGTGAACATAACCTAAATGATAGGTCAGTGTTTTTTTTAAAGGCTTTTTGACTGACTATTTTATTTAAGTTTAAATACCAGTTTTAAAAGGCTGCCTTTATTTGCCTTGCACATTTAAACCTGACTTAACCTGATCTTTGTTTGCACTTAAAGGGAATTGCCTATTGTTTGTTTACAATTGTTCTAGCTGCTTCTTAACTTGAACATTGCACAGAAGAATCAGTTATGCAACCAAATATTACTATACAGAATATATTGATGTTCCTGACTACAACTTGCACTTTAAAAGCACTATGTGATGAGTGTTTTAGGTTGTCATGGATCCATAAATACAACAATAAATTGCCTGTTGACTGGCAAAAGCAGAATAAATGTCGGTATTTTTTCGCTATTATCATCACAAACACTATCATGAGCTATTTAACAATACCATGAGCTTTTCCACAATATCGCAATAAATATCGTACCGTGAGGTCAATATCGAAATTGTATCGTACCGTGAGATTTTGATATCGTTACATCCCTACTTATTTGATAGCTATGCACGTTGTACCTTCCACTGTACTAAGGATACTGGCTGGGAACGGGTTAACATCAGGGGCGGGCAAAGGGTTAACTGTGTGCCTAACCAGTGTTTTACTAAACTGTGGGAGGTGCTTTTACTAGGGGAAGACATGGATCCTAGTCTCTGCTTAGCAGAGACACAGGATCCATGCCTCCCATCCTATTAAAACGGTGATCTGCCTTGTTTACATAAGCAGACCACTGTTCTGCCTCTCTGCTCGATGACTGGTGGGTGACAGCAGACATCAAGTCCATAGTACCTGCTGCTGGGCTCCCCCTGTGTTTTTTGTGCCCAGAGTTTAGCTTTGAGAATATGCATATACTTTAATGTCCATATGCTGGCCAAAGTGCTACTTAAAAGAGAAGTATAGGCTAAGAAAAAAAAAATTATACTCACCCAAGTTGATGAAGCATCATTCTGATGCTGCAACTGACTCATGCCACCTCTGCTGTGAGAACACCACTGTTTGCTCAGTTCTCCCCTTCCGCTCTGAGCAGAGAACCATGACTGTTAGTAACTGGCTCTCTGCTCCTCCAGGCTGGCTCAGGCTCTCAGCGGGTCCCAGAGGCTTAGCCAGATGCCGGTCCAGGCTTCTGGGTGGATCCCGACAATATGGTTGGGATCTTTCAGTGTCTGGATCAGCTGAGTGGCATCAGCTGACTTTAGCCTACTGTAGGCTGAAACTGGTCACAAGAGTGCAGAACTAACTGCACTCCTGTGGCCTACAGGAGAAGCATAGCCAAAGAAACGTTGGTTATACTTCTCCTTTAAAGTGCTTGTAAAGGCTCAAGGTTTTTTTACCTTCATCCCCCCCAGCCCCTCTAATACTTACCTTAGCCCCATCGCGATCCAGCAATGTGCCGCAGAGCCTCAGCTCCCTGGGGATGCTCACTCCTCATGAGGGGGAGAGAGGGGGGCAGGGCTGAGTCACAGCTCTGTGTGTGAATGGACACACAGAGCAGCAGCTCAGGAGCAAACCTGCTTGGGTGTCCCCATAGCAAGCTGCTTGCCCGGGCGCCTGGGCCAGGAGCGCCAGCAGGGGACCTGAGAAGAGGCGGCTCAGAGCTGCTCTGTGCTAGAACCACTGCACACAGCATGTTGGTATTTTTTTTTTTTTCTTCATTTTGTCCTTAATATCGCTTTAGACAATGAGGACCATTTGTAGTTATATATATATATATATATCTCTCACAAAAGGGAGTACACCCCTCACATTTTTGTAAATGTTTTATTATATATTTTCATGTGACTACACTGAAGAAATTACACTTTGCTACAATGTAAATTAGTGAGTGTACAGCTTGTATAACAGTGTACATTTGCTGTCCCCTCAAAATCACTCAACACACAGCCATTAATGTCTAAATCGCTGGCAACAAAAGTGAGTACACCCCTAAGCGAAAATGTCCAAATTGGGCCTAATTAGGCATTTTCTCTTCCCAGTGTCATGTGACTCATTAGTGTTACAAGGTCTCAGGTGTGAATGGGGAGCAGGTGTGTTAAATTTGGTGTTTTCGCTCTCACTCTCTCATACTGGTCACTGGAAGTTCAACATGGCACCTCATGGCAAAGAACTCTCTGAGGATCTGAAAACCTGAAACTGAGCTGCAGCACGGTGGCGAAGACCATGCAGCAATTTAACAGGACAGGTTCCACTCAGAACAGGCCTGGCCATGGTCGACCAAATGAGTTGAATGCACATGCTCAGTGTCATATCCAGATGTTGTCTTTGGGAAATAGACATGAGTGTTGCCAGCATTGCTGCAGAGGTTAAAGGGGTGGGGGGGGGGTCAGCCTGTCAGTGCTCACACCATACGCCGCACACTGCATCAAATTGGTCTGCGTGGCGGTTGTCCCAGAAGGAAGCTGCTTCTTAAGAAAGCCTGCAGTTTGCTGAAGACAAATAGACTAAGGACATGGAGTACTGGAACCCTGTCCTGTGGTCTGATGAGACCAAGATAAAAACCAAGATTGGTTTGGTTTGGTATTTGGTTCAGATGGTGTCAAGCATGTGTGGCAGCAACCAGGTGAGGAGAACAAAGACAAGTGTGTCTTGCCTACAGTCAAACATGGTGGTGGGAGTGTCATGGTCTGGGGCTGCATGAGTGCTGCCGACACTGGGGAGCTACAGTTCATTGAGGGAACCATGAATGCCAACATATACTGTGTCATACTGAAGCAGAACACGATC
This sequence comes from Pelophylax lessonae, assembly GCF_965119305.1. Classification (NCBI taxonomy): domain Eukaryota; kingdom Metazoa; phylum Chordata; class Amphibia; order Anura; family Ranidae; genus Pelophylax; species Pelophylax lessonae. The sequence goes on along the minus strand of NC_138768.1, from coordinate 615,768,081 downwards.
CCCTCCCTTCGGGGACTGGGCTGCAGGGCAGTATTCCAATATAATAAAGACCCCAAACACACTTCCAAGATGACCACTGCCTTGCTAAATAAGCTGAGAGCAAAGGTGATGGACTGGCCAAGCATTTCTCCAGACCTAAACCCTATTGAGTATCTGTGGGGCATCCTCAAGCAGAACGTGGAGGAGGCACAAGGTCTCTAACATCCACCAGCTCCGTGATGTCATCATGGAGTAGTGGAAGGGGACTCCAGTGGCAACCTGTGAAGCTCTGGTGAACTTCATGCCCAAGAGGGTTAAAACAGTGCTGGGAAATAATTGTGGCAATTGCCACTTTGGGCCCGATTTGGACATTTTACTTAGGGGTGTACTCACACTTGTTGCCAGCTGTTTAGACATTAATGGCTGTGTGTTGAGGTATTTTGAGGGGACAGCAAATTTACACTGTTATACAAACTGTACACTCACTACTTCATATTGTAGCAAAGTGTAATTTCTGCAGTGCTGTCACATTTAAAAGATATAATAAAATATTTTTACAAAAATGTATTAAGTATATATATATATATATATATATATATATATATATATATATATATATATATATATATATATATATATATATATATATATATATATATATATATATATATATATATATATATATAGCCTATATTTTGCTGCTACTGTATATCTTTAAAAGGCATATGAAGCACTCAGAAATTAACCATACAAAACGAATTGTATATAGGAATATAGTGCAGTGGCCATATTATATAAACATCTAAAATACTTCAATAGCAGGGATTTGGGACATCAATCCATGTACACACGTAGATAGAAAACAGAATGCCTACAATGAATCACAATCTATAAGAAGTTAGGACATTGCCCCAAAATCAATTTCAGGTTATAGGTACATTACCTCTAACAAACGCATTAGAAGTGGTGTTCTATTAAGCCTAAGCACTTCATCTGAAGAATTATTTCACAGTCAGAAGTTTAGTAAATATTTGCAGTATATTGCATATTGTCACACTCGAAATAAACAATGTCAATATTTCAAAAGATCCATAGAGAGAGCAGCCATAGGAGACTTTACATTCCGGTGTTGTCTTAGGGCACTTGTAATATCATGAGTGTGCACTTCTTTGAAATTATCTGCTGAAATACAATTTAGGATGACTAAGGAGCACTTGATGAAATACAGTGGCGAGTCCCATGACACGCTCGGACCTTTGTTATGAATACCCACACATCAGCTTCAATCTGATTTCCTCCTACAGGTCATATCACTGACTTAGAAAGTGAGGCACTACATTTTTGGGGAAAATAAATGAACAAGTAAAAAAATTAAACAAAAGAAAAGAACAAACCTAAATGAACAAGTAAAAAAATTAAACAAAAGAAAAGAACAAACAGCACATATATGAGGATTGGCTGTAATAATGGGGCGCCCATCCCCTCACCTCCAATATCTTTTTCTGCTTGGCTGCCCTGGCAGCTTCACGCTGTGCAGTGTATAAAGCCTCCTCTTCTAGTTTTAACTTCTCCTCTTGTAACGCTAACTGCACATGAACAGAACAATAAGGGTTAACAAAATAAGAACCTGTCTAGCTGCTATCACTTTTAGAACAAAAAAAGGACTATACAAAAAAAAAAAAAAAATGAAAAGAACACATGCAAGTAAATGATTAAACAAACAATAATACTTATGATATCAAAGCAAATTAATACATGCATGGTAAATGAACACAAAAACTAATCCTAAAACTATATAGTAGTTAGCCAAGCTGAGGCTAGGGCACTATCAGCCATACCTTATGTAATGCAGATAATACCAGTAATCTAGTGCAACTATATATGCGATTAAAGTCCTAGTAGCAACAAACAGGTTTGAACTATTGATGCCCAGACACAAAACCAGTGAGCAAATTAGAGTTGTCACACATTTTTTTAAATCCATACAACTCATGTGGTTATGAGTAAGCGAATGTAATTTCGTGAAACGCGTCAACCTTTGGTTCTTGTCCTAGATGTCACAAGTCATGTATGGATCTACAAGTGGTGAATAAATTCATGTTCTTCTTTCATATCAGAGTGCGGTCCTTTGTCTTTGGGTGTATGATACCATTATTGTACCTCAGTTGCAGAAAAATAGAAGCAGCTTTCTTTGATTTTTAGAACAAGGCCTTACCTTAGCCCCTGCTGTGTTCAAAGAAAAAACTTCATGACTTCCTGGTATGTAGATTTGGCACGTGACAGCCAATCAAACACAGGAAGCAATTTACCCATTAACTAGATTTGCACGGCATCCCCGGTGTCCCTCCCTGCATGCATTTGTCTGGCTTGTCAATTTAAGCTGCCACAGCGGCTATGTGTACATGGCTTCCCAAGTGTTTCTCCAGACTGGCCCAGGTCACATGCTAAACTTTCTGAGGTCGCATGCAGCCTGTGGGTTGGACACCCTTGATGCAGTGAAAGGTCCCGTCTGATTGGATAGATAAGGTGGGTCCTTCTATTCCTTAGTTTTGGTAAATCTAAAGGAAATTGTAAAGAGATTGTACAGTGTAGGGCCACCTTTATACACCTAAAATGAACAAGTCGCGCTTTCAGCGCCAAGAATTATGAATGCCACCCCTAATGTGGAAGCAAACATACATTTTGCAAAAACGAGCATCAAATGCAACTAAATGCAAGGTAAAAAAATGTGCAAACTGCAACATGACAAAATGTCCCTGAAGCTACTTTTCTGCATGTAGGGCAGCCCATTGAAATCAATGGGCTGCACTATGCATATCACAGGAAAAACAAGCCAAAAAACGTACGGCCCTGCTACTTTAACTGTGAATGGGGCCTGCAAGTGAAATTGGCGTGTTTACACAAGAACAACGAGGCTCCATTCACATCTGCATGTCTGAACAAAATATGCGCACTTTGCCATGTGTTTCAGAAACGTGCTACAAATGCACAGGACGCTTTCATTACCATTAAAGGTTAATGACATCCCAAGCATGGGTATCAGGCACGTTTGCAGTGCATTTTGTTGCACGCCAAAACGTGCTGCAAACACACCAAAAAGCGAAGTAAAGAAATGCACCATGCTCCACTCAAAAAAATAATTCTGAAGCTTCTTTGCAGCGTTTGCCATGCGTAGGGCAGTCCATTGAAGTGAGTTGGCTGCCCTATGCACGATGAGTGGAAAAGCTCCAAAAACACGTCATAAAAAACATGCACAGAAATGTGGATAAGGCCTGACAGCAGGGGGGTCTCCGTCCATTGTATAAAGGTGGCCATACACTATACAATCTGATCAAACAATTTCCTTTAGATTTACCAAAGCTGTGGAATAGGACACACCTATCTATTCATTCACTCTGTATCCAATCAGGCAGGCGCTTGCACTACATCAGGCGTGTTCAACCTGAGGCCCCAGAGAGTTTACTCGAGTTGGCCTGGGCCCATCTGGAGGTACGATGAGGATGCCGTGTAAACATAGCAGCTGTGGCACCTTACATTGACAAGCCAGGCAAAATGCACGGGTAGAGAGATGCTGGGGATGCCGTGCCAACCTGGTAAACTGCGTCCTGTGTCATACTGGCTCTCATCTCCCAAATCTGCATACCAGGAAGTCATGAAGTTTTTTATAAACACAGCAGGAGCTAAGGTAAGGCCGTGTTCAAAAATCAAAGAAAGCTTTTATTTTTTCTGCAATCAAGGTATGGTATACATTGGTGCATATTGAAGCTGGATTTCAGAAAAAAAAAATAAAAGCTGAACTTAGCCTTTACTCTAGAAAATCCACAAAAACAATTTAAATACATATACATTTATTCTTTTATCTAAAGCATTAAGGCCAGCTATTCTTGCAATACACCAACTATTGAGAGTCACAAAGGGCAATATCACATTTGTGCATCTTTACAGTTTACAACCGCAGCAGCATGATTTTACTATATTTTTTGCACTACTGAGCAAATCTCACATAATATGAGTGGGTAGTATCCCCAGATGACACTGGTGGGCTGCAGGAACAACTTTGTAGTATAGCAACACCAATTGATGGATATTGTAATAACTAATTTGACTTGTCTTTTGAAGACATGATCTTGGTTTTCCTGGGACAGCCCTGGACAGCAGAAAAGGGGAGCCAAGGCACTTTGTGTGAAAAACAAAAAACTCCTGATCTCTAGACACAAGCAGTGATATTACCCAGTATCTCTACGATGTTGGCATTTCTGCATGTGAAAATATTTATTTGCATTTTTTGTTGTTATATTTAAGTAGAGGGACATTCTGTAGAGACAATTTTAATTAAAAATGGTAATTTTAATAATAATTTAGAATAAGATTGTGAAGTGTTAAAACAAATACCCATCCAACATCATGGCATTAGTGGTTACCAGAAAAAGGTATTATGCACCATGCATTTGAATAAAATATCATACCAAATGCATACAACTGTTTGAAGGAATAACCACTCATATTCTTCTTTTCATGCTTTTAGTGCACTAAGAGAAAAATAAGAATATGTCGTTCTCCATTCAGACACTAATGACATGAAAATACTATCCCCTCCCTTCAAAAACAGAAATAGGACCATTAGCAATTCTATACGTGTAACTACACACTTGAGAGGCTAAATACGGTTAGGGCAAATGTATTTTGACACATCATTGGATTTCTTTTCTACTAACACATTCAATAATGAGGACTATGAAATATATATTATTGGCTCGATCTTTTGTCTGATTTTGTATGAAAACCACACCTAATGTTCATTAACTAATAAAATCATGGAATGTAACTGTAGTAGAAAAAAAATAAACAAGAAAAAAAAAAAAAAAAAAATGGACGGCAAGTACCTGTGTTAATCTTCAAAACAATTCTTATTTCCCTGTGGAATCAATTGGTGTAGACATGTGGCCTCAAGGCCTGCCCACTTTTGGTTGAAGCCAAGTGGAAGTCTAAAAGACCCCTCATGTCTCAAATGCCCTCCAATGAATCTAATGGATTGCAGACCGGCACTTACTGGGGTAGGGGGGCAGACCAGCAGGTACCAGGCTGTGTGGAAGCGATCTGGTGGCTGCAGAGCTTCTGGAACTCTTCCATCTGACAGCTAGTTTGTCAGATTTACACACAATCCCCCAAAGTGTTACTAGATGCGTTGCTGGCAATAAAAGGATTAAACCTACCTCAAAACAATCCCACAATTATTGGGTGGTCAGAAGCATTGTAAAACCCCCCACCCCCTCCTCCATCATTGGTGGTCATTGGCACCTTAAATCCTACAACATTGGTGGTCAGTGGGCCTTTAACCACTTGCCGACTGCCTAACGTACATTTATTGTGGCAAAGTGGCTCTATTGCGTGAAGTCACGTACCTGTACGCCATTTTGTGCAATAGCCCTTAGGTGTGCTGCGCGAGGACAATGGGGGAGCCAAACTGGAGGTCTTTTGGACCCGATGTCCACCAGCCACCTGTGATCGTTTCCAAGAGAGGCAGAACAGCGGTCTGCCTACATAAGCAAGGCAGATCGCCGTTCTGACAGGGGAGAAGATCGAGATCTTGTGTTCTTGTTGATTGGCCATCACAGCGATCACATAAATCACATAGAGCCTCTTCGAGTGATTCTATGCCTTTTGCCTATGCACTCCGCTGTCTAATGACAGCAGAAACATCAGCATTGTGTGCGCCTGCATCAAGGCAGAAGAATGCTCCTCATAGAGGCTGTTTTACTACAATCTCTACTTAATGTTGAAGCCTGGACTCCAAGGGGTTGCACAGGGATCCACTTCATTACTAAGATGGGTATTTGTAGGAACAGCAAGGAATCTGCATTTCAAGGTTGTTGTTGGTTTACAAAGATTTTAGGCTAGATCTGGTTCACTTTAAATTTACAGTTGACAAAGCATGGCACAAAATTGAGGAGCCTCTCTAGGAAGCACCATTTAGCCCTGGTTAAAAGCGGTGCGGCTTTGAAATCGCACTACTTCAGCACAATTTCAAAGTCGCACATCAGCGCAATTTGCACTGCCAATTTCATTGCGGCTTGCAACTTCATTTAAACAGAAATCTATGCAAGTCACAAAGAAAATCGGTAAAAAAGAAGGCACCGGTGTGAACAGGGATTTCATAGAGTAAACAGTAATTAGTAAATAATCACCTCCACACCCATTTTGCTGCTTGAAAGCCAAGACTCAGCAGCAGTGTCTTTATCTTCTTTCACTTTATGTACATTGGGAAAAATTATTATTTGATCCCCTGCAGATTTTGTAAGTTTGCCCACTTACAAAGAAATGGGCTATAATTTTTATCATAGTTGTATTTTAAATGATAGAGACAGAATATCAACCAAAAATCCAGAAAAAATACATGATACAAATGTTCTAAATTGAACTGCAGTTCAGTGAGTAAAATAAGTATTTGATATCCATGCAAAACGTGACTTAGTACTTAGTGGAGAAACTGTTGTTTTCAAGCACAGAGGCAAGACAGTTTCTTGCAGTTGGTTACCAGGTTTGCACACATCTCAGGAGGGATTTTGGTCCACTCTTTACAAATTTTCTCTAAATACTTAAGGTTTCTTTGGTGTCGCTTGGCAACTCGAAGTTTCAGCTCTCTCCATAAATTTTGCATAGGATTAAGGACTGGAGACTGGCTAATGTGCTTCTTTTTGAGCCACTCCTTTGGTGCCTTGGGGGTATGTTTTGGGTCATTATCATGCTGGAAGACCTAGCCATGACCCATCTTCAGTGTTCTGGTTGAGGTAAGAAGGTTCTCATACAAGCTCCTAATGCGGCAAAGTCAGCCTGTACCTTTAGCAAAGAAACAGCTCTAAAGCAAAATGTTTCCACCTCCCTGCTTGACTGTATGGATGGTGTACTTAGGGCCATAGTCTGGCATTAACTTGACTCGCCATGTTTGGAGAAAGAAAAATGCTTAAGAGCCTAATTTTTGGTCTCATCTGACCACAGCACTTTCTCCCAATCCTCCTCTGAATTATTTAGATGTTCATTGTCAAACTTCAGACGGGTCTGTACATGTGCCTTCTTGAGGAGTGGGACCTTGTGGCCGCTGCAGGATTTCAATCCATGGCAGCGTATTGTTTTACCAATGGTTTGTGTGGGGGCTGTGGCCCAACTGCCTTGAGATCATTCACACGCTCCTCCTGTGCAGTTCTGGGCTGATTCTTCACTATTCTCATGATCATCCTTTCCCCATGAGACAAAATCTTGCTTAGAGCTCCAGATCGAGGGTGACTGATGGTTATTTTGTATTTCTTCCATTTGCAAATAATTGCTCCAACAGTTGTCTCCTTCTCAACAAGCTTCTTGCTGATGGTGTTGTTGCCCATTCCAGCCTTGTGCAGGTCTACAATCTTGCCCCGGATGTCCTTTGAGAGCTCTTTGGTCTTGCCCATGGTGGTGAGGTTTGAATGGAAGAAAGATTCTGTGGACAGGTGTCTATTATACACATAAGTTGTCGTTAGGAGCACCTTCTTTAATTGAAAGGACTAATCTGTGTACCCCATGAGCACATACTGTAGTTAGCCAGAGGGAGCCAAAATTATTGTTGGTTGGTAGGGGATCAAATACCTATTTTACTCACTGAACTGCAACTCAATTTATATTTACCGGTATTTGTATGGTGTTTTTTTTCCTGCATTTTCAATTGATATTCTGTCTCCGCCATTTAAAATGCACCTATGATGCATTTTAAATGGCGGAGGCCCTCATTTCTTTGTAAGTTGGCAAACTTAAAAAATCTGCTGGGGATCAAATAACTTTATTTTTGCCATTGTAGGTTTTAAAAGGATCTAAGGAAAAATCTGACCAACTAGGAATGTCGCTGTTGGCAGGTCTTAGATAGGCTCTGACTGCCAGATTTTTAAACAGCAGTTATGGGAATAGGGCATGGAGGTGAAAACAATTCTTGGTCAACAGAGGTTCATGTTTCTGGAAAAGCAAACTAAAACACAAGTCTTTTCAGAATAGCTGCCAAAATAAAATAAGGTACATTATTATGTATCAGGAAGCGCATTCAAAATAGTGCTTGATATATGGGCTCTTACACATTGATCCTGGAAAACTGAAGCCTTGTAGTAACCCAAACCTGGGAGATCAGAAGATAAAATGGCACAAGCAAATATTCCATTACCTCATGCTGTAACCTGACATCATCGGATTTCTGTCTCTTCGTAATAGAGTCATAGTGTCGTTCCTTTAAATCACATATTTCTTCCTCACTTAAAGGTCTGTGAATTAAAGAAGGAAATAATTAAATCAACAGAGCCTTTTCCAGACATTCTACACTTAACTGTATGCAGAGAATGAACTATATTGGAGAGTTTATGACAAATTTTCTTCAATAAAAGCATTTCTATTTATATGGACTAAGAAAAAAATAGTCTAAATCTAATAAAATATTGTTGCACATGACAACCAAACAGATTTCATTTGTTAATTGTCTAGTATAGATTGGAAAGAAAATACAGAATACCTAATTTGAGGTCATGGAAAAAAATATTTTCTTCCAGTCCAGCTTATCTTCAGCCAGACAAGCAGCTTTCACATACTCGGTTATATAAGGCAGGCAATCAATCATCAGTAATAAAAATGGAAAATGTTGTTGCATACTACTGCAGATCAGTGGGTCTTGTTATATTTTGTTTGCTCCACTGTGCCCAAGGGAGAAAGCTAGAGATTGAATAATCATGCACCACTCCCATTATTTCACCAAAGATGTTCTTCCACAGCTTAGTTCAGCGGTGGTCAACATCATAAATAAAGGGGGCCTCTAGTGCAGCTTCAATATGTCTAGGAGGGTGACACAATAGCTCAAGTGCCGCTTCAATGTGTCTAGCAGAGTCACAAAATAGCTTAAAGTGATAGTAAACTTTTTTTTTTTAAGAAAAGAAAATTAAGTTGCACAAACTGCTTTGTGGAATGGTATTGCATTGCATACTGTGGTCCCTCACCTCCTATGTTTGGAGTCCCCTGCAGGTGCTCCCAGCTCCTCTTTTCCAAGTGTGCCCTCAGCAACCCACGTGCTGAGGAGGCACCCTTGCGGGCAAGCTAATGAGCCAGGCTGTGTGCATTTATAGAAACACACAGCATGGCTCGGCTCGCCCAGTGCTCCTTTCTCAAAGAGGGTGACTGAGAGCAGCAGGAACCTATGACTCCCACGGCTCTCAGTGTGGCCTGTGAGAAGAGGAGAGTGGGGCAGCAGAAGAGAGAGCACTGGATCAATGGAGGTGTCAGGTACAGTGGGTATAGAAAAGAATCGCCCGCCTTTAAATAATCACATTTCGTTGCTCTGTAGCCTGAAATGACAGACAGATACAGTTTTTGCTTTAAGCCAAACAAAAAAACCAGCGCCACTCTAAGTGCAGTATGCTCGGACATCCAGACCCTGAGCATCCTGACTCACTGCACGCCATTCCCACACTACTGCGCAAATGCCTCTGCCTCGCCGCTCTGGTCCTGGTACAGTGATTCTCCTGACCCTCGTCAGGTCTGATATGCGCTTTCATGTGCATCAAATCGTAAGTTGCCATTTGTCTGAATAAATAGATGCTTTTAATTCATACTGCACTTAAGAGTAGCAGTGTTTGTTTGGCTTTGTACAGAGATTCCTTCATCTCCTGGGAGCAACCTTGTAATTGCGTCACTGCTGAATCTGCCTGTCTGTGTCCCCTGGTGCAACCATGTAATCAATTTGGATCTCCAGTTTCATCTGCCTGTGTGCCATCTACTACTGGTTGTGAATTGACAGTTTTTGTTTTATCCAGCTGTATTTACTCTAACATCCAAGTAAAAGATATAACATCAACATATCAGAAAAAAAAATCAAAACCAGAATCAGTGAATTGGAAAAAGGATCGCCCCTGGGTCAGAATTTTATTGAACCACCTTTTGCTTTAAATTGCAGCCTTTAGTCTGTTGGGCTATGTCTCTACTAACTTTACACATCTAGGACTTTGCAATATTTGCCCACTATTCTTTGCAGAACTGCTCAAATTCAGTCAAAATTTGATGGTGTCCATTTGTGGACTGCAGTCTAAGTCATTTGACAGAATTTCAATGGGGTTTAAGTCTTGGCTTTGACTAGGCCAATGAAGGACATTCACATTTTTTCTCCTTCATCCACTCTGTGGTCTTTTTTGCTGTGTGTTTTGGGTCATTGTCATGTTGGAAGGTAAACTTTCTTCCCATTGACAATAGTGGTGTACTGAAATTAAAATTTTGGGGCCAAACTGAAAAATCAGGATGCACTTGGCCCAAACTAAAACTAACATTTAAAAAAAAATATATATATTCTTTGGTCTGATGAAAAAAAGACTGAATTTGGCCTGAATGGCAAGCATCATGTCTGCAGGAAACCAGGCACCACTTATCCCCTTGCCAATACCGTCCATACAGTGAAGCATGGTGGTGGCAGTATCATGTTGTGCAGATTTTTTTCAGCAGCAGGAACTGAGACACTAGTCAGGGTCTAGTCAGACCTAGACCTAGAGACTAGTCAGGGTCACGGGAAAGATGAATGCAGCAATGTACAGAGACATCCTTGATGAAAGCCTGCTCCAGAGCGCTCTGGACTTCAGACTGGAGCCAAGATAACAAAGGAGTGGCTTTGGGACAACTCTTATGTAAATGTCCTTGAGTAGCCCAGCTGGAGCCCAGACTTGAACCCGATTGAAAATCTCTGGAGAGATTTGAAAATGGCTGTGCACTAACACTCCCCATCCAACCTGATGGAACTTGCGAGGTCCCGCAAAGAAGAATGGGAGAAACTGCCCAAAAATAGGTGTGCCAAGCTTGTAGGATCATACTCAAAAAGACTTGAGGCTGCAATTGGTGCCAAAGGTGCTTTAACAAAGTATTGAGCAAAGGCTGTGAATACTTATGTACATTTTTTTTGGGGGGGGGGGGGTTTATGTTTAATTTGCAAAGATTTTAAAACAAATTTCTTTCACACTGTCGTTATGGGGTATTGTTTGTAGAATTTTGAAGAAAATAATGAATTTAATCCACTTTGGAATAAGGCTGTAAGATAACAAAATGTGGAAAAAGTGAAGCGCTGTGAATACTTTTCTTATGCACTGTAGCTCTTTCAATAATTCAGGCAAGCGTGGAGAGAGAGGCAGGATTTTTTTCATTATTCTTAGTGAGCACCATAAGAACAGCTACTTTTCCTGTAACCTGAATGCTATCACTTAGTATGACAGTATGAGCATATAAAGGGATAAAGCTTAGTAGTGTATGGGCAGGCTTTAAGGGCCTGAAACACACCTTTGCAATACTGTGCACTGTCTCGGAAAATATGTTTTATCTTTTCCTGTGCATTGGAAATATTATTGGGCTCTCCCTTTTTTTTTTTCCTCATTTAAAGAATATTTTGGTCTCCAAAATGACAAGAGTTTTTTTTTTATTTTTGTTCTTTGTGGATATCGGTGTTTGTCTAAACTAGACCTTTAAAAAATTTGCTTTTCCATCCTTAAACGTAAACCTGTCAAAAACCTAGGTTATTCAAACTGAGGACAAGAGAGAAAAAACTCATAAGCAGGGATCACCTTTCATGAAAACTGCATACTAATTCAGTATGCAGATATTATGTGTGTGTATATATTTATTACAGCTGAATTTTCATGCAAATCTTGACCTTTCTTTTAAAGCTTATGTTTAGGTAAGAAAAAAAAATTAACACAAGGGACAACACTAACATTTAATGTGAAATGTCCCTTGTGCTGGTGCCAGATGTCCTAGTTTAAAACGGAAGCCTTCTGCGCCCCCATAACCCCGCTGCCTTAATCTTCTGATGCTGTGGAGTTTATACAAATTCTGGGCCTTTATCAAGAGTGCCAACTATAACTTCCCATCCTCCATTCATAGAAGTCATAGTATAGCTTTTATGAATTAAAAGCGATCTATGAAGGACAGGTGGAAAAAAAAAAAAAAAAATACCGAAACTTTAAAAAAACGTTAGTTTGTCCCTGCTCCTACGACCTCTCTGTTGGTCAAAAAGGACGCCAGTAAAATTAAGGGAAAAGTGAAGATCTGCCACCTATACGCCCAGATCTCAAGATTAACATGCTAAAGATAAATTATAAAGGGTCTCTGAGCCCTACTGTAAATCAGAGGATAGCAAGAGGCTTGTATCAAAGTCTATTTGCAGTCAAATTTAGTAAGGCCTTTTTTTTTCACATGGGTGGCATCTGTTTAATGACATTGTGTCCGTTCAGTTTAAACTCCTTGAACACATCTCCTAACCACTTGTCTACATTTTCCATAGTTTTAGAATTTAGGTACATTTTTTTAGCCCTTTTACAAATCACAACCATAAATGAAAGTTTTTACTGTTAGAGTTTGTTTCTTTACAAAAATAAACTTGGAAAGAAAGAGGTGAAATCTCAATGAACTACAGTATGAGTGTGTGTTAACTAACATCTGTGTCCTTTTCTACTCATTACTTATCTTGTGAATGACATGAGCATTAGGCTTCTGCACTCGTCAAGGACATCTACTAAGAGCATTTAGGAGGTCATTAACGGACTTCAGAGAAAAAAATAAAAAAATCAGATATTTTCAAAACAATTTTTAGATACCTTCCTCTTCCTTACTCTTTTACTGAGTAGAGACTAAATTCACTAAGCTAGAACAATCTCTATCTGCCACAATTACCTTTTTTCCTTCAATTACTGCACATGCTATGACCACCTTGAATTGCATGTTCATGTGCTTCCATTGATTTTGTGTGTTAAAACAGAAGAATGGGAAGGGGCCCTCATGCACTATTGATTATCACAGCTGTACCCAGGCTAATATCTAGGAAAACATAGGCTGATGGCAGTCATGGAGTACTAGATAGGACCAGAATTGACACACAGGGGTTGATTTACTAAAACTGGAGAGTGCAAAATCTGGTGCAGCTGTGCATGATGGCCAATCAGCTTCTAACTTCAGCTTGTTCAATTATAGCTGTAAAGTCAGGTTTATCCTAATACATTCTATACATTAAGATAAAAGCCTTTTGTCTGCAGCAGCCCCAATACTTACCTGAGCCCATCTAGATCCAGCGATGTTGTAGAAGTGTCTCGGCTACCCGGGACTGCCCTACTTATTGCCCGAGACAGCAGCGTGGTGCCATTGGCTCCCACTGCTATCAATCAAAGTCAGTCAATCAAGAGAGAAAGGGGACGGGGCGGAGCGGCGGTGTGGCTCAGCTCGGATGATCCTATAGCAAGCTGCTTGCTGTGGGGGCACTCAACAGGAGGGAGCAGCCAGAAGTCCTGAAGAGGAACCCGAGAAGAGGAGGATCTAAGCTGCTCTGTGCAAAACCAACTGCACAGGGCAGGCAAGTATAACGTTTGTTATTTTTAACTTAAAAAAAAAAAAAAAAAAAAAGGAGATTTTACAATCACTTTAAGATTTGACAAAAAAAAAAAACTGGAACCCGATTAGTTTCTATACAGAGCTGCACCAGATTTTGTGTTTAGTTTTCGAAAATCAACGCCAATGTATTATCACTATAATCTTTGGGAAATTTGGGTTCAATAAACTGTAAAAACAGATCGCTTACCTCTGACTACTTCCTGGACTTTCCCCCTGTAAAAAAAAAAATAATAAATTAAGATTTGTATTTTGATACATGTAAAAAATGTATTATTAAAAGTGATGTCTATACTAGCCAAAGTGAAAAAAAAAGAAAAAAAAGTTTTGCCTTACTTAAATCCATTGACGTATGAACCCCATTCCAAAGTTTCTATCAACAAAGAAGGTAAAACTCTTTTATATTTATAAATGAAGGTCAGAAAGAAGGAGGAGTCAGCATAGTGACACCCAGAACAAGTACAGCAAAACTGAATTTACTAAAACACAATATCAATGGCAACTCAGACTGCCTAAAGAGGTAATAAAGCAGTTGTAAAGTCAGAAGGTTTTTTATCTTAATTCATTCTATGCATGCAGATAAAAAAAACCTTCTGTGTGCAACAGCCCCCCACCAGCTCCCCGAATACTTACCCGAGGTCCCTCTCTGCCCAGCGATGTCCACAAATGTCTCAGCCGTCCGAGATTCTCCCTCCATTGGCTGCCGCTGCTGTCAAAGTCAGCTAGCCAATCAGAAGAGAGGGGGCGGGGTCGGGGCTCCGTGACTCGGCTTGGGTGCCCCCATAGCAAGCTGCTTGCTGTAGGGGCACTCAATGAGAGGGACGGGCCAGGATCACAGAAGAGAGACCCCAGAAGAGGAAGATCCAGGCTGTTGTGTGCAAATCCACTGCAACAGAGCAGGTAAGTATAACATGTTTGTTTTTATAGGAAAAAAAAAATTAACAAGACTTTACAATAATTTTAAATCCAAAACAAAAAAGGTTATATACTGTAGCTTACCAATCATTTGATGCGGTGGCTCCATTTGTTTTCTCCTTTTTTTTGGGCTTTTTCACTTCTATTTTCAGCTGGTGTTATGGCCATTAATTACACCTTCTGTGTTCGAGGAAGGCTCAATGCACACTAGCAATTTTTATAAGCTCAAAAAAAGCTAGAACAGGAGGACAAGTTTGACTACACACATAAGGCAGTCCCAGGGGGTATACTCCCACTTCCTGCTCTAGCTCTTCAGTTTTGTAACAAGCAGTGCCAGAAGAACAGAAACCCCAACTCAGAGGGGCGGGTGCTGTGTCCGTCAATAAACATCACATAAAAGGATTTTACGGCAAGACAAAAATCCCATTTTCTCTTTCGTTCATTGATGGACACCACTCCATATCTTCTTGACCCTTAAGATGTCCCAAAGCAGTGTCAACATGAGGGGTGGGAAGAACATAGTAATAGATATACTTCCCAAAGGCTAAACGTAGCCAACCAGGTAAAACAGGGGCTCAACCAGGAAACAACTTAGCTCACCTGACAAAAAAAATTACACCCCCAAAGAGGACTAATCCTCTCCAACAGCAGCCTGCAAAACCCTGCGGCCAAAGGCGGCATCCGCAGATGCCAACATAGCCACCTTATAAAATTTAGTGAAAGTGTGCACGGACGACCAGGTGGCTGTCTTGCAAACCTGCCCACTGACGCTGGATGACGGAAGGCCCAAAGGCAATAAGTGCCCGTGTAGAATGCGCCTCAACAGGGAAAGGAGAATCCTGACCCTTAATGCAATAGGCCTGCACCACCGTCTGCCTGATCCATCTGGAAATGGCCGCAACAGACACGGGCAGCCCCTTAACAGGGTCCACCTGTAAAGGACAAACAGGGAATTCGATTTTCAGAACAACTTAGTCACCGCCAGGTACACTTGATTGCCCGAACCACATCCAAAGAATGTAAGGAAATCTCTTTAGAGTGCTTAGGCTTAGAGCACATTGAAAGCAACACAATGCCTTTATTTAAATGGAAACCAGAGACGACCTTAGGAAGGAATGACTGGCAGGGATGAAGCACCACTTTATCTCCGTGAACCACAAAGAATGGTGTACGACAAGACAAGCTGCCAGCTCCGACACCCTCGGTGCGGAAGAAAAAGCCACCAAGAAGGCTACTTTCTGGGACAATGTAATCAGAAGAATCTCGTGAATATTTCCAACAGCGGCTACTGAGGGACCGACAACCAAGTTGAGATCTCACGAGGGGAAGGAGACCGCACTGGGGGAGCCAAGAGGCGAACCCCCTGGACAAAAGTGTGGGCCACAGAAAGCGTAGCCAAATGATGATGAAAGCAAATCGCTAATGGCCGAACCTGGCCCTTGATGGTACTCGAGGCCACACGCTGTTCAACACCTCGTTGGAGGAAGTCAAACCCAGAGTCCCCGAAAAGGAGCGGGGGTGAACCCCAGGGGATTCACATCCGCAAGTACGCTCTTCCAACGCGATGTACGGGTGCCACTACTGTACGAATGGACTCCATTCAAAACATCTGTACTCGCACAATGTGGTTCAGAGCTTGAGGTCCAAGATTGGATGTACCTCACTTTCCTTCCTGGGACCTGCAAACATGTTTGAATAAAACCCATGAAACAAATCACCCCTCGTAGTAGCATGTTTTGCACCACCTCGTAGAGACCTTGCACGTGGTCTGGGGATAAACGCAGGTTAGAAGGTAAGAACCTCTCTGGAGGAGAAGACCGAAAGCTCGATCTTGTAGCCGGACCGAATCAGCTCATGGACCCACTTGTCTTGAATCAGGGAGGTCCACGGATCCGGAAGGAAGCAAAGACACCATCCCTCACACCAAATACAGGTGATGGCACCCCTTCAGGCAGAAGAGGGCTAGTCTACAGGTCTGGAAGGACCCGCTCTCGGCATATCGGACCAGGCCCTCTTGGAAACTCCAGAGGAGGTAGTATAGTAGCCATATCATGTGCCGAAGGTGCTGTCAGACAGCACAGAGACTATGGGAGCCGCATCCAGAGAGGCATCACAGACAAACTGCAACCCCTGGACCAAATAGTCCACCAACTGCGCAAAGGCAGGTGGAGACTGTTCCACCTCCAGATCCTGGCGCAAAGGCTTTGCCCATTCGGTAAAATCAGAGACACCAATGCTATGGTGAACATGGGCCAAAGTACCGAACCGACCAAGGTAAACACGTGGCGGACCAAAGTCTCCTCCACCGGAATTATGGTGGATGTATTCAGCCTGGAGACCTGAGAGTCCACCACAGGTGGGACTGCCCACATAGTCAACAGAGACTCCTCAAGGGATACTGTCTATCGAAAACGCAATTGCGTTTAGAACAACTCCACTGACTTGCAACAATTTTGTCACAGTAGGTGGGGAAAAAGGGAATACCTTTGCTGCTTTTGAGGATCTGCGGACCCCAAGGGGACTGGAGAATTTGATGCAGCAGCAACTGCATCCCCAATGTTTAAAATGTCCCACACCAATACAATTAGTGCATCCACCAGTGCCTTTTCATGCACCTATGCAGTAAAAGGAATCATCCTCACTGTCAGAGCACGCGAATTGCACGGACACAGACCCAGTAGAGTCACTATATACCAAGCTCACCCTGAAAATATAACAAGCAGAGGAGGCCGACCTCAGTCCTGCAAGGAGACGCCAGCCAAAAGGTCCACAAAAGGACCACCTATGAAACCCCGTAAAAAGCAAGAGGGTCACCCTCCATAGAGGACATAATAGGACATAGCCCCTTTGAAGGTGGGGGGTTGGGGCTTGCCGTGATGCAGGCAGAGCACCCTTGCCCACACAATAATGGCTGTTACATTTCACTAAACATGAAGCGCCCCCATGACACCACCCGGTTCAAGGGGGCCGCCAGGCTGACCAGATGGCCCAACAGGTCGCAGGCCGTGGCCTAAATTATAGTGGAGGCCCAGCTGCAATTGCCTGCCAGATCCACAGACCACCAAGGGAGAGGGGTTGGGGACACTACATACCACACCGTGGAACCAGGTGGGCACCACTTCAGGCAGACCACCCACCATCTTGGCATGGGGGGGCTAAAGGTATGCTGCGACTCAGGTCATGACCAGGGCTATGCGTCCTCGTGAGATGTTAACTCGCCAGCCAGCCCCTGTCCAGTGGGGCTATGTCGCAGCCAACTCAGTGCGGAGCCAAGGTCGGGTCACAATCGCTGGCCAGACTGGAAGACTGTAATGATCTAGGATATCCACTCTGTCACCCAATCCGGCAGTTGACTGTAGTTCTCACAGGAACCGAATTGATTGTAGAAAACAAAAAAGAAAAAAGATTCAATTTAAAAAAGGTAAAAATGCCAGGACCAGAGATCCCAGCAAGGAACTAGGTCCTTACTCCTGACTAGGCAGATAAAAACTGAAGAGCTAGAGCAGGAAGTGGGAGTACACCACCCTGGGACTGCCCTATTGGCGTAGTTAAACCTTTATCCGCCTAGTGTCCTACACCTGTAGGGGCAGCATTAACCTAAGGGTCAAGAAGATATGGAGCTGTGGCCATCAATGAACGAAAGAGAAACATTTTTTTCTCTGCTGCTAGACACAAGCTCAAAAAATGCTTATAGCCTAAAGTCGTGTGTATGAACAAATAGAACACTACATAGCTTCTAGGAGCAGAAAAAATGCTAACAGCTTTCTTTTGGGACAAAGGTTTTGCATGAATAAATAAAAGCTGGTCATTGTAATTACACCTGTCAGTGATAACTGGTTTGTCTCATCACTGTAACTGTTACATTTTTCAGGACAGCTTGTTCTTTTGAAAACCAACAGACTTATAGTCTGAATCACCAGATGAAAACACAAGAAAAAAAGCCTAAAAAAGAAAACAAATGCAGTCATAACATCTAAGAATTGCAATATAACAAATGTTTGCTTTTGGGTTTAATGCGGCTTGAACCCCTTTCACTGCCAGATCCGTACGCTGTAAGGGCCTAAAGCACTGCTTGCAGCTGGCCAGGTCCATACACCTTATGGACCTCATGTCTCCATCTGCTATAAGCTCATGGTTACTTTAGTGGCCATAAACTTATAGCAAAATTGTTCAGCAGACTCTGCTAAAGAATTCTATAACTCTGATCAGCGGATTACAATCCGCTGATCAGTTATTACCTAAAATGTGACCCCCCCTTTCAATGCCAATGCCTGCCTATCCTTGTCCCTCCAATAAACCTGCTGCCCTGGCCGCTAAAATGCCTCCCCCTCTTCCTCTACCACTGTCACCCACTCCCTAGCACACCTGCCACGCCTCACCATCACCGATCTCTGTGGCTGGAGGCAATAGTCTGCTTCCCCCCCTCTGCCTCTCCCGCTGACAATTGCATCCAGCCACAGTTGTTAAATAAAAAATAACGGCTGTACACCTATCCCCCCCCCCTTTAAAGTGTTTACCAGCCCCCTTTCTTTCTTAATTTAAAAAAAAGAGCCACTGTGATCCCCCTCCTTGCAGCGCCCCCCCCCCCCCACCTCAGGATCCCCAGTATATGCAGCGCTGCAGACTGGCTCTCCCTGCACCCCACCTCGCTGGCTGCAGCTGCTGCCCGGAGATGGGTGTCAGGATGGAGGCAGTGAACATATGTTTACCAGCCCCCTTTCTTTCTTGAATGAACAGAGCGATCAGTACCGATCGCTTCTGTCCAATAATTACTGAAATATAGTAAACACTGTTTACTATATTTCAGTTTGTGAATGAACAGGAGTGTCTATGCAGACTCCTGTCTCGTTCACTACAGTGCAGCTCAGGCTGCAGAGAAAGGGGAAGTCTCCAAGGGGGGAGGTTGAGTGGAAAAAAAAAAACGCATCTCAACAGAAATGAAAAACGGTGGTATACTCGCGCCTAGGTATTATTTATGGTATTTTGGGAAGCAGCAAGTATTCAAGAACACTACCAAGGTAGTGATCTCATAGGTAAATGATGGATGTGTAAATGACCGCGCTCCCCTAATAATTTTCTGTGGCAGTATAAATATAAATGAAAAGTGCCTGTGCAATTTTATAACCAATGCTCATGTAGTAACTTGGTGGGATAAATAAATAATGTATTACTGTGAAATACCGTGATTCCTCTTAAAGTGCAACGTGCTGATAATAAATATATTGTAAAATATGACACTCAAAAAATAGATATAATAGATATAATAAATAAATGTCCAATGCAATCAAGTCCATAAAGTGAATACAAAAAATTGTGCAAAAAACGTGCTCAAAACACTGCCGGTGTGGGGATGAAAGTGCTGCGTGCCGGTGATCCTTGGGTTCTCACTCTGTGCCCAGGGGTAAGGTAGCACACTTACCGGAAGGTGTGGATTCCAATGGCATACGCCAAAAGGAATCGAAATCGCTTTGTCTGCTGCTCCTGTATATCGATAGGTGGGTGGACGGTCTCCTTATGGATATAGGTAAGCGTTCCGTTCCATAAACATATGTTTACCAGCCCCCTTTCTTTCTTGAATGAACAGAGCGATCAGTACCGATCGCTTCTGTCCAATAATTACTGAAATATAGTAAACATTGTTTACTATATTTCAGTTTGTGAATGAACAGGAGTGTCTATGCAGACTCCTGTCTCGTTCACTACAGTGCAGCTCAGGCTGCAGAGAAAGGGGAAGTCTCCAAGGGGGGAGGTTGAGTGGAAAAAAAAAAAACGCAGCTCAACAGAAAATTTGCCACCTCCCCAACCGCAAGTCTAAACAAGGCCCAGGGCCTCATTCACGTGGGGCATACTACAACAAGGCTGTGTTTAGCTTTACAGGGATGCACAAGTGTTCCGTGCATCCTCATGCACGCAGTCGCGTCAATGTCAATTGAAATACAGTGGCTGCAGGGGAATGCACAGGTGTTCTGTGCATTCCTGGGTAGGCAGGCAGTCTAATTCATATAAATTGGGACACAGCTGATGTATGGGCACAGTCACTTCTCCCAACTTGACATCCATGTGGGTGCATGTCCCTGAATACTGTCTGCCTTTGGGGCCATGCACCTATACCCGAACCAATGTAATATTTGTCCTTACAGCAGCTGCATCCCAATTAACATGAATAGGACTACCTGTGAATCCCTGTGCGGGTAAACACGGCTTTTCATATAGCGCTCAATGGGAGAAAGCTTTAGTACACCCCAGGTGAACAAGGATTTAGCAGGAATTTTTGTAAAGTAGGTTGCGTTTTGTATGCCAATAAGGATTTTAGTATTTTTTTGCATTAAACTAACTATGGTGCCCCTGTAGTAACACCTTTTTATTCTACTGGTCATTAAACTTTTAGATTTAGTAGGAATTGAGTAGGAATTTTTGACATTTTCTGTATTTGTATGTGCTAATAATGATTTGAGTGTATTTTTTTTTTTTAAATATTGATTTGATAATCATTTGTGCAAATATCATGGGGCAATAAAAATCAGTAGCACCTTCTTTTTATTCTACTGGTCATGTGCTTTCAGAAAATATATGGTTTGGGGGGATATTTTACAATCTCTGAAAGCTATAAGTGAAAAATTAAAACTTCCAGATTTTTAGAGAAATGTGGTTATTTACAGTTTTGCGTACGTTCAGTTTTCACCATTTCGTAAAAAGGCACAATTTAAAATATGTTATTTATTAACTCAATACAGGTTAAACTTTTATATTTAGTAGGAATTTAGCAGGCATTTGTAACATTTGCTGTTTGTATGTGCTAATAATGATTTTAGTAAAATTGGATTGCACTCACAAATTGTAAAGATAAGGCAAGCAAAATTCTCATCCTTCTCCAGTGCAACTGAAGGCCGTGGCCAGCCATAACCAGGCTGGAACGCAAGCCGACCTGGAGAGCGTGTCCAACCGGCGTCTGGCCGTGATGACGTCACACAATGGGCGGAAACAGTTGCACTGCGCTCTCCCTCTGCACTTCAGCCGTGTTAGGCTGACATCTCTGGACAACTCATCCCAAGACCTACTCCATTTTTTGGAGTATCAGAGCTGCCTGCCCACAGAGCTACTACACACAGACCAGTCATTCAGTCCACCAGGATATAGCAAGAAGCGGACCCAGACACATCCATGGCATCCATAGGATTATCATCAGGCGTATCCGGAGGAGGATGAGAATTTTGATTGCCTTCTCTTTACCAGCGCGTCTGCCAGAGGGTCCCGAGACCATGCCACAAACCTCTGCATCTTCCCGCTGAGATGAGGGGCCAACAGGTCCACCTCGGGCACAACTGATGACACACCTCCGGATGAAGTGACCATTCCCCCTGGTCCAATGCCTGTTGACTGAGGTAATCCGCCTGCCAATTTTCTACTCCCGGAATGTGTACAGCAGAGATGGCTGGAACAAAACGTTCTGCCCACCTTAGAATGCCGGCTACTTCCCGAGCTGCCAGGACATTTCTTGTGCCCCTTTGGTGATTGACATAGGCCACAGGCGTGACATTGTCCGATTGAATTCGCACAGGACACCCGAGGACGATCCGTCCAATAATCCAGACAAAGTGATCGCTTAGAGCTCCAGTACATTGATCGGCAGTCTGGACTCTTCCAGTGTCAAGCCCCCCTGAGTAGAGTCTTTTCAGAGGATGCCTCCCCACCCAGACAGGGGGAGAAAGGTTTTGCCCTGGCAAAGAGCCGGAGAATGAAGCAACCAGATCAAGGACCCTCTCGTACCCTGGGTCAGCCGGATCATATCTATAGACTGTGGATTCTTGTCCCATTTGACCAGAATCTCTATATACAGAGAGCTCGTGTGGAACTGTGCAAATGGAACCGCCTCAAAGGCAGACACAATCAGGCTCAGCACCCACATGCAAGTCCAAAGGGATGACCATCTGCTGGGCAACAGAAGTTGAATTGCTTTCTGGAGTTTTTCCAGAGAAAGAAACACTCTGGCTTAGATCGAGCCCAGAGTCAGACCCAGATAGTCCAGATTTGTGGATGGAACCAGAGCAGACTTCTGTAGATTCAGGATCCAACCAAACTCCCTCAGAGTTCGCAGAGTAATCTCCAAGTTGTCCACCAGAGCAGTCAGAGACTCCACTCACAGCAGAAGAACGTCCAGGTATGCCAAAACACTTTTGTGAAGCCCCGAGGAGTGGCGGTGAGACCAGTGGTGTATTTAGGTTTTGTGCTGCCCTAGGCCTGACTAAACTTGTGCACCCCCTAATTTAAATATAACTCACCCCTTCCTGTAAAGGCCACACCCCTTTCCTGTTTATGACCCGCCCTGTCATCTCTAAACCACAGACCACAACCACAGTCTATCAGTGCCCATCAGTGCAGCCTCATCAGTTACCATTAGTTCAGCCACATCAGTGCCCATCAGTGCTGCCTTATTAGTGATTTGCCTCCTGGACCCTGCCCTCCAGCCCAATTCGCCCTATAAGACTGGCACTATACTAAAAGTGTAGCACAAGCCGGCGAGGACCCCTTTCGTGCGGGATCTGGGAGGAGGCTGTTTTTTTTTTTTTTTCGTGTGGGGTGCAGCTTTTTTGCTGCCCCCCCTGCAAAGTGCCGCCCTAGGCCTGGGCCTTGTAGGCCTAGGCCAAGATACAGCACTGGGTGAGACCACAGGGTAATGCCACAAACTGATAATGCTCCCCTCTCACGGCAAAGCGGAGGAAGCAATGGTGACCAACACATGTTGGAATGTGAAGGTAAGCGTCCTAGATGTCAATAGAAGCAAGAAGATCTCTCTGATGCAGGGATGCCACTACCATGAAAATGGACTTTATTCAGGCACTTCTGCACCCGCACAAAGCAGTTTAGAGTCTTGAGGTCCAGAATTGAATGCACATTGCGCTCCCTTCCTGGGGACTGTAAACAGGTTTGAATAAAACCCCTAAAAACGACCACTGCTGAGACAGACAGCCTCACAATCAGAGGAGCCGCATGCAAAGAGGCATCAGAGACAAACTGAAGCCCCTGGACCAACTGGTCCGTCACCTCAGCAAAGGCAGGGGGTAAGCTGCTCCCCTTCCAGGTCCCGGCGTAAAAGCTTGGCCCACTCGGTCAGAGTTTGCAACACCAAGGCAATAATAAAAAGTGGCCTAAGTGCTGAACCAGCCACATTAACACTTTAATATCTTCCTGCCTGCGCTAAAGCCAAAAGAAAAAACATTTTAAAATATATTTCTGTACCAATAAAACATTTTTCTATATACATTTTCTATGTATTAGTTTGATCTTTCTTGCTGCCTCAAAGCCCTTGGGAGCATCCTTTTTTGTTTTTCTGTCTAAAGTTTCAGGGCGAGCAGCACTCTCTTTACCCATGTGAGTGGATACCGTTCATCACAGGGGCTCTTTACCATGTAACCAGCTGTGTCCAATCACAGCTGATCACAGTGTAAACAGGATTTGCTGGTTATCGGCAATCCTCTTCTCACGCTAACAGCGGGTGAGGAGAGGAAAGCCGATAACTGACAAATCCACACAGGGGACATCTATACTGATAATCAAGGCACTGATCATCAGTGTCCTGATTATCAGTGCAGCCCCAACAGTGCCCACAAATGCTACCAATAAGTACACATCAGTGCTGCCCATAAGTGCCGCCCATTATTGCAGCCTCATCAGTGCAGCATAGTCAGCACGCATCAGTTAAGGAGAAGAATTATTTAGAAAATTTTATAAAAGAAACAAAGAAAATCTTTTTTTTTTTAAATTTCGATATTTTTTCATTTGTTTAGCAAAAAATAAAAAACCCAGCTGTGATGAAATACCACCAAAAGAAAGCAGTCTCAAAAAAAAGAAAAATATGATAAAAATTGTTTGGGTAGTGTTGCATGTCTGCACAATTGTCATTCAAAATGCGACAGCACTAAAAGCTGAAAATTGGCCTGGGCAGGAAGGGGGCGAAAGTGCCCAGTAGGCAAGTGGTTAAGGGGGGGCTTGTCTTTTTACATGTAAAATATCTGCTTAATGTAAATATTATCACTGTGTGTTTAAAAGCAGTCATTGATTATATGGAACACCCACAATGTTCCGGGTAGCCAGAGATCATATGATCTAGACTGCCTAGGTTTAAGGTCACAAGAGTTGCATTCATGCAAAACAAATGTACTTTTTCACTTAAAACTGGGATTTGATTTGGCTTGTTTATTCCTGGGAAGTGAGTATTGTGCATACATCCACTTTATGATCCATAATTCTACTAACATAAGGATGTCTGATTTGACTATATTTTCATATTCATAAAGTGCTCTAATTGACAAGAATATTTGACTAGTAATACAATATGCATAAAAGCTGGCATTACACAAAGAGGTAGATTTGAAAACTATACAGTCTAGTCATTACTAGCATTACCTTAGGGATATTAGAATTTACTTACCTCATCGCTTTCTACAAGATTTTCAAACTGTTTAAAGAAGAAAATAAGAATAAAAAATGTTTAACCTGGGTTTTTATTTTTTATTTTTTTTGAGTATTTATAGCAGTCTTTTTTTCTGCAGACACTAACCTCAATAGTAAAATGCTCTCCTCTTGAACAGTTTCTGAAGTATTTTGATCTGCAAGAAAACACAAACATTTTAATTTAAAACACAGTGATTTAAGAAAAAAACCTTTACAAACAAACATTTCAAACATACCTGCTATTTGCAGTGGTTTTGCACAGAGCAGCCCCGATTCTCCTCTTCTAGGGTCCCTCGCCGACGCTTCTGGCTCCTCCCCCCCAGTGGCTTTAGGTCATGATACAGGAAGTTGACCAGCTCATCTCATTAGCACACACCCTGCATTATCTACCCTCAGCAGGTCAACTCCTTCCTGTGTCATGACCTAAAGTCTGTCCAGGAAGTAGGACAGAAGTAATGGAGCAGTGTTTTTAAACAGCCATGAAAACAGTGAGGTAAGCGTGTGTAGAATAAATAGAAAGCAGTTTTATTTTTTTAAAACTACATTAATGCTATATTGATACATAGGGGAACTGAATTGGAAGTGAACTTCGCCTTTAACCACTTGCCGACCGCTCACATTGAGCCTACTGCGGCAAAGTGGTTTGTTATCATCCAGCAGCGTAGACCTACGTCGCTGGACTCCTCCCCTTGTGGGCGCCGCACACGCGCCGCCGGAGGCTCGCTCCCGCTTTATTCAGTCACAGCGGGAGTCGGGCCAGAGGAGGGGCGGCAGTGATCACCGCCGCTCTTCCCCGATCGTCGGGGAATCGAGTGTGGAGATCCGCCCGCTTGTGTAAACAAAGCGGGCGGATCTCCTAAGTGACAGGCAGGGACAGATTGCAGGATTCAGCATAGCTGAACCTGCGATCTGTGCCTGTGTCACACAGTCCCCTCCCCCCACACACGTCAGTAAGCACCAGGCATACATTAACCCCTTGATCACCAATAAAAGTTAACCCCTTCCCTGCCAGTGTCATTTTTACAGTAACAGTGCATATTTATAGCACTGATTACTGTACTAATGTCACTGGTACCCCCAAAAGTGTCAAAAATGTCAGTCAAGGGTCCGATCTGTCCGCCGCAATGTCGCAGTCCCGAAAAAACATTGCAGATCACCGACAGATCGCCACCTTTATTAAAAAAAAAAAAACAATAAATACATTTTGGCCTAAATATATGACAAAAATTGAATATATTGGATATTTTTGAACTGTCAAAAGTAGAAACTGTCAATTTTTTCGCAAAATTTTCGCTTTTTTATTAATATCGCAAAAAAAGAAAAGCGCAGAGGTGATCAAATACCACCAAAAGGAAGCTCTGTTTGTGGGGAAAAAAAGAAGTACGTAAATTTCATTTGGGTACAGGGTTGCATGACCGCACAATTGTCAGTTAAAGTGGCGCAGTGCCAAGTTGCAAAAAGTGGCCTGGACGTAAAGCAGGAAAATCCTCCGGTGGTAAAGTGGTTAAGGTAAAACCGCTTCTCTTCCAGTTTTTTTTTTTTTATATATAAATTTTTATTGGTTTTCAAAAGCATAACAAAACAGCTAGATAACCAGGTAGTTCAGTCGCAGACGGATATAGCAATGAATGTAGTACAATTATGAATAGGATAACAAACAAGGCAGAGCTAATCAATTATTGTTCATGTAAGTGAAATTGAGCATTCAAGTGAATTTGAACAATCCACCGCATAGACTTGACATGTAAGTTCCATACTTTTGACAACTAGGGTTTACCTGCACAGTCATTTATTTATGTATATGTCCCCACGCTCGGGCACCCCATCAGGGATCTACATCTGTGCCCCAGCGTGGGGCGGCATAAGATATGCATAGGAGTATATCATTTCTGAAAGAGGCAGAATGACCAGTTGTTTTGCATTCCATATAGACCAAGGTAGCAACAGGTCGTTCATACGACCCTTCTCATGGTATTTAAGTGCTAACGTACATGCGTAGGTGTAATGTGTGTTAGTGGGATCTATGACCTCCTGAATTGTTGGGGATGATGCTTGTTTCCACTTTCTCGTTATAGTAAGTCTGGCAGCTAAGAGGATGTGTGTCATGTTGTGTCTTTAGCTTTTGGGGAAATCCCCTATTCCAAGGGATAGAAGTGCCAATCCCGGGATTGGTTCGATGTGTGTGTGTGTTGGACAGGAGTTGAAAAATTGACCTCCAGGAGTGTATTATAGGGCATTCTCTAACAGTTTCAATGAATGGCGGCTTGTTTTTTTTAAACTTCCTCCCACTAAAATGATTTTTTCCCTATACTAGGGTCACCAGTAAGGTATTTGTATATCTCTATCATAGCAATAGGTAAATTCCTTACTAGATTATTACTGCAATCACTTTTTGGTGTGTTGAAGTTATTACGTATTGCACTTTATTACTTTGTTATTTTACAGCTTACAATATATCTCCTGGCATATGAGCCGTCGTATTTACTTTCCCACTGCATTGGACTATGTGCTGTGCTTCTGAACGGTCTGGTTTTTTTTTTCCTGAATGACCATTATGTTTGGACATTAATGGCAGGTCTGCTTTTTCCAACCAGTCACTGTGTGGGTGTAGTGATGACCTGTCAGGTCCACTACTCCATTTCCATAAATATCTTATCTGCACTATCTAGTGCACTTCTCATTTTTATTTATATATCCCAAGGTGTAGTACTCTACCAGAGGTGGAGACCCTGATTAAATAGTACTCCAACTTTTAAATTCACTACTGGATTGATCCACTCATTTCCCTACAGCTGGCAAGGAACTGATTTTTAAAAACAGCAACTTCTACAATGGCTGTATTATCTCAGGAAAAGGAGGTTTGCCAAAATCATTGCAATGATTCCTCCTGTATTGAATTGTGTCGTAACTGTGCTGTCTACCCTCATGTTGTAAAGTGCTGCGCAAAATGTTGGCGCAATATAAATCCTGTATAATATTAATTGAAATGTTATAACATTTTCCTGCAAAACAATAGTATATAAAACACCTATTTGAAGTCTCTTTCAACCTAGTCACGACACAAAAGCTGCAATGCAAAATTCATGACAGAACCTTGAATTATTGAGAAGGAAAAACGGAAAAGCAAAGATATTTTAATAAACGTCACAAAACTGCTGTGAATTACTGAATGAAGAAGTAGGGGGATAAGGTCATTAACGTGCTTCACATTAAACCTCAACCTGAGCAAATACAACGCTTTCTGAAAAACTGGCTAATGAACCAGTACGGGGTTAGGGAACATTCAGAAAGAACCACATTAATTAATAAAAGCTTTTCATGAATCATTTATGTGTTTTGGTCTGAGCTGCAGATAGATATTTTACTAGCTCAGTAAAATATGTAACCAATGACAGTTTTACTATTCAAAACAAATGCACAGCTGACAATTGGAATGACTGCACAGCCGAGAAATGGGGTAGCTGCCCAGCCGAGAAATGGGGTAGCTGCCCAGCCGAGAAATGGGGTAGCTGCCCAGCCGAGAAATGGGGTAGCTGCCCAGCCAGGAAATGGGGTAGCTGCCCAGCCGAAAAATGGGGTAGCTGCCCAGCCGAGAAATGGGGTACCTGCCCAGCCGAGAAATGGGGTAGCTGCTGTTGGTACTTAATGAATAAAATGTACTGACAGAAGCTTAGTGATAGAGGATAACATACTAGATTAAGGGCCAATCTATACTTCTGAATGTGTGCTGGATATGTTGATGTGCATTACATTGAGTGTGACCTTTTATTTTCAATGGGTTCCCAACACATGTCCATGGTCCAAAAAGCACCTGCCTCATTTCCCACGTGTGGGGTCAGTTTCAGTGTGATTTGTAAAAAGATTCTGGTACGATTTCATTCAGTAGTTCAGGTGAGAATTTTGAAAGTGTATGACACTGGAAAACAGGGCTGCCACTAGAAATCCTGGGGCCCTATACAGCCTACCTGACAGACCCCCCCCCCCCCCCTCCACTGAAAATATCAAAATTATTTTATCACCCCTCCACCAATCCCTCTTCCTAGCAGAAATCCCTCCCAATCACCCCTCACAGCGCAACCCCCCAAATCCCTCCACAAATTCACAACCCCATCCCCATGCAGAGTGCAGGGGTCAGGAATGCATTACGTACAGAGTGCAGGGGTCAGGAATACGTTCAGGAGAATGCTAGATACAGAATGCAGGGTTCTGGAGTGCAATATGCTCAGGGTTGAGGAGAGTGTTAGATAGGGAGTAGTGCCTTACTAAGCTGACCAAGATTATCCATAGATGCAAATGTTAGACAGGGAGCAGTGCCATACCAAGTTGACCAAGATTCTCCATTGAGGCCAATGTTAAAAATCGGGAGTAGTGCTATACCAAGGTGACCAAGATTCTCCATTGAGGCCAATGTTAAAAATCGGGAGTAGTGCTATACCAAGGTGACCAAGATTCTCCATTGAGGACAATGTTAAAAATCGGGAATAGTGCTATACCAAGGTGACCAAGATTTCCCATTGAGGCCAGTGTTAAAAATTGGGAGTAGTGCCATATAAAGCTGTACATAGTAGCGAATGTACGTAAATGTCTCTGTACTGCACCTCTTCCCAGCTGCTACAACCTCTGCAAAACACACACCTCTCCTCTGCCCTTATCTTCCCCATAGGTCCCCCATCTTCCACATGATTTCCTTTCTAAAATACCTTTCTGTTGCTGGCTGCCATATCTTCCTTCTCCTTCTTCCCTATGCACGTGTTGCTTGACACAGGGGGCGGGTCTGAGTAGCAGTCCCGCCCATTACCGACATCAAAGCATGAATTTGACAGGTCCAGTCTCTCATTGTGGCTGCATAGTGCACACCCTGGCTTGTTAGCCAATCCCTGGCTGTTCTAAATGTTCCCACTGCTGCAGGTCCTTCTGAGCTAGAAGGTAACATTTATCACCAGAATTATGCCGGACAAAGCCTCTGTACAGCGGGACAGTCCTGCCCAGGTTGGGAGGTATGCTGTCATCCTACTGATCTTCCTGCTGTCCGGGCCCCCCTATGTGCCGGGGCCCCATACAGTAGTACTGGCTGTACCCCCCTGATGGCGGCCCTGACTGGAAATCATACCTAGATTCATTTTTCAAACCGCACTGAAATTACACTAAAAATGGATATCAGTAACTAGTATCAGTGAGTACTTGAGAAAAAGGATCGGTACTCATACTCAGTCCTAAGAAAAAAAAAAAAACTGGTATGCCTGCATCCCTCCTTGTAATGTATGCGCAGACTGAACAGGTTATAAAGTGGCCCGTCCAAATCTCTACCATCGGTATCACGTGTTACCTCCCTTACTATAAACTAAGGCTAATGCTTAGAAAAAGTATCATACGATGCCACAGAATAACTTTATAATGACACCACTACACTCTGAAGGGGCACGGTATATTGCAGCACAAGATGGTACCTTCTCAATAAAACAAGTATTCGTTTTTGTTATTCTACCCACTGTAGAAGTTTACTTTAAAAAGAGAACATACACACACACCACACACAGAAAAAAAAAAAAATTTAAAGTCAGCAGCTAAAGCTACTGTAGCTGCTGACTTTTAGTATAAGGACACTTACCTGCCCCTGGATCAAGCGATGTCCTCAACTGAGCCAATTTTTTAACCACCTCCCACCCGGGCCATAGTACATATACGGCCGGGTGGGAGTCTCGTCCTTCTGAATGGACGTTCCGGAACGTCCTTCAGAAGGAGCGAGATCGCGCCGCCGCGGGCACGCGGAGCGGCGCGATCCCGATGTGCCTGTGTCCCTCGGACACAGCGCAACAAGATGCGTCAGGAGGGCCCTGTGATTGGCCCTCCTGATCACATGACGGCTGTGTCCAATCACAGCCGTCATGCAATGTAAATACAGCCGTTGTAACGGCTTCGATCTCTTCTCCTCCCTGACAGATCCTGTCAGGGAGGAGAAGAAGAGGATCGATACTGGAGCTGGGGGTGATCAGTGAGTATTTCTAATTACTCACTGATCACAGGGGGGGTCTGTGCTGGTAATCAGATGATTGATTACCAGTGCAGCCCTGGGGGGAGGGGATGCCACTAGAGCCACCAGGGATGCCCACCCATGACCACCAGGGATGCCCACCATGGCCACCAGGGATGGCAAACAGCCTGCCAGTAGTGCCCTCCTATCAGTGCTGCCCACCAATACCATATATCAGTGCTGCCCACCAGTGCCCGTTATTGCCATCCACCAGTACTGCCCACCAGTGCCCATTATTGCCCACCAGTGCTGCCTATCAGTGCCCATCAGTGCCCCCCATCAGTGCCCATCAGTGCCCCCCATCAGTGCCAATCAGTGCCCCCCATCAGTGCCCATCAGTGCCCCCCATCAGTGCCCATCAGTGCCCCCCATCAGTGCCCATCAGTGCCCCCCATCAGTGCCCATCAGTGCCCCCCATCAGTGCCAATCAGTGCCCCCCATCAGTGCCAATCAGTGCCGCCCATCAGTGCCGCCCATCAGTGCCCATCAGTGCCCCCCATCAGTGCCCATCAGTGCCCCCCATCAGTGCCGATCAGTGCCACCTATTAGTGCCCACCAGTGCCTATCAGTGCCACCGATCAGTGCCCATCAGTGCTGCCTATCATTGCCCATCAGCGCTGCCTATCAGTGCCCACCAATGCTACATATCAGTGCTATCTATCAGTGCCACATATCAGTGTCCATAAGTGCTGCATATCATTGCTACCTATCAGTGCCCATCAGTGCTGCATATCAGTGCCACCCCATCAGTGCCACCTCATCAGTGCCACCCAATCAGTGTCTCCTCATCAGTGCCTGTCAGTGCGGCATCATCAGTGCAGGAAAAAACGTATCTATTCACAAAATTTTATAACCTAAACAAAAAAACTTTTTTTTTTTTTCAAACTTTTCTGTCTTTTTTTATTTGTGCACCAAAAAAGAAAAAACCTGACAGTGATCAAATACCACCAAAAGAAAGCTCTATTTGTGGGGAAAAAATGACACAAATTTGGTTTAGGTACAATGTTGCATGACCGCGCAATTGTCATTCAAAATGCAACAGCGCTAAAAGATGAAAATTGGTCTGGGAAGGAAGGGGGTTTAAGTGCCCAGTATTGAGGTGGTTAATCGGCTTTGGGTGAAGGCACCGACACCTGAAGTAAGAGAAACAGAAGTGAAGCCTTGTGGCTTCACAGC
This sequence comes from Pelophylax lessonae, assembly GCF_965119305.1. NCBI lineage: Eukaryota > Metazoa > Chordata > Amphibia > Anura > Ranidae > Pelophylax > Pelophylax lessonae. The sequence goes on along the minus strand of NC_138768.1, from coordinate 615,736,118 downwards.
CGGTTTCTTACTGCATATGTGCAAGTCGCGCTGCACCTTGTGAATGGTCCCGTAGTCTTCTGGGACATGTGAGGTTTCCCCAGAAGACAGCAGAGAAAGAAAGGGGGCCCGAACTTCTGTAAGACACAGCGATTCTGACCCGAGAAGTGGGAGCAGGTACCTGCCTAAAAGAGGTACCCGCTCCCCCCTCCCAAAAAGAGCCAAATGTGGCAGTGGAGGGTGCAAACAAGCTGAGCTTCCCCTTTAACCCTCCTTTACTACCTGGGAAATGAACTGATTTGGAACAAGCATGGGCAGAACAGATAAGACACCTGGTATGAACATACTTATTCAGGTCAGTAACTTACAAGGTGCAAGCCAAATTATTATTTAAAAAAAAAAAAAAACAACACCTTAGCTGCCTAAACCATTTAGGTTTTGTTTCTGCATATTGATTAGTGTATTTTACTGTTATTAGAGGTAGTGAACATACTGTAGTTAAATTACATAGGGTGGAAAAATGGCAACTTTTGCACAACACAAGCATGTGTTGGTATATGTTAACATTTTCAAAGTTGTTGCCTTAAATAATAAAATACACAAAAAGATCCCACAAAATTAGAAGGGACAAAAAATTTTAATTTTGAATGTTGTTTTTAACAAATTAAGAATTTGTAAACTAATCTATTCTTAGTTGTGAGCTGCGAGGGGATCACACTGGTGTATCACCATTGTCCTCATGTCACCTGCTCACATTCATATGAATGGCCTTGTTTACCTACTGAATGGAAAAGAAGATGGGAAAAAGATGGCTGGGAGAGAAGCAATCCGATGTGGGGAGGGGGTGACAAAGGAGATAGGCAGCAGAAAAATGCAGATAGTGGTATAAGCAAAGGGTTTGATTATACAAGTACAATTCCCGATCTATCAGTACTACTGAGCTAATAAGCTGGTGGCTTTGACAGTGCTGTGTTTTCTGTACAAGCATAAGCAGCCCTGTGGGCAACAGTGGTCTAAACCTTCCCTTCTCTATCCAAGCCACATGTGAAATCACACTAGTGTGAAGCAGGCCTAAATACTAGAGGCTGTATTTTCTTATTTGATTCATAGTGATCTTTGTTTATTTCTTCCAGATCTGTGCTGTAAGCCTCTATGTAGTTTTCTATAGGGGAGCCTCTGGTGAATAGAGCTGCTAAGGTGACCTCCTTCCTTCCCCCAAGCTATGTGCAGCACACTCATGATGTCACTACCATTGTTACAAGTTGATATCTGGGTTTCCAATGGCATGTGGTGCGTACACAGATTTATATGCTTTGTGGCTACGGACAAATATATTTAAAGGTTTTGTGTTAGGGATTCAACTCAGGCTTAGATAGGCTTCATTGCTATACCGTTCCATCCTCTGGTTTCACTCATCTGTCCACTCTTGATAGAATCTGAGGTTTGTTAGAACATACATAATCTTGGACAAAATATCTATTCACCAAAGTTTGAAGGGATGCCAAAGAAACACTGCCAAAGAAAAACGAGAAGCATGTAATCCCGGCTGGCTAACTAAGCTCCATTGGTGCATGAGTTATAAATCGATTTAACATCAATGTTACAATCAGTAGAGAAGCTCAAAACATGGACAGATTCAGTACATGATCCTCTTAACCACTTAAGCCCCGGAAGATTTTACCCCCTTCCTGACCAGGGCCTATTTAGCAATTCGGCACTGCGTCACTTTAACGGACAATTGCGCAGTCGTGCGACGCTGTACCTAAAACAAATTTGACGTCCTTTTTTTCCCACAAACAGAGCTTTCTTTTGGTGGTATTTGATCACCTGTGCGATTTTTTGATCATGCGCTATAATCAAAATAAGAGCGACAATTTTGCAAAAATAACAATATTTTTCTATATGAAATTCCAAAAAAAAAAAAAAAATGTAAAAATCTAATTTTTTAAAAAATTTTGCCCAATGTGTTTACTGCTACATCTGTTTGGTAAAAAAAAAAATCACAATAAGGGTATTTTGATTGGTTTGCGCAAAAGTTATTGCGTTTACTAACTAAGGGAAAGATTTCTGTCATTTTGTGTTTTTTTTTTTTAACGTGCAATGGCGGCGATCTGCGATTTTTTGTGCGGGACTGCGACATTGCGGCGGACAGATCGGACCCTTGACTGACATTTTTGACACTTTTGGGGGTACAAGTGACATTACTACAGTAATCAGTGCTATACATATGCACTGTTACTGTAAAAATGACACTGGCAGGGAAGGGGTTAACTTTATTAGAGATGCAGTGACTATGTGTGTCCCTAGGGGTGTGCTTCTTACTGTGCAGGGACGTGGCTGTGTGTGTAACAGCACAGATCAACGGTCCTACAGAGCAGGACCGTTAGATCAGTGCTTTTACACAGGGAAGAATGACAGGCGGCTTTGTTTACATAGCCGCCTGCCTTTCTCCTTTCACAGCGGACGATCGCGAGTGACCGGCTCCCAGGCTAGTGATGTACCGGTACGTCACTTTGCCCGGCCGGGGCTGACTGCCGCAGTATATGTACTTGCGGCGGTCGGCAACCGGTTAAAAAAAAAAAAAAACTCTGTCTTTGATATCACTTACAAATTTGTCAACATTATTAGGAACATGATTGCTGCATTAGAATCAGAGAAACAAAAACACACAAATATATATATATGTGTGTAAAATTTAAGGAACACTTTGAAAACACATCAAAGCTCAATGGGGAAAATTCAAGTTAGACTTACCGGTAACTTGTTTTCCAATAGTCTTTCAGGACAGCACCTTAGAGAGATGGCTCCTCCCTCTCCTCATCAGGAAACACCCCATCCACCAGATTTTAAAAGGAGGCTTCTCCCACCATTCGTCAGTTTGTAGAAGAGTACCTCCGGCCCATGCTGGAACACATAAACAGATATGGTTAATCACAGCAATACATTTTATACAATAGGGCGGGATCCTCCTGCTGTCCTGAAAGACTATTGGAAAACAAGTTACCGGTAAGTCTAACTTGAATTTTCCCTAAAACGTCTTTCAGGACAGCACCTTAGAGAGGATTATCGAGACTTACTCAATTTAGGGAGGGACCACAGCTTGCAGGACCTTTCTGCCAAAAGCCTGATCTTCAGCTGCCAAAAGGTCCAACCTATAGTGTCTTGCAAATGTAAAGTAGCTTGACCACGTAGCCGCTTTGCAGATTTGATCTGGAGTGGCACCAGCTTTCTCTGCCCATGTAGTGGCTAACGCTCTAGTAGAGTGAGCTCTGATCCCCTGCGGGGGAGACAATTTCATTTGGGAGTAAGCCTCTGAAATAGCGGATCTGAGCCATCTGGCTATTGATCCTTTTGATGCCTGGCGACCTTTTTTTTTGTTGCCAGAGAAAAGAACAAAAAGAGAGTTTGATGATCTAAACTCTTTAGTAACCTCCAAGTAGTGTATAAGAACCCTTCTTACATCTAGGTAGTGAAAGCTTTCTTCCTTATCTCCTGATGGATTAGGACAGAAGGTAGGCAACACAATTTCTTGTGATCGGTTTCTCGTTGAAGCTACTTTTGGGAGAAACCCTGGATCCGTCTTGATAATTATCCTATCTGGATATATGGACAAGAAAGGTTCGATAGCTGATAAAGCATGTAATTCACTGATTCTTCTTGCTGATGTTATTGCCACCAAGAAGACTGTCTTGAGGGTAAGGTTTTTTAGTGTAACCGTTTCTAGTGGTTCAAAAGGTTCCTTTGTGAAAGCCTGAAGGACCACCGACAAATCCCATTTGGAGAAGCTTCTGATAGGCACTGGTCTGGAGCGGGTAAGGGCCCTGAAGAATCTGATGATTAAAGATTCTGAAGAAATGGGCCTTTCCAAGAATACCCCCAGGGCTGTAACTTGTACCTTGAGGGTACTTACTGCCAAACCTTTTCCTGCGCCCTCCTGTAGGAACTCCAAAATTGAAGTAATACTGTCCAATTTTTGATCTTATATGTTATATTATATGTCTTCCAAACTTTTGCATATATATTCCTTGTGACTTTTTTCCTACTGGAAAGTAGAGTAGCAATTAATGCGTCTGAAAATCCTTTCCTTTTCAGCAGTTGCTCCTCAGATACCAGGCGGTGAGCTTTAGCTTTTCCACTTCTGGATGATAAACTGGACCTTGAAACAGTAGGTCTTGACGAGGAGGGAGCTGAAAAGCAGGTTTGACTGATAGTTGAAGGACAGTCGAAAACCAAACCCTTTTGGGCCAATAAGGAGTGATCAGGATCATTGAGGCTCTTTCCATTTGGATTTTTCTCAACACCAATGGAATGAGCTGGAAGGGGGGGGAAGGCATACCCCAACCTGAACCTCCAGGGATGTGCCAGGGAATCTACTCCCAGAGAGTTGTCGTTTCTGTGGAGTGAGAAGTAAAGTGGAAGTTTTGCGTTTTCTTTCGTTGCAAACAGATCCACCTCTGGCTTTCCCCAAGTCTTGGTTATCAACATAAAGACTTCTGGGTTCAAGCTCCATTCTGCTTCTCGGATCTTCTGCCTGCTTAAATAATCCGCCACACTGTTTAGTGTACCTTTTAGGTGGATTGCTGACAAGGAAAGTAACTGCCTTTCCGCCCATTGCAGAATTTCCGTTGCCAAAAGCTGTAGGGTTTTGCTTCTTGTGCCCCCTTGCTTGTTTAGATATGCCACTGTAGTGGCGTTGTCTGAAAGGACTTGAACATGAGTCCCCTGAAGATTTTGAGAGAAGGCAGTTAGGGCTAGGCCGACTGCCTTTAATTCCTTCCAATTTGAGGATTTTCTTGTCTCGGTCTGAGACCAAACCCCCTGTGCCAGGTTTTGGTTCCAGTGGGCTCCCCACCCCCACCTGCTGGCATCCGTTGTTAACCTCTGGTCTGCCGGGAAGGACCAGGCCAAACCCTGAGACAAGGTTATCCGATTTCTCCACCACCAAAGGGACCTCTTGACCTTGGTGGGGATTTTTACCTTTAAGTCCAAAGTCTCTGGATTGTGATCCCAGATTCTGAGGAGGAAATATTGGAGTGGTCGAAAATGCAGCCTTGCCCATTGGACAGCTGGAATTGATGCAGTCAGGTTTCCAAGGACTGACATGATCTCTCTGATCGACCACCACTGATTTGTTTGTAGCCTTGCTACCAAATTCTGTATTTTGACCTGTTTGTCTTCTGGTAGGAAGATTCTTTGTTCCACAGAGCATAACTGAAAACCTAGGAACTGAACCCGCTGAGCCGGTGTGAGATTCGATTTCTTGATGTTCACTATCCATCCCAGAGCTTCTAGATGACCTCTTGCCTTGTGCAGGTCCTCTTGAAGTTTTTCCTTTGACGGGGCAAAGAAAAGCAGGTCGTCCAGGTAAGGCACCACAGAGATTCCCTGAAGGCGGAGGGGAGCTAGACACTCTGCCATTACCTTCGTAAAAATATGAGGGGAGGATGATAGCCCGAAAGGGAGTGCTTTGAATTGGATATGGAGCATTTCCTTTCCCAGATTTACTGCCAACCTTAGGAATTTCTGTGAGCGAGGGGCAATAGGGATATGTAGGTAAGCATCCCTTAAGTCGATTGATGCCATGAAGCATCCTTTTGTTAACAGGGTTCTGACTGTAAGAATTGAGTCCATTCGAAACTTTTTGTACAGAACTGACCTGTTTAATGGTTTCAGATTCAGTATAAGACGAAAATCCCCCGATGGTTTCTTTATCAAAAATATGTGGGAATAAAATCCCTGATGTTGTTCCTCCACTGGTACTGGACAGACAACTCCCTGTCGCCTCAGGTCCTTTAACAGGTCCATCATAGCCAGGGCTTTTTCTGCATCTCTTGGGAGGCTTGTGACAAAGAACCTTTCGGGTGGCGTCTCTGCAAACTCTATGTTGTAGCCTTGTGACAGCATATCCAGAATGTATTGACTTTCTGTCATGGCTGCCCAATAGGGGAGGAATTCCCTCAATCTTCCTCCCACCGGCAATGCTTTGTCATTGTGTTTTGTTGGTTGACACAGGAGGATGGAAGAGAACACCTCCTTTCCCTTTGGGTTTTTGTGTCGACCAGTTTCTTCTTTTCTCCTGGGGTCTGCTATTTTGCTGAGCTTTTTGAGATCGAAAAAGCTTCTTTGCTGCCTGTTTCTTCTTCACAGGAAAAGACTTCTTTTTGTCCGCTGTTCTATCTAGAACAGAGTCTAGCCCAGGCCCGAATAGTAGATCCCCTTGAAAAGGAAGTCCACACAGCTTATTTTTAGAAGCCGTATCTCCAGGCCATGTCTTTAACCAAAGAGCCCTTCTGGCTGAGTTGGATAAAGCTGCAGATCTTGCTGTCATCTTCACTGACTCTGCTGAAGCGTCAGCAATGAAGGCTATGGCCGTGGAGAGCGTGGAGAAGGAATCTAAAATTTCCTGTTTAGGTGAATCTGCTGTGATGTGTGCTTTTAGCTGGCTAAGCCAGAATTCCAGATTCCTGGACACACAGGTTACTGCCATGGCAGGTTTCAGATTCCCCATGATGGTTTGCCAGGATCTCTTAAGTTGCTGGTCCATCTTCTTATCCATGGGATCCCTCAGGACTCCCATGTCTTCAAATGCTAGGTCTGTTGACCTAGAAACCTGGGAGAAGGCTGCATCAATCTTTGGCATCTTATTCCAGGGAGCTCCTGGGTCCTCATCAAAAGGAAATCGCCTTATAAAGGCTTTAGGGAAGAAGGTTTTCTTTTCCGGGTCAGTCCACTCATGTTTTATTGCATCTGAGATGGTCTGATGTACTGGAAAGATACGGCCCTTAGGCTCTTCCAAGCCTGCATACATTTTATCATGCAGGGACAGTTCCTTCTTATCCTCTTCTAGACCCAGGGTGATGTAAACTGCCCTCAGAAGACCATCTACTTGCTCTAAGGATAGTTTGTATTTAGTGGGCCTATTTTGTGCCCCTCCCTCCTCTTCTTCCTCTGAATCCTCTTTGGAATGTGAGGGGGAATGATCTCCTTGGGTGGAAGGAACCCCTTCTGTCCCCACCGAAGGAACCAATTGTGAACCCTGAGAGGACAGTGAGGCTGATGGCTGACTCAGGGCAGGATCCTGCAGGGATGACCGAAAGGATTGGATGGTAGCATCCAATTCCTTCCTCACAGATGCGACTAAGTCGCCACAAACTGCCGATGCTTCTTCTTTGACTAGTGCATCGATACACCCCTGGCAAAGTGTCTTTTTCCAGCTTTCGGACAACTTTGCTTTACATGAAGGACACTTTCTCTTGAAACCAGTTTCAGAGCTTTTAGCCTGGAAGACATGAAATGGGAAAACATACACATGCTTCTTAAGAGTCAGCCTGATTCTCAGGGCCACCAAAGGTGCACAGGAAGACATTTTAAGGGAAGTCCCATGTGCCCTGACAGGCCCCCAGCCACCGGGGGGAAAGTAAAAGGGATGGAGAGAGACCCCACAGTAAGATAGGCCATAATAAAGATACCCCTTACCTGGGCCTTACTGGTGCCTGTGCCTGTCCCACTCGCTGATGAAGCTTCCATCGCTTGGCAGCGGTATCACCCGTGGCTTCGGTACCGGTTCCGGAGACCAAAGCGCACCTGCACTGGACCGGATCCGGAATAAGGCACCAGCTTGCTCCTCCCTTCTTCCTCTGCGTCCGGCGGAAATGACGCCATACGCCCCCTGCAGAACGCTGCCCTTTCCGGAACCTCACTTCCGGTCCGGACGAGCGTCACTCGATCCGGAGAAATGGCGGCAAATTTGAAAAAGGCGGCGGAAGTCTAAGAAAAATCGTTCCGCTCCTCCAAGATGCCTTCCCAGGGCTGTGCTCTGTGGGGTCCTGACTCAGCCTAGAGCACTGAAGAGGAAGAAGGAGCCCATGCACTGCAGTCGGTCGCGTGAATGGGAGAAGCAATCGTCTCCAAAAAAGGGTAGGTGGACGTAGGAAGCCCGGTCTCTCAGGATAGCACCTTAAGAGCCCAGCTCCCCACAGAGGTGTTCCTCGGCCGGAGGAAACACAAAAACTGACGAATGGTGGGAGAAGCCTCCTTTTAAAATCTGGTGGATGGGGTGTTTCCTGATGAGGAGAGGGAGGAGCCATCTCTCTAAGGTGCTGTCCTGAAAGACGTTTTAGGGAAAAATATAATGCTGGAAATCTATACTGATATGGACTGGGTAATGTGATAGGAATGAAAGGATGCCACATCGTTTGATGGAAATGAAAATTCTAAACCTACAGAGGGCCGATTTCAAAGACACCCCAAAAACCAAAAGGGAAAAAATGATGCAGCAGGCTAGTCCATTTTGCTGAAATTTCATTGCAGCAACTCAAAATGGTACTCAGTTTGTATGGCCCACGTGCTTGTATGCATGCCTCGCAACGTCAGGGCATGCTCCTAATGAAACAACGGATGTGGTCCTGGGGTATTTCCTTCTAGATCTGGACCAAGGCATCACTAAGCGCCCGAATAGACTGAGGTGCAACCTGGCAGGGTCAGTTGGACCAAAACATAATGTCCAAGAGGTGTTTTATTGTATTTAGGTCAGGGGGCATGGAGGCCATTCAATGGTATCAATTCCTTCATCCTCCAGCTACAAGGCCAGACATTGTCAAATACCAGGAGGAACCCAGGACCTACTGCACCAGCGTAGTGTCTGACAATGGAACCCAGGATTTCATCCTGATACCTAATGGCAGTCAGGGTGCCATTGTCTAGCCTGTAGAGGTCTGTGCGTCAGTCCATAGCTATGCCTCCCCAGACCGTCACTGGCCCACCACTAAACCGGTCATGCTGAACGATGTTACATGCAGCATAACGTTCTCCACGGCTTCTCCAGACACTTTCAAGTTTGTCACATGTGCTCAGAGTGAACCTGCTCTCATCTGTGAAAAGCAAAGGGCACCAATGGCAGACCTGCCAATTCTGGTGTTCAATGGAAAATGCCAATCAAGCTCTATGGTGCCGGGTAGTGAGCACAGGACCCATTAGAGGATGTCAGGCCCTCAGACCACCCTCATGAAATCTGTTTCTGATTGTTTGGTCAGACACATTCACACCACTGGCCTGTTGGCGGTCATTTTGTAGGGCTCTGGCAGTGTTCTTCCTGTTCCTCTTTGCACAAAAGGAGCAGATTCCCATCCTGAGAATGGGTCAAGGATTTTTTACCATCCTATCCAGCTCTCCTAGAGTAACTGCATGTCTCCTGTAATTTCCTCAATGCTCTTGAGACTGTGCTGGGAGACACAGCAAACCTTCTGGCAATGACACATATTGATGTGCCATCCTGGAGGAGTTGGACTGCCTGTGCAACCTCTATAGGGTCCTGGTATCGCCTCATGCTACCAGTAGTGACACTGACCCTAGCCAAAATGCAAAACTAGTGAAAAAACAGTCGAAAAAAATGAGTAGGGAAAGAAATGTCAGTTGCCTCCACCTGTTAAAACCTTCCTGTTTTGGAGGTGGTCTCACTGTTGCCCATCTAGTGCACCTGTTAATTTAATTAACACCAAAGCGGCTGAAACTGATTAACAACCCCCTCTGCTACCTAATGGACCAGATCTATATCCCAGGAATTTTAATGACTCGATGCTTTGCTCAGATTAAAAAAATTTTTTTGTTGGAGCAGTGTGTGTATGTATATATATATATATATATATATATATATATATATATATATATATATATATATATATATATATATATATATACAGGGCTTGACAAATTTGCCTGAAATCTAGGAGCCAGCTAAAAAAGTTAGGAGCCAGTTTTTTTTTTGTTTTTTTAAACTAACAACCAAGCTTTATTTAATAAAACAGATACTAAATTTACACATAAATAGGACTAGAACCCCACTCTCCTCTATAGCGCAATTGGATGGAAACAGACTGTCTGTCTCTTTCCATCCGATGCCATCTGATCCGATGCCATCTGATCCGATCCATGGGATGGATAGAAAATAGAACCACCATCCGTCTGTTTTTGGCGGGCAGGGTCAGATGGCGGCAGATTACTGCTCCATAGAGGAGAATGAAGGGTCCGATCAGGTCTGCCTGAAAAACTGACAGGCGGACCTGATCAGACAGCCCGTGTGAAAGGGGCCTTCGGCTGTGGCACGGCGATGAGGGGGAAAAAAAATATATATATATATATATAATTTTTTTTTTTTTTTTTTAATAATTAAAAAAAAAAATTATTTATTTTTTTTACATTTAAAAAATAAATTAATAATAATAACCACACTCCCTGTCCACTTACCTTTAAGCAAAGGTAACTGGACAGAGAGATGAAGCCTTAAAAAAATTCCCTCTCTTCTCCTCTTTGGCATTGAGAACATGCATTACTCCTGGCCACCACAAGAGGGCGCCAGTTCCCCTAGCTTCTCATCTCACAGAAGAAGGCCGAAAAGCCGGGGACTAAATTTTTGGACGCCGCGGAAGTCCGTGAACTCGAAGAGGAGGTGGGGGGCGCAAAAGGGACAGGACACATCCTGCAGGGCACCCCAGGCGCCAGGTCGCTAATTCTAGTCGCAAATGCGACCTGGCGCCCGGGATTTGTCGAGGCCTGTATATATATATATATATATATATATATATATATATATACACACACACACACATACACACACATACATACACACACACACACACACACACAGCATATTGTGATAAAGTTCATTATTTTCTGTAATGTACTGATAAACATTAGACTTTCATATATTTTAGATTCATTACACACAACTGAAGTAGTGCAAGCCTTTAAGCCCCGGTTCACACTACTGCGTGTGCGGGGTTCGCATGTAATGTCGGAGCGCACTGCTCCGACATGACATGCGATCAGCTGTGCGGTGCGAGTTTAGCCATACAGTTTGTATGGCTGAATTCGCATCGCACCCGCAGCAAACACGCACAGGAGGCATTTTTGCTGCCGCATCAGGATCGGATCGCACAGCGGTTCACACTTGTGCGATCCGATCCTGTGCGAACTGCACGATCGCACTGCGATATGCGATCAAACTGGGGGTGTCGTTAAGATTACATTGACACCCCCAGCGGATCGCATATGGCAGTGTGAACTGCCGGGGGTGCGTGTGCAATGCGGGAACAGGCTGCGAATTCGCAGCCTTCCCGCATCGCATAAGTGTGAACCGAGCCTTATTGTTTTAATATTGATGATTTTGGCATACAGCTCAGGAAAAACCAAAATTCCTATCTCAAAAAATTAGCATATCATGAAAAGGTTCTCTAAACGAGCTATTAACCTAATCATCTGAATCAACTAATTAACTCTAAACACCTGCAAAAGATTCCTGAGGCTTTTAAAAACTCCCAGCCTGGTTCATTACTCAAAACCGCAATCATGGGTAAGACTGCCGACCTGACTGCTGTCCAGAAGGCCATCATTGACACCCTCAAGCAAGAGGGTAAGACACAGAAAGAAATTTCTGAATGAATAGGCTGTTCCCAGAGTGCTGTATCAAGGCACCTCAGTGGGAAGTCTGTGGGAAGGAAAAAGTGTGGCAGAAAACGCTGCACAACGAGAAGAGGTGACCGGACCCTGAGGAAGATTGTGGAGAAGGACCGATTCCAGACCTTGGGGGACCTGCGGAAGCAGTGGACTGAGTCTGGGGTAGAAACATCTAGAGCCACCGTGTACAGGCGTGTGCAGGAAATGGGCTACAGGTGCCGCATTCCCCAGGTCAAGCCACTTTTGAACCAGAAACAGCGGCAGAAGCGCCTGACCTGGGCTACAGAGAAGCAGCACTGGACTGTTGCTCAGTGGTCCAAAGTACTTCTTACGGATGAAAGCAAATTTTGCATGTCATTCGGAAATCAAGGTGCCAGAGTCCGGAGAGGGAAATGCCAAAATGCCTGAAGTCCAGTGTCAAGTACCCACAGTCAGTGATGGTCTGGGGTGCCATGTCAGCTGCTGGTGTTGGTCCACTGTGTTTTATCAAGGGCAGGGTCAATGCAGCTAGCTATCAGGAGATTTTGGAGCACTTCATGCTTCCATCTGCTGAAATGCTTTATGGAGATGAAGATTTCATTTTTCAGCACAACCTGGCACCTGCTCACAGTGCCAGAACCACTGGTAAATGGTTTACTGACCATGGTATTACTGTGCTCAATTGGCCTGCCAACTCTCCTGACCTGAACCCCATAGAGAATCTGTGGGATGTTGTGAGGAGAAAGTTGAGAGACGCAAGACCCAACACTCTGGATGAGCTCAAGGCCACTATCGAAGCATCCTGGGCCTCCATAACACCTCAGCAGTGCCACAGGCTGATTGCCTCCATGCCACGCCGCATTGAAGCAGTCATTTCTGCAAAAGGATTCCCGACCAAGTATTGAGTGCATAACTGAACATAATTATTTGAAGGTTGACTTTTTTTGTATTAAAAACACTTTTTTATTGGTCGGATGAAATATGCTAATTTTTTGAGATAGGAATTTTGTTTTTTCATGAGCTGTATGCCAAAATCATCAATATTAAAACAATAAAAGGCTTGCACTACTTCAGTTGTGTGTAATGAATCTAAAATATATGAAAGTCTAATGTTTATCAGTTCATTACAGAAAATAATGAACTTTATCACAATATGCTAATTTTTTGAGAGGGACCTGTGTGTATATATATATATATATATATATATACACACACACACACACACACACACACACACACACACACATTGTTTTCTGAAAACATTATTGGTACAAATATATATAATTTATCAGTGTCACAAGGGCATTTCTGATCTCATATATATGAAAAAAACATTACTAAGCAACAATTGAAATTTAAGATGCAGAGAATGTTTTGTCCAAACACAATTCCAGTAAATACCCTTGGCATCTTTTCAGAAGTGAGGAAAGTACTTTCAATCCATTTAGAATATGGTCACTGGGTAAAAAGCAGTCAGACACTTTAAAATGCGCATCATCTTAACCACTTAAGCCCCGGAGGATTTGGCTGCTCAAAGACCAGGGCCTATTTTGCGATTCGGCACTGCGTGACTTTAACAGACAATTGCGCGGTCATGCAACGCTGTACCCAAATTAAATTGATGTCCTTTTTTTCCCCCACAAACAGAGCTTTCTCCACTCTCATCCGATCCGATCCCCAGGACGGATGGAAAATAGGGTTTCCATCCGTCCAGATTTCACGGACAGGATCGGATGCGGATGGCAGCGGACATGTCACCGCTGACATCCGCTGCTCCATAGGGCTGAATGGGGCATCAGATCCACCTAAAAAACTGACAGGCGGATCTGATCGGAACGCCCGTGTGTAAGAGCCCAAACAGAGGAAGAAGAATGATTTCAAGCACCACCCTCCTTTTAAAGCTTCCAATCTGTTATTCTAACTCAATCAGCATTACAGAGTGATTTCCAGTCATGTCCTCATCAACACTGACACCTGTGTTAACCAGAGAATCACTCACATGATGTCAGCTGGTCCTTTTGTGGCAAGGCTGAAATGCAGTGGACTTGTTTTGGGGGAATTAGGTTCATTTTCATGGCAAAGAGTAAATGTGATTAATTATAATTCATCTGATCACTCTTCATAACATTCTGGAGTATATGCAAATTGCCATCATAAAAACTTCAATACAGGTCCTTTTTACCCCCCTCCTGCCCAGGCCAATTTTCAACTTTCAGTGTTGTCACATTTGAATGACAACTGCGTGGTCATGCTACACTGTACCCATATAAATATAATAATTTCTTTCATTCACAGAAAAAGAGCTTTCTTTTGGTGCTAATTAATCACCGCTGGGTTTTTTATTTCTTACAAAAAAAAAATAAATTTCAAAAAAAAAATTTTTCATTTTCTGTCAGTAGATTTTGAAAATAAGTAATTTTTCTCCTTCACTGATGTGCGCTGATGAGGCGGCACTGAGGAAGTGGCACTTTTGGGCACTGAGGTGGCACTAATATGCCGCACGGATGGGCACTGAAAGGCGGCACTGATGAGCAGCACAGATGAGCATGCACTCATGGGCACTGTTTTTTTACTTTACTGTAATCAGGACACTGATAATGAGTGCCCTGATTACCTGTCCTAGACTTCCTTTTGAGGAGAAGCCGCTGATCGGCTCTCCTCGCCACACACTCTGACAGTGTGAGGTGAGGAGAGCCGGTAAACGGCACTTCCTCATTTACATGCGACAGGCTGTGATTGGACACAGTCGTTCACATGGGAAAAGAGCCAAGTCACTGGCTCTTTACCAAGATCGGGGTCGCGCCGTGTTCCTAGGCCTCAATCGTCACACTGCACGCCCCCCCTGGGAGCGTGAGAGCGGCCGTTCTGGGGCCTCTCATATGACCTCTTCCCAGAACGAGAGCCGCACCGCTCCGCCGTCATTGGAGGGTGGGCAGGCGGCAAGTGGTTAAATATTTGTGTCATTCTCAAAACTTTTGGCCAGGGCTATAGATTGAAGTTCAGCTTTAGGTAAATACAAATATAGGAATGGTGTTTAGTCCTATAAGTGCCGGGTCACACTTGTGCGATGCGTGAAGGCTGCGAATTCGCAGCCTGTTCCAGAATCGCAAACGCACATCTGGCAGTTCACACTGCCATATGCGATACGTAGGGGGTGTCAATTAAATGTTAACGACACCCCCAGTTTGATCGCATATCGCAGTGCGATCTGACAGTTCGCACAGGAACGGATCGCACAAGTGTTAACCACTGTGCGATCCGATCCTGATGCAGCTGAAAAAATGCCTCATGTGCGATTTTTGTGCGGGTGAAGTGCGAATTTAGCTATACAAAGTGTATGGCTGAATTCGCACTGCACATCCGATCGCATGTAATGAAGGAGCAGTGCGCTCCTAATTATATGCGATCGCCGCACACGCTATAGTGTGAATCGGCACTAAGGCATTGGAAATTTTTGAAATCATTAGCAGAAAAAAATATTCTCTCATAACCAGCAGACTTCAGTGTTGAGAACAGTAATTTATTTCACAGCGGTAGAGCAAGCAGAAACGTACAAGTTCCAGGCTGACTGATCAGGAGTTATATGGTGTCAGTAACTTAGCCGTAAGATTAGGGCGGCCTATACACAGATATTTTTTTTTTTGGTACAACAAGCGGGCAGATAAAAAAAAAAAAAAAAAAAAAAATCTGCACATTTGATGTGGATGAGGTAATTGTTTCCACTGTGTCTTTTTAATCTGACAATGGTGAGCCTCCCTCACCATCAGAATACAATGATCAGTGTTGGCTATACCAAGCAGCACTGATCATTCTGGAAAAACCCAACAGGCTGGTAATACACAAGTCGATCAACAGAGCGATCCAGCCTGCCTATGTACAGTATGGATCAAAATTGGGCCAAGTTTCGATCCATGTATAACCAGCTTATGGAACCTCTTTCTATTCAGACCTTAGGAATCAGCATCTGTCTGTACATGGGTGAACCAAGCATTGGAGTTGGTGTAAACAGTTGAAATTCATATATGACCCGGTTTACCTTCCAAATGAATAATTTTTGTATATCCAATTCATCCCTTTAAACAGCCCTGCCAAACTGCAGAACTGCTTTGTTTCTAATAGTTAAAGTTAAAATCCAGGCAAGGATTTATTGTCCATCCAGTCCTGAGATTTACACAACCCTGTCACACAACAGTCCTGCCTGAAGAGGAGGGGACTTTCTTTCTCTGCTGCAATCTCAACTTCATTTTTTTCTCCTCCCTACCCCCATCCTGTGACTAGGTAGAATGCAGAACTATTGGCCCTGCATTGTACTTGATGCAACTGCCAACCAAAGTGCCTTAGAGAAGAGGCTTTGGGGGACCAGGTGCACAGATGGGAGGAGCCTGCCAGGGCAAGGAACAAGGTATTATATCTTATTCCTAAAGCCCCGTACACACGTACCGATGGTCGGCATACAAATGTTCGTCTTTTCTCCCCGGGATGTCGGTGTCTGTTGAAAAGTGCAAAGACAGCACAAGGACAGCACAAGAATTTTGTCTGCAGACTTCAGCTGACTGCAGAAGTGATGTCATGTAATGGTTAACTTTCCCTGTGTTTTTAATTTTCTGAGCATGCCCAGTCTTGCAAATCTGCAGTCTGTCGGCCGAATTCTGTACTGACAGGCGAACAATCGTCCGTTCTGGTGTCCGCAGACAAAAATTTTCATGTTTGCAAGAAAGACTTTTGTCCGCGGATTGTGCGCAGACATCTGTCGGAGGCACCATACTAACACGCGTACAATCGGCAGATCTTTCGTCCGCCGACGTTTGTATGCCGACGATCGGTACGTGTGTACGGGCCTTTAGGCAGGCCATAGACGATTCGAATTTCGTTCGAAAATCGTAAATGGCAGTGTTATCGAACGATTTTCGTATCGTTAGTGTGGTATGTAAAACGTTCGATTTTCGTACGACAGCAAAAATTCACATATCCAACATGTTGGGTTTTTTTGCGAAAATCGGCCAAATTTCGTATCATTAGTGGGGGAGTTGTATGATTTTGCCTAACAAAACACAGAACAGTAGGGAGTGTGTCCGGTAGAGATGTGGTTAAAAGGCACAAAAAATAGTGTTTTGTCGTACGATTTTCGGCTCACATTGATGGTACACTCGATGATGTGCACGAGTGCCGCTTTCGTTTATCGAACGATAAATCGTACGAAATTCGAATCGTCTATGGCCTGCTTAAGTCCCTAGTGTTAAACATTTAACCTTTGCAGTATGGGGCCCACTGACAAGTTAATTTTTTTTTTTTTTTCATGACCAAAGGTCTGATTAAACTCTTGAGCACCGGTTTACTTCTGTACATAGAAGGATTTCAATCACTTTATGCTGATTATTTTCTATTTTGCATGCTAAACTGATTTTTTTTTTTTTTAACGCTTCAATGTCAATTCTAACAGTGGTCACTGGTGAGTGAAGCTTTTTTTTTTCTTTTAGAGAGATCGCTGAAGCAAAATAAAAGAGATAAAATTGTCAGCCAAATAAAACAGATAAGCTGTATATAAACTTAGAAAAAAACGGAAATTTCCATGTACAGCAGTAAATAAACATGATAGCACTCTATGATAGACTCATTTATAGACAGAAACAGGTTCTGAAAGGGAAGAAGCAGACTGACACAAATCATCTGCTCAGCAACGCTCTCTGATCTCTGTAGGGCTGGCGATACCTGCAAGTCACCAGGAAGTAAAATCCTTCCAGGACATTCAAGATGGCAGACAAAAGAAATCCAATCACAGTGGAAAGAAGTAGCTGCACAGCATAATCAAGCAGTCACTCAGGTGTGCATTGTGTATAATGTGTTGTTGGAAAGGTTAGAAAACCATGTGCAATCACGGTTCTTTTCCCCCTGGCATGGCACAGAAGGTGTCTTCAGCGTGCCAGCCTCAACTGCCTTAGCATGACTGGTCATATGATGAGAACGTCTGTGTTTAGAAAAGCATCACATGATGCCAAAGCTTGAAAGCTGTTGGATCACTTCTAAGACATCAGTCCCATAAATGGAACTTCTCTCTCCCAATCAACAATTATCATTTTTAAACCTAATACTGCTAGCATTAGTAAATAGATAGGAAAATATATCATAGTTACCGGTTTTACATTTTTTATTCTTTTTACATTTCTTCAGTTACTTCCTGGTTTCCAGGCCTAGGCAAATGATATCACACATCCCAGGAGTCTTTAGGAAAGGAGGAGAGAAGAAGGGGTTTTCTTAGCTAAGCACACCCTCATGCATACATGCTTGAGCTAAGGGCAGGAAATAAATGCTACATGAATCATCTGCCCTTACTCAAGATGGCCACAGCCAAAAATTCTTGGGGTGCTTCTCAACAAAATAAAAGCATGTGAGGAGTTTGCATTGAATATTAAAAATGAATGAAATAGTGTTTTTGCTTTGTTGTGCTCGTGTACGGCCCTTGCACTGGAGTACGCTTATGTATGCATGCGTGCAAACGAGGCCTAAGGTTGAATTCTCACTATGTGTGGTGACAGGCATTTTACTGCAATTGTTTTCTGTGTGTCCCATTCACACTGCAACACAGTACAGATATGTGATTAAATGCTGACATGCTGCATGTTATCGCAGTGCACAGTACAGAATTGCATGAAATTGCTGTACAGCGACATGAATGAAGTAGGTACACTTCAAATAAAGTTTGTATAAGGAAAAAAAAAAAAAAAAAAGGGAGCTGTGTGTGATGAGATGAATCGTGCAACACACTGCCCCTACTGCAGTCAGCAACGGACAGCTGCTAGAGATGTAAGATGTAATGTGAACCGGCCCTTAACCCCTTCCCGGCCACCCGCTGTCTTTTTACTGTGGCAGTGCGGCCCCCCTGGGCAAACAGACGTAGACCTATGTCGGTCGCACGCCTGCAGCTAGAGGGTGAGCCAGCACAGCCAGCGGCACGCTCCCACCCCCACTCGGCATCGGTAAAGCCGATCAATGGGGCCAGTGTTCCGTGAAAAAACCATACCCTCGTCACTTCCGGTGCAGCTACGGAGGGTATGGATTTCTCACGCTAGTTACACTTGCCGCCGTTACATTAAAACAGCTCCACTGCAACATCAATCATCTCCGCTCCTTCCCCTCTCACTTCCCTGATCTCGCCTAATAAATATAAAAGTGGATCACGAAGCCGAGATCGGCGTCATTTACATCTCATACACCCGCCACCGCTTTTATATTTATTAGGGGTGATTAGGGAAGTGACAGCGATAGAAGAGGAGATGTTTGATGTTTCAGCCGAACTGTTTTAATGATACCGCCGCAAGTATAACATTTCACACAGTGCCGTGATTATTTCCTACCCTCTGAGCATGCGCACTTGTGAACTTCTTTGCTGTTCAATTAAGTCTCCGGGGCTCTGAGCATGCGCACTGCTGCGCTGCTCAGCTGTTTCACACAGGAAGTTGACGAGGGTATGGTTTCTTCACGGGGTATGGTTTTTTAACGTTACACCAGCGGCTCCGATTGCCGTCTGACACATGCGATCGCTCCCCGCTGAGAGAGAAGAATGGCCAACTATTGTAAACACAGCTGACCTCTCTTCTCCCTGGAGTGATCATAGAGCCCCTGTGATCCTTCTATATAGTATCACAGGTCTCTATGATCATTTCACAAGCCACGCCCCCCCCCCCCCACAGTTAGAATCACTCCCCTAGGCTCACATTTAACCCCTTGATCACCCACAATGTTAACCCCTCCCCTGCCAATGTCATTATTACAGTAACAGTGCATATTTTAAGCACTGATTACTGTAGCAATAAAAATGACATAAATCTTTCCCGTAGTTAGTAGACGCGATAACTTTTGTGCAAACCTCTGGCGTGAACCAAACCAGGGGTGGTTGGCCCATCTATAGTCACCAGTAGAGATGAGCTTGGGCATGTTCGGATGCTCTTCCGAACCCATGTGGCCAAGCTTGCCAGAAAGCGGTCACTTGCAATGAGCTAAACATTTACAGCAGAGGCACTCCCCACTCAATCACAGGTATAGATGCGATTGTGGTGCAGGGAATGCCTCCCTACAGATGATTGGTCCATTGCAGGTGACAGCTTCCTGGCTGGCTCAGTTATGTGGGTTTGGAAGAGCATCTGAACATGCTCACCTCTAGTCACCAGTTCCTACTGAAAACCAGGAAGAAAAAATAAAATATTTTATTTATTTATTTAAAGGGTTAGTTCACCTTCACAAAAAAAAAAAATATCAAAAATACACCTATGCAGGTATGGGTCGCCAGTAGATAAAACCAAAGTGTGCAGCTTGCCCTTTTTTAGGGTGGAACATATTTAGGGTGGAACATATTAACATGATAAATAAATAGGTACCATGCTAAAATAGCAATAATGACAAATTAACAAAATTATAAATACATAAAAAAAAAAAGGAATCAAAAGTCTCAAAATAGTAGCCGTGATGAAAATTGTCAGAAGAAAAGTGAATCTCTGCAAAGGAAGTCCTGGTGCACTCCATAAAAAGTCCAACTGCTCCGCCACCTTAATGTGCAAGAACTCTTACCAGGTTGATGGACTCTTTGGTAATAACAAGGGTCAAAACGAGCATATAAATATCAATGGTCCCTGATGAAGGGAAGGCATACTCTGGGTCACCACCATATCCTCATAAGCACTTCCTCAGCCAATGGATTTAACCAGCGTAAACATAAAAGGAAAGCCAGAAGAGCCACAGACTAAAACTGAATGAGGATTTTTTTTTTCCCCATTAGATCTATTCAATCCAAATTTATTGAAACATTTTTAACATATAAAATTATACAAAAAAAAAAAAAAAAAAATGGTACACGTGTACCAAAAAAAAATAAAATAAATAAATAAGAGCAGACAAAAAAAAAAAAAAAAAGCACCACATTGTAGAGGTGCACATGATCTATGATGTATAAACACCCCAAAGAGGACAGAATACATATTCAATAGCAACCAGTGCTAGTAAAAAGAATGGAACGGTGCAGATACATAGCTATAACAAAGGGTAGTAAACAAAATAGCACCAATTGTTTTAGGGGGAGTGGACACTCCAAAACCTCCTAATACTGGATTTGTTTTTTTTTTTTTTAATAAAACGCGTACAAACTACTTACAAAGTCACAGATAATAAGGTGCCTGTAAAAATAATCCGTCCTGGGTGGCGGATAAATCACTTCCTGGTTTCAGAATGGGTGATAACGTCATGAGCGGTAGCTCCACCCTACGCATCTCATCACATAGGACGTCGTCAGGGGCGGGAGTTTAGAGATGGGCATTGCACCCGTGATCTGCTGATTGCGGGTGCAATGCTCCGCAGGCTACCTAGAAAAAAATAATAGCAAGACTCTGGATCATGCGGATTGGAACGCTATCTGGCTGACCACCTGGAAATGTTCTCAGAAAAAGCGCTCAAAATTTCTCTCCCGTTGGAACATAACCCCCACCACTAACCCCGCTTTGTCCCCGGCGCGCCCCCCCATGTGCTTTCTGGGCTGCAGAGAACGAGGTACCATACTTCACATTTGTTGGACCTGCCCCAAGGCTATCCGCTTCTGGACCCAGGTGCACTCTATGACTAGAGCTGTACTAAGCTTTTCCTTGGCCCGCAATCCATGAGAAGCCTTACTACACAAACCCATAATTCTATCTTGAACGACACACATGCTAAAGGTTTGGGAACCATGGCTCAAATATAATGGTGGATTGAACCTGGACCACTTCCTTCTCTCAAAGTAATGAGTTGTTTGCAGCTTTAGATGAAGGTGTTTGGGTGTACCCTGCAGGGCTTTCCTTTTCCCTCCACTCCCCTTTCTCTTCTCCGTCTCTTTCTTCCCTCTTGGGACGTCTTTTGACCCCTTCCCTTTGCTGTTAATTAATGAAGGGCACTTAGGCCATTTCCCCCCAGCCTGAAAGTTGCAATCCCCGACCTGGAGGTGCAGACCCCGTGTTGTTCCTAAGGCAAACGTATCCTCATACATTGACCATATTCGCTTTGTCTGATATAGTTGGGATGGTACTCTTCCTTCCTGATATGTTTTTGATCATCTCGGCCAATGTGCTGACCGTTCTTGCATTTCCTTGTACAGTATACATAACTGTTTGCACTGTTATCTTGTGCTGAACATGCTTATTGAACACTTTAATAAACGACTTTGTAACAGAAAAAAAAAAAAAAATGCACATTTTATTCACCTAAAAAGAAAAAAAAAAATGTGCATTTATTTTATTTTCTTAAAAAGGTGAACTTATCCTTTAAGCTTCCCTTGCTATAGACCATCTACATACCTCCTGAAGCTTATATGAAAACTCCCAGAGATTGCATTCCCCTGTCCTGCCTTGTTGCTAGGATGCTGCTAGGACAGCCCCGGCTGTTACTACTCATCCCCACCATCACATAATAAAAGTCCCCCCCCCCCCCCAAGAAAAAAAAAAAGAAGGATATGCTGTATGGATATGAATGCAGTGGTTTTTACACCAGTGTGAATGAGCCCTAAGGCCCCTTTCACACTTGTGCAACATGAAAATCACACGATTTGGAGCAATAACTGCATAATCTTGAGGTCTATGGACCTAACATGCATGAAAGTCAGGCCAAAGTAGTGCAGGGACTACTCTGAAGTAGGGCTGCAACTAACGATTATTTTGTCTGTCGACTAATCTAGCGATTATTTTTCCGATTAGTCGACTAATCTAACGATTATTTATTTATTTTTTTTCCTTAATTGAGTGTTCTTTTTTTGATTAGCTAATTAATCCTTTGAATAACAAAAAGTACAGACCCCTCAGTAAGCCCCCTCCCAGTACAGACCCCTCAGTAAGCCCTCCCACCTAGTACAGACCCCGACCCTCAGTAGGCCCCCTCCCAGTACAGACCCCTCAGTAAGCCCCCCCACTTAGTACAGATCCCTCAGTAAGCCCCCCCACCTAGTACAGATCCCTCAGTAAGCCCCCCCACCTAGTACAGATCCCTCAGTAGGCCCCCTCCCAGTACAGACCCCTCAGTAAGCCCCCCTCCCAGTACAGACTACTCAGTAAGCCCTCCCACCTAGTACAGACCCCGAACCTCAGTAGGCCCCCTCCCAGTACAGACCCCTCAGTAAGCCCCCCCACCTAGTACAGATCCCTCAGTAAGCCCCCCCCCCCACCTAGTACAGATCCCTCAGTAGGCCCCCTCCCAGTACAGACCCCTCAGTAAGCCCCCTCCCAGTACAGACCCCTCAGTAAGCCCTCCCACCTAGTACAGACCCCGACCCTCAGTAGGCCCCCTCCCAGTACAGACCCCTCAGTAAGCCCCCCCACCTAGTACAGATCCCTCAGTAGGCCCCCCCACCTAGTACAGACCCCTCAGTAAGCCCCCTCCCAGTACAGACCCCTCAGTAACCCCTCCCACCTAGTACAGACCCCGACCCTCAGTAGGCCCCCTCCCAGTACAGACCCCTCAGTAAGCACCCCCACCTAGTAAAGACCCCTCAGTAAGCCCCCCCACCTAGTACAGACCCCTCAGTAGGCCCCCTCCCAGTACAGACCCCTCAGTAAGCCCCCCCCACCTAGTACAGACCCCTCAGTAAGTCCCCTCCCAGTACAGACCCCTCAGTAAGACCCCTCAGTAAGACCCCTCCCAGTACAGACCCCTCAGTTAGCCCCCTCCCAGTACAGACCCCTCAGTAAGCCCCCTCCCAGTACAAACCCCTCAGTAAGCCCCCTCCCAGTACAGACCCCTCAGTAAGCCCCCTCCCAGTACAGACCCCTCAGTAAGCCCCCTCCCAGTACAGACCCCTCAGTTAGCCCCCTCCCAGTACAGACCCCTCAGTAAGCCCCCTTCCCAGTACAGACCCCTCAGTAAGTGCCCCTCCCAATACAGACCCCTCAGTAAGCCCCCCTCCCAGTACAGACCCCTCAGTAAGCCCCCTCAGTAAGCCCTCCCACCTAGTACAGACCACTTAGTAAGCCCCCCTCCCAGTGTAGACCCCTCAGGCTCACCTGCGATCACATGATGCTGCTAGAGTGGCGCGTGACGTCTCGTCTGTGTGGGACAGTGGGAGGGATCATGGGCGTTGGCCGCAGTCTGCAGCCACAGAGAGTCAGCTCAGTTGATGCGCAGGCGCCCCGGGACGTCATGCCGCTCACAGCGGCTGACGTAGAAGAGCCGGACACTCTGGACTGGAGCGCAGCGGGGGCCGGAGGCAGGGCAGTGCAGCGGCCCCAATCAATGCAGCGGCCCGCGAGCATTGAGCAGCGAGCGTGTGACGTCACGTGTGACGCTTCGACGCCTTTCACGCACGTCGACAAATTTTCGTAGTCGTCTATGTCGACGAGTCATTGCAGCCCTACTCTGAAGTCACACGGATATGAACGATACACCCATTGGAAATCATGGGATAAGACTTGTCATGCAGCTTTGTAGTCCCAAGTCGCAGGACAAGTTGCACAAGTGTGAAAGGACCTTAAAGTGTCCCGCATGAGTCCATGGGAGAGTCAGTGCAATATATGGGGACAGATATATCAGGGGACAGTCATATCATCCCATCAATGTCAGACCATCAGCAGATAGGTTTTGGTATCCCAGCTGTGGAAGTGCCCCATCCGAATAAGTTGCAATACAGAATTTGGCTACAATTTGCCAGCCCATTCCATCACAAATCAACTGGAAGAAAACCATAGAGAGCAGAATCTCCGAAGTGATGTATGGAGGAGGAATACAAACACAACCATCCATGGACATCAGACCTCCAAACACCATATGTACTATAGATGGAAATATGACAATGGTATCCATGGTGATGTAGGAAAGGCCCACTGACCTCTACAGCACAGGTGTCATACATACCTAAATCAGGTGACCTGATAAGTCAATCACCATACAGGTCTCCAGCTGGATGGATGTGTATTAGGAGATGAGCCCCAGGTCACATGACTGAGCTAGGAAGTTGTCACTGGTGGTGACTATGACATGACAGCACATTACACCAGGACCACACAGCACAATGGACTGCATACCAATACGATCCCGCCCACTGTCACTATGCCCGCACACCTGTCCCCGCACTCACCCTCCTCCCGCTCTCTGTATCCGGCTGCTATTCCTACGGAAGAGGCTGCAGCACCGCGTCCAGCAGATCCCCATGGCATACTGACCCGGGAGCGCACACAGCAAGCCAGGGGACGCGCCTATGCGCGCTCTACTCCTCACAGGAGACCTTCCGTGTGCGCGCCCCCGTACACCGGTGTTCCACTCCAGACTCAGGGTGGGGGCGGGGGAAGTGATGTGTGTGGAAGAGGGAGTAGGCGGAGCTTCAGGGGGACTAGAGAGATACGTGTGTGTTATAGAGTGTACAGGCAGCTGTACTGGTGTGTGGAGACTGGAGACTACTTCCCTGTGTGGGGCTCACAGGGGGGACAGCTTCCCTGTGTGGGGCTCACAGGGGGGACAGCTTCCCTGTGTGGGGCTCACAGGGGGGACAGCTTCCCTGTACAGGGCTCATGGGGGGGGGGCAGCTTTCCTGTACAGGGCTCACAGAGGGGGGACAGCTTCCCTGTACAGGGCTCACAGGGGGGGGGACAGCTTCCCTATACAGGGCACACAGAGGGGACAGCTTCCCTGTACAGGGCTCACAGGGGGGGGGGGGACAGCTTCCCTATACAGGGCACACAGAGGGGACAGCTTCCCTGTACAGGGCTCACAGGGGGGGAGCAGCTTCCCTGTAAAGGGCTCACAGGGGGGACAGCTTCCCTGTACAGGGCACACAGGGGGGGGCAGCTTCCCTGTACAGGGCTCACAGGGGTGAAAGCTTCCCTGTACAGGGCACACAGGGGGGACAGCTTCCCTGTACAGGGCTCACAGGGGGGGACAGCTTCCCTGTACAGGGCTCACAGGGGGGGACAGCTTCCCTGTAAAAGGCTCACAGGGGGGACAGCTTCCCTGTGAGCTCACAGGGGGGGGCCAGCTTCCCTGTGCGGGGCTCACAGCGGGGAACAGCTTCTCTGTACATGGCTCACAGGGGGGACAGCTTCCCTGTACAGGGCTCATAGGGGGGGACAGCTTCCCTGTACAGGGCTCATAGGGGGGGACAGCTTCCCTGTACAGGGCTCACAGGGGGGGGGGGACAGCTTCCCTGTGCGGGGCTCACAGCGGGGAACAGCTTCCCTGTACAGGGCTCACAGGGGGGACAGCTTCCCTGTACAGGGCTCACAGGGGGGACAGCTTCCCTGTACAGGGCTCACAGGGGGGGCAGCTTCCCTGTACAGGGCTCACAGGGGGGGCAGCTTTCCCGTAGGGGGCTCATGGGGGGGCAGCTTTCCTGTACAGGGCTCACGGGGGGGCAGCTTCGCTGTACAGGGCTCAAGGGGGGGCAGCTTCCCTGTAAAAGCTTCTCTGTACATGGATGGTCAGGGTATTTCTCTGCAATGGGCTCATCGGGGGGGGGGGAATGAACTTTCCTGTACTGGGCTCCAGGGGTTTGGGGACAGTTTATCTCTGTACTGGGCACATGGGGAAGGGGGGTCTCTTCTCTGTACTGGACTCACTAGAGGTGGACAGCTTCTCTCTGTCCTGGCCACATGGGGGAGATCAACAAACTGTAAAATCAGCGCAAATCTACTTCCCCATAATATATATCTTATGATATCTTACAAAAAAGTGCAAGTGCAATCATACTCCATAATAATAGTGAAAAGAAAAAACTTAAAAAACTTTCACTAATAATCAGTGTAAAAATAGTAGGATTAAAATATGTTATAAAAAAACAATTCATACAGTATCTCACAAAAGTGAGTACACCCCTCACATTTTTGTAAACATTTTATTGTATCTTTTCATGTGACAACACTGAAGAAAAGACACTTTGCTACAATGTAAAGTAGTGAGTGTACAGCTTGTATAAGGCCCCGTTCACATAGGGGCGACGCTATTTCGCACCGCGACCTCGGAGCGGCCGCCACGGACTTCATAACATTGAAGTCTATGGCGGTCGCCTCCTGGTCGCCCCAAAGAAGCTCCGGACCCTTTTTCTAGGTCGGAGCGACTTGTGTCGCTCCTATTAGAACGGGTCCGCAGCTTCCCTATGGGAGGCGACCTGTGAGGCGACCAGGTCGCCTCACAGGTCGCCCTAGTGTGAACCGGGACTTACAGTGTAAATTTGCTGTCCCCTCAAAATAACAACACACAGTCATTAGTCCTCAGTCTGCTTGTCTTTAGCAAACTGTTTTCAGGCTTTCTTGTGCATCATCTTTAGAAGAGGCTTCCTTCTGGGACGACAGCCATGCAGACCAATTTGATGCAGTGTGCATGGTCTGAGCTCTGACAGGCTGACCCCCCACGCCTTCAACCTCTGCAGCAATGCTGGCAGCACTCATACATCTATTTCCCAAAGACAACCTCTGGATATGACGCTGAACACGTGCACTCAACATCTTTGCTCGACCATGGCGAGGCCTGTTCTGAGTGGAACCTGTCCTGCTAAACCGCTGTATGGTCTTGGCCACTGTGCTGCAGCTCAGTTTTAGGGTCTTGGCAATCTTCTTATAGCCCAGGCCATCTTTATGTAGAGCAACAATTCTTTTTTTCAGATCCTCAGAAAGTTCTTTGCCATGAGGTGCCAAGAACTTCCAGTGACCAGTATTAGAGAGTGAGAGCGATAACACCAAATTTATCACACCTGCTCCCCATTTACACCTGAGACCTTGTAACACTAATGAGCCACATGACACCGGAGAGGAAAATGGCTAATTAGGCCCAATTTGGACATTTTCACTTAGGGGTGTACTCACTTTTGTTGCCAGCGGTTTAGACATTAATGGCTGTGTGTTGAGTTATTTTGAGGGGACAGCAAATGTACACTGTTATACAAGCTGTACGCTCACTATTTTACATTGTAGAAAAGTGTAATTTCTTCAGTGTTGTCACATGAAAAGATATAATAAAATATTTACAAAAATGTGAGGGGTGTACTCACTTTTGTGAGATGCTGTATCTGTGAAAAAATTAGTGAAATCAATGTGAGATAGCAAAACATTTCATATCCATAAAAAAATAGGGGGGGGGGGCTCAGCTTCTCTGTACTGGGCACATGGGGGAGGGGGGTCTTTTCTCTGTACTGGGCTTACAGGAGGTGGACAGCTTCTCTATGTACTGGGCTCATAAATGAGGGGGGGGGGGCAGCTTCTGCGTACTGGGCCCATGGGGAGGGGGGAGGCAGCTTCTCTGTACTGGGCCCATGGGGGGGGGGGGGCAGCTTCTCTGTACTGGGCAAATGGGGATCTCTTTTCTGTACTGGGCTCACAGGAGGTGGACAGCTTCTCTCTGTACTGTGAACATGGGGGGGGGGGCAGCTTCTCTGTACTGGGTACATGGGCGGGTCTCTCCTCTGTACTGGGCTCACAGGAGGTGGACAGCTTCTCCATACTGGGCCCATAGGGGGCAGTTTCTCTGTACTGGGCACATGGGGGCAGCTTCTCTATACTGGGCACATGTGGGGGGGGCAGCTTCTCTGTACTGGGCACATGTGGGGGGGGCAGGTTCTCTGTACTGGGCTCACAGGAGGTGGACAGCTTCTCTCTACACTGGGCACATGGGGGGCAGCTTCTCTGTACTGGGCACATGGGGGGGTCTCTTCTCTGTACTGGGCTCAGAGGAGGTGGACAGCTTCTCTCTGTACTGGGCCCATGGGGGGCAGCTTCTCTGTACTGGGCACATGTGGGGGTCTCTTCTCTGTACTGGGCACATGGGGGGGGGGTCTCTTCTCTGTACTGGGCTCAGAGGAGGTGGACAGCTTCTCTCTGTCCCAGGAAAATGCTGGCCCATGCACACCACAAAACCATGCACTGCAGCTTTCTCATTATTTGCTTTGACGCATCCTGGATTAAGCAGCTAATTCCAAATTAATACATATATACATATGTTTATTTTTCCCTTGATGAACCTTTGTAAGTATGTAATATATGTCTGCTCCATCGTGACTTACCTGTCTGTTCTAATGATTGTATACCTTATTTTGAGTATTGTACCATTGTATTGTAGATCTTTGTGCCCTTCTCTCCCCCTGAAAAAGGAACAAACACTTGTCTCCGAAATGCATTGGGTTGCTTGGTGAACACTTCCAAGAATCTGGCCTCTTACCTCGTGTTGGCCAGCTTGGTGTACCATCATATCCGAGTTTCAGGATGCTTTTTGTGTACAATAATCTGTGTCATCATGCTATATGGTTTTATAATGTGACTTACTATTTGACCTCTATGGTCATGTTTTTAGATTGTACAACAATAAAAATTTGGTAATTTTTACTTTACTTTTTGTTACACCCTCTTACTAAATTTAGTGGAAGTACAGTAAACATTTAGGTAAATCAAATGAGTATACAGATACGGAAAGATCAAGCGGATTGGTAATGGGCACAATATGCAATACATGCTTGAAATTGGAAGATATCAGTATATAGTTATAAAGGCATCTTAAAGACTTGACGCGTTTTGTGAGCTTGTCTGCTCACTTCTTCAGGAGTGGATGCACATGGGGCGAATCTACAAAATAAAACATTATTTGTAAAATATGTCTAGATGGTAAATATTACTATAAATCATGAGGGATACCATAAAGGGCCCCATGCTTACCAATCGGTGGAGCCGGAATGGGCATGTTGGGCCTCCCATCCCATGCAAAGGCAGCAATGTGCGGCATTCGCTGCCACGTGGGGGGATCAGCGCTATGGCCGAATGACTCCCCCCTCCAGCTCCCGGACTAGACGTGCTTGACAACTATTGGGTGGGAGCCCCAACATGGCCATTCCAGCTCCACTGATTGGAAAGCATGGGGCCCTTTATGGTATCCCCCATGATTCATAGTAATATTTACCATCTAGACATATTTTACAATTACTGTTTTATTTTGTAGATTTGTCTCATGTGCATCAGCTCTAGAAGAAGTGAGCAGACAAGCTCACGAAACGCGTAGAGTCTTTAAGATGCCTTACTATAACTATGTACTGATATCTTCCAATTTCAAGCATACTGTATGTAGCAGTTTTTCCAGGCCTTGTGCCTGATGTGGGTATGCCATTGTTACCGGTGACACCTCCAACACTTTTGAGTTGTGAACCCAGGTGTGAGAACTGAGACAATGACCATTCCGTCATCTTTGGTTTGTTATGTTTTATTGTATTTAGGGGATGGGAGAAGGGAATGAGTGGGATACTCCTCTGGCTCAACTAGGTACACTTTGGGACACTTGAAGAAAAATGCCTGTTGGCGCTGTCTTGACGCCAGCTGAATGCCAACCAGCGCTTCCTGACACCTAGAGATACTGTAGTCCTGAAACTGTGCTGGACCCTTGACTGTAACTCAGAAGATCCAGGACTGTAGAACACTTTACTCCTGACACTGCTTTAGCTCAAAAGTCACTGAACAGCTCCCTCCAGCCCTGCACTGGCTGAGGTAGCTCTGTGTAGATACTTGTGCTGCTGCAACTCTTAACCTTGCACACTTCCCACTGTACACTGACTCTTCAGGGCCCAAACTACAGGCGCCCCCTTTAACACCTCAGGGTCCTCTACCTAGGTACCCCCTCTAATACTTCAGGGTCCTCTGACCAGGCACCCCCTTTAAAAGCTAGCTGACTCCTGGATCCCTAGACTCAGCTCCTGGGACAGATAGAAAGGGCTGCAAGGGCTGGGACAGTGTTAATGGGGGATTTTAACTACCCAGACATTGACTGGAGTATTGGCACTGCTGGAACAGTTAAAGGGCACAAATTTATAAACCTATTACAAGACAATTTTATGGTGCAGTTTATTGAGGCCCCCACTAGAAATTATGCTCTGTTGGACCTGGTAATCTCAAACCATGCAGTGACCATAACAAATGCATACAGGAAATACATACAGGAAAATACAAAAACACTTAACTTTAAGAGAGCAAATTTTCCAAGGATGAGGGCTGCTCTCCAGGATTTAGACTGGGAGGGAATATTGGCATCGATGATCACAGAACAGAAATGGGAATTTTTCAAAAAGACTTTATGCAAACTCACTGCAAAGTATATTCCCATGGGTAATAAGTTTAAAATGCTAAAAATAAAACCTATGTGGCTCATGGGAAAAGTTAAAAAAAGCTATAGATAAAAAGAAAGGAGCTTTTAAAAAATATAAAAATGAGGGAACACTATCATTGTTTAATTGTTACAAAGAATATAACAGAATATGTAAAAAGGAAATCAGGGAGGCAAAAATCCAAAATGAACGACAGATTGCAAAAGATAGTAGGACAAACCCCAAAAAATTCTTCAAATATATTAACAGTAAAAAGGTTAGGTCTGAGCATGTAGGCCCTTTACAAAATAATCAGGAGTGGGTGACTGGGGACAAAGAGAAGGCAAATTTATTAAATACTTTCTTCAGCTCTGTATATACAAAGGAGCATGGGGGAGCTCATGACCATAATGAGGACGGTATTGACACAGCCCCAAATGATCCATAATGGCTCAAAAGTGATATGGTCCAGAAATATTTAGACAGAATAAGGGTGGATAAAGTGCCTGGACCAGATGGCATCCACCCACACATCCTAAAAGAACTTTGTTTCTAATTTTTAGGGACTCGTTAAGGACTGGATTAGTACCACTGGATTGGCGTAGGGCCAATGTGGTGCCTATATTTAAAAAGGGGACAAAGTCTTTGCCAAGTAACTATAGACCTGTTAGTTTAACTTCTATAGTCGGGAAGATATTGGAGAGTTTAAGAAAAGACCACATAGATGGGTTCTTGCTGGAAAAAAATATTTTAAGCAACAGACAGCATGGATTCATGAGAGACAGAAGTTGTCAAACAAACCTGATTTATTTTTATGAGGTAAGTAAAACCTTGGACAGAGGGGCGGCTGTGGATGTAGTATACTTGGATTTTGCAAAAGCGTTTGACACAGTTCCCCACTCATGGCTAATGTGTAAGGTAAAGTCTACTGGCTTGGAAAGATCAGTTTGTAATTGGATAAAAAATTGGCTAAAAGATAGAATTCAGAGAGTAGTGGTTAATGATTCTTACTCTGAATGGTCTAAAGTTATCAGTGGTGTACCCCAAGGTTCAGTGTTGGGACACTTACTTTTTAATATCTTTATAAATGATATAGGGTCTGGGATTAAAAGTTCCATTTCAGTCTTTGCAGGTGACACCAAGCTTTGCAGTGGAATAACTTCTTTACAGGATGTCTCCAAATTACAAGCTGACCTCAATGCACTGTTTCATATGGCAACTATGTGGCAAATGAGGTTTAATGTTGGTAGATTTAAAATTATGCACGTAGGGGCTAAGAATATTCATGCATCAAAAATACTAGGTGGAGTAGAACTGGGGGAATCCATAGCGGAGAAAGATCTGGGTGTTCTGGTAGATCATAAGCTTAATAATAGCATGCAATGCCAAGCTGCTGTTTCCAAAGCAAGCAAAGTCCTTTTTGTATTAACAGAGGCATGGACTCCAAAGAGAGAGATATAATTTTGCCCCTGTACAAATTATTAGTAAGACCTCATCTGGAATATGCAGTTCAGTTTTGGGCACCAGTTCTTAAAAAGGATATTGGGGAACTGGAGAAAGTGCAGAGAAGGGCAACTAAACTGATAAGAGGCATGGAGGACCTCAGCTATGAGAAAAGATTAGATTCTCTATTGTCCATATATAAACAAGCAAAAAATTTGGGGGAGCATACCCATGTATTTCTAAAGCTGGTGCAGCTAAGAACCAAAAGACATGTATATTAAAAAAGAATAGTGCACACATGCAAAAGAAATTACTACCAAATTTGAAGACAATCCATAAATAAAAATGGGGATTTGGTCCCACCATATGGCCATATAGTGCTCAAGCCCACCACTATATGGCCATATGGTGGGACCAAATCCCCATTTTTATTTATGGATTGTCTTCAAATTTGGTAGTAATTTCTTTTGCATGTGTGCGCTATTCTTTTTTAATATACATGTCTTTTGGTTCTTAGCTGCACCAGCTTTAGAAATACATGGGTATGCTCCCCCAAAATTTTTGCTTGTTTATTATGTATTCGGTCTGACCAGACTACTGAGGTTGAGCAACCCATCCCACCCCCCACACACACCTGTACTCTTATCAGTGTCCACTATCAAGTGGATATAGGAGGAGTCCTCTGTAGTGCATTTGCACATCTCTCCCAGCAAGGAGTATTATCTCCAAGGGTTAGAAAGGCTGGATTCATCTCTTTTTCATGGATAGTGTAGGACCCACTGATAATGGGGTACTTTGACGTAGTGGTGGGCTTGAGCACTATATGGCCATATGGTGGGACCAAATCCCCATTTTTATTTATGGATTGTCTTCAAATTTGGTAGTAATTTCTTTTGCATGTGTGCGCTATTCTTTTTTAATATTGTCCATATATGTTCTCTACATAAAGTGGTTATTAAGCCCCACTGAGTTTTCTTTCTACAATCCCCTCTGTTACATTAATTGATTTGCCCCAGTGTATGTGTTTTTTTAAAAATAAGCAGCTATATACCTTATTTTATAGTGCCTCTCGGCGCTCACGTGACCGACTGCCTCTCTTCTCTCTCGATCTGACAGCTACAGCGGGAGGGGGCAGAGAAATCCTCACTGATATCAGCCAGGAGGAGGAGAGCGGCTATTTTTAAATATAGCTTTTTATATAGCAGTTTATTTAAAAAAAAAAAAACATACACTGGGGCACACCATTTAATGTAAGAGAGTGGATTGTAGAAGACTTAGTTACTTTACCAGCAGGAGGTGAGGGCCGGGAGCGGATTAGAGCTGACAGGCGTGGGAGGGGGGGGGGGTAGATGGACAGAGGAGAGGTGTGGAAGATGGAGGCACGTAAACTGACCATGACCACCAGGGCTCAGCAGCCTTGATAAACCATGGTCAGTTAACAAGGGGAGGGCTGAACCAGGCTGGGTTAACCAGGTATTTTAGATGATACAAGGGGCTAAATGACACAGCACAAGCACTGTGCTGTTGTTCATGCTTTAAGAAACTGGATCCTTTATTTCTTTTGGGGGTTACAAACACTTTAACATACCTTGTCTACCACCACATTCATTCAATACTTTCATTTTTGACACTGTTACAACAGAGGAAGATGCTAAACATTTCTTGGATGCCAACCTAACCCTGCCGCCTAGACCCTGTTTCCCTCACAACTACCTCAGTCAACCTTTTGCTCTGTTCTGTGCTTTCTAAACCACATCTTCTATCTATCACTCTCTACTGGCATCTTCCCCTTCCCTCTTAAAAATGCACTGGTGGTCACCCCCATATTTAAAAGTTCCTTGCTGTACCCTACTAGTCTGAACAACTTAAGACCCATTTCCTTGCTCCCATTTACCTCCAAACTTCTAAACACCTAAACGACAACCCTCTAGTCTGCTACCTCACTGTTCACAATCTCCTCAGCCCCTTGCAATTGACTTTCACCCACAACAATCCACAGCCTTTCTAAAACGAAATAATGATCTTACAAACTGCTAAAACTAATGGTGCCTATTCCATAGTTATACTACTAATAATTTGATACAGTTGGCCACCTGCTTCTCCTCAAATACATTTACTTCTTTTGCCTCCAAGACTCTGCTGTTTCCTGGATCTCCTCCTACCTATCTAAGCGCTTCTTCAGTTTGTCAGTTGATAGTCTCCTATGTTCTAATATCTTTATGCTGATAACATCCAAATCTATCTCTCTACTTTGCAGCTCACCCATTCAGTCTCCTTGCAAATCACAAATTTACTAACTGACATGTCAGTATGGATGTCTCACCACTTTCTGAAACTCGGTCTTTGAAAAACTGAGTTTATAATAATAGTAGCTCAACTTTCAGTCTCTCATCTCCTGTCAGGGAACTGATTGTAATCCTGGAGTTTGATCTCTTCTTCCCCACATCCAATGTCTATCCAAATCTTACCTCCTTCCATTTCTAAAATACGCCCCTTCTTTATCATCACCTCAACTATTACAACTTCTTCCTTGTTGGCTTACCTCTACACAGGCTATCTACCCTTCACTTTATTTAGAATGCTGCTGCCAAACTCATCCACGTCCCCAACTGTTTATTATCTGTAGCCCTTCTCTGCCAATCTCTCCACTGGCTTCCTTTTGCCCATAAAATTTAAAATAACATACAAAGCCAACCACAACTCTGCTCCGAGCTGCATCACAAACCTATTCCTAAAATATCACCAAAACCATCCTGTTGTCTTTGTCCAAAACTTCCTGCTCTTTGGCTCCAGGACTCCGCGAGAGCCTCTGCCATCCTCTCAAACGTCCTACCCCAATCTCTCTTGCTATCTCCTACGCTGTCTGCTTTTAGGTAATCCCAAAAATCTCACCTTTTCAGAGAAGCATATCCTGTCTACCTAAAAACTGGGCTTTTACTTGCTCCATCAATTCATCTTCTCACAGCTATTACATTTTGTATCACTTGTCGCTCCCTTTAAAATTGTAAGCGGTCACGAGCAGGGCCCTCCTTACCCTCCAGTCTTGATTGTTTTGAAACTGTACGGTCTCATTATATTTTGTAAAGTACTGCTTAAACTGTTGGTGCTTTATAAATCCTGTATAATAATATAAATCATTTACTAGTTTTAAAAATTATATAATTGTTTTTAATGTGCTTAGTTCTGATCATAAATATATGTATACTGTATAGCAACTCTGTGTTCTAGCAGAGAGGTTAAATGGGGCTAAGTTAGTGACAGAGAGCCCTCTAGTGGTATTACAAATATCTATAACTAAAGTTTATGTATGGGGAAGAAAAAAAAAAAAAAAAATATTTAAGTACGTCTCTGCAATTAATGAACATTTCCCCATGTTTTAAATTATTAAAAATGCCTGTTGGTTGTAGCAGAAATACAGTGTCCTCCTAACTTCTTGAAGTGAACTCACAACTCTTCCTCTGCTGCACTGAAATCCCAAGCAGTGTTATTAGCACTTCTCCAGTTTCCCCTTCTAGACTACAGAACATAAACAAGAAGGAATGTACAAACCCGATTCCAAAAAAGTAGGGACACTGTACAAATTGTGGATAAAAACAGAATGCAATGATGTGGAAGTTTCATATTTCAATATTTTATTCAGAATACAACATAGATGACATATTAAATGTTTAAACTGAGAAAATGTATAATTTTAAGGGAAAAATAAGTTGATTTTAAATTTCATGGCATCAACATATCTCAAAAAAGTTGGGACAAGGCCATATTTACCCCTGTGTGGCATCCCCTCTTCTTTTTAGAACAGTCTGCAAACGTCTGGGGACTGAGGAGACGAGTTGCCCAAGTTTAGGAATAGGAATGTTGTTCCATTCTTGTCTAATACAGGCTTCTAGTTGCTCAACTGTCTTAGGTTTTGTCGCATCTTCCTCTTTATGATGCGCCAAATGTTTTCTATGGGTGAAAGATCTGGACTGCAGGTTGGCCATTTCAGTACCCAGATCCTTCCTCTATGCAGCCATGATGTTTTAATTGATGTAGTATGTGGTCTGGCATTGTCATGTTGGAAAATGCAAGGTCTTCCCTGAAAGAGACGACATCTGGATGGGAGCATATGTTGTTCTAGAACTTGGATAGACCTTTCAGCATTAATGGTGCCTTTCCAGATGTGTAAGCTGCCCATGCCACACGCACTCATGCAACCCCATACCATCAGAGATGCAGGCTTCTGAACTGAGTGCTGATAACAACTTCAGTTGTCCTTGTCCTCTTTAGTCCGGATGACATGGCGTCCCAGTTTTCCAAAAAGAACTTCAAATTTTGCATCGTCTGACCACAGAACAGTTTTCCACTTTGCCACAGTCCATTTTAAATGAGCCCTGGCCCAGAAAAAAACACCTGCACTTCTGGATCATGTTTAGATATGGCTTCTTTTTTGGCCTATAGAGTTTTACCCAGCAACAGCGAATGGTACGGTGGATTGTGTTCACCGACAATGTTTCTGCAAGTATTCCTGAGCCCATGTTGTGATTTCCATTACAGTAGCATTTCTGTATGTGATGCAGTGCCGTCTAAGGGCCCGAAGATCACGGGCATCCAGTATGGTTTTCCGGCCTTGACCCTTACGCACAGAGATTGTTCCAGATTCTCTGAATCTTTGGATGATATTATGCACTGTAGATGATGATAACTTCAAACTCTTTGCAATTTGTCTCTGAGAAACTCCTTTCTGATATTGCTCCACTATTTTTCGCCACAGCATTGGGGGAATTGGTGATCCTCTGCCCATCTTGACTTCTGAGAGATACTGCCACTCTGAGAGGCTCTTTTTATACCCAATCATGTTGCCAATTGACCTAATAAGTTGCAAATTGGTCCTCCAGCTGTACCTTATACAGTCAGGTCCATAAATATTGGGACATGGACACAATTCTAATCTTTTTGGCTCTATACACCACCACAATGGATTTGAAATGAAACAAAAACGACGTGCTTTAACTGCAGACTTTCAGTTTTAATTTGAGGATATTTACATCCAAATCAGGTGAAAGGTGTAGGAATTACAACAGTTTGTATATGTGCCTCCCACTTTTTAAGGGACCAAAAGTAATGGGACAATTGGCTGCTCAGCTGTTCCATGGCCAGGTATGTGTTATTCCCTCATTATCCCATTTAGTTGATTTGGCCACACCTAATGTTTTTGCTATCTCTCTGATGGGTTTCTTTTGTTTTTTTTCAGCCTAATGACGGCTTGCTTCACTGATAGTGACAGCTCTTTGGATCTCATATTGAGAGTTGACAGCAACAGATTCCAAATGCAAATAGCACACTTGAAATTAACTCTGGACCTTTTATCTGCTCCTTGTAAATGGGATAATGAGGGAATAACACATACCTGGCCATGGAACAGCTGAGCAGCCAATTGTCCCATTACTTTTGGTCCCTTAAAAAGTGGGAGGCACATATACAAACTGTTGTAATTCCTACACCGTTCACCTGCTTTGGATGTAAATACCCTCAAATTAAAGCTGAAAGTCTGCAGTTAAAGCACAGCTTGTTTGTTTCATTTCAAATCCATTGTGGTGGTGTATAGAGCCAAAAAGATTAGAATTGTGTCCATGTCCCAATATTTATGGACCTGACTGTTTGTACATTTAACTTTTCCGGCCTCCTATTGCTACCTGTCCCAACTTTTCTGAAATGTGTAGCTCTCATGAAATCCAAAATGAGCCAATATTTGGCATGACATTTCAAAATGTCTCACTTTCAACATTTGATATGTTATCTATATTACATTGTGAATAAAATATAAGTTTATGAGATTTGTAAATTAGTCCATTCCTTTTTTACTAACAATTTGTACAGTGTCCAAACTTTTTTGGAATTGGGTTTGTACATGTATTGTACTGAATACTGTATGTGCTGTACTGGATTTTGTTTCCAGACATACTGTATACTTTTTGCTGTGCCTATGCTTTGAGAAGCCTTTGAGAAGTGGCTGTAAAGCCTTTACGTTTTTCACTCTAATGAATTCTATGCATTAAGGTAAAAAAACCTGTGCTGCAGCTCCCCCCTTTTTCATACCTGAGCCTGATTCGATCCAACGATGTGCATGAGCACAGCAACTCCAGCCGCTGTCGCTCTCCTCATTGGACAGATTGATAGCAGTGGGAGCCATTGCCTCACGTTGTTATCAAAAGCTGTGATGTGGGGGGCGGGGCCGAGTCCCGCTGTCTGTGTCAATGGAGGAGGAGGGGCCTGGAGCACCAGCGGGGGACCCCAGAAGAAGAGGATCTGGGCTACTCTTTGTAAAGCTATTGCACAGAGCAGGTAAGTACAGGCATGTTTGTTATTAAAACAAAAAAAAAAAAGTGTACAATCACTTTAAGTGTCGGTTCACATTGGTGTGATGCGGGAACCCTGCGAATCCCTGGACTCCACTGGGGGCTCCTTGTCCCTAGGCTCCATCCATAGCATCATCCACATAAGCTCTCACAGCTATATAGTTATAGCCTGGCTGGAACACACATAACAATTTCAAGGAAAACTGCAAGATAGAAGTAGGAAAATGCAATGCAGCTGGGGTGGTTTTTTTATTTTACAAATCTTTTGTAGACTATACACTGACTCTCAGAACACACTGTAACTTGATAGAAGTGCTAAATCCTCGACTTTAAGTCCAGAAGATCCAGGACTGTGGATTATAGAACTACTGACACTGTGGCACTACAAAGTCACTGACTACTCCCCCCTCAGCCTTGCCCTGGCTAGAGGTAGTTTTGCTGTACGTTTGTAACGCTCCTGCGTTTTTATTATAGGCTGGATTTGCAGCTGCAAAATCTCCACTCAGTAGTCATGTAGAGATGTGTTGAATACCAGATTCAACTCTCCAGGACTCATCACCGTGGGCCTGTCAGCTTCAACATACAGATATATACACACTCAATGAGATGTTCCTGGAGTGATAGGATGTATATGATAGTATGAAGGTGATGTGCTGAAGGGACAGGTGTGAACAGTGACAAGGATGGTAATCACTTGATAGGTTTGTATAGGAGAGTTCAAGATGGTATTTAGGAATGCAGATAGGTTAGTATCGAGTATGCTAACAGGTGGTGAGGACAGCAGATGACAAATACAGGATAGACTAACCCAGTGCAAGGATAGATAGTAGTAGACAGGAGAGCTAGCAATCTATGCAGCAGTGCAGATGATAGATGGTAGTAGGCTCAAGAGCTAGCAATCTATGTAACAGTGCAGATGATAGGATAGTATGGATAGGTAGTAACAGTCCTTAATGTGCATAGGTAGATAGTGAAATAAGGTTTTGGAGGGTTCCCCTGCGGGGTACTTATCACTTGTAATGTTAGTAGTTTAGAGAGGTCCAGTAGATAAGGAATGATCCGGTAGCGAGATACAGGGATCAGTAGCGAGGTTCCGGTCTGCTCCAGGTAAAGGGAATAGCTGGAGGTTCCGATCGAGAGACAGGCTTGAAAGCATGTGGATAACAAGGCAGGAAAGCAGGGTGAGATAGCCATAAGTAGAAGCAGTATTCCAAGAGTGATCGGGTAGCGAGATACAAGATCAGTGAGTGAAACAAGTCCAGGTAGCGAGATACATGAGCGAGTAACATCAGGTATGGCTGCTTCAGGCATGGCTTGATCGAACCAACCATGCGGTTGAACGAACAATGTGAGTGAGACCGCCGGCGGTTGAAATAGCCGCTCTGCGGCGCTCAGCAGTGACATCATCGTTCTTAAAGGTATATGCCTACCACCTGAAGAGAAAGGTGGGACGCATTACAGAGAAAGTGGTGATTAAGGGTACCGGAGGTACCAGAATCTTACAACGTTCCTGTATAGCTGCAACTGTCAACTGACACGCTGCACAATTCAGGGCCCAACTGCAGGTGCCCCCTTTAACCTTGAGCTCTTCGGGGTTCACTGACTCCGTACCCCCCTCAATAACTTCAGGGTCCTCAACCTAGGTACCCCCTTTCCTCAGCTAGCTGGCACTGGATCCTAGAACCTCTTCTGGAGTGGTCCCCTTTAACTCTGGGCAGACCCCCCAGGGGCAATCCTCTGTACTCAAGACCTGTGTAGGCTTTTTTGGGACTGTACCGCTCTCTCGCTCTCCGCAGGCTCTCGGCACACCGGATCCCCTCAGCTCAACTCAGCACTCTCTGGACTCCCAGACGACACCCCGAGACATCCACTTCCTCAGACAGGAGGAGAGTCAGCCATTCTCTCCCTCCTGGGACTCTGCTCCCGCCAAAGACGCCGTGTCACGCACTTTCCCCAAACTTATATCCACTCCCAGAATCCTTTGCAGCATAATCTGCCTACTGGGGTAGTTACAAGCTTGAATGTGCTCCCTGATTGGGCTTCCTCCACTGCCCTATGAGAAGCCTCTCACAGGAGCCAGTGGGGAGACTTCCCCTTCAGCAAACACATCTGGAACCCATGACACCCTAACTAACAGAAATCATGGCCGTGCTGTTAGGCAGACAAGGCCCACTATGCATTTACCTAGCACCTACCTGTAGGCTGCTATATATAGTTATAGCCTGGCTGGAACACACATAACAATTTCAAGGAAAACTGCAAGATAGAAGTAGGAAAATGCAATGCAGCTGGGGTGTTTTTTTTATTTTACAAATCCTTTGTAGACTACACTGGGGGCTCCTTGTCCCTAGGCTCCATAGCATCCACATTGGAAAATACAATGAATTACAAGGCTGTAGAGAACAGTGCGCCATTGCAAACTTATATTCTGAGGTTTTAATTACATTATTTTAATAAAGTCAGTCATGAACTAAAGTGGGCCGGTATAAGGCATGAAACTCCAGGGCTAAAAATGAGTCTCACTCCGGAGACTCTGGAGAATAAAATGGCGGCTATTGCAATACTTTATGTTACACGGTATTTGCGCAGCAGTATTTCAAATGCAATTTTTTGGAAAAAATACACTTTGCTAAAATGTAAAAAACTAAACAGTAAAGTTAGCCCAATTGTTTTGTATATTGTGAAAGATGATGTCACGCAGAGTAAATAGATACCTAACATGTTACGGTTTAAAATTGAGCACACTCGTGGAATGGCAACAAACTACAGGTAAAAATCTCCATAGGCGACGATTTAAATTTTTTTAACAGTTACCAGTTTAGAGTTTTTTCCTATTTATTTTATTTTCTTTTTTTTCACTATTCCTTTAAAAAGAAAAAAATCTGATCACTTTTATTGCTGTCACAAGGAATGTAAACATCCCTTGTCACAGTAATAGGCGGTGACAGGTACTCTTTATGGAGGGACCCCAAATCTCATCTTTGCACTTAAAAGTATTCAAAACGCCAAAATCTGCATTTTTGAATACTGTCCTTTTTTTTTTTTATCGGCGCCATTGGCAGCTGAGTAAACCGGAAGTGACGTTGCTTCCGGGTTACTTTATCAGAGACCCGATTGATCTAAGCCGAATTCGGCTACGTTCAGACTCTGATCAGCCAGCGGACTGCTGGCTGGTTGCTCGGGACCCAGGCAGAGCGGCGGAACGTGGAGGGGGGAGGGGGACGGAACATCCCCTCCCATTTCTTATATCGGTTGTTATCACTAGAAAGCCGACCAACGGCTCTAAAAAATGGTACCGGGGTGCTGCCTCTAGCTGCAGGAATCACCCCGGTACAACCACTTTTTCAAGCCGACGTACAGGTATGTCAGTTTGCATGAAGTGGTTAAGAGTTATTTGCCAAAAAGCACAACCTGCAATCTTGTGTTTCCTGGCCAGCTCATCAAGTGAACAATTTTAGTGTTTTATACAGCTATGTTAAATACTTGTCGGGTCTCTTAGAGGTGCCTTTTTCTTTTCTGTGACCAAATCTTTAAAGAAGTAATAAAACCAAAATGAAATGGGTAATATATTGCAGCTTAGCAATTATTAGGTGTGGTGGCTACATTTGTTCTTTTTTTTGCTTTTTGTCTCTGATTTTACCTGGCGATCTGTACAGTAACATTAAAAAGCAATGTATAATCAGCGCAATATTAACAAACCCAGTACAGGAAAATCTCTGTGCAAACTGATAACTAATAAACTAAAATGATATGTGATCCACGCAATTAATAAAATTCTGTGCAAACCGTACTAAACTGACTCTTTCAGTGGCCTTAAATAAGGCTAATTGTGATTGCTAACAACACCTATCAGAGTGTGTCCACCTGTGACTTTTTTAACAGAAATCAATATAACATATAACCAGTGTAGCGCAACCAATATAGAATACAATCAATGTAACAAATCCTAATTTTGTGTAATAATTCCACAGTCGTGATAATTCAAAATAATATATCAAAAAGTTAATGTAATCCAGTGACTTCAGTGACCATCACATCTAGCTGGAATGCCTGCTCACCTCCATGTAATGACCCCACTACAGAGTCCCAATCGCCTGTCTGTAGGTCTCTCTGGATGCCACGAGGATACTCCTCCACCAAGACGTCCCTGGACCACGTCCACGCTGACCTCCTCTAGGAATCTCGATCAATTGTGTATGGCCAGAAAATAATTAGGGGAAATCATAGTGCTCTCTGCTATGAATATTTATTGTAAAAACTACACACAGGGATTAAAAATACTCACGTAACTATGTGATAAAAAAGCATGTCATCAGCTCTCCAGGCTGAAACAACAAAGAAAAAAAACATCCTGAATAGTGACTCCTCCCACCTGTACATGTTACGCTCCTCTATTGAGCTTCTTCAGCAGGTCCAGTAACCTACCTCCTGTATTAGAGTGTCTACGCACTGGAAGAAGGAGCACAGCATAGCAACAGGTTTTTTTTTTTTGGGGGGGGGGGGGAGGGGGAGTTTTACATGAATAAATAAAAGCTGACCATTGTAGGCACCCATGTCAGTGGCAAATGATTTGACTCAACATTCTAACTGATGCATTTATAGGACAGCTTGTCCTTTATGAAAAACAACAAACTTACTGCCTGGATCACTAGATGAACAT
Organism: Pelophylax lessonae; assembly: GCF_965119305.1. Taxonomy (NCBI): domain Eukaryota; kingdom Metazoa; phylum Chordata; class Amphibia; order Anura; family Ranidae; genus Pelophylax; species Pelophylax lessonae. Next base: position 615,693,223 of record NC_138768.1, on the reverse strand, counting down.
AAAGGAAAGAGCCTAAAAAGAAAATGAACAAAGCCATCACATCTAACAATCGGTAAGCTGCAGTATAATAAATGTTTGCTTTTGGGTTTAATATCGCTTTAATAGTTTCTGAAAGCCAGCAGAAAAAAATGGATTTTTGACTTACCGTAAAATCCTTTTCTCTGAAGTTCATTGACAGACGCAGCTTCATATCTTCTTAACCAATAGGTTATGCTCCTCACTTCAGGAATAGGCAGGAAAAAGCTTTCAACACGCCTTTGGGGATGTCTCTGCAGGCATAACCCCATACACTCTGCTACAGCCCTCATTTTTCATTGCAAGCAGTGTTTAGAAGACAGCAACCCCATTCCACTCATAATTAGAGAGGCAAGTGCTGTGTCTGTCAGTGAACTTCAGAGAAAAGGATTTTATGGTAAGTCAAAACCCCAGTTTTCTCTATCGTTCATTGACAGATGCAGCTTCATATCTTCTTAGCCATTGGGACGTCCCAAAGCAGTATTTGCATGAGGGGTGGGAAAAACAGCAAAAAGAACGTAATTCCCCAAAGGCTAAATGTAGCCAACCAGGTAACAAGGAGCTCAACCAGGAACAACTGGAGCTCACCTAGAAAAAACATACACCCTCAAAGAGAAAAAAGTTCTCTTTTAAACAGCAGCCTGCAAAACCTTGCGGCCCAAAGAGGCATCCGAAGATGCCAACACATCCACCTTGTAGAATTTAGTAAACGTGTGCACCGACGACCAAGTTGCTGCCTTGCAAACTTGCATCACTGATGCCTGGTGGCGAAAAGCCCAAGAGGCACTCAACGCTCTAGTAGAATGCGCCTTCACCGGGAAAGGAGGAACCTGATCCTTCAGTGAATAAGCCTGAACCACTGTCTGCCTGATCCATCTGGATATGGTCGCAGCAGACGCAGCCAATCCTTTTCGAGGTCCTTCGGTAAGGACAAAAAGAGTCTGATTTCTGGAAAGATTTAGTAGCCGCCAGGTAAACTCTAATTGCCCAAACCACATCCAAAGAATGCAAAGCAATTTCCTTGGGATGATTGGGCTTAGGACAGAGTGAAGAAAGCACAATGTCTTCATTCAAATGGAAATCAGAAACCACCTTAGGAAGAAACGACTGATTAGGTCGAAGTACCACTTTATCTCTGTGGACCATCAGATAAGGTGAACAACAAGGAGACAACGCCACCAGTTCAGACACCCTGCGGGCAGAAGTGCTAGCCACCAAAAAGGCAACCTTCTGGGATAATGTAAGCAGGGGAATCTCCCTATTGTTCTCAAAAGGAGTTTTTTAAGAGCCGATAACATCAAATTCAGATCCCACGGAGGTAACGGGGATCGCCTCGGAGGCGCCATATGACGCACCCCCTGAATAAAAGTGTGAATCAGGGCATGCATAGCTAAGGGACATTGGAAAAACGCAGCCAAAGCCGGCACTTGGCGTTGGATAGTACCTAAAGCCAAACGCTGTTCAACCCCTTTTTTAAGAAAAGTCAAAACCCTAGCTACCGAAAACAAGCGAGAGTGCACTTTCAACGATTCACACCATGAAATGTACGATTTCCACGTACGACGATCGATCTTCCTGGAAGTAGACTTCCTGGCCTTTAACAGTGTAGGAATCACAGAGTCAGAAAGACCTCTATCCTTCAATACCTGGCTTTCAACAGCCACGCCGTTAAAGCCAGGGACTGTAACGCAGGATGGAAGATCGGCCCTTGAGACAGGAGTTTCAGCGGAGGGAATACACAGATCAGCCGATACTGACCCCAAGGAGACACCAGTGTGTCTGTGGCATTGGCCAGAGGATCCCTTGACCTGGCCACAAACCTCTGAACCTTCTTGTTGAGTCAAGAAGCAAACCGGTCGACATCGGGTGTCCCCCATCGGACACACAGGAGGTGAAACACCTCTGGGTGCAGGGACCACTCTCCCTGATTCAACACCTAACGACTGCCAGTTCCCCACCCCTGGGATGTGCACAGCAGAAAGACCTGGGACAAACTTCTCCACCCAATCCAGAATCTCAGCCACCTCCCGGGCCGCCAAGATACTCTTGGTACCCCCTTAATGACTGATGTACGCCACGGCCGTGACATTGTCCGATTGAATCTGGACCAGGCAACCTTGCAGATGAGCCAATCAATGACTCAGGCAAAGCTTTATCGCTCTGAGCTCCAAGATATTTATCAGCAGTTTGGATTCTTTCACTGTCCAGGATCCCTGGGCGCAGAGTTTCCCCAGCACTCCTCCCCAACCTGACAGGCTGGAGTCCGTGGTAACCACTGTCCAATACAAGGACAGGAAGGACTTACCTTGGCGAAGTGCTGACTAGTGAAGCCACCACAGAAGAGCAGACTTTGTGTTGCGACTCAACCGAATCAAAGTATCCAAGGATTTTGGATCCTTGTTCCATTTTATGAGAATCTCCTTTTGTAAGGGTCTCCTGTGGAACTGAGCAAATGGAACCGCCTCGAAGGTTGATACCACCAGACCCAAGGCCTGCATGCAAGTCCGCAGAGAGGACAGATTGTTTGCTAACAACAACCGGATCGCCCCCTACAATTTTTGCAACTTGTACGGGGGAAGAAAGACCCTCGCCAAAGTGGAGCCCAAAGTCAGGCCTAGATAATCCAGTCTCATTGAAGGTATCAGTTAGGAATCGACCGATTACCGGCAAAGCCAATTATCAGAGGGCTGATATTCACTTTTGCCGATATATCGGTATCGGCCCCGGAATGGCCAATATTACCGATATTCCAAACATTGCTCATGTAAGGGTAAAATGATGTCACATGGCAGAATTCCGTTTAGAAATGTTATTGAATATGCCACTTACATATGTACAAAATATTTAAGCAATTCCACATTAGCAGATCTGCATCTCTCACCCACTTGCCTAAGTGATACCTGGGTGATACCGCTCCGTTCGGCACCCACTCAATACCGCTCCATCCCTCATCCGCTCCATCTCCCACCCACCCAATACCGCTCCGTCTCTCACCCACTTGCTGTGACACCTGGGTGATACCGCTCCATCCGGCATACGATCTCGGAGGTCACATAGTCACAGCGCATATACCGATACTGATACGTTGTGACCAATATATCGGTATCGGCCCTGAAAAAAAACATATCGGTCTATCCCTAGTATCAGGGCAGATTTTTTTAAATTGATGTTCCAACCAAACTCTTGCAGTGTTCAGACAGTGACAGTCAAGTCATCCAACAGGGCTGAGTGAGAGTCAGCCCTCAATAGGATATCATCCAGATACCCCAGTACCGAAATCCCCCGTTGGCGCAGTAATGCCAACACCGGAGCCAGCACCTTGGTAAAGACTCTGGGGGCGGAGGCGAGACCAAAGGGTAACGCCGCAAATTGATAATGCTCCGCTCCTATAGCGAAGCGGAGAAAACGCTGGTGTCCAGCGTAGGTAGGGATGTGTAGATATGCATCCTTGATATCTATGGAGGCCAAAAAGTTTCCCTGGTATAGGGACGCCACTACCGTGCGAATAGACTCCATTTGAAACCTCTGTACCCCCACAAAGCGGTTCAAAGCCTTGAGGTCCAGGATTGGACGTACTTTGCCTTCCTTGCTGGGCACAGTAAACAGGTTTGAATAAAAACCTTGAAAACGTTCCTGAGAGGAAACTGGCACAATCACCATTTGCGACAGCAGATCTTGTACTGCCTCTCAGAGATCCCTTAAGGGGTCTGGAGATAGGCGCAGATTGGATGGGAAGAACCTGTCTGTTGGGTGAGACTGGAATTCGATTTTGTACCCTGATTGATCAGTTTGTGAACCCATTTCTCCTGAAACAAGGAAGTCCATGGTTCCGGAAAGATTCCAAGACGTCCCCCCACCCCAGAATCGGGTGAGGGCGCCCCTTCATGCAGATGAGGATTTGTCTGCAGATCCGGATTGGTCTGTCCTCCATTTACCCGACCATGTCTTCTTGGAACTCCCAGAAGACCTGAATGGCTTTCTTTTTTTTGTGACCCGGAGGTACGAAAAAGCCAATGAGCAGTAAAAGAAGGCCCCCGTCAAGGACATGGTGCTTTGCCCTTAGAGAATAGAGGGAGAAAAGTACTCTTCCCATCCCTAAGGCCTTAGATCAACTCATCTAGGGAGGATCCAAACAACCTGTCCCCAGTAAAGGGAAGGTCGGAAAGGGCCTTTTTGGAAGCCTGGTCTGCAGACCAGCTTTTTAGCCACACCATGTGTCTAATAGCAATCCCCACCGCGGACACTCTGGCTGCCAGTGGAGCCACATCCAGTGACGCATCACATATATACAGAAGGGTTTGAGTCATTTGATCCAAGAGCTCAATCAGCCCTGGGGAGTGCTGGCCTGTTTCCCAGACACCTTTTAGTAACTTCACCCATTCAGTGATGGTCTGTGACACCAGGGAGGTCAGAAAAATTGGTTTCAATATTGAGCCTGCTAACACATTTATATGGTGGGACAGAGACTCATCTGTCTATCAGTGAGGTCCATAAAGGCCGGGGATTCCTCCACCGGGACCACAGTAGACTTATTCAGCCTGGAAACAGGATGATCCACCTTTGGTGGCACAGTCCACAGAGTGGAGACCTTATCCATGAAAGGATAACTGCATTTAAAACACTTGGGCACCACTAACATGTGCTTGATGCACCCCCACTGTTCATTGACAATATTGTCAAAAAGTTCCGGACAGGGGAGCACTTTGCCCGATTTCTGGGATTTGCGGGTGACAAAGGACACCCGCGTTCCTGACACTGTAGACTCTTCCGCCGTTTTTAAAGTTTCTCGCACTGAAACTGTAAGTGCTTCCACCAATGCGACGGGGACAGGTCCTCTTCGCCATCAGAATTAGATGACACAGAGCCACCAGGGTGGGATGCATCTGCGGCGGCCACATCTGCCTCTGAATCTGAAGATACAACAGAGGGAGACAAAGGGCGCTTATGGCTAGTGTTACTTTTTAACACTAAATCCACTTTAGACACTAGGCTTTCCAAAACTGCTGTAAAAGCTGACAGGGGCTGGGACCCAGAAGGTTCCGCAGTCACACTGAGGGGGTTTGTAGGTGAAATTTTGTCCTGGGACTCCATTTACACTAAATTAAAAAAAGATGTAGTATCACTTTAAAAAAGTCGCAAAAATGCAATCGCACCACTGCACTGGCGGTACAGCAAGTCCCAGCCTAACACAGTCTGTGAGCAGTGTATGTGAGGAAACCCACAAGAGACCCCAAAAAACGTTACCAAACCGATCAGGAGGCATGCAGGAACGATCTGTACAGCAGAAGGAACAATATGACACAGGAAGTGAAAGCACCTGGGTCATGCCTAGAGTGTCTGATGCCTGCCTATGCTGTTCAGCACCATGGACCACAAGAAAATGGCCGCCCCATACATTCCCATGGGGAAGATTTAGAAAATGGCTGCCAATACATTACAATGAGGGATTCTGACATTATTGCAGGGCAAGTCTACAGCAGAATGGTGGCCCCCATGGCGTGCCATGCAGTCTCCAGGACCCCTAAGGGGGTCAGCAAACAAACGCTCCCCCCCCCACAGAACCGCCGCAGCGACCACAATATATCCGCCCCCCAAAGGTAGGAACCTGTATGGGGGGGGTACCAGCTAAGGGGAGGGGGCCTGGTATACCCGAGAGGCCAGGGGAACCAAGGGATACCCGAGGGTCCGATTATTCCATGGAAGGGGTCCAAGTCCATCCCGAGACCCCCAGAGAATTGGGGGGGGGGCACTTACTCACCATACCATGGAATCAGGTGGACGCCGCTCCAAACAGACTACCTCCTACCCGGGATGGGGTTGCTGCTAGCCAAGAGGTACCCTGTGACTCAGGGTGTTCCAGGGCATTCGCATCCCAGTAAGATGGTCCAGTCGCGGGCTCATCCCCATCCATCGGGGCTCTGTCGTGGCGAGGCCTAGTGCTGGACTATAACCTGCTCACACTCGCTGGCCAGGGTGGGAGACCTTAAGGATCTAGAATATCCAGTCTGAAACCCAGCCGCCTGTTGCTTGTAGTTCTCCAGGAACTCTACTTAAAGAATAAATTGCAAAAAAGGTTTCCAAAAATAATAACAGCTAAGACCGAAGTCCCAGCAGGGAACTAGGTCCTACTCCTAAACTAGGCAGAAACAAACTGAGGGCTGTAGCAGAGTGTGTGGTGTTATGCCTGCAGGGACAGCCCCAGAGGCGTGGCAAAAGCTTTTTCCTGCCTAGTGTCCTATTCCAGAAGGGAGGAGCATAACCCAATGACTAAGAAGATATGAAGCTGCGTCTGTCAATGAACGATAGAGAAATATGTTCCATCCCTAGCACTGTTATAATTGACTCTACTTGGTAAATTTTTATTTATTCCCCGAGGACAAACTACTATACCATTTTTCAGTTACAGTCTTTAAAAACAAACACATTTTGCACCAGAACAAGAAAAGACAGGAACTATTCCAAGAGAGACACCTGTTCTGGTGACAAAGCAGGCGATACCCTGATTTGTGGACGGTTCCTAAATAACTGGATAAAATAGGTTTCATAGGTAGCCCTATCGGCACCCTTCTACCCAACATCCTTCAATTAAAATACCAAAAAAGACAGTCGGAAACTGTTGGCCGAACAGTACCAGTAAGGGTGGCCACCTCATCCCTTTAAACCAGGGACACATTAATTACACAGGTTCTGAGGCGGATTAAGGTGGTAAATAAACTCACTTAGTGCCTTATGTGCATTATATTAGCCTCAGAACCTATGCAATGAATATGTGTTCTGGTTTAAAGGGATGATGTAGCAACCCTAGTACCAGTATCCAATCAGATGCAGCCGCTATTTGGGTATTATGAAAGCTCCCTGCACTGGCTATCATGATACATAGCCACAGCAGGAGATTCATCTGTGCAGAAGTCAAGAGAAATATCCCCAGTGGGAATACAGAGGATTAAAACCTGACAAAGGTTTGTAACTTTTCCCACTAAATCCAAAACTATATTTAGAAAATAATTGCTTGGAGGTGCAATTTAGCATTATCACCATTTTAGCAAATTGAATTGTAAATTGTGTTCATCTTTGAAACCTTCTGTGCATTTCTCTATTTCTACCTTAGTTATATGCTGATATGTACAGTTTATGATCCATTAGGCTAAAATTATTGAAAACAGCTGATGTTGAAAATGTACTACCTGGCAGGTTCTAGGGCTATGGCTCCTCTTACAATAAAACTGAATACTTTTAGCCCTACTGAATCCATACATACCCTGTCACTGAAAGGTAGGTGTATTTGCACAAAAGTCTGCGAGTACCCAGCCAAGCAAAGTGCCCACAAGGAACATCAAAGCTTTTACCAAATACGTCCACTGTGTACCTAAAAGGTTTTTACCGGGTCTTTTTAATATACCCTAAAAAAAAACAGCTTGTTTTCAGTTTTAAATAATCATTGCCACCTGTAGACTTACTTAATAAAGCGCAAAGGCAATAATCCATGACAACCCGTACAATTGATCTCACCTTCAAACCTAAACTTGAGTTCCATTGTGTTGATGTTTTACATAGGCTTGTATATGTGTATCTGAAATTTCTAATTACACAGGTAAAAACATGTCTGGTTTTCATCTGGGGGAAAAAAAATGTATCAGTCTAAATAAAAACTAGAATATAAAATTTTGATGGTAGTGGAGGCAATTGGCTCTCAATCAAGTACTGATCAACATGACCAACTTATATATGCTCAACTAACCCTTCGCCGCTTTGTAATTTGTATTTTGCACTGCATTTACCTTTGGTGGATATTTGCTGTCATCTCCACATGAGGACCTACCACTACGCATGAGTATCTAAGCTTTAAAAATTCAATAAACATTATTCTTTAAAAAAAAAAAAAAAATCTAGAATATAAAGTTTAATGCAAACCCATGGTATGTAGGTGAGCCGCTCAGGCTGCTAGGAAGTTTAGTCCTCTGCCTGCCGCTGGGTACTGCCTAGGAAGAAGACCGCCAATGCTCCAGACGACGACAGATAAAAGCTGAAGATCCTGGGAGCCGCACATCAGAACAAGATCTGCTGTGTTTAGACAAGCGGCAGTCTCAGCCTAGACCACTGACAAGCAGTGCTGTATCTTGGCCTAGGCCAACAAGGCCCAGGCCTAGGGCGGCACTTTGCAGGGGGGCAGCAAAAAAAGATAAAAAACAGTCTCCTCCCGCCTCCCGCATGAAAAGGGTCCCCGGCAGCTTGCGCTACACTTTTAAAATAGTGCCATGAGGCTGCGCTGATGGGCAGTAATGAGGTTGCACTGATGGGCACTGATGAGGCTGAGCCTATGGGAACTGATGAGGCTACCCTGATGGGCACTGATAGACTGTGGTTTATAGCTGACAGGGCAGATCATAAACAGGAAGGGGTGTGGCCTTTACATAAAGGGGTGGGTCATATTTAAATTAGGGGGTGCACAAGTTTAGTCAGGCCTAGGGCAGCACAAAACTTAAATACACCACTGCTGACAGGCCACATCCCCAACACGTTTCACTCCGCCCACTGGAGTTTACTCATGGGCCACCCGTCTAAACTCAGTAGGTCTTGTTCTGATGTGCAGCTCCTGGGATCTTCAGATTTTATATGTCATATTAAGTTTAATGCTTCACAGCCAGAATGAGAATATAAATAATGTAAATCAATACAATATAAAAGGAAAAGATTTATTGGGCTTTTTCAACCTGTTTACAAAACAGTGTCAGCTTATAAAAGGCACATGTGTACAACCCTTTCTAAAAATCACAGAATTTAAACAGGATTTTATAGCTTAAACAATTGTGTACAAACTTACAAACAATTCCTGACAGCAACTCCCTGAGAATTCATAATAAAGTATTTTAAGCTATAGTGCTGACTTTAGTACAAATAGTAAAGTTTGTCATATTCTCAAAACGTCTAAAAAATTTTGCGTTACATAAAATTACAAATATCTTCCCTTATTCCATTGTGTATTAAAACAGATGAGTTATGTCAGTTTTTTTTGGGTCTTAAATACAGCTTTTTAGTTAGCATTGAAGCGAAGCAAGGAACTTGTTTTTTCCCAATTGCATTGCGATCAAGGCAGGCTTCAACGGATCGCAGGGACACTTTCCTGTTCACCAGCGTTAGCAGTTCTGTGAATTCCAGCTCATTGCCATGCATCTTTATCGCTTCACACAGATCCTGTATGTACCAAGACCCATTTACGGTTTCACGGTGGGAGTAGTAGCCTAAAAGGGATTAGAAATAGGATGTCTATTAATTTGTATTATAAACATAAATGCTTTTGGGTGTTAAATCAGTATTCAGAATTCTTTTGTTTACAGTATGGGCTGGTTAGGAAAAGAAACCTGGAATTGGTGTCTATAGAAACAAGTCAGTTGCTATCATATATATAAAATATATTAAATAGAAGGGCTCTTTCAGACAGATTAGTGTCGTCCTTCATGCAGAGCTAGGGGGTGGCACTAATTCTAACCAATGAAATAAGTTAACGCCCAAGTGCTTAATGCGTTTAAATGTGTTTCACCTGTTTATAAGCAGCAACGCCCTCCCTAGGAGAAAAGGTGTGTAGGAGAGTTGGCGAAAGTGTCTAGTGTGCATGAGGCCTCAACAGCACACCCGACAGCAGACAGACAGGGCCAAAAATGGCTTGCGGAGCAAATATGCATACTATATACATTTTTTGTGAAAGCCCAGTTTTTCTTTAGGTTCCTTTATATTATATGTATTATTTACAATATAATAATTTTCTATCATTGGAAGATGTAGAACCAGGGTGTGAGGCTGCTAAAAACATTTGCTGCTTAACCTCTTCATGCCGACTGCCTCCCGGCCCTTTAAGAGTTCTAAAAGCCGTGAGGGTTTTCAGGTCATGTGACCTCTGTGCTTGGCTGTCACATGATCGGAAAGCTCCCGATTGCAAGTATGCATCGGGAGCTTACCGATACCGGACGGCTACCATGCTGGGGGCACGCTCTCAGCAAGATAAATGGTTTACATGGAGCCAAACATATGCGCTCGCTCGCTCGGCGTTAAGGCCAAGCAGTCGCATATATGCGTGCGGCCAGCTTTAAAAAGTTAAAATGTTAAAGTGTATAAACAGTTAAAAAAAGGTTTTCCATTTTGAGTGAGAAAGGGTTAACTCTTCTGGTTTTACTGTTATCTGGGACTCCACTAGAGAGATTTCCTCTTACTTTCGCTTCTGATGACAATGGGTCACCAGACAGGATATAGGTGTAAATCTCTAATGGCACCAGGCAGAAATAGAAATAATTTTTACTTAAGGTAGGAAAGGACAAAACACCTACCAGCTATTTTATTGCTGCCTGTGCCCCTGTTGTAGATTTGTTCTTGATTTCCTGTCTGATGGAACTATTGTTAGTAGAATAGAAAGGCAGGAAAAATCTTTCAAAGGAGTCCTGAATAGCAGTAAAACCCTTCCCCTTTCTATCCAAAACTAAAAAAATATGTTTGGGCAGAACATACGGTTTCATTTTAGTAGGTGGATCTTACTACAGTAAAGGTGTCAAGGCAATCTCGGCGTCAAAAAAAGAACTCCAGGCAGAGATAAAAGACAGCAAGCAGTTCAGCTACCTGATTTTGATTTTAGCCTTATACAATCACTGTACAGCAGAGATCAGACTGAAGGGGTGGAAAAGAAGCACAACGCTCCAATCAGTTGTGCTGCAGTATTCGTGTGCTAACCAGGGACACACTGATAGGAGGAGAGAGCAGGGTGACAGAACGATATACTTATTAGTCTTCTGCATCTACCTTACTTCTCAGTCAAAGGCTGGAGGCAGACAAGACCCGTAAGTGTTACTGAACTGCGGAACAAAAAATATCAGGTCTGGTATTCTGCCTGTATTGTATAAATATGAGGACTGGCTGGGTAGAAAGATACATCCTTTGTCAGGTAAAACAAGCATTTTACATCTGTGTATTGCCTGAAGTTCAGCTATGAGAATTACTGCTCTTAGATATAGGTCAGTATAGAATAAATGAGCTCCTGATCTCCACAGGCACTGATATGACATCTTTACTATTATAATACATTATTAATATTATTAAATCTTTGATTTAATGTAAAATAAAACATTGTTATTTAAATAGCAATACCTTCTGCAACAGAATAGCACATGATAAAATCAGCACCAGCAGGCAGAGTATATACTGAAGCTGCATCTACTTCAACTGTATTAACCTCCACAGCACTGTCAGTAGCGTCTGTAACAAGGACTGGCTCATCATGTTGAGTGCCCCGACATGCCTGTAGGACACAGATAAAGTTCTAGATTAAAAAAAAAACTGAAAGAATAAAAATATGTATATGACACAAAATGAATATTCCCCAAGAACAGTGTTTCTTAAACTATGGGTTGGGACCCAAACTGGGCTGTGGATGTGTGTGTGATGGGTCACTGCATGACTATATAGTAAACATTGCTCAGTTTGTCAAAGTACAAAATCAATGGCACATTCATATCCAAAATATTGTTTTTTTCTTGAAAACCTTGTTTCAATGCAGTTTATACATAGAGATATACAGTATATGCACCTAAAATGGAAAGTTCCACTCCACCCAAACCCGGATTTTTTTTTCTAGAAGCAGGTACCTATTTCTGACCAGTACCTACTCCTGCTTTTTCAAAAATGACAGAAGTTCCTCTCTAAATTTCAAATGGTTTGATAGTACTACGCTGGACTTTAGGACTTTTAGAACAAATTAGCAAAACAAACCAAATTTGAAAACATTTTTTTTTATTAAAATGCAAAATGTAATAATTATTAATTTATTTTAAATCACATACTTTCCATTAATGTGGCTCTATTTACACTAAAGAATGGCCTAACACATTTTTCATGCTCCCATGCTTCCTTAGGACCAAGGTGAAATACGCAGTATGGGTAGAACCCCCTTTTTTTTTTTTTTTTTAAAAGCACACTTGGTAAACTCCATGTAGAATGAAGTCAGCACTTGCATGGAACTGCAGTAAAGTACTTTTATGGCACCTGAATCCAGCTTTTCCAACTCACTGTGCAGCTCCAGGTCTACCAATCAGGTTGGAGTGGACTTGGAGTGAGCAGTGTTGTTATGGGACTTTCCTGCTATGTTCTCTGCCTCTGCTGGTCTTCTTGTGACAGAGCCATAGCAAAAGGCAGGGCGCAAATACCGGTCACAGTGGAGTATGTAGGTGCACAGGTTAGGGAGAAACAATGGGTTGTTTATGACAGATCACCTATTTTTTTAGATAAAAAAAAGGGTGGAATATAGCAACTTTTGCAGTTTTACGCTGGGCCCATGCTTTTGTTGAAGTCTCTTTAAATTTTAAAATTCTGACTATTTGTTTAATAAAATATGCAAACAATTTGTGATAAATTGTCTTCCATCTGGTGGGTTCACACCACTATGTTGCAGTGTCGTGTGCGCTGAAAAAAAGTACTGCATGCACTTCTGTTTTTTCAGTGCAGCATGGTGCTTGGCAATCTACTGCTTCGTGTTGCGCTATGGCCAATAGAAGTTGAGGAAATGTCACTGTGTGACATTTCAGTATAATTTTTTTTTTTTTTTTTAAAAACAAGAATGTGGCGCATCTGCCCTGCTGTCATTCCACTACACACCAGCTGCTGTGTTCCAACACAGCCGCTGGGGTGAATGTATATCTACATTCGTGTGAATGGCTTTGTTTACCTTCAAACCAATTCACACATAATCAATGGGTCTGAAGGTGTTCAAAACCATTCTTACCCTTGATCCCCAGACGTTGCTGTCAGATTGGTGCAGCACTGGGGACAGTGCTGCTAGCCTATTAGTAGAGTTGCACTGACAGTTTAGGACTTTGAAGGGTTTTCCCAACCCTCCCCCATATTTACTGCTGCCAGTGTGGGGAGGAGGTGGGCAGGGGGTGTAGGATGACAGAAGAATGATGCGGGTGGGGGGGTCAGGAAAGAAAAGCCTGTAAACTTCTAATTTGAAATCCCTCCTGTGTTCAAAAGCCAGCAGCTGTGTGTATGGAATAAAGAATACAAGAGAGCTGTGCTGGCAGGGAGAAGGAGCTGGAGGGGGAGAGAGAACACAACCTACACCTCCTCTTGGCTCTCTCCTCCTCCCCTCACTGCTTTCAGTGCTGGGCTTACAGGATTAGTGATCCCGCTGTCACTACACCTATCAGCCTTGAAGTAGAAGGAACTCTGCACAGAGAACCCCAATCCCTACAATGAACCATTTCCCCCAGGCCAGTCACCTCTCCAGCCCACCCCTTGTCCCATCCCTGCTTTAAAGTGATCGCCTCTTACTTCTTACTGGGTCTTTGGGACATGAAGTAAAAGGAAATCTCCCCATTAGGACACAAACAGGCAAAAAAAGAAAAAAAAAAAAAGGGTGATATATATTTTCTACTCTTTAACATTTACATTTAACATTTACCCAAAATGATGTTTTAATGAAAAAATGGTGTGTTTAAGAACAATACAAGAAAGTGAGTTCCCCAGTGCACTTACTACTAGCTACTGGAAGGAAGAGAGGAAAGATCCCTGGTGCCGCACATCCACGGAGTCCTATGGTGGTATGAGAGTGACAACTTCAGCCTGGGCTCCCGCCAGACCACACCCCCAATGCCTTTCGCTCCACCCCCTGGAGCTTAGTCATGCGGAACTTACCAGATAGCCAGCCTTGCATTTCAGTGAAGTTTGTTCCCTAATTCTAGTCTAGAGGAGTTCCCATTTGGGGACATACAGTATCTTACAAAAGTGAGTACACCCCTAACATTTTTGTAAATATTTTATTATATCTTTTCATGTGACAACACTGAATATATGACACTTTGCTACAATGTAAATTAGTGAGTGTACAGCTATAACAGTGTACATTTACTGTTCCCTCAAAATAATTCAACACGCAGCCATTAATGTCTAAACTGCTGTCAGCTAAAGTGAGTACACCCCTAAGTCAAAATGTCCAAATTGGGCCCAATTAGCCATTTTCTCTCCCTGGTGTCATGTGACTTGTTAGTGTTACAAGGTCTCAGGTGTGAATGGGGAGCAGGTGTGTTAAATTTGGTGTTCTCGCTCTCACTCTCTTACTGGTCACTGGAAGTTCAACATGGCACCTCATGGCAAAATAACTCTCAGAGGATGTGAAAAAAAGAATTGTTGTTCTACATAAAGATGGTCTAGGCTATAAGAAGATTGACAAGACCCTAAAACCGAGCTGCAGCATGGTGGCCAAGACCATACAGCAGTTTAACAGGACAGGTTCCACTCAAAACAGGCTTCGCCGTGGTTGATCAAAGAAGTTGAGTGCACGTGCTCAGCGTCATATCCAGAGGTTGTCTTTGGGAAATAGACTTACGAGTGCTGCCAGCATTTCTGCGGGGGTTGAAGGGGTGGGGGGGTCAGCCTGTCAGTACTCAGACCACACGCCGCACACTGCATCAAATTGGTCTGCACGGCTGTCATCCCAGAAGGAAGCCGCATCTAAAGATGATGCACCAGAATGCCTGTAAACAGTTTGCTGAAGACAAGCAGACTAAGGACAAGGATTACTGGAACCATGTCCTGAGGTCTGATGAGACCAATATAAACGTATTTGGTTCAGATGGTGTCAAGCGTGTGTGGCTGCAACCAGGTGAGAAGTACGAAGACAAGTGTATCTTGCCTACAGTCAAGCATGGTGGTGGGAGTGTCATGGTCTGGGGCTGCATGAGTGCTGCCGACACTGGGGAGCTACAGTTCATTGAGGGAACCAAGAATGCCAACATGTACTGTGACATACTGAAGCAGAGCATGATCCCCTCCCTTCGGAGACTGGGCCGCAGGGCAGTATTCCAACATAACGACCCCAAACACACCTTCAGAACGACCACTGCCTTGTTAAAGTAGCTAAGGGTAAAGGTGTTGAACTGGCCAAGCATGTCTCCAAACCTAAACCCTATTGAGCATCTGTGGGGCATCCTCAAATGGAAGGTGGAGGAGCGCAAGGTCTCTAACATCCACCAGCTCTGTGATGTCATCATGGAGGAGCGGAAGAGGAATCCAGTGGCAACCGGTAAAGCTCTGGTGAACTCCATGCCCAATAGGGTTAAGGAAGTGCTGGAAAATAATGGTGGCCACACAAAATATTGACATTTTCACTTCAGGTGTACTCACTTTTGTTGTCAGCGGTTTAGACAATAATGGCTGTGTGTTGAGTTATTTTGAGGGGACAGCAAATTTACACTGTTATACAAGCTGTACACTCACTACTTTACATTGTAGCAAAGTGTCATTTCTTCAGTGTTGTTACATGAAAAAGGTATAATAAAATATTTGCAAAAATGTGAGCGGTGTACTCACTTTTGTGAGATAATTAATTACAATATAAAGTAAGGGCAAGTGTGTCTGGAGATGGCCCATTCCTCCTTAAAGGAGGAGGGACACACTACAGCCCAATGGCAGCCAAAGACCTCCAATGTCTATCTGCACCAAATTCAGCAAGCGAAAATGGCAACTTTTCTAATCAAAGCAGATTTCATTTTAATTTTAACCTAAGGTGCACACGGACAAGACACCTCGCAGTACTATACAACACAAAAGTTTCCCATCATACTTACTAGCCTGACAGCAAAAAATAGTAAAAAAAAAAAAAAATTCTACACTGCTTTAACAATCGACATTAAAAAGAAAGGTTTTCGGCAAATATACGGGAAGCCACACTACCATGCCAAGTCCATAAGGTTTAAGTATACATCATCTACTCTTAGAAGTTTGACACTACAGCAGTGAGACCTGCAAATGAAAAACAATACCTGAAATATGAACATTTTAGGCTTTCCTGCTAAACTTGGGCACTTGTCACCCTTGAAAGGGCTTGTCAGTTCCTTGATTTCAATTTCAGAGTCATGAGCATATATATGACCATTTTCTCCATGGCTCAGAAAGACACAAAGGAAGCAGTCAGCGTCACTGTGGTCACTCGTTGCAGCTAGAGTAGAACGATTAGAGAATAACTGTCATTATTAAATACTGTCATTATTACATTAATATTGCGGCATAAAGGACAATGCAAACAGTTTTATTATATAAGCAATGCTAAGAGTCCTACCCAATATTTACCAATGCTGAACCCTTGGTTCTAGTCAATTTTGAGAGCAAAATGTCCAATCTTTAACCTCTAATGTTAGCAAGGACACTATATCAAATCTGGTCTAGGCATTCATTTAGATCATTAAAGTTCACTTACCATCTTGGATGTGTTGACGTACCTCGGCTGCATGACAGTTAAAGTAGTGCTTTACCTCAAACCCGAGCTGAGTCAAGCTGAATAAACAAGTTAAACAGTTATTACGTTTAACTCAATGGACACGTCTTTTTTCAACCTAACTTTGTGCAGAATTGTGATTTTACATGTGTGTGTTTTCTTTAAAAGGTATGGTCTTTATTTTAGTACCTTACAATATACACTGTACTTACTGCATGTAATCGGATTATGAAAGAAAACATTTTTTAGTCAAATTTGCATTAATAAATTAGGTTTCTTTACTCATTTAGGTGTTTCTACACTGGTAATTAGGAATGAGCTCGGGCGTGTTCGGGATCCCACCTGCCCGATCCCACCAGGAAGCCAAAATTCCACACCGCTAATCACAGGCATTGAGACATTTCCTGGTGCGCAGTTGCACAGATCGGGAAATGTCTCTCTGTGATTAGCTGTGTGCAGTGTCAGTTTCCGGGCGGGTTTGGGCAGGTGGGATCCCGAACACGCACAAGCCCATTTCTACTAGTGATTTAAACCATTGCAGCACCAAGAATTGCCCATGCTAGTCTAGATGAGTTTTATTGTTTATATGAACAATCAAATTAACAACTTAGCGAAGACTGGATACTCTATTTCAGTTGTGCATAGCAAGCCTCTAGATATGCTAGTGAGATAAATCACACATTTGCTTCTGATATTTCAAATGCCAGTCATACACAAAAGGCAATTTTCTTTTACAAACCGTTTATTAGGAGTTACGTAATGAATTACAGAGATACTAAGGGTAAAAAATATGTTATACTTACCTGTTCATAGCAATGATATCACACAGAGCCTCCACACAGCTGTCTACTCCTCCTTACTCTGGGTGTACCCTTAGCAAGCCTGCTGCTAAGGGGGCACCCATGCAGGCGTGCTCCTGATCCTGGCTTTGTGTGACATGCCATGCCCCCTATCCCTCCTCTTCCTGTAAATCCAGGAAGAAGGGACAGTGGCACTGCAGCCAGGACAGCGCGGCATCTGTGAGAGTAGTCCGGTAAGTGTTTAGGGATGGGGGGGAGGGAACAGATTTGTTTTTTATGCTAATTGCAGGGAATGCATTAAGGTAAAAAATAATTTAGAACCACCTTAACCAACAGGTTATCCACCAAAAATGGAAACATGTTGGGAAGAGTAGACCTTTAAAGTTATTTAGTAAAAATAATTTCAGATCTGTAGCACATAGTAGTGGTGGTTGTAGTGACAAATGAACAAACTAGTGCAGGAATTTATAATCTGGGGGATTCTAGGGTCCGAACCTGCTGGCATCTAAATAAGAAGGTGGGCTAACCGCTGGTACACATAGGAGGTGTACAATGTGCAAAGGAGGGGGATGTACCTCCCTCCGTCTTATGGAGCATGCACTTGCCTGGGAATCTTGGGTTTGTATACACAGATTTTGTATTTTGTATTATGGAAATATTTTCTGTCCAGCATGTCAGTGAATGTGTTTGTGTCCCTAAAAAGGATAGATTTGCGAAAATAAGGAATATAAGTAAAGCATGGTATGTCTTCTTTTTAAAGAGAAGACATTTACATGTCATTTATTCCAGCACAAATCCAAATTAAAAAACAAAAAGGAATTTATAACTCATTCCAGGATAGTGCACACAGACAATGGGCTCCATTCACAAAAAGCATCTTGCATGCTGTATGTAGGAGTCCAGACACATTTTCCCTAAATACCGCATCTAATCCTAAAGCTGTCAATTAATTTTATTGTTCTGTGGGATTTACCGAAAAACACTGAAAACACTCGGTAAATCCTGCATGGACAGGCGTTTAACTCAATCCACAGAAGGAAAATACTGTGAAATATTAAATGCAAATGGTAATAAACCACTTTGGGACCGGAAGGATTTGCCCCCTTAATGACCAGGCCCTATTTTGAGATTCGGCACTGCGTTACTTTAATGGACAATTGCGCGGTCGTGTGATGCTGTACCCAAACTAAAGTTACGTCCTTTTTTCCCCACATGTAGAGCTTTCTTTTGGTGGTATTTGATCACCTGTGCGGTTTTTATTTTTTGCGTTCTAAACAAAAAAAGAGTGACAATTTTGAAAAAAAACAAAACAAAAAAAAAAAAAACAATATTTTTCATTTTCTGCTATATAAAACATTCCCAAAAAAAATTTTGTTTTCTGCTACATATTTTTGGTTGAAAAAATAAATAAATAAATCGCAATAAGCGTATTTTGATTGGTTTATGTCATTTTTGTTGTTTTTTTTGTTTTTTTTACTAGTAATGGCGCAATCTGCGATTTTTTGCGGGACTGCGACATTGCGGCGTACAGATCGGTCCCCTAACTGACATTTTTTGGGGGTACCAGTGACATTACTACAGTAATCAGTGCTAAAAATATGCACTGTTACTGTAATAATGACACTGGCAGGGAAGAGGTTAACTGTATAGGTGATCAAGGGGTTAAATGTGACCCTAGGGGAGTGATTCTAGCTGTGGGAGGGCGTGGCTTCTGAGATGACCACAGAGACCTATATAGAAGGATCACATTTCAGGGAGATGGAAGGTCGGCTGTGTTCACAACAGCCGACCATCGTCCTCTCTTAGCTGGGAGCGATCGCGGTTGTCAGGCGGCAATCTAAGCTGCCTAACACCCGCATTGCCTTCCCCGCTGACGACCGGGGGTGGGAGCATGACCCGGGCGGCGCTTGCGCTCACCCCTTGCTCCTCCCAGGCGAGCGACATAGATCTACGTAGTTTTGCCTGTACGAGCCACCCTGCCACAGTAAAAAGGCGGCAGGTGCATAGATTTTGAGAGGAACCTCAAAAAAAAAAAAAAAAAAAAAAAATCGCACAGGTGATCAAATACCACCAAAAGAAAGCGTGGGATTTATGTCATTTTATTGCAATTTTCTTTACCAAAAATACGTAGCAGAAAAAAAATTGGCCTAAAATGTTAAAAATTTTGATTTCAATTTTTTTTTTTTGAGAATGTCATATAGCAGAATGTGAAAAATATTGTATCTTATCTCTCTTTTTTTGATTATAGCGCAAAAAAAAAAAAAAAAAAAATCGCACAGGTGATCAAATACCACCAAAAGAAAGCTCTATTTGTGGGGAAAAAAAGGACATCAATTTTATTTGGGTACATCGTCGCACGGCCGCGCAATTGTTCTAACGCAGTGCCAAATCGCAAAATAGGGCCTGTTCAGGAAGGGGGCAAATCCTTCCGGTCTTCAGTGGTTAAGATACCGCTTTGTGAATGGTGCCCACTGTCATTACAATACATCCAGTGCATCCTAGCTGGATCCATGTTTAGTTTTCAGAAGAAAAAGTCAAATGGTTAATACATTAGGAGAGCCGGACCCTGGATAGTGACACTTTAGTTTACCTTTTTCTGCGCTTACCTTCTCTCGAGGTTATATCGATCGGCTGTGGTACCTCTTCTTTCAGGCAGTCTTAATCGGTAGTTAAACCATTCATGGTTGAAGATCAAAGCCAATCCACGGCGTCCATATTTCATTTTATATTCTGCTGCTGGATCAAGCGCCTGGAACCTTACAAAATGATCAAAAGCAAATTGAAGATTTGTCTGAATAAATAGCTAATTCTACATGTGTTTATCAAGATACTTTTCTATAGCCATGGGTTTGAAACAAAGTATCTTACAGATACAAATAAATATTAACTTTTATAATGTTTTTCCTGTCTAGCTGAGTCATGCATTTCTTAAAGTCGAACCTTTTTTTCCCCATATATTTAGAAGAACACTTTTACAGCATTTGTGTTACAGAAAAAATAAAGAACAGCAATTACAAAACTAGACAGAATAAATCCGACTGGATTACAATATTCAGCAAAATTGAAATGCAGTCTACAATTAATATGTTACAGACAGTTCATGAAAATTGCCATCCAAACATTAGACTACATTCACACTGGCGATTAGGCCAGTGTGAATTATAGCGGTAGTTTCTGTCTAGCGCCTCAGCGGCTAGGTGTGGCTGCAGGCCCCATTCACTATGACAGGTCGCCTGTGGCAGCAGCTATTTGCGGCTCTCTGCACAGTCAGCAATTACCTGCGGTGATCATAGATGGAGGAAATATTTGCTTAGCTTCCAGTATGTAGGAGGCATAGCTTCTTCATCATTTGCACCCTGGTCAATCCAAGTTACTACTTCAGGTTTGAATTCATAAGGGGTTGATGCCACTGAAAGTCTAACACTCGAGAGCCATCTGCAATTGTCGTATACTACTAGAGTTTAATTGAGGATACAGCTGAACTTCTCCCTGCTCATATTTGAGTAAAACCAGTATATATGTCTCTGCATACATTTTTTTTTTTTGTTACAAGGATTGTTTATACTATAGGCAGTCGCCAGTCTTTCCTGACTATCTGAATTATAGGGGGTGAGGATACGTAAGGTTTTGGATAATAGTGTTTTTTTTTTTGTTTTTGTTTTTTTATACCTAGGATACTTATCTTGGGGTCAAGAGAACAGTGAAGGATTAATGCATGATTAATGACATCAAACACATCTTTCCAACTGGTATCAGACCAGATTTGGCCACCTCCACAACGCCATTCAGATCCTCCTTTAATGTTAAGCTGGCCAAAGGCAGTTAGGTTTTTTTTTTTTTTATTCAGACAGATTTTTTCATCCACACAAACATGGTGGTTGGAGGAATCCCCACAGACGGACATTGTATTCTGACAGTGAGACCTGTCGATGTCAGAATACATTGATCGAGGATTGACTGCAGCCACTGATCACCAAAAGTTTTCCAGCATGTCCTTTTGACAAAAGTCAATCCAATTATTGCCTTCTGTTGGGCTGGGATGGCCACACATTGATCAAAATTCTTCCGTTCCTTGCTGAAGTGGCCAAGTTTTGATCAGTGTACAACCGGCATTAGGCCCCATTCACACTGGATGTAGTGCGAATTCGCTGCGGATTCCGCACCGCATTGGAATCGCAGGCAGTTCACACTGTGCTCTGTGAACCGCTGCGGGTGTCAATATAAAGTTAATGACTTCCCCAAATCGCTTTGCAGAATGCAGTGCAAACTGTGAAATTGCACAGGAATCAGATCGCATTGGCTGTGAACAGCCATGCGATCCCATTCTGGTGCGGACAGAAAAAGGGTCCTGCAAGACGAGTTTGGTCCAAATGCGATGCAAAACACTTCGTATGGTAATTGGCATCGCACAGATATCGCATGTGATTTGCACAAGCAATGCAGTGGGAATCAAATGCAATGTCTTGCATCGCACCAGTGTGAACCAGCCCTTTGAGAGCAGGGGGAATAGATTAAGTGACAGAACCCCTTTAAAAACAAAACACCCATCACCAAAATATCAGTATTTACCAAGGGTTCACTTACCGTGACACAGACGCATCTGTCTCTGTGAAATTTCCATCTGTCATAATGAAATAAAAAAAGAGTGTATAAACAATGGTAATCACTAGGCTGCATCTTAGCAGTCATACTATAAGCAAACCAGCCTTTAGCCCCTGGTCCTGATCATATTTTCTAACCCAGCTGACTTAGTTTGCATATTTTTTACATGGACCAATAAAACACACAATACATATTTCAAAATTCACCAAATTCTCTTATTAGCTTTCTAAAAGATAGTTTCCATGGTTTTCCACATCTCACATTATTCCTATAAATATTTGCAGAAACAGCGGCTAAGATGGCAGCCTCCTTGGCTGTAAAGAATAGGAGGGTTTAGTTCTGCTTTTATAATTAAATAAAACATTGTGCATGGCAGCATTTTCAAAAGTTCTGCTAAGGGTACACACCTTCTAGAGTTCTTACTGTGTTACCTAAAGCTGGCCGTACATGGATCACAATTCATTTGGTTCACCAGGGACAATGCAATATGTCACATCAGATCGCCGCCCCCTGCCTTCTGGAAGCCCAGAAAAGCTGTGTAAATTCTGGTCTTTAAACTGATGAAGGGGTGAGAAGGCAGATACAACTTATGTTGGACGTTTTGTTTTATCTGCGTGTATAACCTGAGGCTAGTCACTTCTTTAGGTATACGCGTTTACAACCACTTTAAAGTTCATCCAATGCTGAAAAGCTTTTAGACTGATGCCAACATGGTGAGGTGCCCAAGCACTTACAGCCCTTCATGGGCATGTCAGTCTGGTGTGCTATGCTAGGACCTCATGAGAGACGGGATCTATTTCTTTTTTTTTTATTGGGTTGTTTAAGGGACATTGAGAAGGTAAGTGCAGGATGCCAAAGGTCCCTCCTAAAAAGTAAGGTTCGGCTAAAAAAAAAAATGGATTTATAAAGCCATTTGCTAAGTGAGACCTACTGCGAGGGAAGCATGGAGATTTCTGTTACTGATCTCTTATTCTGAAAAAGCTAAGTGTCTTCCTTCCAAGTTCACCATCTTGCTTAATAGTTTGACATCCTGGTCCTAAGTGAGTTAATTTAACTCACTTCCTGATCTGCTTATTTGTTTGAGTCAAAGTATTGAGGCCTGTTGGTCAGATTAATAGAGAAAGCCAGGCAAGTAGCATTTTCAGAAGATGGACTGAATATGTGGCAGTCAAAAACCTTAAGTTGTTACGGTTTGCATAGGTTTGGTACTGGTTTTGCCAATGGTACAAGAAAGGGTAAATCTCTCCATCAAGGCTACAACATTTTTACAAGGCTGTAAGATTTCCTAATCATGGCATAGCAAAGGGCTTCCCAAACTTTTTTGGGCCGAGATACACTTCTGAATACAGTTATTTTTCATGACCCACTTGCTTGTAATTGAATATTGTAAACCGTTACAGAATTTGTTGGCACTATATAAATGCAAAAAATAATAATACATAATTTTAAAGAGAGGGGGGTGTCAAATTAAAAATAGAAGCTGCCATGAACTCCTGACACCGCCAGGCTACCTGGTCCTCCTATGACACCGAGGCAGCCGCCTCTGCCCGCTTTAGCTGAGAGAATCCCTCCGCCAGTCTAGCCACCACCGCTCCTGCCAGCAGGGCCAAGGAGCTGGCTCTGCACCCCATGAACATATCCTACAACCTACATAACAGCCCACATACGTACTCACTGATGCAAGTATCCTCCTCGTGGGAAATGCAGATCAGCCTCCGTAAACTGCATGGGCGGGGCCCTTAATCCATCGCGATTGGACTGCTCTGGCTTGTGCGGGCCCCCACAGAACAATTTAAGCGGGCTCGCTCTCAGTGATTTCCGGCTCAGCGCCACCCACTCAAACGCAGCTCGCGACCCACCAGTGGGTCCCGACCCACAGTTTGGGAACTCCTGGCATAGTAAATTCAAACTTCAAGGGTAAGTTCACACCAGATGTGGTGGGACTGTATTAGGTGGATATTCTATTGTAGTTCCACTGCATGACAAGGCAAAATGCCTTGTCACTTACCTGCCTGGTTCATGCCATTGCATTGTGGTGGTGTGCGCTTAAAAAAAGCACTGCATGGAATACTTTTTTTTTTTCAGCGCAGTGTGAGACAATCTATTGTTTCGCAGCCATGGGGAAGCCAGGTGAAGCTTATGAGATGTCTGTGTGACATTTCAATAAAGTTTGTTTATAAAAAAAGTTGAACAATGATCCGGCCAGACTGCGCTGCACACCAGCTGCTGTAGTGTAAGGCAGCGGCTGGTGTGAACATACCCTAAAAAAAATTACTTTACTTCAGTTTATTCAGGTTTGTGATCATATAAAATCAAATTAGTTCTAAAACAATGAACTAGTAAGATTCCAGCTTTAATGTTTTAGTCGCAGGATAGATTAGGAAACAATTTTCATTTCTTTCAATTTTAAAAGTCAGCAATTTTTTCGCTTGTCATCAGTCTTATAAACAAGTTCCACCATGTATATATTTGTAGCATCTGTATGTGAAGCAATTTCTTGTTTATTTCTGATGAAGCATTCAGATAGTGTCACAGATGCATAATGAAGTGTTTGAGTGCGAGTCACTTACATCTCAGCTCCAGGAATATAAAAGGGGGCACATTATGTGGCCACTTGTGTGGATTGTGGCCACCATTAGCAGTTCTGTCAGGTAAGCATAGGGGTATAGGTTTACAGGTTTAGGCTAGTAAGAGGTTAATTTTACCTGAGCATACAGCAGGTATCGGCCAATCGGTGTGCAGGGAAGGTTCTAGCAAGCTGGGGCAGAGGCTTTATAAGCTTGGTTTGGGCTGGGGTGCTTTCTTTTGCACCGAAGAGCACAAAGAAGAAAGTTCCCCGCCCCCCCCCCCTCCCTTTGTCGCGTGCACCTTTGTGTGGTTGGGTCATTGTATTTCGTATGGTATTTTATGTTTATTGTTGCTCGAGTTGTTTTATAACTGAGCAATTATAAGTTATTTCAGTTTGAGTGTTTTTACAAGCAAGTAATTGTTATGATTCAACTATTCAAGTAATTGTTATGATTTAATTTATTTATTTAAACCAATAAAGAGTGCTGCGGCCTTTTCTTTGCCAAAACTGAGGTCAGTGTTATTATTCTAGTTAAGTTAAGTGAGATTATGCGGGAGTGTGGCCTACAATTCCACAGTGTTTTACAGTGCGTCTGGAAAGTATTCACAGTGCTTCACTTTTTCCACATTTTGTTATGTTACAGCCCTATTCCAAAATTGATTAAAATCATTATTTTCCCTAAAATTCTACAAACAATACCCCATAGTGACAACATGAAAGAAGTTTGTTTGAAATCTTTGCAAATTTATTTAAGAAAAAAAAAATCCCATGTACATAAGTGTAGCAGGTTTTCCAGGCATTGAGCCTGATGTGGGTCTGCCATTGTTACTGGTTACCTCTCCAGCCCATGTGAACTGTGACCCTGGGTGTGAGAACTGAGATATTAACAACTCCGACATCTTTGTTTTGTGGTTTTATTGTATTTAAGGGGATGGGAGAAGGGAATGAGTGGGATACTCCTCTTGGGCTCGACTAGATACAACTTGGGACTTTATCCAGAAACAAATGTCTGTTAACGCTGCCTTGATGCCAGCCGACGCTATCCAATGCTCACTGACGCTTAGAACACACTGTAACTTGAAAGAAGTGCTGAATCCTCGACTTTAAGTCCAGAAGACCCAGGACTGTAGAATATGAAACTGCTGACACTGCAAAGTCACTGACTATTCCCTCCAGCCTTGCACTGGCTTGAGGTAGCTTGTTGTGAATTCCGGTACAACTGGTACTCTGTACAATTCAGGGCCCAAACTGTAGGCGCCCCCTTTAACCTTTAGCTCTTCAGGGTCCACTGACTATGTACCCCCCCTGTTACTTCAGGGTCTTCGACCTAGATACCCCCTTTTCAACTAGCTGACACTGGATCCCAGAACCTCCTCCGGAGTGGCCTCCTCTAACACTTCAGGCAGACCCCCAAGGGCAATCCTCAGTACTCACGACCTGTGTAGGCTTTCCTGGGACTGGACCCCTCTCGCTCTCCGCTGGTTCTCGGCACACCAGATCCCCTCAGCTCAACTCAGCACTCTCTTGATTCTCAGGCGACACACCGAGACATCCACTTCCTCAGACAGGAGGAGAGACAGCCGTTCTCTCCCTCCTGGGACTCTGCTCCCGCCAAAGACGCAGAGTCATGTGCCCCCTTCAGACTTCTACCCTCCCCCAGAATCCTCTGTGGCAGAATCTGCCTCTTGGGGTAGATACAAGCCTGAATGTATCTCTGATTGGGTTTCCTCCACTGCCCTTTTAGAAGCTTCCAATAGAGCCAGTGCGGGGACTCCTTCTCAGAAGACACATTTGGGAGCCATGATAACCTACCTGTCAGAAAGGAACATGGCCCTGCTGTTAAGAGGACAAGGCCTACTATGCATTTACCTAGCACCTACCTGTAGGGTGCTACATCAGTATTCACACACTTTGCTCAATACTTTGTTGGAAGAACCTTGGGCACCAATTACTGCATCAAGTCTTATGAATATGTTGCTTGGCACACCTATTTTTGGACAGTTTCTCCCATTCCTCTTTGCAAAACCTCTCAAGTTCCATAAAGTTGGATCGGGAGCCTAGGTGCACAGCCATTTTCAGATCTCTCCAGAGATGTTCAATCAGGTTCAAGTCTGGGTTTTGGCTGGGCCACTCAAGGAAATTCACAGAGTTGTCCCATAGCCACTCCTTTTTTATCTTGGCTGTGTGCTTAGGGTCGTTGTCTTGTTGGAAGACGAACCTTGGCCCTAGTCTGAGGTCCAGAGCGCTCTGGAGCAGGTTTTCATCAAGGATGTCCCTGTACATTGCTGCATTCATTCTTCCCCCAATTCTGACTAGTCTCCCAGTTCCTGACGCTGAAAAACATCCCCAAAGCATGATGCTGCCACCACCATGCTTCACTGTAGGGATGGTATTGGCCAGGTGATGGGCGGTGCCTGGTGTGCTCCAGACATGACGCTTGTCATTCAGGCCAAAGAGTTCAATCTGTTTCATCAGATCAAAGAATTTTGTTTCTCATGGTCGGAGTCCTTTAGGTACCTTTTGGCAAACTCTAGGTGGGCTGTCATGTGCCTTTTACTGAGGTGTGGCTTCCGTCTGGCCACTCTACCATACAGGCCTGATTGGTGGAGTGCTGCAGAGATGGTTGTTTTTTTGGAAAGTTCCCCTTCTCTCCACAGAGAAACGCTGGAGCTCTGTCAGAGTGACCATCAGGTTTATCGATCATCTCCCTAAATAAGGCCTTTCTCCCCCAATCGCTCAGTTTGGCCAGGCAGCCTGCTCTAGGAAGAGTCCTGATGGTTCCTAACTTCTTCCATTTAGGATGATGGAGGCCACTGTGCTCATTGCTCAATGCTGCAGGAATTTATCTGTACCCTTCCCCAGATCTGTGCCTCAATACAATCCTGTCTCAGAGGTCTACAGTTAAATCCTTGGACTTCATGGCTTGGTTTGTGCTCTGACATGCACTGTTAACTATGGGGCCTTCAAATAGATTGTGTGATGTGCTGCCAGGTCGCAGGATACCTAGGCGCAAAAATTGTAATATGGGTGCCACATCCCTGAGAATAGAAGTTTGGAAAGAGAGAAGAAGAATTGGACTTTATTGGCACCAGTATTAAAAACTATGGAGCCTTATATAGACAGGTGTGTGCCTTTACAAATCATGTCCAATCTATTGAATTTACCAAAAGTGGACTCCATTCAAGTGGCAGAAACATTGCAAGGATGATTAGTGGAAACAGAATGCACCTGAGCTCAATTGTGAGTGTCATGACAAAAGCTGTGAATACTTATGTGCATGTGATTTTTTCTTTCACATTTGATCCATCCTTTTTTTCTAACAAAGTTTCACTAATGCCCCATACACACGTGCAGATTATCTGCAGACTTTTGTCTGCAGACTTACCTTTTCTATGTAGTGCAAGGGCCTGCCGGATTGCATGCAAATTGAAAATGTTTAGGTTTGACCTCATATTATATGGTTTTGGTAAGTCTGCAGACAAAAGTCTGCAGATAATCTGCATGTGTGTATGGGGCATAAGTGATGGAGTTTGCAACCAACTCATCTGTGTTTCTTTTTGCTGACCATTGCTTGAGAAGAGGAAAGGAATTTGGTCAGGTGTCTGCTATTGTGCATTTGCTAATGAGAATAGCCCATTAAGGTGTTACAATTGTTGCTGGGGGAGGAGCTGTGAAGGAGTGTGTATATATATATAGAGAAATACTCATTAGCTGGTCTAATTCATTAGCTGCAAGTACTACATTGCAAGTACAACATTTTAAGTACAGTGAATGAGATATTGCAGGAGATAGTCAGGAGGTAGGCTGGAAGGTGGAAAAAAGAAAAAAGAAAAAAAAAAAGGTAAGATTTGTTTGACTTAAATTTACAAATTTTCTTATTTTTTTTTTCTCTCCTCTTTAAAATGGCAGACTTGGTTCAGTGCAGGAATTGTTTTGCATTTATTTCATGTTCCACTCTTTGGAGATTCGGATGCTGTCAGATCTGTAGACAATTCTCCTTACTGCAGCAGGAAATTGCATTTTTGAAATCAGAGATATTTAAATTATCTGTTAAACAAACTCCAGCTGGGACTGCTGCAATGCCACTGCCACAGAGGACCCCCAGAAATGGCAGATGGGTTACTGTAGGTTCAGGAAGACTTAGAGTGGTGGATAGAAGACATGTCCCACAGTCGGTGGTTCTCCAAAATTCATTTGCAGCACTCTCAGAATGTAAGGACAACATGGATATGGACTCAAGCACAGAGGGTGAAAAACCATCGACTCCTATGTCTAATGTATGCAAGACTGCAGCCAAGGACAAAAAAGATAAAGTGAAGTCTCAAAGGAAGCAGCTGTTGCTGGGTGATTCAATCATAAGAAGTGTGGAGCTTAAAGAAAATGGTTTTGTGAGATGTCTCCCTGGTGCTACTGCTAGACGAGATAGAAGACGTATTATTAATATTGTTAAGCAAGCAAAGCAGGAAGGGGACGTGGATGTTCTTGTCCATCTAGGGACAAATGACCTGGCTTGCAATGAAGTGTCAGAGGTGAAAAAATCTTTTATCACACTTGGAAAGGACGTACAGGATTTTGCATCCACCATTTCATTTTCTGAAGTTCTGCCTGTGCATAATGTTCAGAATGATAGGCAGAGGCGCATAAAGGAGTTCAACATATGGCTTAGTAAATGGTGTCAAGAGCAAGGATTTGGCTTTGTTTCTCATGATAGCTCTACTTGGAATAGAAAGGAACTGTACAAAAAAGATGGTTTGCATCTTTCTCTCAAAGGAACAAATGTACTTAGTGAACAACTCCAAGAATTTGCGAAAGAGTATTTAAACTAGGAAGGGGGGGCAAAAGAGTGGAATTACAAGAGTCCAATTGCCCCCCGAAACAATGCCAGAACAGGTCAGAAGCACAGAGGTTAAGAAATGAAAAGCTCAGAGTCCTGTCTACAAATGCTCGCAGTTTAGGTAAAAAAATCAATGAACTTGGGTCAATTATGGCATCTGAGAATGTAGATTTAGTGGCTGTTACGGAGACATGGTTTAATGAAAGAAATGACTGGGACATAACCATACCAGGGTACTCTTTATACAGAAGAGACAGAGAAAGCAAGAAAGGAGGAGGAGTGGCCCTGTATGTGAAAGATAGCATTAAATCTAACCTAATACAAGTTGGTGAAGCCAACATAGAGTCAGTTTGGGTTACGTTGCAGTTTGCTAATCATGCAGTAACTCGTGTAGGTATGATATATAGACCACCTGGTCAAGTCAAAGAACTAGATGATCTACTAGTTGAAGAAATCGCTAAAATGACAATGAAAGGAGAAGTTATCATTATGGGAGATTTCAATCTTCCAGATATAAACTGGAAAACCAAAATAGCAAGTTCTACTAGGAGTACAGATATTCTAAACTCCCTACTGGGGTTGTCTCTGCAACAAGTGGTTGAGGAGCCAACCCGGAGGGAGGCCATTTTGGATCTGGTATTCACAAATGGGGATTCGGTATATGATGTCATTGTAGGCGAAACCTTGGGATCCAGTGATCACCAGTCAGTGTGGTTTAATATAAGAACTGTGAAAGAGTCACACCACACAAAAACAAAAGTTTTAGATTTTAGAAAAACAGACTTTTCAAAAATGAAATTAGTCATAAATGAGTCCTTATCAGACTGGTACGGATTACATGGAGTCCAGGAGAAATGGGACTACTTAAAAGGTGCATTATTGAAGGCAACAGAAAATTGCATTAGACTTGTCAGTAAAAGTAAAAAAAGGAAGAGACCACTGTGGTACTCAGCAGAAGTGGCCCAAATCATTAAAAATAAAAAGCTAGCATTTTGTAATTATAAAAAAACCCAGAGCAATGAAGATAAGGAAATCTACAAGATCAGGCAGACATCAATAGTAGGCAAATTAATGGAAACCCTATTAAAGGATAGGATTGTGGAACATCTTAAATCCCATGGATTGCAAGATGAAAAACAACATGGGTTTACTTCAGGGAGATCATGTCAAACAAATCTTATAGATTTTTTTGACTGGGTGACTAAAATAATAGACGGTGGAGGTGCAGTAGACATTGCATATCTAGATTTTAGTAAGGCTTTTGACACTGTCCCACATAGAAGACTTATCAATAAACTGCAGTCATTGAGCATGGACTCCCATATTGTTGAGTGGATTAGGCAGTGGCTGAGTGACAGACAACAGAGGGTTGTAGTCAATGGAGAAAATTCAGAACAAGGTCATGTTACCAGTGGGGTACCTCAGGGATCTGTACTGGGACCAATTTTGTTTAATATCTTCATAAGTGATATTGCAAAAGGCCTCGATGGTAAGGTTTGTCTTTTTGCTGATGACACAAAGATATGTAACAGGGTTGATGTTCCTGGAGGGAAACGCCAAATGGAAAAGGATTTAGGAAAACTAGAAGAATGGTCAGAACTCTGGCAACTGAAATTTAATGTGGATAAGTGCAAGATAATGCACCTGGGACGTAAAAACCCAAGGGCAGAATATAGAATATTTGACACAGTCCTGACCTCAGTATCTGAGGAAAGGGATTTAGGAGTAATTATTTCAGAAGACTTAAAGGTGGAAAGACAATGTAATAGAGCAGCACGAAATGCCAGCAGAATGCTTGGATGTATAGGGAGAGGTATAAGCAGTAGAAAGAGAGAAGTGCTTATGCCGCTGTACAGAACACTGGTGAGACCTCACTTGGAGTATTGTGCGCAGTACTGGAGGCCATATCTCCAGAAGGATATAGATACTCTAGAGAGAGTTCAGAGAAGAGCTACTAAACTAGTACATGGATTGCAGGAAAAAACTTACCAGGAAAGGTTAAAGGACCTTAACATGTATAGCTTGGAAGAAAGAAGAGACAGAGGGGATATGATAGAAACTTTTAAATACATAAAGGGAATCAACTCGCTAAAGGAGGAGAGCATATTTAAAAGAAGAAAAACTACCACAAGAGGACACAGTTTTAAATTAGAGGGGCAAAGGTTTAAAAGTAATATGAGGAAGTATTACTTTACTGAGAGAGTAGTGGATGCATGGAATAACCTTCCTGCAGAAGTGGTAGCTGCAAATACAGTGAAGGAGTTTAAGCATGCATGGGATAGGCATAAGGCTATCCTTCATATAAGATAGGGCCAGGGACTATTCATAGGATTCAGATATATTGGGCAGACTAGATGGGCCAAATGGTTCTTATCTGCCGACACATTCTATGTTTCTATGATGCTGGAAAGTATAGGCAGCCACACTTCCAGCTCCCCATTGCATCAGAATGGATTGATGTCATTGTGCCTCCAACCTCTCCCTCTGCTTTGCCACCCACAAAGCACACCTTGCGATGATGTTGTAGCTGTGCTTTGTGAATGGCAAAGCAGAGGGAGAAGGCAGAAGCACAACGCCAAAACTGGTGTCTCTGATGAGGCAGTGAAGTACGGATCCCTGTATTTTATGGAAACAGCTCAGTGTAACTTAAAAAAAAGCTTTTTAAGTATTTAAGTTAAAAAAAAAATAAAAAAAATCAATTGTGGGTTAAATGTGAAATAGCAAATATTAAAAGATTCCAAATAAATGTATTAAAAAAAAAAAAAAAAAAAAGCACTGTTTGAAATGGAGCTTTCTGGAATGTCTGTTTATTCGGGCCATTCAGAGTCGTCTTCAATAGAAGGTCAAACTGATATTGGCCTGTAGTTTGTACATGCACTGCTTGCATTTTAAAAATACATTTAATGGATTCTTTTTCCCATTGAATTTTTATTAGGTTTTAAAGAAGAATTCACAACAGTAGAAAACAGTTGGGGGTACAGCCGCTTCAACAACAGTGGTCAGCCCAGACTATCTTGTTTGTTGTATAAAACAATATGACACACACACTGGTACTAGTATCATAGCGAAGGTAGCATTTAGATAAGGTCTCATTTCATCTGTTGTTAACAGAAAGGAAAAGGGGGTATAAGTGACAGACTAGAAGGAGCATAATGTAATAGACTTTAGACTTATTGGTAATTAGGGGACCTAGGGTTTTAGAAATATATTTTTTCAGTTCCTTTGTTGGTCATGGATTGCGGGGTGATGAGGGAAGCGTGAGGGTATGTGTAGAAAGAAGTAATAGTAAAGAAGTGGAGGGAAATTAAGAATGCTATTAGAGGGTGTTAGGGGGAAGGATAAGAGAGGAAGACATTGTGTCTGCTGTTCTCTCTCGTCCGAGAAAGGCCTGGACAACTATGTCTGATAGTATCATCTGTTGTGATGAAATGCAGCCAACACGACCATGTGTTTCTGAATTTGGAGGGGTGTCTTTTGCTTAATTAACAAGCTCCTCTATTTCTGCAGTTCTTTGAACACGTTTAAACCAGTCCGTCATGGTCGGAGGATCTGGGGACCACCATCTGGCAGGGATGCATAACTTGGCTGCATTCACAAGATGCATGGCTAAGGAGCGAAAGTATTTTGATTTTGGGATTGTGGAGTGGTGTGGCAAGAATTGTGCTGGAGAGTAATCCAGTGCAAGGGTGGTAATGTTGTTTGTGGGCCTGTGGACTTCTTTCTAAAATGGTTGTATTCTGGGACAGGACCACCAGATGTGTAAAAGCGACAACGCCAACATTAGGGGGGAAAGTGAAGGTGAGATCCTATGCAGTCTAAGCAGTGTTTTGTACCACCTGGAAAAGATTTTTAAACCATTCTCTTGCATATATACGTTTACTGACCACTTACGGATTGATGTGTACTGTATATTGTTTCCTATTCGGTTTCCAAGAAATCTAAAAGATAGTTCCTGTTCACATCTACAACTAGACAAATTGGACTTTGGGTTATAGTTGGCAAAGAGCATTGCATATGTACCTGAGATGAAATGTCTTTGAGGATCCTTTTTTAGACAGATTCATTCAAATAGAGTATGCTGACAGGACCAGTCGGGTCTGGGTTTTGATTTATCTAGGAAGTGTCGGATTTGGATGTAGGTCCAAAAGGGAACTGCTGGTTACTCATCCGGGAAGAAAGTGATAATAGTTAAGTAGGCGGCCTTTGTAAAAAAAAAAAAAAAAAAACTGTGCAGCGCAGATATTGGGTTAGGCC
Source organism: Pelophylax lessonae (assembly GCF_965119305.1). Lineage (NCBI taxonomy): Eukaryota > Metazoa > Chordata > Amphibia > Anura > Ranidae > Pelophylax > Pelophylax lessonae. The sequence goes on along the minus strand of NC_138768.1, from coordinate 615,659,900 downwards.
ATATGTCCAGAAGAAATGAGGCGGACATGCCAGGTGGGAAATCCAGGTTTTGACGAAGTGCTGTCAAGGGTCCTGGAACTGAGGAGATATTATGTTTACGGCAGGCTTCCTTGAAGGTTGTTAATGTGGTGCAAAGTAATGGATGGGTTTTGCAGACTGGTGGGACATGGTTGAAAGTGATCCAGGGGAGTTGGTGCAAAGGATAGGGTGTCATATGTTCCAATTGTCCCCAAGCTTTAACATGAGAATAGATATTCCAGTCGATAAACCTTGCTAACTGGCAGGCTCAGTGGCAATACCGAATGTCTGGAAGGCCTATGCCCCCTTTCAACTTAGGGATAGTTAGTCTGTTGTAGCTCAATCTGGGTTGGGAAGTGCTCTATAGGAAGGTTGTGCAGGCTCTCTGATATGATGTAAAAAATGTAGGTGGAAGTTTTAACGGAATGGTTTGTAATAGGTATAGTACTCTAGGGAGGATATTCATTTTCATGATTGGAGCTCTACCAAACCAGGAGAAGAGACTGATAGACCATGACTTTAGATCACAATGTATATTTTGTAATAGCGGAAGGCAGTTTTTTGCGTAAAAATTAGACAGCTTAGAGGGTAATTGGATGCCAAAATATGTGATCACGTCTGTTCCATTTAAATGGAAAGTTAGATTGGCATTGACTAAGAACATCTTGGGTCAGTGAAATATTCAAGGCATCCGATTTAGAGAAGTTCATCTGTAAGTTAGTTATATGTTTGAATGTGGTGAAATCTTTGAGCAGGTTGGGTCATCATAATAAACGGTTTGGAAAGAAATAAGAGAATATCGCCCGCAAAGGCGACCAACTTATGGGTTTGGTTGGCAATCCGGATGCCCTTAATATCAGGGTTCGTTCTAAGATGGCGGAGTAGTGGCTCAAGAGTGAGGATGAAAATGAGGGGTGATAGAGGGCATCCCTGACGTGTTCCGTTCGGGGTTAAGAAGGCATTTGATAGGTAGCCATTTATGCAGACCCTCGCTGTGGGTGTGGAGTATAACGTGAGAATGAAGTGTAGAATCAGTTTCGGGAGACCAATGGCTTTGAGTGCAGCTGCTATATAGTCCCAGGCCACTCTATTGAATGCCTTCTCAGAATCTAGAGAGAGGAAAAAACCCGATTGGGGTTTAGAAGTTAGCCAGTGATGGATATTATTTGCCCTAATGGTGTTGTCCCTTGCTTCTCTGCCAGGTATGAAGCCAACTTGATATAGAAATCAGTTTAGGTAATAGGGGCAGTAGACAGTTTGCTAGTATTTTGGCATACGACTTTACGTCTACATTTAGTAGTGATATTGGTCTTTAGTTGGTAACCAAGTAGGGGTCCTTCCCTGGTTTGGGGATCACAGTAAAGTTGGCCTCAAGGAGATCTTGAGCTGGCGTTTTTTGGGAAGATAGTTGAAAGCCTTTAAGAAGTGGGGGAGAAGAATATCTATGTAGGTTCTGTAGTAGCCCACTGTTAGTCCATCTGGACCTGGGCTCTTACCCGGTTTCATTTGTTTGAAAGCTAGTTTGGTTTCCTCTTCCGATAAGGGACCACCCAGATCCCACGCTTCTGTCTCTGATATCGGTTTGGGGGTATATTTCTGTCTGTAATAGGTGGATCCTCAATGTGTTTTCCTTAGTTGGTTCTGTGGGGGATAGATTATATAATTGTGAGTAATACTGGGCAAATTGCTTTGCAATTTCAGTGGTAGAGTTAATTTTCTGACCTGAGGAGTCGGTAAAGGAATGCATTGTTGAGGCCGCTCTCTTAGATTGTAACGCTTTGGCAGTGGCGGCAATGAGGATGCCCCTTAATACGCATTTGTGTGTTTCCCAGTTGGTCATCGTAGAGATTTCGGGGGAGTTATTTTCCGAGAAATAACATTTGAGATGTAATTTGAAGTCAGCAAAAAGTAGTGGGATCTGTAAGTAAGGAGGGATCTAGCCTACAAATTGGAGGGTGAGTAGGGGCACCCAAGAATGGTATGGAGATTGAGGTGGGATGGTGGTCTGAGAGGAACATAGGGTATATGGAAGCTTGGTGGAGCACGGGTAGGTCCCTCTGAGAGATGAATAGATAGTCAAGCCTGAATTAACATTGATACGGGTGTGAAAAAAAAAAAAAAGGTGTAGTTCCTGCTGTTAGGGTACAGTGTGCGCCAAGAATCGTGTAATAGTAAGTCCCATAACTGCGATTTAATTTCACGTAAGGCTGTGTATGGGAGGGTGGATGCGCCATTGGATGCAATGAAGAGAGGATTTAGAGAGTCATTGAAGTCGCCTCCTAAAACTAGAATACAGTCTTGAAACGTGGAAAGTTTTTGAGATAATGCTCGGAAGAAGGGGACCTGCTGGCTTTTAGGTGCATATACATTGGCGAAGGTAATCATTTTACTGCGACACGTTCCTTTTAAAAAGAGGTATCTGCCTTCCTCATCCAAGAGCGAGTCAGAGAGTTGGCATGGGCAGTGTTTGGCTAGGAGTATAGAGACCCTTTGGATTTAGAGGTTTGGTTGGTTGCATGGAGTACTGTGGGAAAATAGCGATTTGTGAGCCTGGGAATGGAGTCTCTATGAAAATGTGTCTCTTGGATAAGAATAATATCAGCTTTGTTTTTGTGCATTGTAAGAAGCAGTTGGAATCAAAATGATTTTGAGGGTTGATTTGTCACCAGTGAACACCGTGGAATTCATGGTCATGTAGTCTGCATGTCGTTGCTCAGCACCAAGAATATAAAGAGCAGAGATTACGTTTTTCCAGTTAACCAGTCCGGGGACAGAGAGACACAGAGAGACACAGAGAGACAGAGAGACAGAGAGACACAGAGAGACAGAGACACAGAGAGAGACAGAGAGACAGAGACAGACAGAGACAGACAGAGAGAGACAGAGAGAGAGAGAGAGAGACAGACAGAGAGACAGACAGACAGACAGAGAGAGAGAGAGAGATCCGGCAACATGTGAGAACCTGCTCTGACTTGGCCAGATGGTATGTGGACCGTTTTTGCGGTACAGCCAGAGGTGTTAAGTGGGGTTTACAGATATTAGGGCAAGAATGTATGTCGAAGAAGAGGTTACCACTGTGTGGGAGGTGTTGTTATGGGAAGAATAGGGACGAAAGGCAGCTCCGGCAGACAGGAAGCCAGTGCGGGCTGATTTAAAGGGTTTAAGGAGGGCGATTTTCATGCAGTAAAGTATAGGGTCTTCTAGGAGGATGAGTATGTAGAGCAGTGGCATTGAGTAGGCAGTAGGATTTATGAAGGTTAGATGATATGGGTCTGCAATACCTTGAGAAGGGTAGGAGGTTTGTTAAAGAGAGGAGAACCTTATCTAACCTGGTATAACAGCACTTTATCAACACAAGCATCATCCTGAAACAATGAACAGTTCAAACGTATTAACACGATAAACATAATAAACTGAGTATTCTGATGTGGCATGGGAAATAAGTGAGTCACGCTTTCAGCACATATACGGTTCACTTGTCTGGTAGCTGACAAGCTTGTTACAAGATTGCTGGGAATCTGCGTAATAGAATAGAAGGAATTGAGGTGTGCATGGTCCATTGCCTCCAAAAGAGAGATGGAATGAAGGGAGCTGTCACATGGGTAACATAACATTAGAGGGCAGGTGTTAGCAAAGAAAGAAAATATTGTACCTTTTTCCAGGCATATATCCTCATTGTGGAGGTTGGGGGAAGGGGGTTCCGAGATTGTTATCATGGGGTGCTACATTACCTTTGAAACCCCTATGCAAGTAATGTTCACAGACCATAAAGATAAACGGCATTTCAAGTTTTACAAAAAAAAAAAAAAGAAGAAGAAGAAAAAAAAGAGAGGTGGGGTTGGAATTTTTCCCCTCCTTGCCCTCCCCTCCCCCTGGGTCGTTGACAGTGGCAGCATAGCAAGACAGTCATAGTGTAAAACAAGACATTACTGTGTTTACTATGTTTGGACGGTGTGGAATTTGCTAAAAGTTGTTCAGGCTTACCTAACAGTCCGACAGGGATCAGCTTATCAAGGGTGAGGGTAGCAGCCTCGAGTTTTCCAATTGCTATCGATGTGTAAATCTTATGACACCACTAGGTGGTGGTGTAGTTGCTCAGAGAATTAATTATATGGGTACACTAAATACTGTGTTTGTAGGTGATCCCCACGAGGCAGTCAGTACAAAGTTAAAGAGCCACAAATGTTGTCATAGGATAAATAATATCACCAATATGATGACATCAGTGTGTCTACAACCTTGGGTTGAATGGTAGTCTGGAGCATTGCAACAACAGCAATTATAGGACATTCACACAAGGCTTGTAGGAACGACTCACAGGATTGCGAGGGTAAGAGGTTCATCAGTGGGGCCCCTCAAAGATTAGACACATAACAGGATGCTTACCGCTAGAGGCAAAAAAAGCAGAGGTGGATTGCAATAACGGCTTGGGGCATGTAACGAAAGAGGGTGTTTGAGTACCATATACAGGTCTCAGTCAAGTGGCCAATAAACATATTAAAAGGAGGAATGCTATGAGTCAACTCACATCCAAGCGTCAGAAAAAAATGGGATTTTTGACTTACCGTAAAATCCATTTCTCTGATGTTCATTGGCGGACACAGCTCTTGGTATTTATAACCATTGGGTTATACTGTCCCTTACAGGAGTAGGACACTAGGCAGAAAAAAAAATTCTGGCTACACCCATGGGAAGTCCCAGGGGGTATACTCCCTCTCTCTGCTATAGCCACTCAGTTTTGTAACAAGCAGTGTCAGGAGACTAATAACTCTGCAGAGGGGTGGGTTTTGTGTCGGTCAATGAACATCAGAGAAATGGATTTTACGGTAAGTCAAAAATTAAATTTTCTCTTTCGTTCATTGACGGACACAGCTCCTGGTATTCATAACCATTAGGACGTCCCAAACCGGTGTTAAACATAAAGGGTGGGAAAAACCAAAAAATCCCCAACGCTAAATATTAGCCAACCAGGCAACAGGGGCTCAACCAAACAACCAGAGCCCACCTGAAAAAAACAATACACCCTCAGAGGATCAGGTCCTCTTAAACAGCTGCCTGCAAAATCTTGTGGCCAAAGGAAGCAACCGCAGATGCCAACACATGCACATTAGAAAACTTTGTAAAAGCATGCACTGACGACCAGGTGGCTGCCTTGCAAACCTGTGCCACTGATGTCTGATGACGGAAGGCCCAGGAGGCACTAAGCGCCCTAGTAGAGTGCACCTTGACAGGGAAAGGAGAAACCTGACCCCTGATGGAATAGGCCTGAACCACCATCCGTCTGATTCATCTGGAAATGGTTGCAGAGGAAGCTGACAACATTTCGAGGTCCATCCGGGAGCACAAAAATAGAAAGTCTGACTTTCTGAAAGACTTCGTAGCTGCCAGGTACACCCTAATTGTCCGGACCACATCCAAGGCATGCAAGGCGATTTCTTTCGGATGTTTAGACCTGGGACACAGGAAGGCAACACAATGTCTTCATTTAAATGAAAATTAGAGACAACCTTTGGAAGGAACGACGGACAGGGGCGAAGAACCCCCCTTTCTGTGAATCCCCAGGTAAGGTGAACATCAGGATAATGCCGCCAGTTCTGACACCCTGCGCGCAGAAGTGAGAGCCACTAAAAAGGCCACCTTCTGAGACAATGTAAGCAGGGGAATCTCCCAAATATTTTCAAAAGGAGGCTCCTGCAGAGCTAAAAGCACCACATTAAGATCCCAAGGCTGCAAGGGAACCCACACTGGAGGAACCAGGGAGTGTGTGGCCAAAGGTCGTTGGAAGAAGACCGCCAAAGCCGACACCTTGCCCTTGATGGTACCCAAGGCCAATTTCTGTTCAACCCCCCATTGAAGGAAGGTTAAGATCCAAGCCACCGAGAAGGAGTGAGAAGGAACCCCAAGAGACTCCCACCACGCAATGTACGTCTTCCACGTACGATGGTAGATCTTCTTAGAAGTAGATTTCATAGTGTTCTGATGTACAGTGGTTTGTTTGACCTCTTGTACTCGGCCAGCGAGCGTCTGGATGTCATGGCGGAGATCAGTGATCGCAGCAGATAATGGGTCTTAATGTCTGCTACTATGGTTTGTAGGTCATTTAAGCTGGGCTGTTGTTACGGGAGCTAGGATCTCTCAGCGGAGGAGGGAGGCAGACTTGAGGATGCCGTGTTGGTAGTGTTGGCAACTGAGGGGAGAGAGTAGGCCTGCGATGCCGCCATGTTGCTTGCCTGAGTCTGGAATATCCCTGGGATATTTTAGCTTATCCGCCAATAGCGTCTTGGGGAGAGCGGGACCTGGTAGCCAAGCTGCTGCGGGATGAGGTCCCCATTTTTGAGAGCATGTACGATCATCAGGAGCCTTCGATGGAGCTTGATTGTGGCTGCTGTCTGCTAGAGCTTGAGGGTTAGGCGGCAATCTTCTTTCACGGCAAACCCCGCTCCCCATTTAATAATGTATTAATGATTACAGACCTGAATTGATTTGTGTCTTTTATTTCTGCATAGAGTTCAGGTTCAAGCCCTGTTTTCAGCTGACAACACAGGGCATTTTTGTCAACTGAGTGGTGTTAACCCTCCCAGTGTGTTTTGCTCAACCACTACAATTCTCACATCTCTACCAAATTAAAGCCAATTATTCTTTATTCCAAGATACACAGAAAATGTGCAGAGCACGCAGGACAGCTCTGAATTTGTTGCAAGCTCAACAGTTATTGCATGCACTAATTAAACATATTAAAATAGACAATATTTAGCACTTTACCTTTGTTCTCCACTTTTCTGCTGTCAACTTCCTGCTGGTCTGCAACAGATCATAAATTACAAACAGGTGTTTTTTTTGTTTTGTTTTTTTGTTTTTATATTCTTATCACTATAAAACAGATAAATTAACTTAGTTATACTTTTGTGTATATAATGTATTTTCCGGCGTATAAGACGACTAGGCGTATAAGACCCCCCTAATTTTCAAGTTAAAACATAGGTTTTGGGCTATACTCACCGTATAAGACTACCTCCCTTCCGAAGCAAGGCGACGCCATTGAAAAACATCAGATTTCTCACAGATCTCCAAGGTACCCCAAGTACTGTAATATATGTAATCTCTCATAATATCTCCAAGGTACCCTAAGTAGAAGTATTACCAGTACATGTAATCTCAAGACGCTGGCTGTGTTGGAATCCTGTACTGGTATACCGTATGTACCGTAGCTTCGGCTACATACAGCATACCGCGCTGAGCCAATCACAGTGAGGGATGTATTCTATTATTGAATGCAAAGCCTGCTCGGATTGGCAGAGTCCAAGAGGCGGGCTGATGTTACTCCGCCAATCCGAGCAGGCTTTGCATTCAATAATAGAATACATCGCTCACTGTGATTGGCTCAGCGCTGTATGTAGCTGAAGCTACGGTACATACGGTATACAGGTACAGGATTCCCACACAGCCAGCGTCTTGAGAGATTACATCTACCGGTAATACTTATACTTAGGTTACCTTGGAGATATTATACTCGGCGTATAAGAAGACCCCCCCATTTTTGGGGGATTTTTTTGAGGTTCAAAAGTAGTCTTATATGCCAGAAAATACAGTATATATTTATTATACACACCCACAGTATATACACACATACACACATATATATTTATTTCCAGTACTTCAATAGTGCTGTCAATTTACACAGCGCTTTACATATACATTGTACATTCACATCAGTCCCTCCCCTTAAGGAGCTTACAATCTAAGGTCCCCAACTCACATTTATACACATACTAGGGCCAATTTAGACAGGATCCAATTAACCTACCAGCATGTCTTTGGATTATCTACATCTTCTTTCCAAAATTATACAATAAATTATATAAAACATATAAAAGTGCATAACTATCAAAACGTATACCACCCCAAATTTCAAAAGAGAATGTGTAAGGCTGGGTTCACACATGCTGTGGCCACGGCTCACAGCAGAGGTCTGGTGTGTCCCTGTTCACTGAATCAACTGTGAATCAGGTCCAAAATTCTGCGTGAATTCACATCTGATTCAGAGTCAAAAATGCACAGGACCCTTTCCAAATGCAGACCGCAGCCGCCCCGGAAGTGTGTGAACCGGCTTCAATTCGCATAATAAGGAACCCAGCCTTACAATAGGACAATCCAAAAATTTTAATAAATAACGAAATAATAAAACAAAAAGGAGTAAATAAGAAAAACGAACGGTCTTGCTGGAAAGCCAGCATTCAATCAGCACTTCCCTCCTGTAAAAATACAATCATGCAGCAGGGGATATCCCTGCATCAACATAATTTCTGTTGACATTCCACATGCTTGAATAGTCTTGTATAAAGAAGACAGTGCTTATCACTCTACCTTTGTTCTCCACTATTCTGCTGTCAACTTCCTGATGATCTGCAGTAGACGATAAAATACAAACAGGTTTCACATTTGTATTTTCAACTTTATAAAACAAACAATTATTACATTCATTTAGTATAAACATTTTCTCAGGAAGTTATTATACATTACATTATATAGAATATTAAAAAGTACATCACTATCATAAACCATATGTATCACGTCAAATTTCAAATGGTAATATGCATAAGAAATAATAGCGCAATCCATAAATATTAATAAATAATTATACAATAAAATGTAATTTTAAAAAGTAATTGTTGTCTCCAGTGCATATCCTGCTGTGATTCTTATTTTCAGTCAAGAAGTGTAGTCCACCTCTGTGCACATATCGGTGTTCAATCTAAGGCTGGCCACATAACCAAAGACCTTTTTTTTTGTAACCGACTACTTGTTTCATGCTCTCTAGCGCACAGGGAAAATTTTGCAGTGCCAACAAGTGTATTCTGTTAAGAATACCTGAACAGAAGCTGCATCTGACTGGATGGATGCAGCCACTGTTCGGCTTAAAACAGACCGCTCGGCTCCCTCAATGTCACCAAAATCTGCTCAGTGTATAGCCAGCTTAAGGAATTAATGTCTCAAATAGACGATTAGAGACACTGATGGCCAGTAAAATCTTTCCAAATAAGGTACCAAGGTATCATTCCTCCATTTCATTAACACTGTCAGTCAAGCAGTCCTTTGCAAGTTTAAAGTTTTCAAACCTCAATTTACCAAGACACCAAAATTGCACGGTGGTTCTTGGCATCTAGTGAAAATTTGAGGGCATCCAGGGGACACTGTTGGAACTTTAAAAAATGAGTCACATCGATTTTCAGGGACCATATGGTACCCACTAAAAACTGCAGGGTTAGTTTTGCCTAAAGGTGCCCTTTTTTACAAAGGCATAGACTTTAAAGATAAATTCACCCTTCCGAACATGTCACATCCATATTTAGAATATAACATGTAACATGTTCAGCAACCTCCCCCTGGCACTCCAGTTCCTCGTGACAGCAGGCGGAGGATACTACCCCCCGCACCCATTGTCATATTTTGAAAACAGCCCAGCTGTGCGGGGCTCCACCTGCACAGCCAAATAATTCAGTCACAGGAATCTATGAATGAGAAAACTACTAGTCTCATCTTCCACAGCAGCAGATGAACTTGTAGTTTGAATGAGCCGCGAGCATGCTGGATTAGCATGCTTGTAGTCTATTCCCACTCCCTTCAGTTTACAAGCTGGTATCCCTAAGCTGAAAGCCCAAGAGAGTGTACAGGAGCCTGAAATTGCACCTGCCATTCAACTGAAAGACATCAGCCTGATGAAAACACTTATATCAGTATGCCGTAATATTTAAAAAAAATTATGCATTTTTGTAATTTTAGATGTTCATTGTGATAGTCATTACATACTGTATTGCAGGCGCTATTCCTAGCTTTGCAGTGCTAAACAACAACTGTACTTTACTGCTTCCTCTCACAATGCAATTCTATATGTCCCTCGACTTAATGTAAACAACACAATCCTTGTGGCTGATATTTCATCCCAACAGTTGTGATAGCACTGAGCCACAAAGTTCTCGGTGACTCAGAGCTATAACTCAGGGGGTTGTATTTTAGGGTAATAGGGACAAGGTTATAATTTTACCTCTATTCCTTCCTTATGCTGTGGATACCTCATTCCAATATGGTCGTAAACTGCAAGAATCGCCAACTAAAAACAACGGTACACAGGCTGCACAGGATAAATATTACTTGTTTTCTAATGGATGAGTTTCATTTATTTGTTAATCCTCCAAAAACCATAACTTCATGGCCAGGGAAAAAGAAAAGGGTGCATTGGTGCAGTACTATGCCATTAATTATGAATAGTACCTCAAAGCGCCATGCGCTGCACCTCAAAGCAGCGTGTGCTGTGGACCAGCGCAAAATGATTCAACACACTGCCCTCATGGACCCGTGAGAGTGTAGCTTGCTGTGAAGTTATGTTGTGTGCTCATTAATATGCTAGCAATGTGCATTACGGCACCATTCAGGCGAACAGTACTGCATCACACCAATGTCTGTAATGTGCAATATTTGTAACCAGATTTATATAGCGCCATTTATTTACGCAGTACTTTATTAAGTGCATTATGGTAAGGCATGCATTACCATAACAGCATATTATGAACTATTGTCTGCAGGCACAGGAACATCAAGTATTTTAATAGCGCTCAGCTTTTTTGCTTTCCTTAAATAGTTTGTTAATTTGGGATTTGTCTCTGAACCTTTTATTTTTTGACCGGTTATAAAGCAGAACCCCTCCCTTCTTACTTGCCATAGCCCTCTCCTCCAATGTCTAATTACTGTCTTTATTGACCCACCTCCTCTCTACCCCGCTTCAGCCCCCTACATAACTTTTTATGTAGGTGGCAGCGAGGAGCAAACAAGAACAATATAGAGCAGGGTTTCTCAACCAGGGTTCCAAGGAACCCTAGGTTTCATCCAGTAGTTGCTAGGGGTTCCTTGAGTAGTAAGAAATTCCTGCCTTTCAGATAAGAAACCACTGACACCATTGATCATTTTAGCTATCTGTAAGGGGGGGGGGATTCTGCCCAATGACCACAAATGTAAGCAGCATTCTGCGTACTGACCATACTAATGTACTGTGAGCTGTAAATGTAATCATTATTAGCAGGGGTTCCCTGAAGCCAAGAAATTATTTCAAGGATTACTCCATGTTAAAAAGGTTTCTCAGGACACCTCAGCCTGGTTAGGGCGACCCCCCCCCCCCCCCTGCCAAATCAAAACTTTTAAATAAAACATACGCAGTTTGTTAGATCAGGTTATATCAATTGTTGTTGGCGTTAGATCTCATACAGAAGAAGGAGCAATATTACCAGTTGTTTTCTGGGGGGGGGGGGGCTAACCCGTCATCAGCCCCCCTTATTAAAAAATTACCAGACAGTTATCTATTTAGGAAGCTACTTCTTAGATCCTGAGATCCTGTAAGATCAAATGGTTTTAACGTTCGAGCTCACATATTTAGAGACTTTAAGTGATTAATGAGGAGCCCCCCTTATCAAATTTTCTGGCTAAAAAACATTTAGGCTAATAAATATGCGTTCGATCCAGTAAGATCAAGCGATTTTAACGTTAGATCTCACATAATTTCAGAGATATTCCACATAAAAATGTAGATATTAGGTGGTGGCACATAAGGACAGGCAGGCCCCCCACATGCAATTTTTGGGCTAAAAATCATCCAGGCCAATAGATATTCCTTAGAAGCAGTAAGATCAAGTGGTTTTAAAGTTGGATCTCACATAATTTCAGAGATATTCCACATAAAAATAGAGATATTCGGTTGTGGTACATAAGGACAGGCAGGCCCCCCACATGCAATTTTCTAGCCAAAATTCAACCAGGATAATGGATATTCATTAAAACCACTTGATCTTACCGGATCTAATGTTAAATCTCACATATTTAGAGACTTATTAAGTGATTAATGAGGGGGGATGGTCCCCCCTTATCAAATTTTCTGGCTAAGAATCATTTAGGCTAATAGATATTCTTTGGATCTAGTAAGATCAAGTGGTTTTAACATTAAATCTCACATCATTTCAGAGATATTCCACATAAAAATAGAGATATTAGGTGGTGGTACATGAGGACGGGTTGGCAACCCCCACATGCAATTTTCTGGCCAAAAATTATCCAGGTTAATGGATATTCATTAGATCCGGTAAGATCTAAGATCCGGTAAGATCCAGAGGGATGACTCCCTTCAATGAAGAGACTGTTCACTCATTCATGGGACTCAAATGGTAACGACACTGGACACATGCTGCTAGCCCCACATTTGTAGGTGGTTTCCACACATGATCTATTATCCACGAATGCATCCCCACTCTCAACCAGATTCTGGACCTTGGCTTGTGGCTTGACCGACATTGTGTGCTCCCTGACAGGCCCCTGAAGAAGCGCATAGGGCGCGAAACATGTTGAGCCTGGAGCCCTGAACTGTATTAACAGACGGACATACCTGACTACCCAATACCATTGCTGACAAACATCTCATACATGGGAGTAGCTTGCCTTGAATAAGCGCTATCAAGGAGAGTCATTATCTTTTATCCTCCTATGTTATCTTTGGTAGCTGGTATTTGTCTGTATTATGCTGTTATACCTTACCTGTAAGAAACTGTGCAATATATGCTTATGTTGACTATCTATTATGCACCTTAGGGGGTTTCTTCCCCCCCCCCCCTTACCTTGCTTTTAACATGAATATTTTTGTAAAAAATATTTACTGATTTTATACGATGTTTTTTTTTGTTCTTATGTGCCATTAAAGTCCGCATACATATTCATTTTTCTAGGCTATTCACTATGGACGAGGCACGTGCTTTATATGTTCTTGATGTCTCTGGTGCCGCCCCAGTATGCCATTATTAGTTTTTTGTTCAGAACCCTGTCGTTATAGGTACAGATTTCTGTGTGCAAATGAAAATGTAGCAAACAAAGTGTATCATTGTGCTGCGCTATTTGGTGGACATGGTGAATAATGGGTTTTTCTAAAAGACAGGATTTAAGTCACATCTTCCAACAACAGCTAACTTTGCAGCTCTTGGCATTTAGTCATGTGATCATTTTGAGCTGCAAATGAAGCCTATTCTGAAGACTTTGTTCTGCTATATGCTATGATGGCAAGTCTGAACATGCCCAGCATACGTCACTAAATGCAGGCCCCACTCTGATTGAGGTCTGAATAGGGAAGTACCTCCTCTGAGAACCACCAGCCCAATGTATCTTTTTAGTACTGGGCCAATGAGCAAACGACTCCCCTCCACCGCTCACTACTAGCCCACTTCTTCCTTGCCAAAAAGCAAAGCCTGGAGAGCAGAGACAACACATTTTCCTGTATTTATGGTTTAGCAGATACCTTAATTTGCATATTAACAAGATAGCGGATTCAGAAATTAAGACAATAGTTACAGTAATAGTTTATATTCAGAAATCTAAATTATTCTGCCAATAGAAAACTATGGAAATGTTTTTGTTTGCCTTTTCCAAAGTAACAGTCTTACTGGAAATGTGCCAGTTTTACAGGTTTTATTGTTATATAATCTGATTTTCGATTACAAAATGCTAAGTCAGATGATAGATTGACCCATAGCTAGTCATGTGAGGCAAGTAAGGCCCTATAATGACTAGGATTGGTACATATCTGCTTTTATCCGTGTATTTTTATCTTCCCAACTATGCAGATTACACAGATTATATACTTGGTCAGAAGTGATTAAACACATACTCAATGATAACTTGAGCTGAGAATTAAATGAGCTAAAATGCTGTTTTTATGTGATATAAGCTTGTACTTTTCAGCCTTTAACCACAACCCCAGTCAAAACATTTCAAGTTAAAATTATAGCAATTTTTTCCATTTACATTTATCCAGCTTGGACTAAAGCTGGATACACACTATCCAACTTTTGTTGTCAGATTTCCTTCAGATTTACCTTTTCCAAATAGTGCAAGGGCAAGTGCAAGTGTTTAGGTTTGACCTCATATTACCGTATATACTCGAGTATAAGCCGAGTTTTTCAGCACATTTTTTGTGCTGAAAACGTCCCCCTCGGCTTATACTCGAGTCAAGAAAAAAAAAAGTCCCTGGCCGCTCCGACGGGCTTAAGCTTTAAAATGGCACCGCCCGTCGCATACATGTCACCGCGCACGCACCGCCGCCGCTCGGGAGTGGCCGGGAATAGCCGAAAGTATACGAGCGGCGGCAGCGCGTGAGCAATGACGTGTCGGCGCCTCTGGAACAGGTAAGTGAAACAGCTGCACTACCTGCCATTATGCAGGGCTGCGGGCACACTACAAGGGATGCAGTGCTGCGGGCATGGTCCATCTGTACCATGCCCACAGCACTGCATCTCCTGTAGTATGCCCACAACCCCAGATCCTCTTGTACCATGCCAGTACCCTGCATTCTCCTGCACCATGCCAGTACCCTGCATTCTCCTGCACCATGCCAGTACCCTGCATTCTCCTGTACCATGCCAGTACCCTGCATTCTCCTGTACCATGCCAGTACCCTGCATTCTCCTGTACCATGCCAGTAACCTGCATTCTCCTGTACCATGCCAGTACCCTGCATTCTCCTGCACCATGCCAGTACCCTGCATTCTCCTGCACCATGCCAGTACCCTGCATTCTCCTGCACCATGCCAGTACCCTGCATTCTCCTGCACCATGCCAGTACCCTGCATTCTCCTGCACCATGCCAGTACCCTGCATTCTCCTGCACCATGCCAGTACCCTGCATTCTCCTGCACCATGCCAGTATCCTGCATTCTCCTGCACCATGCCAGTACCCTGCATTCTCCTGCACCATGCCAGTACCCTGCATTCTCCTGCACCATGCCAGTATCCTGCATTCTTCTGTACCATGCCAGTATCCTGCATTCTCCTGCACCATGCCAGTACCCTGCATTCTCCTGTACCATGCCAGTATCCTGCATTCTCCTGCACCATGCCAGTATCCTGCATTCTCCTGCACCATGCCAGTCACCCTGTATTCTCCTGTACCATGCCCGACGCCCTGCATTCTCACCCTAGGCTTATACTCGAGTCAATGATTTTTCCCAACTTTTTGTGGTAAAAGTAGGGGCCTCGGCTTATACTCGGGTCGGCTTATACTCGAGTATATACGGTATATGGTTTTGGTAAGTCTGAAGGAAAAAGTCTTCAGAAAATCTTATAGTGTGTATGGCCCTTAAAGCCCCGTACACATGCACAGATTGTTGGCCGTAAATTGTTGGCCAACATCCGATCTGCCGATTGTAGGCTTGTTAGTATGATGCTTCCGACAACCAACTGCGAATTTTCGGCCGAAAAAAATTTGGTGTGCATGCTATAAAATTTTTGTTGGCCAACAAAGAACGGCCGATTGTTCCTCAGTCAGTACAGATTTCGGCAGACAAAAATCAGATGAGCAAGACTGGGCATGCTCAGAGAAGAAAAAACACACGGAAAGTCAACCATCACATGACATCACTTCTGAAGTTGGTTTTTGTTGGCCAACAAAAGTCCAGTGCAAGTCTAGAGCACATTTCAACCAACAAACAACACTGAACAAAAGTTGGCCGATCAGTTGGCCAACAATCTGTGCCTGTGTACGGGGCTTAAGTGCCATACCTGTGGGATCACCTTGGAAGCTGGAAATCTCAGAATTTTAGACACCGCTTCCGCAGTGATCTCCACTAGCTTCCATGTCCCATGTAGAGCGCCTTCCCTGCTTCACTGTAAGCACAGGAGGTCACTCACTTAGCATGGGCACCATTTAGAAAACACTTTGAATTTTCGTAATGACTACAAGGTTTTTTTATTTGAATGAGGTGTAGAGGCAGCGCAGTGGGGGAAGAGCACACAGGTCCCAGCAGCTTACAGTTCTACCATCCCTCGTGATACTTTTCTTACACTTGCAACTTGTCCTACCGGGATCTACGCGGGATAGGTCACGATTCACAAAGGATTCTAACACAGTGACATCATCTAATAAACCGCAAATACGACAACTACAGGGGCAATTTATTGCTGGCCTCATTATTCCCCTTCCCCTTTTGGCTGTTCTGCCTTCCCCTGACTGGTGCGCTTCCACTTAATACTGCGGCAGATTTTTTCTATGCGATTGCTTCCATCCGGAAATTTGGCGATTGAATTGTATCCCAACTGACCTTTGGATAAAGGGTTTCACCCGAAACGCGTCAGACCCAACTTGGGAAACCTTCTCGCCTTGCATGTTTCAATAGTAACGCATTTTTACTGTATATATGTTTTTCTTTTTCAATGATTTTTATTGAAAGTTTTCACAAAAATAGTGCAAAATATACACACATAATAAAAAATCAGTGCATAATAAACGTTAACAGTGGTATAACCATAGCAAACATTAGATAATACTTCTATAAAAGG
Source organism: Pelophylax lessonae (assembly GCF_965119305.1). Classification (NCBI taxonomy): domain Eukaryota; kingdom Metazoa; phylum Chordata; class Amphibia; order Anura; family Ranidae; genus Pelophylax; species Pelophylax lessonae. The sequence continues at coordinate 615,643,523 of NC_138768.1, read as the reverse complement.
TCGAAACTATAACGTGGCAAGGGCTAGCACCTCAAAACACAAAAAACAGGAGCCTCAAGGTATCTAGAGGGACCTTCACCGAGGGTAAACAGGGCCAACCACCCCGAGCATTTAATCACATTGTGCGTACTACACAGGATAAGTGGCTAGATCGTGATCCCACAGATCTTTGCCCCAGCCTGGGCTGGGGACATGGGGTACTAAGCCCTTAGAATACAGTACCACTGTTAACCCCATATCGTAAACTGAGACAAATCGTAGAAAAAGAGAAAGAGAAAGGACAATAGAGCCACAAGAAAAGAAGAGAAAAGGGGAAAGAGAGAAGAGAAAAGATTTGTACGATTGGACCCGACCCCGCCCCCGCACCCCACCCCCAGACCTTCCCGAGTCCATCAGGTACCCCCAGTGAGGTAGTTAATCCACGATCCCCATACCTTGTCAAACACACGCAATTTGTCCTCCAGTTGAGCCGTCAGGCGCTCATTAACCATAATCCAATTCAGTTTGTGCCTAAGCAGCTCAAATGGTATCGTAGCAGACTTCCAGGATCTCGCTATTGTTATTTTTGCTGCAGTAAATATGAACGTTATGAGCCGCCTCTGCGCTCTATTGGCTGTATCCACCTTTTTGCCCAACAGTGCCTGCTGAGGAGACTTGAGTAGGTTTATTTGCGTGAGGGTGTAGATGAAATTGTACACTCTAATCCAAAAGCGTCGGGCCTTCGGGCATTGCCACCAAACATGGAACATCGTACCCTCTTGGCCACACCCCCGGAAACACCGCGAGGATGCTCCTGGCACAAAGGATGCTATCCTGACTGGTACCATGTACCAGCGCAGGAGCACTTTGTAGTTGGCCTCGATGATTGAAGTGTTAACTAGAGACCTGGAAGCCTCTCGAGCCATGTCGTGCCAGTCCGCCAACTCCACAACCTCCCCGACATCCGCCTCCCATCGCTCCATGTATGGAAGCTTCAGGGGCGAGTCCATAAGCATATTATAAATCATGGAAATATACCCCCGTAATTTATCGTATTTGCGGCACAAAAATTCCATGGAGGTCATGGTAGTCAGATCGGACAGGCGAGACAGGGATCGCAGGTAATGATCAATCTGTGCATACCTATAATACTCAGTGTCAGGCAGGGCATGTTTTTCTATCAGCTGCTGACGTTTGAGGATACCCCTATGATCACAAAAGTCCGCTATGCGAAGCAACCCCTTGTTCGTCCACCACTGAAAAGATCTGGGGGAGAGACCCGGGGGGAACCCGCTGTTGTTAAGAATAGTGGCCAATGGGGTATGTGGGGACCTAAAGCCATGTGTTCTGGTCAAACGATCCCAAATGGCCATAGAATGAGACAAGGCTGGGCACAGGATGGGGGGACGATCCCTAGGCGATAACCACATTGCATGGGAGACTGCCAGGCCCGGTACCGAGCTAGCCTCCAATTCCATCCAGGGCATCCGGGCCCCCTCCGAGTGGAATCTCACCAACTGGGATAACTGTGCAGCATAATAATAGTTCAGCAGATCCGGTACCCCCAGACCCCCCCTGACTTTAGGGGTGTACAGCGTCCTCTTGTTCACCCTGGGCCTCTTGTTCCCCCAGATAAAGGAAAGGACGTGACCCTGAAACTTGAGCAGGTCAGACCGCCTTAGCGCGACTGGCAGAGTGCGGAACAGATATAACACCCTCGGAAGGACATTCATCTTGACGGAGTATAGTCTGCCAAACCACGAAGGGGGCTGAATCAACCATTTATCCATGTCACCCTTCAGGCGTGTAAACAGAGGAGGATAATTCTTTGTGTAGAGTGTAGACAAGGATGGGGTTAAATTAATGCCTAAGTAGGGCATAGAGTCCGTGCACCATGCAAATTTGAAAGATTTCCTAAGTGTGTCCACAGTGCGACCCTCCAGGGAGATGTTTAGTGCCTGGGATTTCGTTTGGCTTACATGCAATCCTGATACAAGCGCAAACGCATCCAATAGCGCAAATAAGTTGGGTAAAGTCGTGACGGGCGAGGAGACAATGGCTAAAATATCGTCCGCAAAAAGGGCGCACTTGTGTTCGACGCCCCCGCACACCACCCCCCGCACGTCCGGTGAAGCACGAATTTTAATGGCTAAAGGTTCCAGTGCTAGGACAAAAAGGAGAGGGGACAAGGGGCAGCCCTGTCGGGTACCTCTACAGATAGGGATAGAGTCCGAGGAGAAGCCCTTCAGCCTAAGAACCGCCCTGGGTGTACTATATAGGGTCCGCAGCAACGTGAGAAAGGGAGCGCCGAATCCAAATCTGGTCAACACGTCGAAAAGGTATTCCCACGACAGGGAGTCAAAAGCTTTATGAATATCTAGGGAGAGGAGCATGCCTCTACGATTACCCCCTCCGTCCCAATCTGATTGAATAGCTGTGATGATGTCTACAACCCGTCTAGTCTGATCCGAAGTCTGTCGACCAGGGACAAACCCAGCTTGATCGGGATGTATATATTGAGCCAAAAAGGAGCCAAGCCTAGTGGCCATAGTATATATGTTTTTCATGTAATGTTTGTATTTTCTACATTTAATTTTGTATATTTTCTTTAACTTATGTATTTACAATAAATCTATATATATTATTACATTTGTGCATACACCTTTATTATTTCGATGGATAGTTGCCATTAAAGTCCCGCCCCCAGGGGAATACATTTTCCGCCAAGTCTATATTAGGGATGTCGGCTACTATCCATCTCGACACCATCGCCGGAGCAATATTTACATTTTGTATTTACAAAATACTCCTAATTACTATGCCATAGGTGACAGCCTCACAGACACAAAAAAACTTCAGAGCAAAAAAATAACAAAAAAAAAGGTAACGCTTTCATTACATAATCCTTTAACCATTTAAACGCAACCCGTCGTAACTGTACATCGGCTGATTTTAAGTGGTTGTACCGGGGTGATGCCTGCAGCTAGAGGCATCACACCCAGTACCAATTTTTAGAGTCAGCGGTCGGCTTTCCGGCGGTAACAATCGATGCGGCTCAGGAGCCGCTCGGCCGTTACCCCAGCGAGAGGGAAGACCCAAGCAACCAGCCAGCCCGATCAAAGCTGGATGTGGCTTTGATTGGGTCTCCGATGACGTAACCCGGAGGCGGTGTCCATGATGTCACGTCCGGGTTACTCGGCTGCTAAAGGCGCCAAATTTAAAAATTGAGTGTATTTAAAAATGCCGTTTTCAGCGTCTTGAATACATGGAAGTGTCTTTTAGACCCCCGATCCCTCCATAAAGAGTATCTGTCACTGCCTATTGCTGTCACAAGGGATGTTTACATTGCTTGTGACAGCAATAAAAGTGATCAGATTTTTTTTGTTAAAAACCTGTGCTAGGTGGCTTGGATGTAGAGCGGAACGGACGTCTGCCCTGAGAGCTCCTGCCATCCTGATTCAATCTATGCCATCCTGGGGAATCCGCTGACTGTACCTGCCTAGGTTTCATCTCTACCTGCTGAGGATCGATCTCCTGCTCTCATATGCCGTCCAAGGGGAAGAAATCGGCAACTCCGTGCAAGCCTGTCACGCGCCAGGCCCTGCCTGCGGCCTGCCCGGACGCCATCTTGACGGAACGGCTTCGGGCCTTGCTGGCAGAGATGGAGGATGCGCGGGTCGCCAGCCCTGATCCGGCTGCTCCGGGCAAGGACGTGGGAGCCGATACGGCGGTCATCCTGCAAGCCATCGAGCACAGCAAGACCTCGCTTCTGGTCCGCATTGATCATCTTGCGGAAGAGTGCAACTTGATTCGCAACGATCTCGACAAGATCCGAGGCCGCCTCACGGAGGTTGAGGATAGGGTATCCACGACGGAAGATTCGACGGCCCGCCATTCTGGCCTGCTGGATGCCCTGCAACAAAAGGTGGACACGCTTATGGCTAAGGCGGATGATGCGGAGAACCGCATGAGGCGCAACAATGTCCGGGTCCTCGGCCTGCCTGAGGGAGCGGAGGGTGAGACCCCGGCGGAGTTTGCGGAGGGGTTCTTCAGGCAGCTTCTGGACCTTCGGGAGGTATCGCCCACGTATGTGGTGGAGCGGGCACACCGGGTCCCTACCGGCAAAAAGATTCCTGGAGCCCCTCCTAGACCCTTCCTGGTCCGCTTCCTTAATTACCGGGACCGGGACCGCATCCTGGGTGAGGCCCGGAAGCACCCCGAACTGCGATTCGAGAATGCCTCTATCCAGCTCTATGCGGACTTCTCGGCTGACCTCCAGAGGAAGAGAAAGTCCTTTACTGATGTCCGGCGCCGACTACGCGAAAAAGGGGTCCAGTACGGCATGTTATACCCGAGTCGGCTTCGGGTCACTCATGGGGGCACGGTGCGGTTCTTCAATACCCCGGACGACGCGGATGCCTGGCTGCTGACCATTCGTTGAGAGGTGTGAGTAATGGCTCCTATCTGCACTGCTGTTCTTCCTCGTCCTGCCTGGATCCGTGCAGCTGCACCCCTTTCTCTCCCTTGCTTCCCTGGATGACTCTTTGCCCCGGTTTTCTTCACTCTGGATCCCTGGGTTATCCTCTCCCTGTTTTTGCCTTGACCCCCATTTTTTATTTTTTAGATGAGACCTTGGTCTCCCCTTGCCTCATTGCTCCTTGTTGGGATGGTTTATCTTTTCCTATGATGAGGAGCTCTCGGGCTCTACTACTCTGGTGTCCTACACGGAAAATTGTTATATTTTATTTTTTTTGACACTGCGATTGACTGTTTATTTTTCTTTCATCGCCCTTTTCCCTTGCCACTGACTGTGCAGTGGGGTGCCACCCGCCTCCCCTGTTTTTCGCGGGTGGCTCTCTCACGGCACCCCATGCTTGCGGCCTGAAGTAACTGTTTCCCTCTTGTGGCCGCAAGAGGTACCACATGTTTTTGGGATGAAGCCGTGCCAGGGTGTTGTTGTTTTCCTGGTCGGCAGGGACTATTTTTTTTGGGACTGTCTTAATTTTTCTTTTTTATTGTTGTTTTGTGCTACTGGGTTTTTCTTTTTTTTTCTCATGGCTGCTAGCTCACTGTCTTATATTTTGTGCTCAGACGTTCTCTCTATTATGTATCTTTACCGAGTACTGTTTGATCCTTGGTCCGGCCAGTGTATAACTGGTGGGGAGGAGTGTGTGGTGTGGGGACCTCCCCTCCTGGAGCCGCTGGGTCGCTCCCTCCCTGGGATCCTGCAGCCGTCTTGCTTTGGATGCCATGGCGGGAGGTATTAAGCTGCTTTCGTGGAATGTGCGGGGATTGAATAATAAAATTAAACGTTCCCTAATGTTCAAATATCTCCAATCTCATAAGCCGCATATTCTGTTTCTCCAGGAAACGCATCTGACTGGGAGCTCGGTACTGGCACTACGCCGGCGCTGGGTGGGGCATTCCTTTCACGCCACGCACTCCTCCTATGCAAGAGGGGTATCTATCCTTGTCAACAAGTCGTTCCCATGCCATATAGAGCAGGTTGTTACTGATCCGCAGGGCCGATATATTATTCTTGCATTGCGGTTTGAGGCCAAATTGTATGTGTTTGTAAATGTATATGTGCCCCCGCCTTTCTCTAGTGCTGTGTTGTATCTGATTTACGAGCGCCTGGCCGCTTTCTCCACCCCGGGGATCTTCCTGGCTGGTGACTTCAATGCCATCTTGGATGGGACGCTTGACACATCCAACCCGAGCAGGCAAGGGTGCCCTGAATTTGTTCACTGGGCTTCTGCCTTACAGCTAACTGATGTTTGGAGGTGGAAAAATCCTGACCTCCGCCATTTCACACATGTGTCGGCGCCCCATAGGTCTGGATCGCGTATTGACCTCGCCTTCTGCCCTCCTTCGGCTCTCCGGCTTGTGAACTCTGCCGTGTACCTACCTTCGGGTTTGTCGGATCACTCCCCGCTGGAGCTCACGTTGGAGCTGGGGGGCCGGAGGGGGAACGAGTGTTGGAGGCTGGGCACAGGATGGCTGCGGGACTCTGGGGTGGAGGAGGCGATGCAGGGCAAGATCTCTCAATATTGGGACCGTAATGAGGATACATCTACACCTATGATTTGCTGGGACGCTTTTAAAGCCACTATTCGTGGGGAGTACATTAGTGCTATTAAGGCGGCCAGGGTGGAGGGCGCTGCGGAGCTGCTGGCGTTAGAAGAAGGGGTATCCTTGGCTGAATCTGATTTTGCCTTGGATCAGACTCCTGAGGCGCACTCCTCCCTGGTCCAGGCCCAGAGGGCGTTACATTTGCATGTCTCCTCGGCCGCCTTGGCGGAGGTTGGCTCACTCAGGGCTAGAGTGTTTGAGGGTGGTGACAAGAACGGGAGGCTCCTGGCTAACCTGGTGGCGGATTCTAAATCTCAAACAGTTGTCCCCCTTATCCGAACGGAGGCGGGGGACACCACTGCGGACCCTGCTGCTATTCTTGATGAGTTTCGAAATTACTATCAACGTCTGTATTCTGTGCCCTCCCCTCCGCGGGACGTGGTGGACCTGGGGACTCTTGGGGATCTCTCCTTGCCGCACTTGGACGAGGATGAGGCCGCTTCCTTGGAGGCGGACTTGACCTTGGAGGAGGTGGAGGCGGCCATCCGCTCTCTTCCCCCTGAGAAGACCCCGGGTCCGGACGGCCTGCCGGGGGATTGGTATAAAATGTATATTGCAGACCTGGCCCCCAGATTGTGCAGTCTATACCGAGCCAGTCTGGAGGCTGGCGCGCTTCCGGACTCATTAGCTCAGGCCCACATTGTGCTGATCTTGAAACCTGGCAAAGACCCTACCCTCTGCTCGGCCTATCGGCCGATTTCCCTTCTTAATTATGATTTGAAGATTCTCACAAAAATCCTTGCCACTAGGTTGATGAAGGTCCTCCCGCTCTTAGTCGACATTGACCAAACGGGCTTCATGCCGGAAAAATCTACGGATATCAATATCCGCCGGGTGTATACACATCTGCAAGTCCCGGCGGAGGATCAAAGTCAGCGAGTCTTGGTGTCATTGGATCTAGAGAAAGCCTTTGACTCTGTGGCCTGGCCCTACCTTAGTGAGGTGCTCCGCTCGTTTGGTTTTGGTCCTACCTTCCGCAAATGGATTGACATACTTTACAGTAAGCCTCAGGCACAGATCAAGTTGGGGGGTAGGGTGTCGCCTGTATTTGATATCCGACGTGGCACCCGTCAGGGGTGTCCACTGTCGCCGGCGTTGTTTTCGCTGGCGGTGGAGCCCCTGGCGAGGGCTGTTCGGGGTTCCGGAGAGATCGGGGGGATTCGGGTGGGGTCCCTGGAGGAAAAGCTGGCATTGTACGCGGATGATATCATTCTGTTCCTCCGGGACCCGGGCCCCTCCCTCCGGGCTGTCCTGGCCCTGCTGTCACGTTTTACGGAGCTGTCGGGCCTCCGAGTGAACTGGGAGAAATCTCTCTTGCTCCCGGTGGACGCGGAATCCCGGACACGGGCGGACCCCTCTTTGCCCTTGTGCTGGGCGGACAGTGTCAGATACCTGGGGGTCACGATCTCCCCGAGGGTGCAGGATTTCTGTGCTCTGAATCTTTACCCTCTCCTCCAGTCCTTCAAGGACAGGCTCCGGGCGTGGGCGAATCTCCCGCTGACTTTGATTGGGCGCATAAACCTTGTTAAAATGAAGTTGTTGCCTCCCCTACTATATGTTTTGCGGCAGTCGCCGGTGTGGATCCCGAAACGGATCTTTAGAGCCATTCACTCTCAAATGACCACCTTCATATGGGGGGCTCGCCCCCCGAGACTGCGGCTAGCTGTCCTACAGCGGCCCTGGACGCATGGGGGTCTGGCTTGCCCGGATTTCTTCATGTATTTCATTGCAGGTCTGTTGACTCATGCCCACAACTGGCTTGTATCGGATGACGCGAACTCTGCGGTGGTGCTTGAGGCGGCGCTTCTGGGGTCCTATGAGGCACTGCGCAACGCCCTGTTCCGTGGCGCCCGTGCCCCATATCCCCTCACCAACTCTATGAAGGCGGTCATCAGGGCTTGGGTGCTGGTCTCTCCTTATACTAAATCTGACCCCCACGGGCTCTCGCCTAATACCCCCTTATGGCGCAATCCGGAGTTGCCTGAGTTCTTACTCATTCCTGACCCGTCTCTGTGGGCCTCTAGGGGTATAAAGTGTCTCTCACACATTTGTCAAGGGGAGGGTTTGCTGAGCTTTGATAGGCTTAAGGCCAATTTTGATCTACCCAACTCATACTTTTTCAGGTTCCTGCAACTTCGCCACGCCTTTCGGACTCAGTTTGGGGGTTCTCCCCCTGATATGACTCCGGCGGATTTGGAGCTCCTCCTTAGGGATGAAAATCTTCGGAAACCGCTGTCCTCCATCTACAGATCCTTGCTGCCAGGCGTGCATGTGGGTCTGGAGAGATTGCAGGAATTCTGGGCGGCGGAGGTGCGGGACCTGGACACGGAGGATTGGGAGGATGTCTGGGACTACCCGTTTAAATATTTGGTCTCCTCGAGGGACCGGCTGGTCCAATTTAAAATTGTACATAGGTTCCACCTTACGCCCTCCAGATTACACAGGGTGTCTTCTGACATCCCGGATGCCTGTTGGCGCTGTAATGGGGATTCCCCGTCCTATACCCATATGATCTGGCACTGTCCGTCCCTGCTGGGGTTTTGGTCTGAGGTCCGGGGTTTCATTACCAAACTGACTACTATTCCTATCCCGGCTGAGATTGAGATTTGTATTTTGGGGTTGGTGAACGGGCTGGCCCATTCTGTTGCTACACGTACCCTCCTGGGGCTTCTGCTCTTCTATGCCAGGAAACTGGTGGTGATGCGTTGGAGAGCCCCTGGGATCCCGACATTGTCACAATGGAAAACGCTGGTGAACTCCATGATACCTCTATATAAAGCGGTGTACAAGTTTAGGGGATGTTCCAAAAAATTCCACAAAGTGTGGGATCTGTGGTTGGATGCTGCAGATACCGCTGATGATTCCTCGGCTCCGGCCGTTGATGTAACTCGACCAGCTACTTAGGTTTATGTGTATATATGCTTTGTGCTATGTGAAGCTTGTGATTTACGGTGTGCACTGGACCGCGATTAGGACCACCAATGCTTAGAGGACTCGGTACATACCTGTGATACTCTTGACTGTCTTGAGCTGCAGCCACTGTTGGGGGGTTAGTGGGGGGGTTCCCCCCCCCCTATTGTTTGTTCTGCTCTCTATGTTTTTTTTTGTTTCTCTTTTTTTGTTGTTTTATTTTTTGAGCCGGGGTATGCCCAAATGGCTCTGTTTTGTATGTTGCTATGAAACTTAATAAACATAATTTTCAAAAAAAACCTGTGCTAAAATAAAAAAAAAAAATAAAATAAATAGGGGAAAAATAAAATAAAAATTTTAACAGCCCCCAATCGCCGTGAGCTCTATACGATAGAAAACGTATACGGAGGCCCGCAAATGAAAATCGCTGTTCAAACCACACATGTGAGGTATCGCCGCGATCGCCAGAGCGAGAGCAATACAATAAAAAAAAAAAAAAAAAAGAGCTACTCTAAACTGGTAACCGTTAAAAGTTTTAAAAGCATCGCCTATGGAGATTTTTATTGACCGTAGTTTGTCGCCATTCCGCGGGTGTGCGCAATTTTAAAATAACATGTTGGGTATCTATTTACTCAACGTGACATCATCTTTCGCAATATACAAAAAAAAAAAATGGGCTAACTTTACTGTTTAGTTTTTTTTAAATGCAGTGATATGTAATTTTTCTTAATTTCTCCAAAAAAATGGCGTTTGAAAGACCGCTGCGCAGTTACCCCGTAACAAAAAATATTGCAACGAATGCAATTTTATTCTCCAGAGTCTTTGCTAAAAAAAAAATATATAATGTTTGGGGGTTCTAAGTAGTTTTCTAGCAAAAAATACTGATTTTAACTTGTGAACAAAATGTGTCAAAAATGGGCTCGGTCCTTAAGTGGTTAAAGTGGAAGATTATTTTTAATCCTCGTGCTGCTAGCATTAGTAAATAGATAGGAAAGTATATCATATTTACTGGTTTTAGGCCTCTTTCACACGGTCCGCCTCCGTCGGCGTACTCCGTGTTGCTCAGCGGGGGGATCGATCCGCGATCCCCGCTGAGCCGGCGGATGACAGCTCCGTCTCCGCTTGCAGAGTGGAGAGGGAGGTGTCTCAGCCTCCGCTGCTCTCTATGGGGGGAATGGATGAGAGCGGACCGCCTGTCCGCTCTCATCCGATCCGATCACTGAACGGATGGAAAAATAGGGTTTCCATCCGTCCAGATTTCACAGACAGGATCGGATACGGATGGCAGCGGGTGTCAGCGGAGGTGTCTCGCTGACATCCGCTGCCCCATAGAGCTGCATGGAGGATCCGATCAGATCCGCCTAAAAAACTGACAGGTGGATCTGATCGGATCGCCCGCGTGAAAGGGCCCTAAAACTTTTTTTTTTTTTTACATTTCTTTAGTTACTTCCTGGTTTCATGCCTAGGCAAATGGCAAATGATGTCATATGTCCTAGGAGACTTCAGAAGGAGGAGGAGGGGTTTTTACAGCTCAGCAACCTCTCCTGCATTCATACTTGAGCTAAGGGCAGAAAGTAAATGCTACATGAATCATTTGCCCTTACTCAAAATGACCACGACCTGAAATGCTGGGGGGGGGGGGGCTTTCATAGTGATTTCTCACTAAAATAAAGCATGGAGACAATGATGGATAGGGGAGTTTGCTTTGAATATTAAAAATGAATCAAGTAGGGTTTTTAGTTTGTGGTGCTCAGATGCAGTGAAGATGCGCTTTAAGAAGAACTTCATTAAAATCAACAACTATTAAGAAAATGAACACTTTGGTCAGGGTTATGTAACAGTTTACAGCATGCAGCAGTCAAGAGTAAAGGCCCGTACACACGTACCGATCGTCGGCATACAAACGTCGGTGGACGAAGGATCTGCCGATTGTACGCGTGTTAGTATGGTGCCTCCGACAGATGTCTGCGCACAATCCGCGGACAAAAGTCTTTCGTGCAAACATGAAAATATTTGTATGCCGACACCAGAACGGACGATTGTTCGCCTGTCAGTACACAATTCGGCCGACAGACCGCAGATTTGCAAGACTGGGCATGCTCAGAAAATAGAAAACACAGGGAAAGTTAACCATTACATGACATCACTTCTGCAGTCGGCGGACAAAATTCTTGTGCTGTCCTTGTGCTGTCTTTGCACTTTTCAGCAGACACCGACATCCCGGGGAGAAAAGAGGAACATTTGTAAGCCGACCATCGGTACGTGTGTACGGGCCTTAAGTAAAATACAACACAATGTATAGAGTGCCAATGATTTGGATACACTGCAATGTGGATGGAATCCTTAGCACTGTTCTAAACCCCCCCACAGTAGATGGTTTGGATACATAGGTAGTAATGTAAATGGGACCAAATATATACACAGAACTGTACTGTCTTCCTTTTACATTGGATGGAATAAGTACACAGGTAGTAATATAAATTGGATCTCTGTAGATACAAACCCAGTACTGTACTGGCCTCTTCCAAAATAGACGGTTTGGACCATTGTATATACACACAGCAGTATACCGTCACCCTCCTAAAGTAAATGGTTTGGGTACACAGGTAGTAATATGGATAGGAGGACCCTTGTATAGACACACAGCACTATCTGTCGCCCTCTTAAAGTAGATGGTTTGGGTACAACCTTTGTTTATACACCCAGCACTGTACTGTTCCAATACTATAGTAGATGGTTTGGGTTTGAGTGTATATAATGCACACATAGATAGATTGGTGAGAGTGCAGGGCACGGGGACAAAGTTAGGAGGTATAGGGACAACGTTTGTGGGCGGGGCCAAATCACTACCTACTCTCCCTTCAGTGTATGTGCTCACCAATGTCCAGGACCAAGTGGGGCTGCGTTCACGTGAACTCAACGTTAAGGTGGTAACCCTCACTCAGAAGTGAGCCATAACCCTGATGCCACTGTATCGCAATCTGAGGCTCTGTACCATGAACCACTCCATCCTTGAGTTTGGCACACTTTATCTCTTTGAATGTAGCATTTAGAAGGGAACACTGCTGTGCTTGTGTCCCATTCCACCAGCCCAGCTTTTCTATTACCTCACTCCCAGTGATAGAGTACAGGTTCTGCCACATACAGCACAAACCTGCGTGCACATCTTACTCCAATAACTCTTCCCCTACCTGCAGCTAGGTCCCTGAGGTCTCTACCAGTCCTGGATGCTGGCTCTGACAGACTGGCTACAGTATTTGCTCATGTGGTACACATATTAGCCCTATCAATTTAAGAAGGTGCTCTTAACGACAACTTGATATGTGTATAAAAGACACCTGTCAACAGAATCTCTTTCTTCCATTTACACATTAATATAATGCACAAGACCAAAGACCTGTCAAAGGAAGTCAGGGACAAGACTGTAGACCTGGACAAGGCTGGAATGGGCGGCAAATAATTAAAGAGGATTAGGTCCACAAGAGTTTCGTCAAGGAGGAAAAGACCAGTATATCTAAGAACTACAAAAATCTTTACTGGGAAATACAAATGCCAAAAATTCCACCTCCACTATAACCAATATTGAAAAATAACAACGCTGTCACCACAGACAGGCAGCTGCACTAGACACGCTTCCATCCACACACATACATCTGAAAATGGATGAGTAAGTGATGAACAGGGCAATTCGGTGTTTGGAGATGGACAATATTCCCTCAGTCCACAAAAGCAGGTCTACTTGAGAAAACAATGGAAAGCCCATCCAAAGAAACCAGGCCATACACACTTAGTGATGGAAACAGGTGAATGTTAGGTGTCGGGACCCGCTCTAATCCCTTGGATAGTAGATGAAGGTGAATCAAACCCTTGGTAAAGTAATACGAAGTTCCGTGCTGTATAAATGGTGTGAATCTTCCGCTCAGTATGAAGAAGCACACGGGATAGTGCATGGGCTGCAAGACCATCAGCAAGAAGCTTTTTGGGAGAAGGAGACAACTGTTGGAGCGATTATTCGCAAATGGAAGAAATACAAAATAACCATCAATCGCCCTCGGTCTGGAGCTCCATGCAGGGTTTAACCTCATGGGGTAAGGATGATCATGAGAAAAGTGAGAGATCAGCCCAGAACTACAAGGGGAAGAACTTGTGAATGATCTCAAGGCAGTTGGGACCACAGTCACCAAACAAACCATTAGTAACACAATATGCCACCATGGATTGAAATCCTTCAGCGCCCGAAAGGTCCCCCTCCTGAAGAAGGCACATGTACAAGCCCCTCTGAAGTTTGCCAATGAACGCCTAAATGATTCAGAGAAGGATTGGGAGAAAGTGCTGTGGTCAGATGAGACCAAAATTGAGCTCTTTGGCATGAACTCGACTCACTGTCTTTGGAGGAAGAAAAATGCTGACTATGACCCTAAGAACACCATGCTTACAATCAAGCAAAGAGGTGTAAACATTATGTTTTGGGAATGTTTCTCTGCTAAAGGTACAGGCTGACTTTGCCGCATTAAGGTGCCAATGGACAGGGCCATATATTGTAAAATCTTAGATGAGAACCTTCTTTCCTCAGCCAGAACACTGAAGATGGGTAGTGGATTGGTCTTCCAGCATGACAATAACCCAAAACATACCACCAAGGCACCAAAGGAGTAGCTAAAAAAGAAACACATTAAGGTTATAGAGAGGCCTAACCATTCTAAAGACCTTAATCCTATAGAATTTATGGAGGGAGCTGAAACTTCCAGTTGCCAAGTGACAGCCAAGAAACCTTAAGGAATTAGAGAAGATCTGTAAAGAAGAGTGAACCAAAATCCCTCCTGAGATGTGTGAAAACCTGGTAACCAATTACAAGAAATGTCTTACCTCTGTGCTTGCCAAAAAGGGTTTCTCCACCAAGTACTAAGTCATGTTTTGCTTGGGAATCAAATACTTTTTTTTACTCACTGAACTCAATTTATAACATTTATATCATGTGTTTTTTCAGAATTTTTGGTTAATATTCTGTCTCTATCATTTAAAATACACCTATGATATAAAATATAGACCCTTCATTTCTTTGTAAGTGGGCAAACCTACAAAATCTGCAGGGGATCAAATAATTATTTTCCCCACTCTGAGCACAGCATAGAGGGCGCCGCCCACAAAAGCCCAAGAAAAATCTGAGTTGCGTTAACTCCTTCCCAACCTGGGCAGCCTGTGACTCACTACATACATAAGCAACAATGCAGTTAACACAGGAGCCCATAGTATAGACAGGGCTAACAAATTCAGACACCCTGTAAGCACCTGCTTACAAGTTGGGGGCACTTTTTTTTTGGAACAGCCGCCTAAAAATTGGGGATGTCTGGTCATCCAAAAATAGGCAGCATATACAACATGAAAAGGAGAATAATTGTTTGTATTGTGATTACAAATGTTGACTTTATAAAATGAAAGTGTATTCTCTGACTATAGATCTCCTTTATTTATTTAAGCTTCTCTAAACTTTAGACTTTGACATATGTATTTGTGTGTGCATGATGACACGTGAATTAATTTTATGGCATATAAGAAACAGTCCTGCACAGTGATAAGTTTTTATCGATTCACAGAAGAACCTGTGATGGCACATAAGATTATTCAAAATATTTACCAATTAAAATAGCATTCCTTATAAGAAGAGACTTAAGTGGAAGGTTGCATTGAAATATTTGTAACAAGAAGGATGTAATGGAGAATTTTAGTAAATATGACATTGCAATTTTAGAGGGTGTAATTAATGAGCTGTTTTAAATGTATAGATCCCACTGGCATCACCTTAAATTATATTTTGCTGTTTTGTAAAAGTGTTTTGCTATTCTGGCACCTAAAAAATTCCCATAATAGTGTAGCACTGCCCCCTAGAGGACTGCTAGTGATTGACAATTTTAGATTCCCCTGGGTTACCCGTAGCAAGTGCATATAGAATTCTTAGCACTTTACGTTTTTGGCTCAGTCAATGATCAGTCTAGGGGTAGATGTTTTTGTTGTTTTTATTTTATATTGGGATGGGAGAAGGGATGAGTGGGATACTCCAACCTTTAACTATTCACAAAATCTGAGGACTCTAACTTGAGGATGTGGCAAGGCCGCTACTTCATCCTGCCACTTGAATGAAGCTGAAGTAAATGTTCCTGTCTGTATTTCTCTTCAGGGTACTCCCCCAGTACCCTCTTTCTCTATACTAGCCGACACCTGTCCACTGACTGCACTACCCGGAGAGGTCCCCTTCGTGGGCAGACCCCTGGGCAAGATCCTCTGTACTCACGATACTGCTTTACAGATTCTCGCAGTGCCCCAACTCCTCAGTCAGCTCTCCTGGACCTCTGGGTTCAGCTCCGCACTGTAGGTTCACCATCACCAACTGCTGCAGAAGAGGAGGCTGCCGCCACCCTCCTTCTGGGACTCAGCTTCCTCTACCTCATGTCCCCCTGGCTTTTTATATCCTGCCCCACAATGCACCGAGCCAAACAGTCTGTGCCAATCCCTGGGGTTGTATCAAAAGCCTGTGTGTCATTGGCCAGGTTTCCTCCACTGTCCAATGTGCTTCCGTATTGGACACAGTGGGGACACTCCCTCAGACCAGATACATCACACACTGGGCACACTGAGCTGACCTAACTTACAGATCCTGCTCTCGGTTAAGCAGAGAACAATATAGATTTTACCTGCTGCTCCTCTGATAGGCAGACAGAGCCAAAACTATACTCACAACCTAGCACCTATCTAGGAGGGTGCTACAATAGTATATTGGAGCTATAAGTGTCTTAACTGGGATGTTGGTCTAATATATTTCCCCAGGATGGAATATAATTGATGTGCATTGTGTAATTATGGTACTGGAAAGATACTTAGATTAGATCTTTGGCCAGATGTCAGGAATTATTGGTGGTACGTTCGTTTTTGCTGATGGTCAAAACCAAAACTTTTAATATTGTCCTTTATTTCCATCAACTGTATTGGTGAGATTGCTGTGCCATAAGTGGATCTAAACCTGAAAAAAACCCCGGACAGGTAGGATTTGTATGATTTTCAAGATTTTTGATTATGCTGTGCATGCTAGCCCATCATGGCTAACAGCTTCTGGGGGGGCAATATATATATATAAAAAAAATAATACAGAGTTTAACCATTTCGGCTCTGGAAGATTAACCCCCCCCCCCCTTCCTTTACAGGAACACAGGATCCATGCCTTCCCTACTGACAGAATGGCAATCTGCCTTGTTTACATAGGTAGACTGCCGTTCTGCCTCTGTACCGAACGATCAGTAGGTGCCAGCAGACATCGAGTCCCTGATACCCGCTGATCGACTCTCACTGTGTATATTCACAGCAGGAGCCAGGGGTTTCACATTTGTGACCGCTATATAGTTGCCACCTCATCCCTTTAAAGACCATATAAAAACACATAACACAAGTTCTTGGGCTTATTTAATGCAGTTAAGGTACTAAGTGAACCTAATGACCACATTAATCAGCCACAGAACCTGTGTAATATGTGTTTTGGTTTTAAAGAGAGGAGGTGGTAACCCTAGCATGCTACCCGGAAGTGCAGGATCACGCATATACATGCCATCCTGTGCACAGTGGCCACCCTGTAGCAGTAAAACTGCTATAGAGTAGTCGGCAAATGGTTAATTCCCAGGGCTACATACCTGCCAAGGCCCTTTAAAGAGGTCCCCATATTCCTGTGGGAACTTTATTGAAGATTACAAATGAGTAGTCGTAGTACTCAAAGATGGAATTTATAAAACACAGAACTGCAGCAGGGAGAACGTACTGTTGCTATCCTCAGGAGACAAATATGCTACTGGATGCCTGTAATTTCCTGCTTATTATAGCCCACGTTTAATGAAGAAATTTAACACAACAATACAAATGTATTCTAATTCATCTTGTATGAAACAACACATAAGTCTGCCAGGTATCCTGTTAATTTGAGTATCATGTTTTTGGAGGCCCAACTAGACAGATTAACAGAAACTAGTATTGAGTGGAGTATGCCTCACCTTGTACCTCCTTGGATGATGAGTTTTTATAGTCTTCATCTGCAGGAGACGCACCTGACATCTTGTGACGACCTGCCTTAGTAACATCTACCATGGCCAAAGGTCTTTTGCGGGGTGAATGTGGCACAGTCTGCTTGTCTACATCTGTCTGTGTCACCTCTAAAAAAGGGAAAAGAGGCAGGGAATTGTTCCTTAAATTTATTATGACATGTTTTGAGGAATGAATTTAAAGGCATTTGCCTTTTCCACAAGAAAATGGAAGCTTCTCTAATAGTGCCGACTAGGAAGAATGTGCCATCCTGGGATATTACCTGTGAGATGTTTTGTGGCTGTAAAAAAAAAAGAAAAAAAAAAAAGAAAAAGCAGATTTTGGAAGCATCTGGAGAATGTGGCAGTGGACACGCTTTAAAGCACTCTGAGGCTGAATTCACATTTGAGCATTTTCTTCCTGCAATTTCAAAACTTCGCTAAAGTGACAAACCACACAACATGAATTTCAGATGCCATTCATTTTAATGGCACCAAAAACCCAGTGTGGTTCTGCCGCAATTGTCATTTATTAAATCAGGCAGCAATTGCGGCAAACTGAATTGTGGGATTTGTAATTTTAGCAGAACGTTTTGAAATCACTGGCAGAATTGCGGTGATTCTGTCCGCAATTCAAAACGCATATGTTTGACTGCAGCCTGAATGCCAATCAAAGCACCCCGTTACTAAATAAAATGGTAACCTTACAGTCCAGTTCACACTTTGTGTTTGCTTTGCTTCAAAAATTATACCCCGTGTTGCTTTCCTGGTGCTTTAAAGCGTCTCCAAAGCCTCCATTGCAGTCTATGACAAAGGTAACTTACAGCACCTGAAGCTTCTGCAAAGCCTTTATTGGGCTTTAGCTTTGCTTTATTTTGGAGGTATTGCAGGTATGGGATATCCCAGGATGCACAAAAATGAACAAGAAAGACATCATCAGTAGTTGCTTCCAGTTGATTTGTTTAAATTCTGGAAGTGTCTGGTGCAGACCTCACATCTGGTAAGCAGCATGGAGCAGCAGGAAGGTGAGCATGGTCCAGACTGGAGAGGAGCAACTAGCAGACAGCACATGTGGTGTGCAACATAGGAACGATACAGCGGAGGGATAAACAGGACTGGAGAATGAGGACCGAGCGGCAGAGGATTAGCAGAGCTAGGGGATGTCATACGTGGTGTGCAGCATTAGTGCAATATAGCAGGAGGCGATCGGGGTCCAGAGAGAAAGAGAAGGATCAGAAAACCAGATGATCAGCAGAGCTGGGAGGTACTACTGAGTGGTGGATCAGCAGAGCTGGGGGTTACTACTGGAGCGTGGAATCTTCAAAACTGGGGGAACTACTGGCATTAGCAGATCTTGGGGTACTATAGAGCAAAAAAAAAAAACTCCATTATTTCTTGTGTGTGTGTGTGTGTGTGTATATATATATATATATATATATATATATATATATATATATATATATATATATATATATATATATATAAACCACATTAAAAATACCTTTATCCCCCCTTTTTATAAGTGATCCCATTCACTCTATTCTCAGTTGCGTAAGAGCTGGGGGGCAGAGGAGAAGCAGCAGCACACTGAGGTTCGCAGTTAAAGGCTGTGCGGGGGGGGGGGGGGGGGGTTTGTGCGGGTCAGGGAACTGACTACAGTGGGCTCTCCTGCTTAGTGTAGTCAGTTTTTATCAGGAAAGCAAGGGGACTGGCAGGAACGCCACAAAAATGGAAGCAATACAAAGAGAACAGGATATTTTTTCATACAAATACATGGTACAGTAGGCACATACCTGGCATTGGAAATGCTGGGGTAACACACACTTTAAAATCAAATGCTTACTCATCTCTGCAGCAGCAGGCATTGTGGAGATTAAGTTTCAAAGCAGAGGCACTGAAACCACATCTTCTCTCCACTGATTTATAAAAGCAGAATCTTAGCCGTCTGCCAGCCTACTGGTGTAAACAAACACCAGGTGCTTGTAAGCTTTTGCAAAGTTCACACCACAATGCCATGTGTAGTGATGCACACATTCAAAGTTTTTGTGCTTCATTGAACCTTAATGCACCAATAAATAGAGATTTCTGCATTTTTTTCAGCACAGTGACCCACAACAACTTGATGTGAATATGCTCTTAGAAACCAAATAAGGGCTTATTCACACTATATCACAGTGTGCTGCAAGCCATGCATTTTTATGCTGTGTAGCACATGGTGTTAGGCAGCCCATTCAAAATGGATTGGCTGCAATGCAAAAAGATTGTCTTGCTGCATTTTTGCATTTCAGATGCATTGTTGAGGGGTGAAGGGGTACCATTTTAAATAAATGGCACTGAAACATACCAAAACACTTTAACACATGCTGCAATAAGATGCAGGGTTTACCATGTGTTTAACACAAGGAGCTGGTGTGTACAAACATTGAAACCTGACTTTAGAGTCTCTGTTGTGATCTTTGGGGATGAGTTACATCACAGTACATGCAGTTAAAGAGATCAGTAAGCACATAACATGTAGCCATCGCATCTTTGCTTTCATAGGTTAAAATGTAATAAATGTTTGCTTTTGGGTTCAATACCACTTCACCACTTTAATACCACTGTCCATGGTTTGTGCACAGGTTCACTTAAACAGCATGATCAAGAACTTTACAGAGTATAAAGGAATTTTAGAGTACACAAAATTCATATATCAGTCCTGAAAAAGAATTACATGTAATGATACTAACATGCTGTGGTCACATGAAGCACTGGAAGAACATTTGTTGTAGGAAATTGGAGCACTCCTGTGCAAACACAAAATGAACATTTAGGGGTTGATTTACTAAAACTTGAGAGTGCAGAATTTGGTGCACAGTTTCTTTGGATGTGCAAAGAAACCAATTAGCTTCCATGTTTTTTGTCAAAGCTTAATTGAACAAGCTGAAGTTTGAAGCTGATTGGCTACCATGCACAGCTGCACCAGATGTTGCCCTTTCCAGTGCAAATCTACCCCTTAGTAAATCAACCGCTTAAAAGGAGAAGTATAGCCAAAGCTCGTTTTGGCTGTATTTCTCCTGTGGATCACAGGAGTGCAAATCGTTTTGCAATACTGTGACCTGGACTTAAGTCCGCTGTCGGCTGACGTCACAGAGTCGGTCCAGGCTTGGGCAAAATCGTGACAATGCATGGTCACAGCAATCACATGGTACAAGGGCCGCACACAGTGGGTCTGTGTTTTGGACACAATGGGTCGCAGATTGCACCACTGAGCGGCCCCTAGGGTACGCACGAGGCGCGCAACTGAGAGGACGTCATATGATCTCCACCCAGGATAGCAGTGAGGAGTAAGGAGGAACTTCACTTATCTTAAAAAATGTAGGCATCTTTAGAAATATTTAGTACCCAACCTAAAAAACAGGTTCCGGTAGATAACTTCAGGCTTTTGATTCATTGCATACCCTTTTTTTTTTCTTCTTCCCCATTCTTCCCATAATAGCCATTTTTGCTAAGGGCAGATTAATCCATCTCTCTTTACTTTCTGGAACACGTGATGTGCACATCATCTTGTGGGGCGGAAATGCCTTTCCTTAACACCTTGCAAGATTTGTCATGGTCTTACCTTCTTGCTGTTCTCCTTCGTTTGACATGTGCTGGCGGCCATCTTGGTTTCTGGGTTTCTTGTAGCCTCCCACCCTGCGGCTCCTCCTTCCCACTGGGAGGAGCTGGATGCCTAGCTCATATATATATATATATATATATATATATATATATATATATATAGGAGGTCTGTGGCTTCAGTTCCTTGCTTGGTCCTCCTGTGTTCACATGCTTCTAAGACTGCTGCTGCTTCTGGTCCCTGATCCTGGCTTCGTCTGACTACCCTGCTGGTTCCTGATCCTGGCTTCGTCTGACTACCCTGCTGGTTCCTGATCCTGGCTTCGTCTGACTACCCTGCTGGTTCCTGATCCTGGCTTCGTCTGACTACCCTGCTGGTTCCTGATCCTGGCTTCGTCTGACTACCCTGCTGGTTCCTGATCCCGGCTTCGTCTGACTACCCTTCTGGTTCCTGACCTCTGGCTTCGCAAGGACTCTGCCTCGGTTTCGCCATCCGTTTGGACTTTTGCTTTTCAGCTTGATTTTCAATAATTTTCACTTATCTGTTGTTGTACGTCTGGTTCATGGTTCCGTGACAAGATTTTTCAGTTTACAGACAGGATTTCCCAGGAGGGCACTGGTCATGTAGCCTTCCCATAATACATCTGTGAGGCCAGGACTACATCACTATTGCCTTACCCAACCAGGAATTTGAAGTATGAAGGCACCTAAAGTTTTCAAACTAACGTTTCATATCTGGATAAAAGCAAATTTATGCAGCGCTAGCAACAAATTAGTGATAAAAATAATTAAAATAAACCAATCTATATCATATAAATCCAATGTATAATAATATTTCAATCACATTAAAGTGCATAAATTTCTGTGATAATTAAATATAGTGCATAATTAGGCTAAACAAATTAATAAATATAATTTCCAAGTGAAAAGTTTAAAGTGCATAAATGGTGAAATACAGTCCTTATTGATGATCCAAAAGGTGCCAAAGTGCCAAGTGAATAAAGGTGCTTGTGAGGTGAAGGTGCCCTCTTGGTTCCCCACTCACCGGATTAAGATTGTATAAAAACCCTTGGTTTTATTGCACATTTGCCCAGGATCTGATATGGGATTCCTCCGATGAGACCTCCGTGTTGAAATCGTCTCCGATATCACCATTAAAAGAAAAGAGGGCCATACATCGTGAAGTACATAAGGTATGTTTTATTTCCCCAAAAAACGATTGAATACTTACAGGATAAAAGATTATATGGGCATATAGCAAACAAAGCGAGTGGCGCCGCTATTAGCGTGCGTTCCACATACAGGAAGTTCCCGACCGGAAATGGCGTTACGTCCGCAACCGGAAGTGCGTCAACGCGTTTTGCCGTCACACACAGCGTCTTCAAAGGACATCACTTCCTGTTGACAGAGGCTCTTTATATCGTAGCCTCTCCTACATCATATCCGGATTTGTTTAAGGAACGTAACTTTACTTATCTTAAATTCATTTGTCTTGTGTCTATTATTGGTCTAGCGATATTAATCAACTATACGATAATTTGCAAATAAACTTATTTTAAAAAATATATATGGACGTTACTACATCCGGGCGTAACTTCCTGTTTACAAAATTGATATAGAATCCTATTATACACTCGCAATAAACAATCCTCTTATTAATATAAAAGAACCATAAAGCTCAAATGATTAAAATTCCTAGAGCTATTTCATGTTTCAGATGGTAAATTAGGATTATATTATAGGTAAATAAATAATATTAAATGATTAATAATAATAATAAGTTTTATTAATATCGGGGGTATAATAAATTACCATAATTTTAAAACAACTTTTTATTAAGAATTATATATTTTATAATTGTTAAAAAGACATAAATTTTATTAAAACCAAAATGAGAGGCGAAAATATAATTATCTATTAATACTAATTAAGGAGAATTCTATGGAGCAGGAGGAAGTTATTATTCTTACATATTTTTATTATAATTGACATGGAGGAATGCATATATATTAAATTATTAAAAACTAATTAAAATCATTTATTTGTTAAAAATTATTAAAAAGTATAAAAAATATATAAAATTAATTTAAAGGAGGGTAGGAATTTGTAATAATCAATATTTTCCATAATTCTACCACTCGCTTTGTTTGCTATATGCCCATATAATCTTTTATCCTGTAAGTATTCAATAGTTTTTTGGGGAAATAAAACATACCTTATGTACTTCACGATGTATGGCCCTCTTTTCTTTTAATGGTGATATCGGAGACGATTTCAACACGGAGGTCTCATCGGAGGAATCCCATATCAGATCCTGGGCAAATGTGCAATAAAACCAAGGGTTTTTATACAATCTTAATCCGGTGAGTGGGGAACCAAGAGGGCACCTTCACCTCACAAGCACCTTTATTCACTTGGCACTTTGGCACCTTTTGGATCATCAATAAGGACTGTATTTCACCATTTATGCACTTTAAACTTTTCACTTGGAAATTATATTTTTCTCTATCGCTCATTGACAGACGTAGTCCTCGGTGATACAGCACCTTCGGGTTATGTTGCCTCCACAGGAGTAGGACTAGACAGGAAATTAAAAATGCTCTGGCCACACCCCAGGGGCAGTCCCCGAGGGTATATCCTCTCTCTCTCCGCCACAGCAAATCAGTTTTTTTCTGTCTAGTCAGGAGTAAGGACCTAGATACCTTGCTGGGATCTTCGGTCCTGGCAGGATTTTTTTCTTAGAAAATAATTTTTTAAGACAGCTTTTTTTCTCCAGTGTTCCTGTGAGATCTTCAAGCAAGAAAGCTGAACTGGGCGACGGGCGGGATGTTGAGATCCAGTGGTCACCCCAGTTCAGCCTACGAGCGCGTGCAGGCCATAGCTCCGCGCTGGGTCGGCCGCGACATAGTCCCACTGGACGGGGACTGACCCTGCGAGTTAAACGTCTCGCTGAAACGCCAAAGACCATGAGTCACGGCGCCCGTATTGGTCGACAGCCCTCCTACCTCGGTGGAGAGGGGTACTGTCAGGAGTTGGCGCCCGCCTGGTTCCGGTATGGTGAGTAGTATGTTCCCCCTTTCCCCCTGACGGGTCTTGTGGTGAACGCGGGCCCCTCTCTGTAATGGTAAGGATGGGTTCCCCTCTATCCTACAACATGTCACAGATCCCCCTAATTGAGTGTGATTTTTGTGTACAAGAAGCCAGGAGGCTTGGTTTGGGAGTTGACAATCTAATTGTAAAAATGTGTAAATGATTGTAGTCAGTGGCAGTACTAGAACTTTACTGTGATAGTATAAGGTATCCTACCTGTCAGTAGCCACAGGGCGATGTCTATACATGTATACTGCATTCCAGATCATTCCTCCAGCTAAGCAGATGCCTCCCGTAGGGTCCGGTACCTCCGACCACGCTGACCACCATGAGGGTGAAGGGTTGTGAGGCCGAGATCCTTCTGCAGACATGCCGCTATTCTGTGCAGGCCACCGCCATTGTCTGGTAGATCGCACGAGGCCCCCATTTTGGTGTAGCCTCGTGTCTCCAGGATGGGGGCGGCCATGTTTGAGGTGACTCAAACACCTCATGGAGCCAGGGGGAGGAGCCGGCAGGCGTGTTTAGGGGCGGAGCCGCCTCTTTTACCCAGGAAATAGGGCCAAAGACTTCCTGTCTGTAACAAGACAAGCACTGAGCAAGCTGATGAAAACGTCTGTGCATCAGGGATGAGCCTTGGGGTCTGTCTCTCTCTCTGTGGGGTCCAAAAAGGCAGGTAACACTGAGGGGCGCTGTTGCGACTGGGGGACACAAAAAAAAAAAAAAAAAAAAAAGTTTTTTTTTTTACTTTGTCATTTTTTGTCGCTGGCAAGTGTCTTGTATAATCATTGACCCTGCCGCATAGGTATCCCCACCTGATCCCCTCAAGGTGGCCGCAGGACCCTCCAGTACCCCACTTGTTTTTAATGCATTATCGGCAGTTTTGGAGTCATTGGTATCCCGGGTGGAGGTGGCCTGTCAGGGACGGGGGTCAAGTAGCGACCCCCGCCTACCCCTATTATTTATCAGATACTTCAGATACGGATTCGGAACTGGTCAATGCAGTTGCAGGTCCCTCTTATGGGGCTGTTGTCTCAGGTAATATCTCCTCCGCAGTGAGGAGCACGTTTCTGCCTCCGCCATAGCACAAGAGTGGTGGATGCACTAGTTGTGTCCGTCCGGGAAAACCTTTAGTCTTGAGGTTACACCGGCAGAGGTAGCTGAGACTGAGATTCCTTTTTGGTACTTGTTAGCCTACCAAAAGGACGAAGGATTTTCCTTTACCCAAGTGGGGTCGTTTTGAAACGAACCCCTGTTATTTCCAAACGCATGGCTAGGTGCTATCCGTTTGAGGAATTCCTCTTTATAGGATAGACGGTACCACCTGCGGTCTTGCCACAGACTGTTAGGATAAAAAGACCTCGTAACTAACGAGGACCTTCCTTTTCTGCTCATATAGAGTTGTTCGTTCCGCGAGGGCGGGCGATAAGGCGAAACCCTCCAAAGCCCCTTTAGAGGGGTTTCAAAGGGCGCTGGTCGGGTAAACAAAGAGTCCGGCTCAGCCAAGCCTGAAGAATATAGCCTGATGCGCCCCTACCCATCTCTGGGGTGGGGGGGGGGGGATGTCTTCACCGGTTTCTGGAGGACACAGGATCGAGTTTCGATCACTTCCACCGGTGCGATTCTTCCCTTCTAACATTGAACGGTTTCAGGGGTTCTATTCGAACCTATTCACAATGCCCAGGAAAGAGGGCAAGGTGCATCCAAATCTGGACTTGGGAAGAAATAGAGTCCATCCGTACAGTGGTGGCCTCCCTGCATCAAAGAGATTTCCTGGCGTCCATAGACATATAGGATGCCTATCTTTATATCCCCATCATCGCAGGACATCAGTGTTTTTTCGCTTTCCCAAAGATCATCCCTGGTTCCCACCAGGAGACTGAACTATCTGGGCCTAAGGTTGGATACATCCTGGGCAAGAGAGTTTCTCCTTGCTGGGAAACTCCAGAAGGTTCAGTCAACGATTCGGATGTTGCTGTCCGTCAATTGGCTGGGACTGATGGTGGCCTTCTTAGAGGCAGTACCGTATACCCAGTCTCATACCCGAATTCTCCTGAAGGAGATTCTTTTTTAATGGAATCAGAATTCCGATTCCCTGGACAATCGGATCCGGTTGAGCGAGCGGACCAGGAAGTCTCCGATGCTCAACCAGGGGAAGACATTTCTTCCGATAGTACCCAGATTACCAATAAGGGTATCGGAACTGAGAGCGATCAGATTTTGTCTGATTTACTGGATCAAGCAGCTCTAGAGCAGCCCGATTCGGATCCAATCGCATATGGCCTCTTCATCCAGAGGTTTTTCCCTAGCTGTCCCTTCATTGGGACATCCCGGATGTGGATCTGTTGGCACCTTGGCCTAACAGGAAGGTGCGGAGGTTTGTAGCTCGCGCCACGATCCTCTAGCGGACGCAGCAGAAACGCTGATCGCCCCGTGGGGGCAGTATCAGCTACGGCATGCCTTCCATCCTCTCAAGTTGCTGCGGGAACTTCTTCGCAGGATAGAGGTGGAGGGAATTCCAGTTATTCTGGAAATTCCGGATTGACCTCGTCGAGCCTGGTACGCCGACTTGGCGAGGCTAGTCGCGGACGCTCCTTGGAGACTTCCTCTCAGGGAGGATTTGCGGTCTCAGGGACCGATCTTCCATCTTGCTTTACATTCGCTGGCTTAATGGCCTGGCCATTGAGACCCAGGTACTGAAGGACAAGGGAGTGTCAGCTTCAGTTATTCCTACCTCCAGTTAAAGCAAGGAAAGCGACTTCCAGCACATGGAAGTCTTATATTGCATGGTGTGAATCTATTGGATTTCCCCCACAGACCTATTCGGTGACCCGAATTTTGGTCTGTCTGCAACAAGGGGTTGAGCAGAAACTATCCTTGAGCACGATAAAGGGTCAGGTTTTCGGCGTTAGCAATCTTCTTTCAAGAAACCTTTGGCTAATCATTCCTTGGTGCGGAATTTCATCCAGGGGGTGCGACATCTGGCTCCGCCAGTGTGCGCACCCTTACCGCCTGGTATCTTAATTTAGTGTGGTCGGTTCTTCAGAAACTTCTCTTTGAAGATATTAGGGAGATTCCCTTGCTTACATTCCCAGAAGGTGGCCTTCTTGGTGGCCATTACTTCTGTACGCAGGGTGTCAGAACTGGCCGCATTATCCTCTCGTTCCCCAGATCTGGTGGTTCATAGGGATAAGGTGGTTCTTCTTCCGAATCCATCCTTCCTTCCTAAAGTGGTTTTCGTAAGACGGACTCACTTTTTGTGATCACGGATAGCCCTTGAAGGGGGTTGCCTGTGTCTGCCACGACCATATCTACAGGGATCAGTCAGACGGTGGTACAGGCTTATTCTATTAAGGGTCGGAATCCTCATTTCCCTGTTAGGGCGCACTTCACTCGAGCGCTCAGTACTTCCTGGGCCTTTCGCCATCAGGTGTCAGTGGTCCAGGTATGTAAAGCGGCCACCTGGTCGTCGGTACATACCTTTACAAAATTTTATAAAATTGATGTGATGGCATCGGCGGATGCCTCATTTGGCCGCAAGGTTTTGCAGGCCGCAATTTGAGGAGACCGGTGGTCTACCTCGAGGGTTTTTTTCTGTTTGAAAATTTTTTTGTTGAGTCTCATCATTAAGGATGAGCATTGTAAACTTCTAGTTGGCACCGGTTGCGCCTTCTAGATTTGGATTTGATTTCCATTTTCCCACCCCTCATTCGTGATACTGCTCTGGGACTTCCCGAAGGTGCTGTATCACCGAGGACTACGTCTGTCAATGAGCGATAGAGAAAAATGGATTTTTGTAAAATCTTACCGTAAAATCCTTTTCTCTTAGCTCATTGACAGACGTAGTACCCGCCCCTCTGTTTTTGAGTTGGGTTGGGTTAAATTTTCTAAGCACTGCTTTTGTGACATAACTGATTTGCTGTGGCGGAGAGAGAGAGGATATACCCTCGGGGACTGCCCCTGGGGTGTGGCCAGAGCATTTTTAATTTCCTGTCTAGTCCTACTCCTGTGGAGGCAACATAACCCGAAGGTGCTGTATCACCGAGGACTACGTCTGTCAATGAGCTAAGAGAAAAGCATTTTACGGTAAGATTTTACAAAAATCCATTTATTAATTTGTTTAGCCTAATTATGCACTATATTTAATTATCACAGAAATTTATGCACTTTAATGTGATTGAAATATTATTATACATTGGATTTATGATATAGATTGGTTTATTTTAATTATTTTTATCACTAATTTGTTGCTAGCGCTGCATAAATTTGCTTTTATCCATTTATTCTAAGATTTTATTAGTGTTTGCAGCAGCTGCACACTTTCACAGTTTTTCACTGAATAATTATCACTATTGTGCAGCGCGGGTTTAAATTTGTTTTTTCAAGGTTTCATATCTGTTTTACTATATATTGTAATGTTTACTGTATTCTAACATTACTGCTTGACAAACTATGCACAGCGCACAATGGGATATCTATATAGAAAACAGCAGAATTTACGAAACCACTAAGGGTATAAAACAATGCTTGATTGTTCTCTCATTTAGTATAGTTTGTAGAATCACACCCTTGCCACATCCATAAATATGCTTGAAGAAAAAAAAAAAAAAAAAAAAAAAAAAAAGTGTCACAGCCTCCCTGGATCACATAATACACTCCAAGTGCTGGCCTTGGAAGAATGGGTGGGATAGCCAGTCACCTTGACTGATGGCCTAAATGTCTGCTTTGCGTTCTCCCCCACACAGAGGCTAACTATTTGCTGTTATTCTAGGTGATCCTCTGCTACCAATTGGAGGTGAATTCCTTATAAAATCCTTGGCCCTGTCAGGACAGTATGGTTGTTTCTTATTGGAAGGAAATTTTTAAAGGCATTTCTCTTTTGTTTACATCAACTAATAAACACAACATCCGTGGGTCACACTTTGCCTGGTTTTCTTGTGTGCTCCAGTGACCGCGCAGGGAGACTTTTACACAGGCGTGTTCATATTCTGGACAAGGTGAAAATACTGCATATGTATATGTCTTTGATGTATATTACATTCAATGTACCTATAATTATGTGGGTTGCTAGTTGTAAAATGTATGCAATGAAACATGACTCTTATGTATATATAAAAACGTTTCCATTTGTACAGTGAGACCTGTTCCGTGTTTATTCCCCCATTGTGGGTCCTGAAGAAGCTCAGTGAAACGCGTTGACACGTGGGGGCTCACTTACCTGCAACTATGCAACAATAACAACTCATGTATAGCATGGGGTCCAGAGTGGTCCATTGTTGTGCATATACAGTGGGTACGGAAAGTATTCAGACCCCCTTCAATTTTTCACTCTTTGTTATATTGCAGCCATTTGCTAAAATCATTTAAGTTCATTCTTCTTCCTCATGAATGTACACATAGCACCCCATACTGACAGAAAAACACAGAATTGTTGACATTGTTGCAGATTTATTAAAAAAGAAAAACTGAAATATCACATGGTCCTAAGTATTCAGACCCTTTGCTCAGTATTTAGTAGAAGCCCCCTTTTGATCTAATACAGCCAGGAGTCTTTTTGGGAAAGATGCAACAAGTCTTTCACACCTGGATTTGTGGATCCTCTGCCATTCCTCCTTGCAGATCCTCTCCAGTTCTGTCAGGTTGGATGGTAAACATTGGTGGACAGCCATTTTTAGGTCTCTCCAGAGATGCTCAATTGGGTTTAAGTCAGGGCTCTGGCTGGGCCATTCAAGAACAGTCACGGAGTTGTTGTGAAGCCACTCCTTCGTTATTTTAGCTGTGTGCTTAGGGTCATTGTCTTGTTGGAAGGTAAACCTTCGGCCCAGTCTGAGGTCCAGAGCACTCTGGAGAAGGTTTTTGTCCAGGATATCCCTGTACTTGGCCGCATTCATCTTTCCCTCGATTGCAACCAGTCGTCCTGTCCCTGCAGCTGAAAAACACCCCCACAGCATGATGCTGCCACCAACATGCTTCACTGTTGGGACTGTATTGGACAGGTGATGAGCAGTGCCTGGTTTTCTCCACACATACCGCTTAGAATTAAGGCCAAAAAGTTCTATTTTGGTCTCATCAGACCAGAGAATCTTATTTCTCACCATCTTGGAGTCCTTCAGGTGTTTTTTAGCAAACTCCATGCAGGCTTTCATGTGTCTTACACTGAGGAGAGGCTTCCGTCGGGCCACTCTGCCATAAAGCCCAAACTGGTGGAGGGCTGCAGTGATGGTTGACTTTCTACAACTTTCTCCCATCTCCTGACTGCATCTCTGGAGCTCAGCCACAGTGATCTTTGGGTTCTTCTTTACCTCTCTCACCAAGGCTCTTCTCCCCCGATAGCTCAGTTTGGCCGGACGGCCAGCTCTAGGAAGGGTTCTGGTCGTCCCAAACGTCTTCCATTTGAGGATTATGGAGGCCACTGTGCTCTTAGGAACCTTAAGTGCAGCAGAAATCTTTTTGTAACCTTGGCCAGATCTGTGCCTTGCCACAATTCTGTCTCTGAACTCTTCAGGCAGTTCCTTTGACCTCATGATTCTCATTTGCTCTGACATGCATTGTGATCTGGAAGGTCTTATATAGACAGGTGTGTGGCTTTCCTAATCAAGTCCAATCAGTATAATCAAACACAGCTGGACTCAAATGAAGGTGTAGAACCATCTCAAGGATGATCAGAAGAAATGGAAAGCACCTGAGTTAAATATATGAGTGTCACAGCAAAGGGTCTGAATACTTAGGACCATGTGATATTTCAGTTTTTCTTTTTTAATAAATCTGCAACAATGTCAACAATTCTGTGTTTTTCTGTCAGTATGGGGTGCTATGTGTACATTCATGAGGAAGAAGAATGAACTTAAATGATTTTAGCAAATGGCTGCAATATAACAAAGAGTGAAAAATTTAAGGGGGTCTGAATACTTTCCGTACCCACTGTATGAATACATGTTTTTAGCTGATATTTTTTAAGTATATTTCCTTGTTTTTATATTTTTTGTCTATAAATAAAATATGGATTTTATATAAATTTAGTAGTCCAACTTGCCTCTAAAGTCTTTCTGTTTTCTCTTCTGTTAAAATAATAAGTTATGATGCATTAATCAATAAAAAATGATCAAGTTAGTTAAATAGGATCTAAAGTTAAAGAGAAGATCTGCAAACTGTGTCCAACAAAGACAAGCAGAGCAAAGGACTATTCCCCAGTATTGTTTGTAGGCGGCTCCCTGTAACTGAACTTTTTCCCCACAATGCACCAATCCACAGAATGAATGAGGCGGAAGCAGGGATATGCATAAAGTGCAAATTCCTCTCCAGCAAGCAACACAATTATGACATCACCAAATCCCACTCATTTAACATTTTGTGAGACTAGCAAAAACAGGCAGCAGTGCCTAAGATGATCCCATACTGCAGATGAACAGCAATGAGGTTGCAGGCATAGGGGTGCCTAGATACAGTAAGTGCCGGTTCACACTTGTGCGGCTGCGGAGATCGCATGTAATTCGGAGCGCACTGCTCCTTCATTACATGCGATCTCCTGTGCGGTGCGAATTTCAGCCATACGCTTTGTATGGCTGAATTCGCACTGCATCCGCACCAAAGACGCACAGGAGGCATTTTTTGAGCCGCATCAAAATTGGATCGCACAGTGGTTCACATTTGTGCGATCCGATTCTGTGCGTACTTGCAGATCGCACTGCAATATGCTATCAAACTGGGGGTGTTGTTAACTTAATTGACACCCCCTGCGTATCGCATATGGCAGTGTGAACTGCCAGATGTGCGGATGCGATGCGGGAACACGCTGCATATTCGCAGCGTTCCCGCATCGCACAAGTGTGAACCGAGCCTCAAGCCTTGTTCACACTACCTTGCATAGTAAAATGCAACAATTACAGAGGGCAGCTGTCCGTGTGAGCTCTGGCAGTGACTGGTGCAATGCATGTTTCAGCACATCACACTGCTTACTCATTTATTTTTTAATTTTTTAACTTTATTTGACATGTTACATAGTGACAATTTATTAGTGTCTTCACAGTGCAGCCCGGTGTGTTGCGCTGCAGTGCAGTGACATGCTGCTGTGCCACATACTGCACTGCACATCAGATCAGCATTGTGGTGTAAATGAGCCACATAGAAAACAATTGTTTTCTATGTGCCCTAGCGATGACTTGCATTTATCCGCTGCACGAAAAAAAGACAGGTCACTGCACATTGTGTAAAGCAGCCCTTACATGCCAGTAAGTACATTGCTATGTTTCAGGAGAAATTTCAGACAAAGGGTACATTTTTTAGGATATTGCTTAGGCACCATTGACACTTCTACATTTTCTCTATAACAGCGAATCTTCCGAGTTCAGGTCCACTTTGATACTGATTGACATTATATAACTGCATTTATAATAAATCCTTTTTTGTATTCTGATAGTAAAGGTTTCCAAAAATAGCAGCTGTTGTTTTCCTGGTAGCTTTATTTTCCTATGTGTATTAATCATAAAAAAATCATCTAGAAATAACTTTGAAACCGATCCTGTCCAATCTTGCCCAATTATCATGGGATTCAAACAGAAATCTACACATTATGCAGAACTTAGGCTGCATTCACACCTGAGCATAGCGTCTGAGAATTTTTCTAACGTTTATTCTTGTGGTTTTCTGCGCGATTTTGGCACGTTTTTGAGTTTTGAGGTTATTTTATTAGCCAACAGAGAAAACTACTAGCCCTACTCTCCCCTGAGCCTCTGTCTGGACAGTGCTGATTGGCCCTGTGCCAATCACATGCACTCTCCCAAGAAAAATAAAAAAATCTCAAGCAATACACATCAAACTGAACATGTGCAGCCTGACTCCTAATGCTTGGTTCTGTCAGGAAATGGTCTGGAGTCAGTGGAAGAAGGGGAGGATCAGAGAAGACAGGATCAAACAGTCTCTTTACAGAGGATTAACCCCTTAGGTTCCACAGTGAATATAGCAAGCATGCCTTACTGCATGCATACACAGACTGATTTTACTGGTGTGGGTTTAGTAACACTTTAACCACTTAAGCCCCGGAGGATTTTCCTGCTAAACGACCAGGGGGTATTTTGCGATTCGGCACTGCGTGATTTTAACAGACAATTGCGCGGTCGTGCCACGCTGTATCTAAACGAATTTGGCGTCCTTTTTTTTCCCACAAACAGAGCTTTCTTTTGGTGGTATTTGATCACCCGTGCGATTTTTACTTTTTGCGCTATAAACAAAAAAAAGAGCGTACATTTTGCAAAAATAACAATATTTTTCACATTTTTTTATATGAAATTCCCCAAAAAAAAAAATGTAAAAATCAAAATTTTTTAAAATTTTCGGCCAATTTGTTTTATGCTACCTATGTTTGGTAAAAAAAAAAAAAAAATCGCAACAAGCGTATTTTGATTGGTTTGCGCAAAAGTTATCGCGTTTACTAACAAAGGGAAAGATTTGTCATTTTTGGTGTTTTTTTTTTTTTAACGTGTAATGGCGGCGATCTTGCGATTTTTTTTGCGGTACTGCGACATTGGGGCGGACAGATCGGACCCTTGACTGACATTTTTGACACTTTTGGGGTTACCAGTGACATTTCTACAGTAATCAGTGCTATATATATGCACTGTTACTGTAAAAATACACTGGTAGTGAAGGGGTTAACTTTATTTGGGAGGGAGGGGCTGTGTGTGTCCCTAGGGGCGTGCTTTCTACTGTGATTGGCTGTGGCTTGAGCTGTAAGGACACTGATCAACGGATCTACATAGTAGATCCATGTGATCAGTGTTTTTACAGCGAGGAGAATGACAGGTGGCTTGTTTACACAAGCTGCCTGACATTCTCCCTCTCCCCCGCCGATCGCCGAGTGACCGGCGGACATCGGGTCCGCTGGTCACACGCGCGGGGGGGGTCCGTGACCGCGCGGGAGCGGGCGCGCGCTCGCTCCCCAGAGCCTCACAGGCGAGCGACGTAGACCTACGTCACTCTGCCTGGGAGGGGCTGACTGCCGCAGTAAATATACTGTGAGCAGTCGGCAAGTGGTTAATATACAAAAGTTGATCGGCTAAACCCATTTTCACTTCTACATTTCCTTTTCCAATACTGGCTTTTCAAAATAACAAATGCAAGAGGTTGGATGGAAAGTTTACAGTCATTAAAAAAAATTTACAGGCTCTTTAAAACTGGCTAATTCAATGCCAGAAGCTATAAAAGTATCCTCTCTCTACAATACATGCCAACTAAAAGCATGTACAAAAGGTGTGGCTGAAATGAGAAGAAATAAAGCTGCAAGGTTTTGTGTGAAAGTGGTTTACCAACTATGAATTTCAATATATTATACTTCTCTTCCCTGCAGGCCAGTCAGAAACAGATAAGGGCAGATCGGAGGCCATTGGCAAGGTAGCAAGGTACAAAACGCAAAGCATTCTCTGAATGTCAAGCAACCAACCTCCCGTGTTCAATATGCAGAAGTGCAGCCACTCGGCACAGGAGCTGAAAGCTAGTGAAGATCACTGGATTAGCAGCGTCTACTTTAGTGATTTCCAGCTTTCAGGGGCATTGGCCAGGTATGCCTGATACTCCCTCCTCTCCCCTGAGCTACCGCCAATGGATGAGACAGCTTCAACCATTTCTGAAACCTGAACACTAAATATTAATGAAAAATGGTGAAAAAAAGAGATTTACCATATTTTTCAAGGTGTGGGTAATTATTTTTCCTACCAAGCACACAAGGCACCCCTAAACCAGTTCTTAAGGGAGGAGGAAAAAACACACCTACTTGACCCACCCCATAGAAAGAATAAAGAGGGGGGGGGGGGTAGGTAGTACAAGCCACCATCTTGCTGGTAATCCCTTCCTGAGTACTGAAGAGCCTGGTGCCTGTCAACACCAGGAACCAATGGTTTGGGAGGGTGTCCTAAGTTTACTAACACTAAATATTAATGAAAAATTGTGAAAAAAGAGATTTACCATATTTTTCAAGGTGTGGGTAATTATTTTTCCTACCAAGCACACAAGGCACCCCTAAAACCAGTTCTTAAGGAAGGAGGTAACAACACACCTACTTGCGCCCCCCCCCCCCCCCAGAGAAAGAAAAAGGGGGGGGGGGGTAGGTAGTACAAGCCACCATCTTGCTGGTAATCCCTTCTTGAGTACTGAAGAGCCTGGTGCCTGTTTTGGGAGGGTGTCCTAAGTTCTTTGGGGGACCTACTTCTTAAAGCTCCTCCTCAATGCTGAAGGGCATGTGGGCTAAAAGTAGCTTATTTTTGATGCGTTTTACTGGTAAAACGCAGCTTGTTCTACTACTATGCACTGGACTGCATGTGGTTTGAACTAGCCCTTGGGGGTCACATGACCTCAGCTTTGCATTAAAATTAAGGTATTAGGAGATTATTTTCCCCATCATTTAATGTTGGTTACAACTACAGCCTAGAAAAGAGATAGGGGGAGGGGATGGCTTTACTGTGGCTTGATTTCTGCTTTAGGCCCCTTTCATACTTGTGCGTCCTGAAATTTGTGCGATTTTGACGCGACTTGAAGCAATGCCTGTGTAATCTTGGAGGCCTGTGGACCTCAAGTCGCATCAAAGTCAGACCAAAGTAGTGCAGGAACTACTTTAAAAATCGCACAGATATGAATGGACTCATTGTAAATCATGGGGTACGACTTGTCATGCGACTTTGCAGTCCAAAGTCGCAAGACAAGTCGCACATGTGTGGAAGGGGCCCCAATTTAACAAATACACAATGGTTCATTTTTTTTAAACTAAACAATTTGTTTTTTTCCAATTATTTTGTACTTGAATGGACACTGTAGTGTAACCCTTGTATTCGGACCACCTTTTAAATTGCAATAAAATGCAGCATAAAAAAAAAAAAAAAAAAACACAACATATGAGAATCAAACACAAAATCTACAAAACTAAAAAAAAAAAAAAAAGGCCTGCACTTCCCTTTAGAAGCAAAATACTATTAAAAATTCCTAGCATCTAGTCACTGAACCACACCTATAAGGCTGCTTTGCCTTAAAAACTGAAATTCAATTTGTACGCTGTCTGCACGTGCCATATCCCCATTAAGTGCCGGATCACACAAAGTCCAATGACAAGTCGCACCCCATTAATGGCAATAGAACTGTTATAATTGGTGCCAATCAAGTCGCAGCAACTTAGAAAGTTTCTTGCACTACTTTGGGGTGACTACATCCCGACTTGCATTGACTTCTGTTAATGAAGTCGCAGGCAAGCCGCAATGAAGTCATCCAGGATGTTGGCTGTCCTACGACTTTGAAGAGGTGTAGATGTGGACCAGCACTAAAATATGACACTGCCAGAGCTTAAGATAAGAGTCTATTTCAGAATTTTGGCATTTTAGCCATTTTAGAAAATGTTCCGATTCCTATACTCTTACAGAACTGAAAATGTCAGCTTGTGTGCCATTTATGGTGAGAATTTACAGTAAGGATAACAGAAAAAGAAAGCACAGTTTACAACTGTAGCAATATATTTAATATAACATGTAACAAGAAATAATATAAAATAAAAGTATCTATGACACATCCAGCTATCATTCATAATTGTATATCGAAACAGAAAGAAAAAGAAAAGAATTGGACTTTGCAGGCCACAAAGGAGGGATAGTCAAAATTATATAAAATACAGGTTCTTTATTAAATCCAAAGAAGTTAAAATCATTACAAAGAAACAAACCATTATACAATACAGATTAAAAATATTCCTATTGAGGAAAAATTAATTGGTGCAGTTCTTCAATGGCAACACGTTTCACCAAGAGCTTTCTCAGGGCTATTAAGACCATACATTACTAATCTATAACGAAATAGAGTATCATTCTTACTTCCAAAAATTACACTTAATATATTACATATTGACCACTACTGCAACACAATGTGTATGGTGTGGCAGAGCGTTGCCCTGCCAGGGTCTAAAAAGTGAACATGACCCAGGCAGGTTAAGGGGTTCCAGGGAGCTTGTAAAATGAAGAGGAAACTGGCTTTTCAGTTTCCTCTGTGTTTTAAAAAGTCCAGTTTGGGACCTGGAGCCTGGAGATTTCAAAGTGATCCGGGTGGGATGGAATCTCCAATCCTGGGTCCAGCTATTCAATATAGCCAGCATATTAATTGGTCAGGTGTGTGCTGGGCTTTTAATAATGACCTGACCATGGTTCTGGGCTCGACCCAAGGAGACAGGAGGTCTGGCCCAGGAGTCAGGAGGGCTCCACGTGGGAGTCATTGCAGCACGAGGCTGCTATCCATGTGCACCCTGTTGGGTGAGTGAAGTCTGTGGGAAACAGACAAGGGCCTGGAGTTTGAGGCCAGAGCAGTAGTGCTGCAAGTACATGCAAGGAGGGCTGAATGATCGTTTATTTTGCTTAGGACTGAAATGCTGAAAACCATTCTGCTTGATGAACTTCCCTTTAATAAACATGGGGGAGGAAAGAAAAGAAAGAAAAAGCGAGTGGTGGTGTCCTTTAAACGCTCTACACTTGATGCGAGTCTCACAATGGGAACAAACCTGCAATACTGCACATACAAAATTCTCCTGTGCAGGCGCCGGGACCATATAAGGGAGCGACCATCTGTGGTAATCAATATATTGCATCGATTAATTAAGTTAATATAGCCATATGAAGGCTACAAAACACAACCCAATACATGAACTTACTAGAGTTGATTATATGTGGATCCTCCCATTACCACTCCAACGAGGGGGTGGGGTGGGGGGGGGGTATTTTATAGATTGACAGGAATTAAAGATTGACAAGCTTGTAGTCTAAGAAACAGATTCCTATTCAATAACAGATAGATATTATCAATCATTGGACATTAGTAATAGACAGATATTTGTGTTAGTCCCATAGTCAAAATAGAGTATATTACCCCGTAACTCACTGTTCCCTAAGTATGTAGCCACTTACACCTGACCCCACTATGGGGTTTAAATGCCACTTAGGGGATCAGAAACTCAGGCATGTTGTGTTATTCCCAAGCTCAGTAAAAAATGTATCATCATCAGTAGCATCCATTTTCTAGTGTTCCGAGGCCGACCTAATTACCTTATCGAGCGCAACATGTCCACAGGGTAACTCCTCTAATGTCCGACAGGAAACGCCGGATCTTATATGGCCCCCTCTGCCCAATTAGGCGCCAAACAGGTAGCCCAGCAAAGATGCGCCACGTCACGAGGGGGGAGAGAGGGCCCGGCCACCTCATGCAGTGTCTGCATCTACGTGATCTCTGCATATCGACGATGTCAATACCGGAAATAGCGGCCAACATCCTTGGGCGGTGGAGGACCGGAAGACCAGCGTCCACCCAACTGTCAAAACAGACCTCAGCCGAGGCAAAATTAAAACAAAAACTGTGGCTGGCCGGAGATCAGAGGTTCCACTAGTATTACAGATCCAACCCCCAGTAACACTAAAGATGCCAGCCAAACGCCTGCCCAGGAAAACCAAACATGCAGACATGCAGAGCTGGTCAGTCCTATATGTTGCAGCATAATGTGTCATCTATTAACACCTAAAGATTCACAAAAAGCGGAACATACATACATATAAAATATTGAAAACAGGATAATACACATACACACACACATATATACACATATATATATATATATACACACATACATACATACACACACACACATCATATATCTCAACTATACATGCATTATCATAGTATTCATAGTATAATCTAGATAATCTAGATTTTGGCGAAACGCGTTGGCATTGATGACCTGCGCCACACGCAGGATTTACTGCACCAATTAATTTTCCTCAATAGGAATATTTTTTTTCTGTATTGTATAATGGTTTGTTTCTATGTAATGCTGTAAATTTCTTTGGATATGTATTTTATACAATTTTGACTATCCCCCCTTTGCGGCTTGTAAAGTCCATTTTTTTTTTTCTTTTTATTTTTGTTTCGCTCAGAAATAATATGTAAAGAGGAGAAGTTCTGTTTGTAATGGCAATTAGTATAATGCAAAGGAAAGCATACAAGTACCTGAAAATCAGGACAAACCAGAAATACAGGACTCAAAAATAAGTAACTTTACAGACAATATTACTCAGCATTCTTTCAGGAGTTGCAACAGAAACTCAAATTTACAACTGTCCAAACACTCTTGCAAACTATTTTTTCCTCCAGGCAACACAATATCACTCACTGGAAAATCTACATTTATGTTACAATATTGGACTAACATGGTATTTGCAACAGTAAAAACATTCATGTTTTAAAAGGGCCAGTCCTTCCAAAATGAATAACCAAGCTATAAGTGGATGTTTAAGGATCATAGGTAATTAAAATGCGCTTCTACAGAGGACGTATGGAGGCTTCCATTTCTAACTTTCTGAAAATACAAGGTGCATGGCTTTATTGGTTTCAGTGATTTCTGACTCATGGACCTAGGCATGAGACTATGCAGGTGTATTCTGGAGTCCTAACAGAAAGAAACCATAATATCACCACCCAAACTATGTCTATAACTAAAACAGGGCTGGGCTTTCTATATAAAACTCTACCTAAAACTGTCTATAAGTGGATAATGAAAAGGTTTGCTCCCCCCATAATTTCATTTTGAAATGTCCCATTGCAGAAATTTCCCTTCACTTCCTGTCCCATAGCCAAACAGGAAGTGAGGAGAAATCCCAGCAAATTAAGAGAATTCCTTGGGGACCCCCAGGTCACCAGAACTAGTGTACTTAATGGAACATTTTCCCTCTCTTATTTTTCTGGGGACAGCCCAAAATTTGGGGATTTTCTTTTACTTCCAATAATGGTAAACATGTCAAATAAAGAGGGTGAATCTCCCTAATGGGGGCACAGACAGCAATAAAAACTGACAGGGGTTCGAATGTATCTCTAATCCTCTTCAGCTGGCCACTTAAAGTCACCTGTTGAAGTGAATTCCCCTTGAATTTCTTATGGAGAATCCAGCATAGTTCAAGATCTACTGGACTCAGGGTATGAAATATGCAAACAATTCTCATGCAGTGGTAACACTGATGGCTTGGTCTGACACAGCTAAATCAATGCTGGGGACATCTACCTGAAGGGATCCCAAAGACCTATAAACAGTTCACAAAGAACACGACATTGTCTGCTTGACTGAGAACATTTTGGGTGTAGTTTAACCTGTTTGGGTGTAGTTTAACCCATACAACCACATATACGCAGCAGTAGAGTGGATGGGCCTCAACACCCACCCATCATATATATAGGTCACTGTGTAGTTCTGGTGCATACTCCCATCAGTGCCCCCAGAACTGTGACCGAGCTATCAGTCTTTCATGGTTACATACTGACAACTAGAAGCCAGTAGGCTGGGCACCCAATGACATCAGCAATGTGCAGCCAATAACAGTGCAAAAAGATAGGAAGCTCCTCCTACCAGCCTTAGGCATCAGAACCTTTGCAAAGGACCAGCTGCGGCGAGCGTAAAGGGGTTAAATATTATTTTGTGTATTTTTTCGTAGGAGATAGTTTTAGTAAGCCGGCCATAGAGGGTTCGAATCTCAGCCGCTTTAGCAGGGACTGCCCGAGATTCGAACCATGTATAGGCAGGCCAATTATACCCAAGTCCATTGATCGATCAACTTGGGTAAAACCAGCATGTCGGATTTATAATGCGATTATTGCCAGTGGCTATAGCTGCTAGCAATAATCACTGTGTTCTCCAGGCAGGGACGGTTTCCCTGCTCCCAAGGCCATCTTTAATATTGATTGGACCCTGGGCAAACATTTTCTTTGCCCCTCCAAAATCCACTTATAAACTATTTGCAGGCAGTGAGGGCTCAGGGGACAACTGCTTTGGGCCCCATAACAATGACTGGGCAAGAGGCAGCTGCCCCTTTTGCCCTAGGTTAAAAGACAGCCCTGCCTGCTCCCCCTCTGGGAGAACACAATGGCTCTACAGGAGCGGTTTCCCCAGCAACACTGACTATGTGAATTGGGGAATCAAGCAATTTTATTTCCTGCAACCTGCAGTAGCAGAAAACAAAATCACTACATCTATGGCCGGTTTAACTGTTCAAATTAACTGAAAAGCAAATTTCTATAATATTTCTGTGAAGGTTCTCATTTAGTCATGGTACTGTAGATAGTAGTTTTTAGTCACGTTCAACTGGACTTGTTCTGTAATGCTGAAGATAACTTGTAGCTTCTCCAAGCCCCTTTTTCAGTTCCAGTATGTGTCAGGATGATATCCAAGCATTTATATGCACACAGGTAGAATTGTCCCTTGAAATGGTAGTAAACTGAATATAAAAACCCTGCCTGTCAGCAAATTTTGTAACAGGAAAAGGCCCTAGAGGCCTCCTCTGTGACTGTCATAAATCTCCCTCCTGCCTGTCATCAGGTAATGTGATCTGAGCCACACATGCGCAGTTCAGCCACATCTACGGCCTGCTCTGCATGCTGCAGCGATGTCACTCCCATGCGCATGCCATTCAAATGGCCGAAGATTTCAAACCTCCCTCCCGGGTCACACTTGTGCGATTCGGGAAGGCTGCGAATTTGCAGCCTGTTCCCGCATTGCAAAGGCACATCTGGCAGTTCACACTGCCATATGCGATAAGCAGGAGGTGTCAATTAAATGTTAACGACACCCCCAGTTTGATCGCATATCGCAGTGCGATCTGACAGTTCGCACAGGATCGGATCACACAAGTGTGAACCACTGTGCGATCCGATCCTGATGCGGCTGACAAAATGCCTCCTGTGCGTGTTTGGTGCGGATACAGTGCGAATTCAGCCATACAAAGTGTATGGCTGAATTCGCATCCGCACCTCCGATCGCATGTAATGAAGGAGCAGTGCGCTCCGAGGACTCCATTTGTAGGTCATAATGTACTACTATGTGGTGCATACTAGTATATTATATTTTGACTTAAACAGCATTTTTGTTGTTTACAACCAGAACTTTACTACTGCTTTAATATAACCACCATAGAATGTGTAGATGTTGATTGTCCAGGAACAGGATAGCGTTGGAGGTGTGAAAATTGTGCAATTGAAAATAAAAGGTTCTATTATGACACGCCAAGGAAACTCAACATGTTTTTTTT
This sequence comes from Pelophylax lessonae, assembly GCF_965119305.1. Taxonomy (NCBI): domain Eukaryota; kingdom Metazoa; phylum Chordata; class Amphibia; order Anura; family Ranidae; genus Pelophylax; species Pelophylax lessonae. The sequence goes on along the minus strand of NC_138768.1, from coordinate 615,601,681 downwards.
AAATGCTTTCATTTTCAGTCTGATGCATTAGTCCAATATTTGTATCACTTTCTTTTTGCTGATGGCAACATATAGATACAGTGACCAACAGAAGAGAGTTTGGCCCCTTTCACACATGGAGTCCGTTTAGATCTGCCTGTCAGTTTTTTTGGCGGATCTGAACGGACGCCCCATGCATCCCTATGGGGCATCGGATGTCAGGAGAGACATGTCCGCTGACATCCGATCCGTCAAAACCGGACGGATGGAAACCCTATTTTCCATCCGTCTGGCGGATCAGATCGGATGAGAATGGACAAACGGTCCGTTCCCATCCGATTCCCACATAGAGATGCATGGGAACCTGACAGCTGTGCGTGGAGACACAGCTGTCATCCGCCTGCTCAGCGGGGGATCGGCGGATCGATCCCCCGCTGAGAAAAACGAAGTCCGCCTGACGGACTCCGTGTGTGAAAGGGGCCTTTATGAATAGGTCAACTGTTCGGGTACTTCTTATTTAAAGTGTATGTAATTTCTCTTACTTGCTTCCTTTTGATATGTTAAATATATCACTGAAAGCATTTTTTTTGCATTATTTGTTCAACAAGTGCAAAAAACAAAAAACAAAAAAAAAAAAAAAAAAAACTGTTTACCCAGTTAGCTGATAACTTCTTGTACTCTCAGCCTTTTGACTGTTAGGCCCCTCTGCTATGCGGAATCCACTTGCTCAGTGGGGGATCCCTCTACTGATCCCTGCTGAGTAGGCAGATGACAGGTCCGTGTCTGCTCCACTATGCAGAGCGAACACGGACAAAGTCATGCTCTCCTCTAAGGGGCAATCGAATGGAAAGCGACCGCCGATCCACTGAAGGGATGGAAAATAGGACCACCGTCCACCTGTTTTTGGTGGATAGAATCAGATGACGGCGGGTGTCAGCGGACATCCACTGCTCCATAGAAGACAATGCAGTGTACGATCAGGTCCGCCTGAAAAACGGACAGGTGGGCCTGATCGGACAGCCCATGTGAAAGGGGTCTTGTCGGTTAACATTGTTCCCTGGTATCTATGTGGACTATAAAACACTTCCCCCTGTTATGGAGAAGACAGGGAGGTATTTTGTAGGTCTAAAACACTCCCTGTCCTAGGGTGACAACGATGCTATTTATGGTTGTCACCCTGGGACAGGAAGTGTGTTAATGGCAGGATTACCAGATTCAATTTGAGGAAAAAAAGGATGAAAAATGGAGACTAATTCAGTAAGGAGTCGGAAACTGCAATAATATCTATCTATTGTTGTCTTTGGGTTTATACAGTGGGTACGGAAAGTATTCAGACCCCCTTAAATTTTTCACTCTTTGTTATATTGCAGCCATTTGCTAAAATCATTTAAGTTCATTCTTCTTCCTCATGAATGTACACATAGCACCCCATACTGACAGAAAAACACAGAATTGTTGACATTGTTGCAGATTTATTAAAAAAGAAAAACTGAAATATCACATGGTCCTAAGTATTCAGACCCTTTGCTGTGACACTCATATATTTAACTCAGGTGCTTTCCATTTCTTCTGATCATCCTTGAGATGGTTCTACACCTTCATTTGAGTCCAGCTGTGTTTGATTATACTGATTGGACTTGATTAGGAAAGCCACACACCTGTCTATATAAGAACTTCCAGATCACAATGCATGTCAGAGCAAATGAGAATCATGAGGTCAAAGGAACTGCCTGAAGAGCTCAGAGACAGAATTGTGGCAAGGCACAGATCTGGCCAAGGTTACAAAAATATTTCTGCTGCATTTAAGGTTCCTAAGAGCACAGTGGCCTCCATAATCCTCAAATGGAAGACGTTTGGGATGACCAGAACCCTTCCTAGAGCTGGCCGTCCGGCCAAACTGAGCTATCGGGGGAGAAGAGCCTTGGTGAGAGAGGTAAAGAAGAACCCAAAGATCAATGTTGCTGAGCTCCAGAGATGCAGTCAGGAGATGGGAGAAAGTTGTAGAAAGTCAACCATCACTGCAGCCCTCCACCAGTCGGGGCTTTATGGCAGAGTGGCCCGACGGAAGCCTCTCCTCAGTGTAAGACACATGAAAGCCCGCATGGAGTTTGCTAAAAAAACAACACCTGAAGGACTCCAAGATGGTGAGAAATAAGATTCTCTGGTCTGATGAGACCAAAATAGAACTTTTTGGCCTTAATTCTAAGCGGTATGTGTGGAGAAAACCAGGCACTGCTCATCACCTGTCCAATACAGTCCCAACAGTGAAGCATGGTGGTGGCAGCATCATGCTGTGGGGGTGTTTTTCAGCTGCAGGGACAGGACGACTGGTTGCATTTGAGGGAAAGATGAATGCGGCCAAGTACAGGGATATCCTGGACAAAAACCTTCTCCAGAGTGCTCTGGACCTCAGACTGGGCCGAAGGTTTACCTTCCAACAAGACAATGACCCTAAGCACACAGCTAAAATAACGAGGGAGTGGCTTCACAACAACTCCGTGACTGTTCTTGAATGGCCCAGCCAGAGCCCTGACTTAAACCCAATTGAGCATCTCTGGAGAGACCTTAAAATGGCTGTCCACCAACGTTTACCATCCAACCTGACAGAACTGGAGAGGATCTGCAAGGAGGAATGGCAGAGGATCCCCAAATCCAGGTGTGAAAGACTTGTTGCATCTTTCCCAAAAAGACTCCTGGCTGTATTAGATCAAAAGGGGGCTTCTACTAAATACTGAGCAAAGGGTCTGAATACTTAGGACCATGTGATATTTCAGTTTTTCTTTTTTAATAAATCTACAACAATGTCAACAATTCTGTGTTTTTCTGTCAGTATGGGGTGCTATGTGTACATTCATGAGGAAGAAGAATGAACTTAAATGATTTTAGCAAATGGCTGCAATATAACAAAGAGTGAAAAATTTAAGGGGGTCTGAATACTTTCCGTACCCACTGTATATGCTATAAAGCTATATAAATGGTAGATTTGTCAGTTCCAAGGGCAGCCACCACACTCTATATTTAGGGGCAATTAGCCAGATGCGTTTCATCAAAGCAATCTTCATACAATTTGAAAGTGGTTCAGAAGCACTACTGGGTCTTGAAACTGTATATTTCATAGTGTAGAAAAAATATGTATTTTCAGGATCCATCTGCAAGATACTGACACCTTTATCTTAGCTCATTGGGAGGGGGCAGGGACACAAACCTGATGGTTAGGGCATGTCCGTACAAGAGTAGCCTTCCTCATTGTGTGAAGGCATGTAGAGAAATGTTAGCAATGTTCTTTTTTTGTCATTGCGTAATTAACTGCCCACTCAAGTTTCAATATTACCATGTACTGTAGTTTCTTATATTGTAAGTGCCTAAAAATATTTAATAAAAAACGTTTGTTTTTTTTTGCCATTTATCAACATGTGTGTATTACCTAAAGATCTGCATTCTAGATATTCTTAAAGCGTTGTAAACCCGAAAAAAAAACCTGCAAGACAAAGGCATAATGAGCTAGTATGCATCGCATACTAGCTCATTATGTATTACTTACCTTAGAACGAAGCCTCGACACGGACCCCCGGACATCGCTGCGGGCGCTGCCATGATCCCTCGGCGTCTCTTCCGGGTTCGGCGGCTCCGGCGCTGTGATTGGCCGGAGCCGCGATGACGTCACTTTTTTTCCGTGCCGGTTTAGGAGATATTAATTGTACCTACAGGTAAGCCTTATTATAGGCTTACCTGTAGGTAAAAGTGTCAAAAAGGGGGATACTACCGCTTTAAGGACGCGTCAAGCTAAAAGTGGTTCTAAAGGTATTTTTTCTTATAAAAGCATGTTATAGTTACCTGCTCTGTGTAATGGTTTTGCACTGAGCAGCCCCGATTCTCTTCTGGGGTCCCCTGCCAGCACTCTGGGCTCCTCTTCATGTCCATGTGCCACCATAGAAAGCCACTTCCTATGATGGCACACGTGCAGGCTCGATCCTGATCCAGGCTGTGTGTGTCCATTGACATGCACAGTGCAGCTAGATTTGTATGACAGCAGCAGGACGCAATATGTGAAGAGGGAGAGAGAAAGTGCAGAGCCACTGCTCTTGGGCACAATGCTGGATTGAGATTGGATTCAGGTAGTATTTAGGGGGCTGGGGGAAGCTGACCATTAAAGGTTTTCTTACCTTAATGCAGCGAATGCATTAGAATAATAAAATCTTTAGCCTTTACAAACTCTAAGTGCAGTTAAATTTATTTGGGCTGTATCAGGGACATATCTCACCTTTAACAATGTGTGTCCCATGTCATGCTGGCTGCTACTTGTAGAAATCTTCCCTGCAGTGGATCCCCCCACCCTCCCAGTAAACATCAGCAGTTGCAAATATAAAAGCATTGGTGTCATTTGCCAGCCATTTCGTTCTGTCTCGCCCGTTCACAAAACTCATACTATTCTTTCCCAGAATGTAACTAGGATTAACCATTAGGCTGGCTTACACTTGCGGTAAGAGAGCGATAAAAATAAGTGGCTGAGCAGCATTTTTACCTACCCACTTATAATGGAACTGAAATCCACAATGCTTACCTTTCAACGGTCCAACATCCCTCACTGACGTTGGCATCGTCTGCCCAGGTTCTTCTGGGTCCCGGGCTGTGGCTGTGCTCATTGGCTGTTGCGGAATGATGTCACTCGTACACATGTGCAGAAGTTCAGTCCTCCAGGCACCCAGGATCTGTGCTGGGATGTAAACTAAGCTGCACTAAAGAAGACTGTGAGTAGAGAGAGTTATTTTATTGCAGAAAAGACATTGCATGTCTCTTCTGCAATAAAGAGCCTGCCTGCTCACACCTTTTAAAAAGAAGACTTTTGTTCCGCTTTATGGCCCATACACACGATCCAAAAATTGAATGACAAATGTCGTTTTGGAAGCGATTGTACAATAATCTGATCGTTAGTACACAGCTTTTGAGAGCCGATCAGGACAGTTCATCTGATATTATCTGATGGGACAAGCATGAAAATTTTCCTTGTACAATACCAGATCGTACGATTTTCACTTAATCAGTAGTCGTCTGAAAATACAACACAAATACACTACAACACATTACATCACTTCTGACTTTTTTTTTTTTTTGGTCATACGAGAATTTTCGTAACTTTAGTTAATTTTCGATATGCAACTAGCATGCAAAAAAAAAAAAAATAAAAAACGGAGGACCTGTCGTCTGATTTTCGGATCGCTTTTCTAAGGCCATTATGCTGCGAAGGCAGCCAGAGAGGTTGTACACGCAGCTGAGGCTGGGGAAGCAAATTATACCCCCTGCATTTAACGCTGAATGCAAATCTATTCCAGTGAATGAAACCGTGCTGCAACTGTGTGCATTGCACGCACTTGAGACAAAGGGGTAAAATCAGGTAGGGAGGAGGTGACATAGGACCCCCTCATCGACGCCTCTGAAAACAGATCCACTGCAAATCAAATTGGGAGGGGTGGCAAGGTCCGCCACAATTGTAAACTAAGCCTTAGTGCCGGTTCACATTTCTGCGATCACAGAGATCGCTTGTAATAAGGAGCGCACTGCTCCTAAAATTACATGTGATCTCTGTGCAGTGCAAATTCAGCCATACAGTTTGTACGGCTGAATTCGCACCGCAAGCGCACCTAACTCGCACAGGACCCTTTTTTTGGTCCGCAGCAGAATTGGATCGCATAGTGGTTCACACTAGTGCAATCCGATTCTGTGCGAACTTTCAGATCAATATGCGATCTGATCTGGGGGTGTCATTAACCTTTAAATGACACCCCCAGCGTATCGCATTTAGCAGTGTGAACTGCCAGGTGTGCGGATGCGATGTGGGAAAACGCTGTATATTCGCAGTATTCCCGCATCACACAAATGTGAACCGGCACTTACATTACTGAAACTTTGCTGTCTGAAATAAAATTTACTGGCAAAAAAGAAACACAATTCGCTACTAAGTATATATAGCTGCTACAGCGGTAGTAAATCATTGTATCTACTCACATCACAATATCTGCCTCTCTAGTCTAAGCCCCCATTCACACTGGGGCGACCTGTCAGGCGACCTGGTCGCCTGACAGGTCGCCTGCCATACAGAAGCTGTGGACCCGTTCTAATAGGAGCGACACAAGTCGCTCCGACTTAGAAAAAGGGTCCGGAGCTTCTTTGGGGCGACCCGGAGCGACTTGCAGAGACTTCAATGTTATGAAGTCCGTGCCGGCCGCTCCGAGGTCGCGGTGCGAGCAGCGCGCCGCGACCTGTGTGGTCGCCCGGGGAAGTCGGATCGCCCCAGTGTGAACGGGGCCTTAAACATACAAAGGAAAATAACAAGGGGATTGTCAGTACTTGCATTACAGTGCTTAGCTGTTGTCTCATTTACACTGTGATTGACAACCCTGCATTTATATCCTTTTACAGTACATTTCTAAATACATATTAATGCATGTAATAATTAAACGTGTGTTAGGTGTGTTCATCATAGCTGCGTGTATATAGAATTCTATGTGTCCAGGAGCAGATTAGATAATCTGAATGTGTCTAAGCGCAAATTAACGCGAGCATACTCAGGTAAAGCCAAGTGCCCATGAGAACCTTATCTGGGAAGCATAATGTTTGTTTAAGCCTCATTTGCAGTCAATATTTTAAAAGTGTTTATATGACATTTCTAAATGCAGCTACAGTAAATGCATGTGCTGTAATATATTGCAGCTTACCAATCATTAGATGTGGTGGCTGCATTAGTTTACTTTATTTAGGCTTTTCCCCCTGTTTCCACCTTGTGATCAGGCCAGCAGCACACCACCTGTATTAGAGTGCCCCCACTCTGGAAAAAGGAGCACAGGGGGCACATTTGGGTAGTAGAAATGTCAGCCTGGAGGGGAGGGGGGGTGTTAGATGGACTAGCAGATTTAGATACACTAAAAAACTAAAGCTAAGCTTCAGTTACACAAGCTACTACAGACATTTAGTTTTCCTTTAGGCTAAGTTTATACTTATGCAGGTTGTGGTTGATGCGTTTTCCTCGTGTGTTTTGCATTTTTTAAAATGCGTTTTTGACGCGTTTTTGAATGCGTTTCAGATGCATTTTGAGTTTTAGGAGTTGTCATGCAGGAGAAACCAGCAAAAATGCAGTGGCATCACATCAAAAACACAAGTACTGCGTTTTTGATGCGTTGCCTCTGCATTTCCATTGAAGCCTATAGAACCAAAAACACAACCTGCTGCTGCTCCTTGACCGTTTCCAAACGACGCACCAGATAAAAACCTACAGATGGGAACATGACTCATAGGAAATCATGTTAAATGGACGGTTTTGCATTTTTGCAAAACTGAAAACGCACTGCAAGACACATATGTGGGGACTGGGCCTTAGGAAAAGAGGTTTTATATGAATAAAAGCTGATCATTGTAAGCACCCAGTTCAGTGTTAAATGGTTTGTCCTAATGCTCTACCTGATACATTTGTAGGAGAGCTTGTTCTGTTGAAAAACAGACTTGCTGTCTGGATCACTAGATGAAAATAGAAGAAAGCCTAAAAAAGAAAACAGTTGCAGCCTAAGAATTGGTAAGCTGCAATATAATAAATGTTTGCTTTTGGATTTAATACTGCTTTGAATAGTACAATTCACACTGTGCATACCTGTATTTAGGTGTGGTCAGTTTAGCTGCATTTAGAGACAGTAGAAATCTATGCATCTAGGGCAGCGGTCTCCAAACTGTGGCCTGGGGGCCAGATGTGGCCCTTTTCTTGCTTTTACCCGGCCGGCCCTTAGGGCACTATTTTGTCCACTGACACCAATGATTGGGCACTCCTAATGACACCAACAATGGGGCACAATTCCTCCCAATGACACCAACAATGGGGCACAATTCCTCTCACTGACACCAACAATGGGGCACAATTCCTCCCAATGACACCAATAATGGGGCACAATACCTCTCACTGACACCAACAATGGGGCACAGTTCCTCCCAATGACACCAACAATGGGGCACAGTTCCTCCCAATGACACCAACAATGGGGCACAATGCCTCTCACTGACACCAACAATGGGGCACAGTTCCTCCCAATGACACCAACAATGGGGCACAATGCCTCTCACTGACACCAACAATGGGGCACAGTTCCTCCCAATGACACCAACAATGGGGCACAATTCCTCCCAATGACACCAACAGTGGGGCACAATGCCTCTCACTGACACCAACAATGGGGCACAGTTCCTCCCAATGACACCAACAATGGGGCACAATACCGCTCACTGACACCAACAATGGGGCATAGTTCCTCCCAATGACACCAACAATGGGGCACAATACCTCTCAATGACACCAAAGATGGGGCATTGTTTACTCCCATTGACGCAGGATCATTTTCTCCTCCCGCTGGTCATGGTCTGGCACCCTAAAGGCTGAAGGACAGTAAAATGGGCATCTATGATCTATGGGCTGGCTAGACACTGTAATGGAGTCTAAAAGCGTGTACATTCAGGGCTCATTTTGATGGGTGCCCATCCTCTTTGCATAGCTGCTGGCAGATACCAGTGCATCCACCTCGGAGCTGCATGCAGGCAGCTCATAGAAGTAGATGCACATGCAGTGGCTGCATGGACACAATCATGACCAACTTTGACTTTGTCCATGCAGCTGCTGCATGTGCATCTACTTCTATGATGGCATGGGTATACCGTCCCTTCAGAACGCATGCGTCAGTGACATACATCCAGTGTAATTATCTCCTAATCACTGCAAGTTCAGGAGATAATTACTGTACCTACAGGTGAGGTTATTATATACTTACCTGTAGGTATAAGTCCAAAAGTGGGAGTTTACTACCTTTGTAATCGCCCACCTGAATGAGCCCCGAAGAACGTGATATGTGATCGATAAAGTTTGTTTATACTTCCCAGATATTTTCTCCCGCGTTTTAAATAAACCAATCACAGGACGCTAGTGTGACAGTTGCCTTCTAAGATGCGTTCACCAGCATTTAAATAATCTAAACGCAGGAGGCTAGTGTGAAAGTAGACTTTTTAGATGCGTTCGCCAGCGTTTAAATAAACCAAGCCTAGAAGTGATAGTGTGACTGTAGCTTGAGGCTTGCAGACAGAGTAAGACGACAGCAATAGATGTAACCCACCTGTAGACTGGCTTGCCATAGCACTCAGTGAGGAGACTGTTGTTATGGAAGGAAGGTGGCTGCACTCTCTTGTCACAGCTCAGTCTCAGTCCGCTGTCTCTGTACAATTCTTCCTATATATGAGGTTGAACATGTCTTTGTCTCTCTGGTTACTTCCTGTAAACAGCACTCTCCTCCCTGCTCAGCTCTCCCCTCCCATTCCTTCTAGTCTGGCTCAACTGTCTTCAATGTACTCACCCTGGTCAGCTTTCACAGGACACCGCTGTCCTGAGCTGACATCTTTCCAGTCACACAGGAATGTCCATATACAAATAAAATCTTTCCAGTCACACAGGAATGTCCATATACATATACAAATAATGGTCTCTATGACCACTAATAGGACGCTGACTTTCACTTCATATAACAGAGGTCTGGATATAGGGTGTAACTTGCCCAGGCAGCTTACCCTTCCTTCCCCTATCATTCTGGCTTTTCCAGATAACCGACAATAAACACTTTGCTCGTTGAGTCAATATTTCGAAACATATTTATAGAGTAAATCTTCTTCATTGCAAATCATTTGTGAAATAATATTCTAAAGGAAGTGCAGCCACTCTCAGGTTACTTAAAGCGGTTGTAAACCTAAAAAAAAAAAAAACCCCCTGCAAGACAAAGGCATAATGAGCTAGTATGCATCGTGAATTACTTACCTTAGAATGAAGCCCCGACACGGACCCCCGGACACCGCTGTGGGAGCTGACATGATCCCTCGGCGTCTCTTCCGGGTTCGGTGGCTCCGGCGCTGTGATTGGCCGGAGCCGCAATGACGTCACTCCCGCGCATACGCGCGGGAGTCATTTTCCGGCAAGCTCCCGGCAAGGAAAGCTGAAGGTCTGCCGGAGCTTCGGAGCGCATGCGCCGCTCGCGTGAGCGGCTGCATGCAGTGCAAATATCTCCTAAACCATTCTGGTTTAGGAGATATTATTTGTACCTACAGGCAAGTCTTATTATAGGCTTACCTGTAGTTAAAAGTGGAAAAAAGCGGTATATTACCTCCCTGGCGGTATGATTCTTTCCGATTTTAGGTGCTGAAAGTGGTACCATTATTTTGCATGTAATTCTTAAGGACGAGCAGCCCAAACCAACTATTTACATATGATTTTTTTTTACTGTGCGTTCTTCTTTATAACATCTCGGGTATAATGAAGTTTGAAACACAAAATCAAAAATGATAATATAATAAATAACTATAAATAAGTAGGGTTGAGCGAACACCTAGATGTCCGTGTTCGACGGGTTCGGCCGAACTTTAAAAAAAAGTCCGGGTCCGTGTCCCGGACTTTTACCGAACTTTTCCCGGACACCGAACCCCATTGAAGTCAATGGGGACCCGAACTTTAAGGCACTAAAATGGCTCTAAAACACCAAAGGAAAGGGCTAGAGTGCTGCAAATGGCAGCAAAACGTAATTAAGAGCATGGCAAGTGCTCTGCAAACAAATGTGGATAGGGAAATAACTTAAAACAACAAAAAAAAACAGAAAAATAAAACAATGTTCTTCTTCATCTCTGAAGGACGAGGCCCATATGGAGTAGGAGGGAGGTTGAGGTGGTGGTGGATGTGGCGGTGACTAGACATATGCCGGTTTTCGGTAATTCGATATATCGCGGTATTGCATAGCCACGGTATTGTTATTGTGGCATTTTTAAAATACCGAGTTTCTCTGTCAAGTCTGCCTGACTTGTGAATTGATACATTTCAGTGAGCTGGATGACTCATTCACTCACTCAGCTAACACCTTTCAGCATTAAAGAGGAAGTAAACCCTCCTCTACAACTTGTACCTATAGGTAAGCCTATAATAAGGCTTACCTATAGGTACTGTAAATATCTCCTAAACATGTACCGTTTAGGAGATATTTACCTTAGAAGCATCCAGTGACGTCACTGGCGCAGGCGCACTGAAGGAACGGCCGCTCGTGCCGTTCATTCAGAACTCCGTGCCGTGACTGTCGGCTCCCGCGCGCGTGCGCGGGAGTGACGTCACCGCGCCTCCGGCCAATCAGATGGCCGGATGCCGCGATCCCGGAAGACGGGCGACTAGACATGTCGCCCGTCATCCAGCTAAGCGGACGGCACGGCGGGGGCTCGTTCTAAGGTAAGTATTTCATAATGAGCTAGTATGCATCGCATACTAGCTCATTATGTGTTTCTCTTGCAGGGTAAGTAAGAAAAAAGAAAATAAAAAAAGAGTTTACAACCTCTTTAAGTCTCCTAACTATAAACAAAAATGATTACATTTGTATCTTTTCCTTCCCTCTGCCAGGGAGAAAGGAAGTTTAACCTCTTAAAGACTGGATCTTTTTCTGACACTTGCAGCTTGCAAGTTAAAATCAGTTTTTTTTTTGCTAGAAAAGTACTTAGAACCCCCAAACATTTTATATATTTTTTTAGCAGAGACCCTACAGAATAAAATGGCGATTGTTGTAATATTTTATGTCACACTGTATTTGCGCAGCAGTCTTTCAAACGCAATGATTAGACTTTAATGAATAAAAAAAAAAAAAAAAACGTAACAGTAAAGTTATCCCAATTTTTTTTTTTTTTGTTACACAGAGAATCGTGAGAGAATCGTGATCTTTATTCCAAGCTAAAAAATCGTGATTCTCATTTTGGCCAGAATCGTGCAGCTCTAATAAATATATATATACACACACACACGCCTAGCAGCCCACATTACATTATTATATAGCCATCAAGCAGTGTCTGGCCTACCTGGTGATGACTGGTCCTGGCGCTCTGATCCGATGGCCTGGTCTTTAAAGGGGCAAATCCTTGCGATCCAGAAGTGGTTAAACCTGCAGGAGGACCGGTGTTTTTATCTATTAATGACTTTACTATTGCTTTAGGCCTGGTTCACATGTATGCGGGTTGGCGGTTCACATGTATGCGGGTTGGCGGCCCACATTTGCACAGGCATAGCAGCCCATTGATTTGAACGGGCTGCTATGCCCTCATTTTCCGCAGAAAAAAGGTGCATGCAGCATTTTTTTTAAATTCAGTGGCCTTGAAATCCATCCTGCTTTTGCACCATGCGACTAACCTGCAGTTCCTGCTCTGGCAAGCTTTCTGCATTTTTTGTATACGTGGGCACGGCATTTAAAAATAAACAGTTTGCGTGTGCAGCAACGGCAGGTAAGTCGCATGGTGCAAAAGAAGGATGGATTTCATGGCCACTGCATTTTTTTAAATTCTGCATGCACCTTTTTTCAGCTGAAAACGCAGGCATAGCAGCTCAAGCCCATTCACATCAATGGGCTGCTATGCCTGTGCAAATGTGGGCCCCCAACCCGCATACATGTGAACCAGGCCTAAAGCAATAGTAAAGTCATTAATAGATAAAAACACCGGTCCTCCTGCAGGTTTAACCAATTAATGACTTTACTATTGCTTTAGGCCTGGTTCACATGTATGCGGGTTGGGGGCCCACATTTGCACAGGCATAGCAGCCCATTGATGTGAATGGGCTTGAGCTGCTATGCCTGCGTTTTCAGCTGAAAAAAGGTGCATGCAGAATTTAAAAAAATGCAGTGGCCATGAAATCCATCCTTCTTTTGCACCATGCGACTTACCTGCCGTTGCTGCACACGCAAACTGTTTATTTTTAAATGCCGTGCCCACGTATACAAAAAATGCAGAAAGCTTGCCAGAGCAGGAACTGCAGGTTAGTCGCATGGTGCAAAAGCAGGATGGATTTCAAGGCCACTGAATTTTAAAAAAATGCTGCATGCACCTTTTTTCTGCGGAAAATGAGGGCATAGCAGCCCATTCAAATCAATGGGCTGCTATGCCTGTGCAAATGTGAACCACCAACCCGCATACATGTGAACCAGGCCTAAAGCAATAGTAAAGTAATTTATAAACAACACCTCCTTCAGGTTTAACCACTTCTTGACCACAAGGATTTGCCCTCTTAATGACCAGGCCATCGGATCGGAGCCGAGCGCCAGAACCAGTTATCACCAGTTAGGCCAGACACTGCTTGATGACCTATTTTAGGCCTGGTTCACAGAGTCTGTACTGACTGACTATATAATAATGTGCATAAGTGAACCAAAGCCCCTAAATTCAGCAATGAAATTGAAGTGAGGTGGAAATTTAATAATTTAAATTTAATAATAGAATACCGTGATAATACCGTATACCGTGGCAAAACCTTAATCAATTAATCGCAGCATGAAAATCTGATACCGTCACAAGCCTAGCGGTGACATAGGCGTGCGCACAGGGTGTGCTGGGTGTGCCTGGGCACACCCTAATCACCTAGGGCACATAGCATTGCCAGTGAGGAGATGGGAAAGATCTCCCTGGGACCTGCTCTGCTCTATTTCTCCTTGCCTACAGGTACATGGCCCCGATACATTACTCTCCCTGCTGGCAAACACATGCATGTGTATTTCAACTTTGGGGTGCACACCTTAATGCAATAGGCTGCGCACACCTATGGGCGGTGTAGGTGGAAGCGGCGGTGGAGGAGGACCAGGGCCGGATTAACAGCATCATGGGCTTGGTGCTGAGGATTTTGAAGGGCCTTAAGGGCCGTGCCTTGCCATGCACCCAGAGGAGGAAGGGTGCAGCCATGCATGCCTAATTCAACATGGGATGCTGTCTCTGAAGCCCATAAACACATCCATGCATCGCCAACTGTCCCTCCTTGTCCGGCCTTCACGCTGTGTGGGGAGGTTCTGAGGGTGCTGCCTGGGGAAGCGAGCATAGAAGCCAGACTTCTGTGTTTACAAGTGACAGAAGAGCGGTAACAGTGAATATGGCCAACCCGGGGCCTATATAAAAGGTAGGGGCCTGGAGCTGCAGCTCCAATAGCCCCTACATTAATCTGGCCCTGAGGAGGAGGACGAGGTAGCCAACACTGCTTCTTTTCAAAAATTTTAAATGAGGGTACACCCCAAAAGAGTGAGAAAGAGCAAAAATGGAACAATGGGTGGGTAAGGTCGGTATCCATTGCTATTCTGCATAAGGTACGGAAAAGTCCCGTGGGATCCATGCCTGGTTCATTTTAATGAACGTGAGCTTGTCCACATTGTCTCTGGACAGGCGGCTGCGCTTGTCTGTTATAACGCCCCCAGCCGTGCTAAATACCCGTTCAGATAATACACTGGCTGCAGGGCACGCCAGCACCTCCAAGGCGTAAAGGGCAAGCTCAAGCCATGTGCCCAATTTGGAGACCCAGAAGTTGAAGGGGGCAGACCCGTCATTCACTACATGTAGGCGTGTGCACACATACTGCTCCACCATGTTGGTAAAATGCTGCCTCCTGCTAAGACGTTCCATCTGAGCTGCTGGTGCTGCTGTTTGTTGTGGCGTGCTGACAAAGCTTTTCCACATTTCGGCCATGCTAACCCTGCCTTCTGAGGTGCTGGCGGTGCCCTGGTTGCGTTGGCGACCTCCTCCTCCTCCTCCTCCTCTGCCTTGTGCTTCCACTGTGGCCCCGCTGTCAGATGGGAATGCCAGCAGCATGGCGTCTACCAGCGTGCGCTTGTACTCGCGCATCTTGCGATCGCGCTCCAGTGAGTGAATTAAGGACGGTACGTTGTCCTTGTAACGGGGATCCAGCAGCGTGGCCACCCAGTAATCAGCACAAGTTAGAATGTGGGCAACTCGGCGGTCGTTGTGGAGACACTGCAGCATGTAATCGCTCATGTGTGCCAGGCTGCCCAGAGGCAACGAAAGGCTGTCCTCTGTGGGAGGTGTATCGTCCGTGTCCTCTGTATCCCCCCAGCCACGCACCAGTGATGGCCATGAGCTGGCCTGGGTGCCACCCTGCTGTGAACATGGTTCCATCTCCTCCTCCAGCTCCTCCTCCTCCTCATCCTCCTCATCCTCCAGAACTGTGCCCCTGCTGGACAATTGCGTCCCTGGCGTTTGCGTGTGCAGGAACCCACCCTCGGAGCCCCTTGCGAATGACTGCCCTGAAAGCCTTGGAAATGTTACCTCTTCATCCTCCTCCTCCTCCTCATCCTGTGCCACATCCTCTTCCATCATCGCCCGAATTGTTTTTTCAAGGAGGCATGGAAGTGGGATAGTTAAGCTGAGAACGGCGTCATTGCCACTGGCCATGTTGGTGGAGTACTCAAAACAGCGCAACAAGGCACACAGGTCTCGCATGGAGGCCCAGTTAAATTAAATAGCGGAATAGAAAATATGATCCAAAAAAAGTGTATGTATATCACACGTACACAACCACACTGGGCCCCAATTACTATTGTTTGTACCCCTAAAAGGCTAGATGAGGAGTAGGGGGAGTATGGAACAGGCAGCACCCTCAAACCTTCAGAAGTATGAGATGAACCCCAACAACTTGGAAAGGTGGATCTCTCTCACACGTACCGACACAGACTATCCCGCAATTCAATTGATCCTCAAAGGTTTTTATTGAATAGCGGAATAGGAAATATGATCAAAAAAAGTGTATGTATCTCGCACGTACACAACCACACTAGGCCCCAATTACTATTGTTTGTACCCCTAAAAGGCTAGATGAGGAGTAGGGGGGGTATGGAACAGGCAGCACCCTCAAACCTTCAGAAGTATGAGATGAACCCCAACAACTTGGAAAGGTGGATCTCTCTCACACGTACCGACACAGACTATCCCCCAATTTAACTGATCCCCAAAGGTTTTTGATTAAATAGCGGAATAGAAAATATGATCCAAAAAAAGTGTATGTATATCACACGTACACAACCACACTAGGCCCCAATTACTATTGTTTGTACCCCTAAAAGGCTAGATGAGGAGTAGGGGGGGTATGGAACAGGCAGCACCCTCAAACCTTCAGAAGTATGAGATGAACCCCAACAACTTGGAAAGGTGGATCTCTCTCACACGTACCGACACAGACTATCCCCCAATTTAACTGATCCCCAAAGGTTTTTGATTAAATAGCGGAATAGAAAATATGATCCCAAAAAAGTGTATGTATATCACACGTACACAACCACACTGGGCCCCAATTACTATTGTTTGTACCCCTAAAAGGCTAGATGAGGAGTAGGGGGAGTATGGAACAGGCAGCACCCTCAAACCTTCAGAAGTATGAGATGAACCCCAACAACTTGGAAAGGTGGATCTCTCTCACACGTACCAACACAGACTATCCCCCAATTTAACTGATCCCCAAAGGTTTTTGATTAAATAGCGGAATAGAAAATATGATCCAAAAAAAGTGTATGTATATCACACGTACACAACCACACTAGGCCCCAATTACTATTGTTTGTACCCCTAAAAGGCTAGATGAGGAGTAGGGGGAGTATGGAACAGGCAGCACCCTCAAACCTTCAGAAGTATGAGATGAACCCCAACAACTTGGAAAGGTGGATCTCTCTCACACGTACCAACACAGACTATCCCCCAATTTAACTGATCCCCAAAGGTTTTTGATTAAATAGCGGAATAGAAAATATGATCCCAAAAAAGTGTATGTATATCACACGTACACAACCACACTAGGCCCCAATTACTATTGTTTGTACCCCTAAAAGGCTAGGAGTAGGGGGAGTATGGAACAGGCAGCACCCTCAAACCTTCAGAAGTATGAGATGAACCCCAACAACTTGGAAAGGTGGATCTCTCTCACACGTACCAACACAGACTATCCCCCAATTTAACTGATCCCCAGAGGTTTTTGATTAAATAGCGGAATAGAAAATATGATCCCAAAAAAGTGTATGTATATCACACGTACACAACCACACTAGGCCCCAATTACTATTGTTTGTACCCCTAAAAGGCTAGGAGTAGGGGGAGTATGGAACAGGCAGCACCCTCAAACCTTCAGAAGTATGAGATGAACCCCAACAACTTGGAAAGGTGGATCTCTCTCACACGTACCAACACAGACTATCCCCCAATTTAACTGATCCCCAGAGGTTTTTGATTAAATAGCGGAATAGAAAATATGATCCCAAAAAAGTGTATGTATATCACACGTACACAACCACACTAGGCCCCAATTACTATTGTTTGTACCCCTAAAAGGCTAGGAGTAGGGGGAGTATGGAACAGGCAGCACCCTCAAACCTTCAGAAGTATGAGATGAACCCCAACAACTTGGAAAGGTGGATCTCTCTCACACGTACCAACACAGACTATCCCCCAATTTAACTGATCCCCAGAGGTTTTTGATTAAATAGCGGAATAGAAAATATGATCCCAAAAAAGTGTATGTATATCACACGTACACAACCACACTAGGCCCCAATTACTATTGTTTGTACCCCTAAAAGGCTAGGAGTAGGGGGAGTATGGAACAGGCAGCACCCTCAAACCTTCAGAAGTATGAGATGAACCCCAACAACTTGGAAAGGTGGATCTCTCTCACACGTACCAACACAGACTATCCCCCAATTTAACTGATCCCCAAAGGTTTTTGATTAAATAGCGGAATAGAAAATATGATCCCAAAAAAGTGTATGTATATCACACGTACACAACCACACTAGGCCCCAATTACTATTGTTTGTACCCCTAAAAGGCTAGGAGTAGGGGGAGTATGGAACAGGCAGCACCCTCAAACCTTCAGAAGTATGAGATGAACCCCAACAACTTGGAAAGGTGGATCTCTCTCACACGTACCGACACAGACTATCCCCCAATTTAACTGATCCCCAAAGGTTTTTGATTAAATAGCGGAATAGAAAATATGATCCCAAAAAAGTGTATGTATATCACACGTACACAACCACACTGGGCCCCAATTACTATTGTTTGTACCCCTAAAAGGCTAGATGAGGAGTAGGGGGAGTATGGAACAGGCAGCACCCTCAAACCTTCAGAAGTATGAGATGAACCCCAACAACTTGGAAAGGTGGATCTCTCTCACACGTACCAACACAGACTATCCCCCAATTTAACTGATCCCCAAAGGTTTTTGATTAAATAGCGGAATAGAAAATATGATCCAAAAAAAGTGTATGTATATCACACGT
The DNA here is from genome assembly GCF_965119305.1 of Pelophylax lessonae. Lineage (NCBI taxonomy): Eukaryota > Metazoa > Chordata > Amphibia > Anura > Ranidae > Pelophylax > Pelophylax lessonae. The sequence goes on along the minus strand of NC_138768.1, from coordinate 615,583,574 downwards.
ACACAACCACACTAGGCCCCAATTACTATTGTTTGTACCCCTAAAAGGCTAGATGAGGAGTAGGGGGAGTATGGAACAGGCAGCACCCTCAAACCTTCAGAAGTATGAGATGAACCCCAACAACTTGGAAAGGTGGATCTCTCTCACACGTACCAACACAGACTATCCCCCAATTTAACTGATCCCCAAAGGTTTTTGATTAAATAGCGGAATAGAAAATATGATCCCAAAAAAGTGTATGTATATCACACGTACACAACCACACTAGGCCCCAATTACTATTGTTTGTACCCCTAAAAGGCTAGGAGTAGGGGGAGTATGGAACAGGCAGCACCCTCAAACCTTCAGAAGTATGAGATGAACCCCAACAACTTGGAAAGGTGGATCTCTCTCACACGTACCAACACAGACTATCCCCCAATTTAACTGATCCCCAGAGGTTTTTGATTAAATAGCGGAATAGAAAATATGATCCCAAAAAAGTGTATGTATATCACACGTACACAACCACACTAGGCCCCAATTACTATTGTTTGTACCCCTAAAAGGCTAGGAGTAGGGGGAGTATGGAACAGGCAGCACCCTCAAACCTTCAGAAGTATGAGATGAACCCCAACAACTTGGAAAGGTGGATCTCTCTCACACGTACCAACACAGACTATCCCCCAATTTAACTGATCCCCAGAGGTTTTTGATTAAATAGCGGAATAGAAAATATGATCCCAAAAAAGTGTATGTATATCACACGTACACAACCACACTAGGCCCCAATTACTATTGTTTGTACCCCTAAAAGGCTAGGAGTAGGTGGAGTATGGAACAGGCAGCACCCTCAAACCTTCAGAAGTATGAGATGAACCCCAACAACTTGGAAAGGTGGATCTCTCTCACACGTACCAACACAGACTATCCCCCAATTTAACTGATCCCCAGAGGTTTTTGATTAAATAGCGGAATAGAAAATATGATCCCAAAAAAGTGTATGTATATCACACGTACACAACCACACTAGGCCCCAATTACTATTGTTTGTACCCCTAAAAGGCTAGGAGTAGGGGGAGTATGGAACAGGCAGCACCCTCAAACCTTCAGAAGTATGAGATGAACCCCAACAACTTGGAAAGGTGGATCTCTCTCACACGTACCAACACAGACTATCCCCCAATTTAACTGATCCCCAAAGGTTTTTGATTAAATAGCGGAATAGAAAATATGATCCCAAAAAAGTGTATGTATATCACACGTACACAACCACACTAGGCCCCAATTACTATTGTTTGTACCCCTAAAAGGCTAGGAGTAGGGGGAGTATGGAACAGGCAGCACCCTCAAACCTTCAGAAGTATGAGATGAACCCCAACAACTTGGAAAGGTGGATCTCTCTCACACGTACCAACACAGACTATCCCCCAATTTAACTGATCCCCAAAGGTTTTTGATTAAATAGCGGAATAGAAAATATGATCCCAAAAAAGTGTATGTATATCACACGTACACAACCACACTAGGCCCCAATTACTATTGTTTGTACCCCTAAAAGGCTAGATGAGGAGTAGGGGGAGTATGGAACAGGCAGCACCCTCAAACCTTCAGTATGAGATTGTGTTCACTGTACCCCACAAAGATTGAGTTCACTGCACCCCACAATGATTGTGTTCACTGCACCCCACAAAGATTGTGTTCACTGCACCTCACAAAGATTGTGTTCACTGTACCCCCCAAAGATTGTGTTCACTGCACCCCACAAAGATTCTGTTCACTGTACCCCACAAAGATTGTGTTCACTGCACCCCAAAAAGATTGTGTTCACTGCACCCCACAAAGGATTTTGTTCACTGCACCCCAAAAAGATTGTGTTCACTGCACCCCAAAAAGGATGTTGTTCACTGCACCCCAAAAAGGATTTTGTTCACTGCACCCCAAAAAGATTGTGTTCACTGCACCCCACAAAGGATTTTGTTCACTGCACCCCACAAAGATTGTGTTCACTGCACACCAAAAAGGATTGTGTTCACTGCACCCCAAAAAGATTTTGTTCACTGCACCCCAAAAAGATTGTGTTCACTGCAGCCCAAAAAGATTGTGTTCACTGCAGCCCAAAAAGATTGTGTTCACTGCAGCCCAAAAAGATTGTGTTCACTGCAGCCCAAAAAGATTGTGTTCACTGCAGCCCAAAAAGATTGTGTTCACTGCAGCTCACACACAGAAAAATGGATGTGGATCACTGACACCTGCCTATCTCCAATCCCACACCACACAGCAATATCGATTGTAGTTTGTAGAACACAGTTTCCCTAAAATTCAGCAGACTCTGTCCCTAACAGGATTGAGAAGAGATCGTAGATCAGGATTGAGTGCAGACCCCACCCCCCACACAGCAATATCGATTGTAGTTTGTAGAAGACACTGACCCTATATAATTCAGCAGACTCTATCCCTAAAATGCCTACAACTCGCCCTGCCTAAACACTCCGACCTGTCCCTCAATTCTATCCGGACACAAATGGTTTTTTCCTGCCTATCTTTCCCTAATCAGCAGCCAGCACGTTGATGTGTGCTCTGTCCCTGAATCTAAGCAGCATAATGACGCCGCTGCGGCTGCCTCGAACTTATAAAGACTTGGTCACATGCTTCAGACGGCCAATCACAGCTACTGAGACATTTGCAGGCATGGCTGGGATGGCTTAAGGCACACCAGTTAAACGATTGTTGATTGGCTGTTGAAAGCCCGCCATGAAAAGAGCGCCAAAGCATGCAAAACCCGGAAATAAAACGACCGAACACGGATTTTTACCCGAACATACAGTAAAGTGTCCGTGTCCGTGTTCGGGTACAAAAAATCCAATTATTCGGTACGAACACGAATAATACAGTCCGTGTTCGCTCAACACTATAAATAAGTTAAAGTATGTATGTATATATATATATATATATATATATATATATATATATATATATATATATACAGTATATATATACATATATATATATATATATACGTGTGTATGTCTATATATATATATATATATATATATATATATATATATATTGTGAGGGATTAGCTTGGTGGCGGGTGTGGATGACCCCTTGGGGGGGGGTTCGTTACACAGGGAGATAGCCGAGGAGTAGTTGCAAACAACAGTCTGGTTTATTCTTGCAATTTTCTTCACACAAGTGCAAGCATCAAAAAACAACATAATTCAAAAATAAACATAAATAAAATAAACCCTTGTCACTGTGAGCGGCTACCTTCACACACTGGAACCTACCTAGGGAGTCTGTCCCCAACCTACTGCTGGGCAGACATTGCTGATCCTACAGCAGACAATCAATAGTCCATTTATTTTCTCTTCACACAGAAAATGTCCCTTTGTTTTTCTTCACACAGAAAATGTCCCTTTGTTTTTCTCTTCACACAGAAAACAATCCATGACCTCACCTTGAGAAGTCTTCAGTCTTACTGCCCTCCTCAGCGCACATCGCTTCAGGAGGCATACATTTGACTGCTCTCCTATACTCACACAGCCTCAGCAGGCAGCCCTCTGACTGCCCTCCTATATTTACACAGCTTCAGGAGGCAGCCATCACTAGTCATCCTCTTGATAACTTATAGAGGCCTTAATTGCCTCATTCTGAATAGTTGAAGGTTTTTCAACTTCCTTACAACTTCCTGGCTACCTCTGCAGCCGTTACCTAGAGTAATTGGTGCATTGTCTAAACCAAGCAGAAATGTATCTCCCGTCTGTGACAACATCCTCAGATTTACCTGACTTCCTGTCACAATATATATATATATATATATATATATATATATATAGACGTGTGTATATATAGACGTGTGTATATATATATATATATATATATATATATATATATACATACATATATATATATACACAAACGTGTATACAGTGCCTTGCGAAAGTATTCGGCCCCCTTGAACTTTTCAGTCTTTTGCCACATTTCAGGCTTCAAACATAAAGATATAAAACTGTAATTTTTTGTGAAGAATCAACAACAAGTGGGACACAATCATGAAGTGGAACGAAATTTATTGGATATTTCAAACTTTTTTAACAAATAAAAAACTGAAAAATTGGGCGTGCAAAATTATTCAGCCCCTTGAAGTTAATACTTTGTAGCGCCACCTTTACAGCTGTAAGTCGCTTGGGGTATGTCTCTATCAGTTTTGCACATGGAGAGACTGAAATTTGCATTGTTGCCAAAAAGTTCGATTTTGGTTTCATCTGACCAGAGCACCTTCTTCCACATGTTTGGTGTGTCTCCCAGGTGGCTTGTGGCAAACTTTAAACTACACTTTTTATGGATATCTTTAAGAAATGGCATTCTTCTTTCCACTCTTCCATAAAGGCCAGATTTGTGTAGTATACAACGATTGTTGTCCTATGGACAGAGTCTCCCACCTCAGCTGTAGATCTCTGCAGTTCATCCAGAGTGATCATGGGCCACTTGGCTGCATCTCTGATCAGTCTTCTCCTTGGATGATCTGAAAGTTTAGAGGGACGGCCAGGTCTTCATAGATCCGATACTCCTTCCATTTCAATATTAACGCTTGCACAGTGCTCTTTGGGATGTTTAAAGCTTGGGAAATCTTTTTGTATCCAAATCCGGCTTTAAACTTCTCCACAACAGTATCTCGGACCTGCCTGGTGTGTTCCTTGTTCTTCATGATGCTCTCTGCGCTTTAAACGGACCTCTGAGACTATCACAGTGCAGGTGCATTTATACGGAGACTTGATTACACTGAAAGTAAAGGGACTGAATCATTTTGCACGCCCAATTTTTCAGTTTTTTATTTGTTAACAAAGTTTGAAATATCCAATAAATTTCGTTCCACTTCATGATTGTGTCCCACTTGTTGTTGATTCTTCACAAAAAATTACAGTTTTATATCTTTATGTTTTGAAGCCTGAAATGTGGCAAAAGGTCAAAAAGTTCAAGGGGGGCCGAATACTTTCGCAATGCACTGTATATGTATATATATATATATAAAGTACAGTAAAACTGCAGGAAAGGGCACTGGGGGGCAAACTAATGTGAATTTATTTTATTTTGTACTGTATCAGTGTGTTTGGTGTGTTTTACTATTTGAATTTGCCGCCGTAGACGGAAGCCGGGGCACAGGGCACCGGGAGGAAGATCCGCCGCCGCACACTGCCGGGATACATCGCTGGATACCGGGGACAAGGTGAGTACCCTCTCTTACAGGATCCAGCATTCTCCCTAGTGGTACCCCGAGTGTGGCTCGGGGTTACCGCATTTGGCACTGAAATTTAACCCCGAGCCACACTCGGGAATACCGCTAAGGAGGTTAAAGTGGTAATAAACTCTGTTTTACCACTCATACCTACAGGTAAGCCTATATATATTGTACGTACTGTGAATATCTCCTAAACTTGCACAGTTTAGAAGGTATTCAGAGTGTATGCAGCCAGTGGCATCACCTTGCCAGACCTTTAGAGCCTGTGCCGTAAACAGGGTCTCCCGAGCGCATGTGCAGGAGTGATGTCATCGTGCCCCCCGGCCACTCAAGCTGGAGGCTGCGTACCCGGAAGGAAGTCCAGATGAAGATGGAAGCCCTCTCGGCAGTGACAGCACGCTGCTGGAGGGCTTTGTTTTAAGGCAAGTCTCTCATAATGTGGTAGTATGAGAGTACGCGATGCATACTACCACATTATGACAGTGCATTGCAGGGGAATTCTTTATATTTTTTCTTCAACTGCAGTTTGCTACCGCTTTAAAATTTTCGCTGCCAGAGCCGTTTATGCGTTTTTTGCACACGTTTAAAAAATAATTTTCAGCCTGAAGTTTTCACAAAAACATGATATATTTTCTGAAAGCAGACAGTAAGAAAATGTATTCCTGCTAGATCACTTCAGGCTGGCCCCTTTTGCAGGTATAGCTATATAAAACCTAAACCTTTACAATAGGTGCTTATTCTCAGTGGCGGCTGGTGCTCAAAATTTTTTGGGGGGGGCGCAAACAGAAAAATGTAATAGGCATTGCTTTGCGGCAAAAAACGCTGTAAAAAATTGCGTGACTTTGAGGATACAAAAGTGTGAAAGGGGCCTTCAGTAATTAAGGTATAGTGTGCCCCCTTTCAATGCAGAGTGACCAGTGTGCCCCCTTTCAATGCAGAGTGACCAGCGTGCCCCCTTTCAATGCAGTGGCCAGTGTGCCCCCTTTCAATGCAGAGAGACCAGCGTGCCCCCTTCAAAACAGTGACCAGCGTGCCCCCTTCAATGCAGTGACCAGCGTGCCCCCTTTCAATGCAGTGACCAGCGTGCCCCCTTCAATGCAGAGACCAGCGTGCCCCCTTCAATGCAGAGAGCAGCGTGCCCCCTTCAATCCAGAGACAATCGTGGGTGCCCCCTTTTAATGCAGAGACCAGAGTGCCCCCCTCAATGCAGAGACCATCGTGCGTGCCCCCTTTCAATGCAGAGACCAGCGTGCCCCCTTCAATGCAGAGACCAGCGTGCCCCCTTCAATGCAGAGACAAGCGTGCGTGTCCCCTTCAATGCAGAGACCAGCGTGCATGCCCCCTTCAATGCAGAGACCAGCGTGCGTGCCCCCTTTAATGCAGAGACCAGCGTGCATGCCCCCTTTAATGCAGAGACCAGCGTGCGTGCCCCCTTCAATGCAGAGACCAGCGTGCGTGCCCCCTTCAATGCAGTGTGCCCCCCCCAGACCAGTGCACTTACCTGCAGCAGCAGCGGCGGCGGCTTCTCCTCAGTCCCCCGGCGTCTCCTCGAGTCCTCCCGCCTCCTCCTCGGCCAATGGCATGGGGTTTGCCTTGCGGCCAATCAGGAAGCGGGTATTAGACCCGCTTCCTGATTGGCCACGAGGAGGATCCGTGTGACAATAGCGAATTTTCATTCGCTATTGTCACACAATGGGTGGGCTCGGGGCGCACTGCTCTGTGCCCGGGTCCACCCTTTGCTGAAGCCTATTAGAGCCTCTGGCTCTAATCAGGTGATTAAAAAAAAAACCATTGCGCTCCATGCGCCCCCAACGCACCGGCCGCCACTGCTTATTCTATTACAAATTTAAGAATACACTGCCTCACCCTGCTCTGCTCATGCTTACTAGCTCTCTATTTTTAAGCACTGCCGAATTTATAAAGACCGATCTGCTGACAACCCAAATATTTACTGCTGCTCAGGGGCTCTGGACTTCAGCAAAATGGCAGCCTCCAGTAAGAAGAAACAGGAGGTAATTTACAGCACACTAATTTTAGTAGCATAAATATTATCTTGCAATTATGTTTTCATCAAGTTGTTAGGGGTAACGATTTACTTTAAGTGCTGGTGTAACTGATTTATTTATTTTTTATTACACTTTAACCACTTCCCGCCCGCCCTATAGGTTCGTTGGCTCTTTACCATGTGACCAGCTGTGTCCAATCACAGCTGGTCACATAGTAAATAGGAAGTGCCGTTGATCGTCTTTCCTCAGTTTGTGCCTGACAGGCGCGAGTAGAGGAGAGCCGATCTGTGGCTCTCCTGACGGGGGGGGGGGTTTGCACTGGTAATCAGAGCATTAATTACAAGTGCAGACCCTTGGGGGGGGTGCCACTAGAACCACCAGGGATGCCCACCCATGACCTCAGGGATGCCCACCCATGACCCCAGGGATTGCCCCGCCATGGCCACCAGGGATGGCAATCAGGGCTCAGGGAACCCGCCAGTGCCCTCCCCATCAGTGCTGCCCGCCAGTGCCCTCCCCATCAGTGCTGCCCACCAGTGCCATCTATCAGTCCCGCCCACCAGTGCCCACTATTGCCCACCAGTGCCGCCCATCAGTGCCCATCAGTGCCGCCCATCAGTGCCCATCAATGCCGCCTATCAGTGCCAATCAGTGCCGCCTATCAGTGCCAATCAGTGTCGCCTATCAGTGCCTATCAATGCCGCCTATCAGTGCCCACCAATGCTGCATATCAGTGCCCACCAATACTGCATATCAGTGCTACCTATCAGTGCCACATATCAGTGCCCATCAGTGCTGCCTATCAGTGGCGCATAAGAGTCCCACCCCATCAGTGCTACCCCATCAGTGCCTCCTCATCAGTGCCTGTCAGTGCGGCCTCATCAGTGCTCATCAGTGCAGGAAAAAATGTATCTATTTACAAAATGTTATAACATAAACAAAAAAACGTTTTTTTTTTTCAAACTTTTCGGTCTTTTTTTATTTGTTTAGCAAAAAAGAAAAAACCTTGTGGTGATCAAATACCACCAAAAGAAAGCTCTATTTGTGGGAAAAAAATTACATAAATTTGGTTTAGGTACAGTGTTGCATGACCACGCAATTCAAAATGTAACAGCACTAAAAGCTATAAATTGGCCTGGGCGGGAGGGGGGAAAAGTGCCCGGTATTGAAGTGGTTAACATTACTTAACTTTTTTTCATCACATAGAGGACATAAAGTCCCCTATGTGATGCGTTTTTTGGTAAAAGGTTCTCTTCAATGAGACATGAAAGGCCTAAAAGAGCCTTGATGCCTCACCCTCCCTCCAGTAAAACGAATTGAGTGCAGATCACACTCCATTACTCACTTCCCGACCACCAGGACCTGGTTATGATGTTTTACATCACTTCTGGATCAGTACCAAGCAGAGGAGATCAGGAAACATTGGTTTGCTGATCTTCCTCCCCTCTACCTGACAGAAAAACAAAAATAATACACAGTTCAAGGGAATTTATCCTTATTCTACCTGTATTGCACATGCAATGGGTGCTGGCCCTGTACGCTACAGAAGATCTGATGTGAAGAAGGATCTGGATGGCCGCACTGCCAAAAAAAATGGATTTTTGTAAAATCTTACCGTAAAATCCTTTTCTCTTAGCTCATTGACAGACGTAGTCCTCGGTGATACACCACCTTCGGGTTATGTTGCCTCCACAGGAGCAGGACTAGACAGGAAATTAAAAAGCTCTGGCCACACCCTAGGGGCAGTCCCAGAGGGTATATCCTCTCTCTCTCTGCCTCAGCAAATCAGTTATGTGAAAAAGCAGTCTTTAGAGATTTTAACCCAACCCAACTCAAAAAACAGAGGGGCGGGGACTACGTCTGTCAATGAGCTAAGAGAAAAGGATTTTACGGTAAGATTTTACAAAAATCCATTTTTCTCTAGCGCTCATTGACAGACGTAGTCCTCGGTGATACACCACCTTCGGGACGTCCCAGAGCAGTATCACAAATGAGGGGTGGGAAAATGGAAATCAAATCCCAATCTAGAAGGCCCAACCGGTGCCAAATAGAAGTTTACAATGCTCATCCTTAATGATGAGACTCAACAAAAAAGAGAAAATTTTTTTTTTTTTTTTTTCAAACAGAAAAAAACCTTCGAGGTAGACCACCGGTCTCCTCAAATTGCCGCCTGCAAAACCTTGCGGCCAAATGAGGCATCCGCCGATGCCGTCACATCAATTTTATAGAATTTTGTAAAGGTATGTACCGACGACCAGGTGGCCGCCTTACATACCTGGACCACTGACGCCTGATGGCGAAAGGCCCAGGAAGTACTGAGCGCTCGAGTGGAGTGCGCCCTAACAGGGAACGGAGGACTCTGACCCTTAATAGAATAAGCCTGTACCACCGTTTGTCTAATCCATTTGGCAATGGTCGCGGCAGATGCAGGCAAACCCTTTCTGGGGCCATCCGTGATCACAAAAAGTGAATCCGTCTTACGGAATGATTCCGTAGCTTTCAGGTATACCCTGATTGCCCGAACCACATCTAAGGAATGCAACGCATGTTCCCGATGATGCTTGGGCTGAGGACACAAGGAAGGTAGTACAATATCTTCATTCAGATGAAAATCTGAAACCACCTTAGGAAGAAAAGATGGCTTAGGATGAAGTACTACCTTATCCCTATGAATCACTAGGTATGGGGACTGGCATGATAATGCAGCCAGTTCTGACACCCTGCGAGCAGAAGTAATAGCCACCAAGAAGGCCACCTTCTGGGATAAAGTAAGCAAGGGAATCTCCCTGATGTTTTCAAAGGGAGGTTTCTGTAGAACCGACAAAACCAAATTAAGATCCCAGGGCGGTAAGGGCGCGCGGACTGGAGGAGCCAGGTGCCGCACCCCCTGGATGAAATTCCGCACCAAGGACTTGGTAGCTAAAGGTTTCTGAAAGAAGATTGCTAATGCTGAAACTTGACCCTTGATGGTGCTCAAGGCTAGCTTCTGCTCAACCCCTTGTTGCAAAAAGGCCAATATTCGAGTCACCGAATAGGTACGTAAAGGAAATCCTAAAGATTTGCACCACGCAATATAAGTCTTCCATGTGTGATAATAGACCTTGCTGGAAGTCGCTTTCCTTGCTTTAATAAGGGTAGGAATGACTGAAGTAGACAAACCTCTGTCCTTCAGTACTTGGGTCTCAATGGCCAGGCCATTAAACCCAGCGACTGTAAAGCATGATGGTAAATTGGTCCTTGAGACCACAGACACTCCCTGAGACGAAGTTCCCACGGAACGTCTACGACTAACATGTCCAAGTCGGCCAGGCCGGCTTGAGGAGGCCAGCCTAGAATTTCTAGGACCACTGGCGCTGATAGAATCTGAACCAGGCGTCCCTAGAGGTATCTGGCCCCGACCATCCGAGAAAGTCTGGTCGTTTTCTGTTCCCACACATTTATCAGATACCTGATTGTTATCAGGAAGGGTGATCTTTTCTGGTTGAACCTCAGGGACCGAAGTCACCCGACTAGAGGCTACTTGGCCTATCTGGTCAACCAGATCCGATTCCTGTGAGGTATAGGGACTAATCTTAGGAAAAGGTAAAGGAAAAGATCTATTCAAGGAACGGTAACTACCGCTTCCAGTAGTACTTAAATGTTGGAAGGGAAGAATCGCACCGGTAGTAGTGGTTGAAGCTCGATCTAATGTCCTGAATACCGGTGAAAATGTCCCCCCACCCTGAAACCGGGTGGGGGCGCACCTTCAGGCTGTGTACTCCTTTGCTTCGGGTTTGGCTGGGTTGGTCCTCTGCTTGTCCGACCAGCCCTTCTTGAACCCTCCTGGAGGAGTCTTGCCTTACCCGCTAGTACCAGCCGGGCGCCCTTTATGGGCGGTAAAGAAAGGTCCTCGCTTGTTGCGAGGTCCCTTAGCTTTAGCAGCCTGTGGCAAAAAAGTGCTCTTGCCCCCAGTGGCATCCTTAATGATTTCATCTAGGTTGGCCCCAAATAGACGATTCCCCTGAAAAGGGAGATTTGTCAAGGTCTTTTTGGAACCTAGGTCAGCTGACCAGCATTTTAACCACAGCACACGTGTGAGGATCACCGCTGACATAGATGCATACCCTAATAAGGGAGTAGTGTCCAAGGCTGCGTCACAGATAAACTGTAGCCCTTGTATAATCTGTTCCATCAAATCAGATGTCTCCTGGGGAATATCTTTTCCCCTAAGGTCTTGGCGTACCATTTTCGCCCATTCCGTAAGTGTCTGGGAAACTAGACCAATAACAATTACTGGTCTAAATGCTGACCCTATCAGAGAGAAGATGGTGCGGGACTCTGCTTCCATCTTTCGATCCACCGGATCCTTAAAGGACGAAGTGTCCTCCACTGGGATAACCGTGGCTTTATTCAGCCTGGAAATAGGTGGATCCACCACTGGTGGTACCGTCCATTTCTTAATGATGGATTCCTCAAACGGATAGCGTCTAGCAATACGCTTGGAAATAGTAAAGGTACGTTTAGAATGCTCCCATTCTCCTTTAATCTGATTACCGAAACATTTGGGTACAGGAAAAACCTTCACCGTTTTGATGGGCTTATTAGTACCAAAAGGAATCTCTGTTTCAGTTGCCTCTGCCGGTAAAGCCTCAAGTTTTAAGGTTTCCTGCACTGCCACAACTAGTGCGTCCACCAATGCTTCTTCCTGAATTATAGCAGGAGAAGAAGCGTCCTCCTCACTGTCTGAGGGGGCTTTACCTGAGACAACAGCCCTTGCAGAGGAACCTGCAACTGCAGTGACCATCTCTGAATCAGAGTCAGAGGTGTCAGATAGTATAGAGGTAGGCGGGGGTCGCTTCCTTGACCCCCGTCCCTGACAGGCCGCCTCCACCCGAGCCACCATAGACTCCAAAATTGCTGTAAATGACTCTACACTCTGTGCACCGGCGGGTCCCGTGGCCCCCTCAAGGGAAACAGGTGGGGGAATATGTGTGGCAGGGTCCATGATAATTCCAGTCACTTCCTGGATAATATAATTCAAAAATAAAAAACTTTTTTTTTTTTTTTTTCCAGACCCCAAGCGCCACAAAAAGCCCCTTAGTGTTACCTGCTAGGGATCCCTATCGATCGTGAGAGAGAGAGAGAGAGAGATAGACCCCCAGGCTCACCACTTGATACTCAGAGTTTAACTGCAACAGGTTACAGCGCTGTCTTGACAAACAGGAAGTCTTTTGGCTGGCTGCCCAGGAAGAAAGGAGGCGGCTCCGCCTCTCTGCACGCCTTCCGGCGCCTCCCCTAGCTCCACGAGGTGTTTGGATCACTTCAAACATGGCCGCCCCCATGCTGGAGACACGAGGCTACGCCAAAATGGCGGCTCGTGCGATCCAGCAAAAAAAATGGCGGCGGCCTGTACTGAATAGCGGTGTGCTGCAGGGCACACAACACTCTCTCTGCATGGGGATTTGGCGTGGTTGGCGGTACCGGCCCTGGCGGACCGCATGGCCATTCGGGAGGCCTGCTAATAGCTGGAGATCTGATTAGGAAGGCAGTCTACATGTCCGTGGCTTCTGACTGGTAGGTAGCTTATTCTTATCACCGTAAGATTCCCAGAATGCCACAGATTATAATCTTTTTAACATGTATACAATTAGATTGTTAGCTCCCAAACCAAGCCTCCTGGCTTTTTGCACATAAAATCACACTCAAAGTAGGAGGATCTGTGTCATTTATAGGATAGAGAGGGACTCTATCTTACCATACAGAGAGGGGCCCGCGTTCACCACAAGACCCGTCAGGGGAAAAGGGGGAACATACTACTCACCATACCGGAACCAGGCGGGCACCAACTCCTGACAGTACCCCTCTCCACCGGGGCGGGAGGGCTGTCGACCGATATGGACGCCGTGACTCATGGTCTTTGGCGTTTCAGCGAGATGTTTAACTCGCGGGGTCAGTCCTTTAATGGGACTTAGTCGCGGCCGACCCAGCGCGGAGCTATGGCCTGCACGCGCTCGTAGGCTGAACTGGGGTGACCACCGGATCTCAACATCCAGCCCGTCGCCCAGTTCAGCTTTCTTGCTTGAAGATCTCACAGAAACACTGGAGAAAAAAAGCTGTCTAAAAAATCCTTTAAGAAAAAAATCTTGCCAGGACCTAAGATCCCAGCAAGGTATCTAGGTCCTTACTCCTAACTAGACAGAAAATAACTGATTTGCTGAGGCAGAGAGAGAGAGGATATACCCTCTGGGACTGCCCCTAGGGTGTGGCCAGAGCTTTTTAATTTCCTGTCTAGTCCTGCTCCTGTGGAGGCAACATAACCCGAAGGTGGTGTATCACCGAGGACTACGTCTGTCAATGAGCGCTAGAGAAATCACCTTTATTAAACCATGAATAACAAGCAAGGACAATCCACAAAGTGAATGATAGAAATACAGAATACAGCCAATGCTTTTCACACCAATCTTGATACCTAATCATAGCTGAAATAATGGGATTTTTGACTTACCATAAATACATTTCTCTGATTATCATTAACAGACACAGCTCTTTATCTTCATGACCATGGGGTTATACTGTCCTCTAAAGGAGTTACACTAGGCAGAGAAAAAAGCTTGAGCACGCCTATGGGGCAGTCCCTGGGGGTATACTCCCACTATCTGCTATAGGTATTAAGTTTTGTAACAAGCAGTGTCAGAAGAAAAAAAAAAACTCCTCCAAAGAAGGACAGGTGCTGTGTCCATCAATGAACATCAGAGAAATGGATTTTATGGTAAGTCAAAAATCCAATTTTCTCTTTCGTTCATTGATGGACACAGCTCTTCATCTTCATGACCGTAGAGATGTCCCAAAGCAGTGTCAAACAAGAGGGGTGGGAACAGCAGAAAACAAACTTCCACAAGGCTAAACAGCCAACCTGGTAACTTGGAGCTCAACTTTTAACAACTGAAGCTCACTTTAAAAAAAAAAACCCCAAAGAGAACAAGTCCTCTTAATAGCAGCCTGCAAATCTTTGCGGCCAAAAGAAGCATCCGCAGATGCCAACACATCCACTTTATAAAACTTTGTAAATGTGTGTACAGATTACCAGGTGGCCGCCTTGCAAACCTGCACCGATGCCTGATGAGGGAAGGCCCAGGAGGCAGCAATCGCCCGAGTGGAGTGCGCCCTGACAGGGAAAGGAGGAACCTGACCCTTAATAGAATAAGCCTGAACCACAGTCTGTCTGATCCATCTGGAAATAGTCACAGCAGAAGCAGCCAGCCCCTTCCGAGGTCCATCCATAAGGACAAATAGTGAATCTGACTTCCGAAAACGACTCCGTAGCTGCAAGGTACACCCTAATTGCCCGAACTACATCCAGGGAATGCAAGGCAACTTCCTAAGGCTGCTTAGGCTTGGGACACAGGGAGGGCAACACAATGTCTTCATTCAGATGAAAACTGGAGACGACCTTTGGAAGGAATGATGGACAGCGCTGTCAGCTCAGGCACCCTGCGCGCAGAAGTAATAGCCAGCAAAAAGGCCACCTTCTGGGACAATGTAAGCAGGGGAATCTCCCGAATATTTTCAAAAGGAGGTTTCTGGAGAACTGACAACACCAAATCAAAGTCCCACAGGGGCAATGGAGACTGCACCGGGGGAACCAAGTGTCTCACTCCCTGGAGAAAGGTACGCACCCAGGAGTGTGTGGCCAATGAACGCTGAAAGAAAATCGTCAAGGCCGAGACCTGCCTTTGATGGTACCCAAGGCCAGACGCTGCTCAACTCCTCGCTGGAGGAAGGCCAAGATCCGAGTCCCTGAAAGGAGCAAGGGTGAACCCGTAGGGATTCACATCATGCAATGTATGTCTTCCAAGTACGATGGTAAATCTTCCTAGAAGTAGATTTTCTAGCTTTTAAAAGCGTAGGAATCACCAATTCAGACAACCCTCTATCCTTCAGCACCTGGCTTTCAACAGCTAAGCTGTCAAAGCCACTGACTGTAAAGCAGGATGGAAGATCAGTCCTTGGAACAGCAGATATTCCCTGAGAGGAAGTCTCCAAGGAGCCGTACCAGATCGGCGTTCCAAGACCGGCGAGGCCAGTCTGGAGCCACTAGGATGACCGGAATCCTTTCCGCCTCGATCCTGCGCAAGAGTCTCAAGCAGAAGCTTGAGAGGAGGAAAGGCGTATATCAGATGATACTGACTCCAGGGAGCCACTAAGGCGCCTGTGGCGTCGGCTAGAAGATCCCGAGACCGAGCCACAAACTTCTGTACATAGGCCATCATATCCACCTCGGGAGTTCTTCACTGGAGACACAAGTGATGGAATGCCTCTCGATGAAGTGACCATTCTTCTTGGTCTAATGCCTGTCAACTGAGACCGCCTGCCATTTTTCCACTCCTGGAATGTGCACAGCAGAGAGGGCTGGAACGAACCGTTCTGCCCACCATAGAACACCGGCTACTTTCCAAGCAGCCAGAACATTTCTTGTGCCCCCTTGGTGATTGACATAGGCCACGGCCATGGCATTGTCCAATTGGATCTGTACTGGACACTCCTGGAGACGGCTTGTCCAGTGATCCAGACTTAAAGAGGTTGTAAACCCACCTCACAAACTTTTACCTATAGGTAAGCCTATATTAAGGCTTACCTATAGGTGCTATAAATATCTCCCAAACTTGCACCGTTTAGGAGATATTTAGAGTGCATACTGCCGATGACGTCATCGGCGCAGGCGCTCTGAAGGAACGGCCACCCGTGCCGTTCCTTCAGAGCTCAATGCCGTGAACGGCGGCTCCCGCGCGCAGGCGCGGGAGTGATGTAATCGCGCCTCCAGCCAATCAGATGGCCGGAGGACGCGAACCCGGAAGCAGGACGGCCGGACATGTCGCCGTCCTGTCGCTGAGGTGGCGGCACGGCGGGGGCTTCGTTTTAAGGTAAGTACCACATAATGAGCTAGTATGCGATGCATACTAGCTCATTATGCCTTTCTCTTTACAAAGCTTTTTTTTTGTCGGTTTTTTTGGGGGACTTTACTTCCTCTTTAAGTCTGATTGCTCAGATGCTCCAGTACATTGATTGATAGCCTGAACTCTTCCAGAGATGAGACCCCCTGAGTACACTCTGTGCCGAGGACGCCTCCCCACCCGGATAGGCTGGCATCTATGGTAACAACCATCCAGTACTAGAGGAAGAAATGATTTTCCCAGAAGAAGTGCCAGAGAATTAAGCCACCAAACCAGGGACCCCCTCGTGTTCCAGCTCAACAAGATCAGATCATCCAGAGACTGAGGATCCTTGCTCTACTTCACCAGAATCTCCTTTTGCAGAGATCCTGACCCCTTAGTACCGTACCTCCTGGACTCCCTGCGCCATGTCTTTCTGACCCTTTGCAGTGTACCCTCCTGACCCCCTTGCGCCATGTCTTCTTAACCCCCTTGCACCATACCCTCCTGACCCCCTGTAATGTGCTCTCCCTAATCCACTGCACTGTGACCTCCTGACCTCCCTGTACTGGATAGCAGTGGTGAATAAGGAGGAACTTCACTTATCTTAAATATTTTAGGCATCGTTAGATGGGACTCATAAACGCGCGAATGCCGTGTTTCCATAATTATTAATTTACTTTTTTTTGTTTATGTTTTGGTATTTATTATTGTTTTTTTTATAAATATATATTTTTTTTAAGGTTAGGGGTTAATTATCATTTATGTATTACATATTCTCAATTTATTTTATTTATTTATGATGATTTTTAATTATTTGTGTATTTAGCTTACATTTATTTATTCATATATTATTGCTACTTTATTTTTTTAATGTTTTCATTTGACTAGAAAATCGTGCTAATTCTTGTGCGAATCTGCACATAAACGCGCGAATGCCGTCTTGCCATTCATTTCTACGGAAATAAAAACGTGACAAAAACACGCAAATCTGCCCAATTTGAGGGACAAAAAAAGCTCCAGAACTTGTTAGAATTTCAGGCATTTGGCTTTAGGCAATTTAGAGTGGAGATGTGAACCATCTTCATAGAGAATAATTGATTTTTTCTCCTCCAGCGTTTTTGAGCTTTAGAGCCGGTTCACACTCTTGCGAGTGCGGCGATCGCATGTAATTTGGAGCGCACTGCTCCTTCATTACATGCGATCGGATGTGCGGATGCGAATTCAGCCATACACTTTGTATGGCTGAAATTTGCACTGCACCCTCACAAAAGACGCACAGGACCCTTTTTTCCAGCCGCATCAGGATCGGATCGCACAGTGGTTCACACTTGTGCGATCCGATCCTGTGCGAACTGTCAGATCGCACTGCGATATGCGATCAAACTGGGGGTGTCGTTAACATTTCATTGACACCCCCTGCGTATCGCATATGGCAGTGTGAACTGCCAGATATGCGTTTGCGATGCAGGAACAGGCTGCGAATTCGCAGCCTTCCCGCATCGCACAAGTGTGAACCGGGCTTTAAGCAGAAAATTGCTCAGGTGTGAATGGGGCCTTAGAGCGTATTTGCCAGTTATACTTCCAAACAATGTTTATATGTTTACACTTGTACACAGTGTTAAAGGAAAAGTCCACTTATGATCAGGATTCATGTTACACCCATATTTAAGGTGTAAAATGAAACATTCTGCACCCTCAAACCGTTCTCCCTTTCCTGAGTCACAAGGTTCTTCTTCCCACAGCATCCTATATTTTTGAACATTTTTTACCTCTGTGCTTGACCACTCCCACACAGCGGTGTCATGCATTCATAGACCTATTTACACTGGTCTATGAAAGAAAAAATACAAGCCCCATCTACCACTGCGGCAGATGGACTCCCAGATCAAAATTGTGCTCAAATGTGGTGACATCACCATACTCATAGTTCATTCATTACTCCCTCCAGCTCCATAAAAAAAGGGGGGAACTCTAATGGCTTTAAATCATTTTATACAAATGTTTTGTTATATAGGCTGGCTTCACACCTAAGCTGTAATGGCATCCTGTGTGGTGCAATCTATTTATAATGGCAGCACAATGAACAGTACAATAGATGGTGATGGACCCCCACTGCAGTAAATCCCAACACAGATGCAAATTTCGTCATCCTTCCATTTCTCTGCTTTGGCAGCTCATTCTTAACAAACAGACTTAAAGTGGTAATAAACTCAATACCAAAAATGTAATTATATATATATATATATATATATATATATATATATATATATATAATTAATATAATATTGCAGCTTACTAACCATTAGATTTGGTGACTGCATTTGTTTTCTTTTTTTAGGCTTTTTCCAATTTGTTTTCACCTTATGTTTTTGCCAGTAACACCTCCTCTATTAGAGTGCCCCCACTCTGGATGAATGAGCATCGGGGGCACCTTTGGACACCAGCATTGCCAGTCGGGGGGGGGGGGAGGAGTGTTAAATGCACTAGCAGATTTTAATACACTAACAAATTGAAGCCAAACTCCAGCTAACACTTTACAAACATCTTTTTTTTCCTTTTGGGATGAAGATTTGACATAAGATTTGACATTTGACATAAACTCGTCATCGCAAGCACGTCTGTCAGTGGTAAATGGTTTGTCTCATCACTGTGGCTGATACAGTCTGCTGGAGAGCTTGTTCTTTTGAAAAACGAAAAAACAAAAACAGACTTACTGGCTGGATTACCAGATGCAAATTGAAGAAAGAAAGCCTAAAAAAAAAAAAGAATGCAGCCATCATATCGAAGTAAATGGTAAGCTGCAAAATAATATAGGTTTGCTTTTATGTTTAATACCACTTTAGCCACTTTAATACTGAATACGTTCCCTACCCCAAGGCTGCAGGGCAGGGAAAACCTCCTGAACACCCACTACCATGCCCTCCTGACCCTTCAGTACCGTGCTCTCCTGACCGTCTTCACCCCTTAGTACTATGCCCCCTGGTCCCCCCCTGCGCAATGTCTTTCTGAAGCTTTGCACTCTACCCTCCTGTCCCCCCTGCGCCATGTCTTTCTTTTTTTTTTTCTTTTTTTCAAAATTCTTTTTATTGCAAACTTTGTGTTTTTACAAAACAAAGCCTTTGGGGCATACCCCGGTTTGAATTATACATAACATACTCTTATTTCCAACTCTAAAACGTGCGCGCCATGTCTTTCTGACCCTTTGCACTGTACCCTTCTGACCCCTCTGCGCCATGTCTTCTTAACCCCCCGCCACCATACCCTCCTGATCCCCCCTCCCCCCCACACTGCACCCTCCTGACCCCCTGCTATGTGCCTTCCCTACCCCACTGCACTGTGACCTCCTGGCCTCCCTGTACTGAGTCCTCCTGACCCCCCCCCCTGTCCTCTGCACGTCTAACCCCTGACCTGCCCTCCCCCTGCCCTCTGCCTTTCTGATACCTATACACTGCTCTTCATACTGCTGGCCTCTGCATGCTTCTCTTCATCCTATTGACCTCTGTACACTGCCCTACATACTACTGACTCCTGAACATTGCCCTACACACTACTTACACTGGTCAGAAAAAAAGTACAGCCAGCAAAGGCTGAAACTAGTTGAGCAAATCAGCCTGCAGTACCAGATGTTCTGGTTTCTTGATGGACTCTGACATTAGACTCCTGTATAAATGACATGTGATCGCTGTGACTGGTCACAGCGATCACATGGTACAAGGGCCACACACAGTGGGTCTGTGTTCTGGACACAGCGGGTCACAGATCACGCCACTGAGTGGCCCCTAGGGTACGCACGAGGCGCGCAACTGGGAGGGCGTCATATGATCTCCACCCAGGATAGCAGTGGTGAGTAAGGAGGAATTTTACTTATCTTAAAAAATGTTAGGCATCTTTAGAGATATTTAGTTCCCAACCTACAAACAGATTCCTGTAGATAACCTCAGACTTTTTATTGCTTGCACACCCTTTTTTTCTTCTTCCCCATTCTTCCCATTGTGGCTATTTTCGCTAAGGGTCTGCCTTGAATCCATCTCTCTTTACTTTCTGGAACACGTGATGTGTACATCATCATGTGAGGTGAAAATGCTTTTCCCCAACATCTTGCAATATTTTGCAGTTTACAGACAGGATTTCCCAGGAGGGCACTGGTCATGTAGCCATCCCAAAATGCATCTGTGAGGCCAAGACTACTACATCACTAATGCCTTACCCAACCAGGAAGTTGCAGTATGAAGGCACCTAAAGTTTTCAAACCAATGTTTCATATCGGTTTTACTATAAATTCAGGCATCCCAATCTGCAAAAACCCATTTCAGGGAGGTGGCAAACTCACTTCATGCCGCTGTTGCCCCCCCCCCCCCCACTTCGCTGCACCCCCCTGCACTAATTTAACACAACTAGAGGATGATCAAATTAAATGGAATCAGTATACAGAGGTTTACTTCTTCTGAGAGATATTAAAGGAACACTCTAACCACCATGACCACTTCAGTGATTTGAAGTGGTCATTGTGGTAGGAGTCAGAAACACTGCACATGCTGGATATTTACAGTTATGTGCTGGGGGATAGTTGCACCCCTAGCACATATGACTTAGGCAGCCAGAAAATGTCATGTCCTTATTCATACATGTATGAACAAGGACATGACATATGACAAAACACAACTAGTTATTAAAAAACATATTGCAACTATTTCCACACGCTAATGCAAATACCTTTTCTACTTATTTTGCAGACTGCTGGTGGCTATTGCTAGCGGTTACTGCTGGTGGTTACTGCTGGTGCGGTTACTGCTGGGAGCTAGTGCTGGTGGATACTGCTGTTGGTTACTGCTGGTGGGTAATGCTGGCGGTTACTGCTGGTGATTACTGCTGGTGGTTACTGCTGACGGGTAGTGTTGATAGGTAATGCTAGCAGTTACTGCTGGTGGTTACTGCTGGCAGGCACTGCTGGCGTTTACTGCTAGCTGGTAATGCTGGCTGGTATTGCTAGCACTTCTGGCGGGTAATGCTGGTCATGTGGGTACTGCTGGAGGAAGCAGCGGCTGAAGTAGAGAGTAGAGCAGCTGCTTCCTGTATGGCTCCTGTCCAGGGCCAGTGCCAGACTATTTTGTGCCCTAGGCAAGACCAGCTACTTGCGCCCCCCCCCCCCCCCCAAAAAAAAAAAAAAAAAAAAACATTTTAAAAACAGGGTCACTGCACTATGGGTGAGCAGGGTTTTGAGTAGAAATGCATCTGTAGTGTCCCTGAAATAAAAAATTCCCTGCATTGGTGGTTTCACTGGAAGGACAAATGTCCTTGTGTTCGTGTTCTCACTGGAAGAAATAAATTTCCCTGTGTCCATCATATATGATGAACACCAGTGAATTTAAGGGCTTGGGTGGTAGGAAGCTGGTAGTGGGGTACATGGAGGATGAATATGACAGGGGGTGGGATGGTAGGAAGATGATGGGGGATGAAGATGACAGGGGGTGGGATGGTAGGAAGATGAGGGGGGGGATGAAAATGACAGGGGGTGGGATGGTAGGAAGATGATGGGGGATGAAGATGACAGGGGGTGGGATGGTAGGAAGATGACAGTGGGGATGAAGATAACAGGGGGATGAAGATAACAGGGGGGATGAAAATGACAGGGGGTGGGATGGTAGGAAGATGATGGGGGGGGTGAAGATGACAGGGGGTGAGATGGTAGGAAGCTGACAGTGGGGATGACGCTGACAGGGGGTGGAATGGTAGGAAGATGACAGTGGGGATGAAGATGACAGGGGGTGGGATGGTAGGAAGATGACAGGGGGGATGAAGATGACAGGGGGTGGGATGGTAGGAAGCTGACAGTGGGGATGAAGCTGACAGGGGGTGGAATGGTAGGAAAATGACAGTGGGGATGAAGATGACAGGGAGTGGGATGGTAGGAAGATGACAGGGGGGATGAAGATGACAGGGGGTGGGATGGTAGGAAGAGGACAGGGGGATGAAGATGACAGGGGGGATGAAGATGACAGGTGGTGGGATGGTAGGAAGATGATGGTGGGTGAAGATGACAGGGGGTGGGATGGTAGGAAGCTGACAGTGGGGATGAAGCCGACAGGGGGTGGAATGGTAGGAAGATGACAGGGGGGATGAAGATGACAGGGGGTGGGGTGGTAGGAAGATGACAGTGGGGATGAAGATGATAGGGGGTGGGATGGTAGGAATATGACAGGGGGGATCAAGATGACGGGGTGGGATGGTAGGAAGATGACAGGGGGTGGGATGGTAGGAAGATGATGGGGGATGAAGATGACAGGGGGTGGGATGGTAGGAAGATGACAGGGAGGATGAAGATGACAGGGGGGGATGAAGATGACAGGGGGTGGGATGGTAGGAAGATGACAGGGGGTATGAAGATGACAGGGGTGGGATGGTAGGAAGATGACAGGGGGGATGAAGATGACAAGGAGTGGGATGGTGGGAAGATGACAGGGGGACGAAGATGACAGGGGGTTGGAAGGTAGCAAGATGACGGGGGGATGAAGATGACAGGGGGTGGGATGGTGGGAAGCTGATGGGGGATTAAGATGACAGGGGGTGGGATGGTGGGAAGCTGATGGGGGATGAAGATGACAGGGGGAATGAAGATGACAGGGGGTGGGATGGTAGGAAGATGACAGGGGGGGATGAAGATGACAGGGGTGAGATGGTGGGAAGATGATGGGGGATTAAGCTGACAGGGGGTGGGATGGTGGGAAGGTGACAGGGGGTTGGAAGGTAGGAAGATGACAGGGGGGATGAAGATGTCAGGGGGTGGGGTGGCAGGAAGGTGACATACATCCCCCCATCTCCAAGCACCCCCCCATCTCCATACACCCCCCCGCTTCATACACCCCTCCATCTCCATACACCCCCCCCCCCAGCTTCATACACCCCTCTATCTCCATACACCCCCCTCCCCAGCTTCATACACCCCTCCATCTCCATACACCCCCCCCCAGGCTTCATAGATCCCTCCATCTCCATACACCCTCCCCCAGCTTCATAAACCCATCCATCTCCATACACCCCCCCCCAGCTTCATACACCCCTCCATCTCCATACACCCCCCCAGCTTCACACACCCCTTCATCTCCATACACCCCCCCAGCTTCACACACCCCTTCATCTCCATACACCCCCCCAGCTTCACACACCCCTCCATCTCCATACATCCCCCCCATCTCCACCCCCCTAGCACCATACACTCCCCCCATTGCAAGTTAGTAGTAGTTTTAAACATCTCAGATCAGAGCGGGGCTGTTGCAGAGAGTGAAGAGCTGCTGCCCGCCTCCTCCTCTGTGTACAGGAAACACATAGGAAGGGGGAGGGGCGGGTTCAGTGCTCGTCTGTCAGAGAAATGGCCATGCTGCAACTGGCAACTCCGCCAGTACTTCCAATGGCCGCAATGGAATCAGGCCATAGACTCATTGTCAGTGAAATGGCTGTGCTGCAACTGGCAACTTTGCCAGTACTTCCCATGGCCGCAATGGACTCAGGCCATAGACTAATTCACTGGCCTATAAAAGGACTCTGCTCAGCCCATCAGATTGCTGGATTGTCTTCAGCTCTTCCTGTTTCCTGAGCATTGCTACTTCCTGGATTCCAGTTTGACCCGGTGTAACGTTAAAAAACCATACCCCGTGGAGAAACCATACCCTCGTCACTTCCGGGCTGAAACAGCTGAGCAGCGCAGCAGTGCGCATGCTCAGAGCCCCGGATACGTGATTGAACATTAAAGAATTAGACAAGTGCGCATGCTCGGTGGGCATGAAATTCTCACGGCACTGTGTCTGATGTAATACTTGCGGCGCTTACATTAAAACAGCTCATCTGAAACGTAAATCATCTCCGCTCTTCGCCCTGTCACTGCCCTCATCTCCGGTAATAAATATAAAAGCGGCGGCGGGAGTATGAGATGTAAATGTGACGGCGATCGCGGCTCCGTGATCCGCTTTTATATTTATTACCGGAGATGAAGGCAGTGACAGGGCGAAGAGCGGAGATGATTTACGTTTCAGATTAGCTGTTTTAATGTAAGCGCCGCAAGTTTAACTACCGTGAGAAATCCATACCCTCCGTAGCGGAACCGGAAGTGACGAGGGTATGGTTTTCTCACGGGTATGGATTTTTTCACGGAACACCGGCTTGTTCCTGACCTGTCTGCTCTCTCTCCTGGCTTTGACCCCGGGCTTTGTCTGACCATCCCTGCTCCAGTTTGGCTCTCCCGCTATCTGATCTCAGCTTGGCTCACGGACTTGCTTCCTGTCTACCTGCCCTCCAGTACCTGATCTTGGCTTTCCCACGGACTTGTCTGCTTCTGGCCTTCCTGCTATACCTTTTGGCTTGCACCTGTTGCAGCTTCCTGCCGAGCCCTGTGTTTGACCCCCGGCCGGTCTTACACCTACTGCCTGGTTGTTCCTGGTTCCTCCTTGGACTGTCCGGTGTATTCCTGCCCAGCACTCTGCTACCATCAGGACCCTGCCGGCAACCAGTGCTTCTGTGGGCGCTACACCCTCTGTCTCAACCCCAGAGGTGTGCCGCACTCAGCTGCAAGGGGAGCCCTCTCTGCATCTCGGCCTCGGATCAGGTACGTGACATCGTCTCTGCTCTCTGCACTGACACAGGCAGCTGGGGAGAGAGACCAGCTGCCATGTTTGTGTAACTCGCAGGCAGTGTGCGTGAACCAAGCCGCCCACACCACCGCGAGCATTCCGGGACTCAGCCCTGATTCACTGGGGATGATCCCGGCGAATCAGGGACGCTTAGGAGCGAGAGGTATGGCTGCGCCCTAGGCGGCAGTGTGCCCTAGGGGCTGCCTTGTTTGCCTAGCGGTAGCGCGGCCCTGCTCCTGTCACAGGCGGAGTGCATTTCATATCACTTCGCCTGTAACAGAGCCAGGACTATACAGGAAGCAGCGGCTCTGTCACTGACTGCAGACAACCTAAGTCTCCTGCGGCAGCCGGGAGATCACATGGCACTTGCGGGTGTCCATGAGCTGCCGACCAAAGGCGGGAGACTTCTGTAAGTCGCGGGAGACTTTGGATTTCTACTACTATCTTTTCAATAGTGAATGAATCAGTGTCCAGTTGTACATATGAAGTCAAAGACCTCAATCACTTTCCTTACCTACAGTAAATATTGCTTCTCCACTTTTTGTCCCTCCTTGCTTTTTGAGTGAGCCTTCATTCTCCCCCTGTCCTCTGAGGCAGAGCAGCACTCTCTCCTAAATCTCCCGCCTCCAGTCACACCAGCTGCAGCATGGATGGCACCCGAGCTCATGCATGATGCCACCAGTAAGTTCCGCCCACCCTCACTGCCTCTTCCTCCCCTCTCCAGGAGTTAAGTGTGTTGCCAATGCTCAGCGAGTGCCTGTGTTCTGTCTGCTATCCAGTGGCGGCTGGTGCTCAAAATTTTTTTTTTTGGGGGGGGCGTAAACAGAAAAAATCTAATAGGCATTGCTTTGCGGCAAAAAATGCGTCAAAAAATTGTATGACTTTGAGGTCACAAAAGTGTGAAAGGGGCCTTTAGTAATCTAAGTATAGTGTGCCCCCATCAATGCAGAGTTACTACAGCGTGCCCCCATTCAATGCAGAGTTACTACAGCATGCCCCCATTCAATGCAGAGTTACCACAGCATGCCCTCCATCAATGCAGTGACCAGCATGCCCTCCATCAATGCAGTGACCAGCATGCCCCCCATCAATGCAGTGACCAGCGTGCCGTGCCCCCATCAATGCAGTGACCAGCGTGCCGTGCCCCCATCAATGCAGTGACTAGCGTGCCGTGCCCCCATCAATGCAGTGACCAGCTTGCCGTACCCCTTCAATGCAGTGACCAGCTTGCCGTGCCCCCTTCAATGCAGTGACCAGCGTGCCGTGCCCCCATCAATGCAGTGACCAGCTTGCCGTGCCCCCATCAATGCAGTGACCAGCTTGCCGTGCCCCCTTCAATGCAGTGACCAGCTTGCCGTGCCCCCTTCAATGCAGTGACCAGCTTGCCGTACCCCCTTCAATGCAGTGACCAGCTTGCCGTGCCCCCTTCAATGCAGTGACCAGCTTGCCGTGCCCCCTTCAATGCAGTGACCAGCGTGCCGTGCCCCCATCAATGCAGTGACCAGCTTGCTGTGCCCCCATCAATGCAGTGACCTGCTTGCCGTGCCCCCTTCAATGCAGTGACCAGCTTGCCGTGCCCCCTTCAATGCAGTGACCAGCTTGCCGTACCCCCTTCAATGCAGTGACCAGCTTGCCGTGCCCCCTTCAATGCAGTGACCAGCTTGCTGTGCCCCCTTCAATGCAGTGACCAGCTTGCCGTGCCCCCTTCAATGCAGTGACCAGCGTGCCGTGCCCCCATCAATGCAGTGACCAGCTTGCCGTGCCCCCATCAATGCAGTGACCAGCTTGCCGTGCCCCCTTCAATGCAGTGACCAGCTTGCCGTGCCCCCTTCAATGCAGTGACCAGCTTGCCGTACCCCCTTCAATGCAGTGACCAGCTTGCCATGCCCCCTTCAATGCAGTGACCAGCTTGCCGTGCCCCCTTCAATGCAGTGACCAGCTTGCCGTGCCCCCTTCAATGCAGTGACCAGCTTGCCGTGCCCCCATCAATGCAGTGACCAGCGTGCCGTGCCCCCATCAATGCAGAGACCAGCGTGCGTACGTGCCCCCTTCAATGCAGTGCGGGCGCGGGCGCGGGCCCGGCCCCCCCCCCCCCCCAAGACCAGTGCACTTACCTGGAGCCCTGGAGCAGCCGCGGCTTCTCTTCAGGTGATTTAAAAAAAAAAAACCCATTAAGCTTCATGCGTCCGGCGCCCTGCATGCAGATTAGGGGGCCGGACGCATGGATGGGGGGCAGCGCCCCTGTGCCCTCAATACACTGGCCCCCACTGCTGCTATCTCTCACCTTGTGACACCGCTGTTGGAGGGATGAGAGAGTAGAATCTTCTCTCCAACAGCTGGTGCATCTTCAGCCCTGTGCTTCGTTCTCCAGCTGCCTAAGACGGCAGCATGATTACTCCTCACATGCCGACAGATAGAGAACGGAGCACTGACAAGCTCCCAGCACCCCCTCCTTCACAAGACCACACAGTGCCCAGGGCAAGTGCCCCTCTCCTTGTACCGGCCCTGCATGCGGGTACTGCTGGAGGAAGCAGCGGCTGTAGTAGAGAGCAGAGCCGCTGCTTCCTGTATGGCTCCTGTCACAGGCGGAGTGCATTTCATATCACTCCGCCTGTGACAGAGCTGGAAATATACAGGAAGCAATGGCTCTGTCACTGACATCCTAAGTCTCCCGCAGCAGCCGGGAGATCGCACGGCACTTGCGGGTGTCCGTGAGTCGCCGACCAAAGGTGGGAGACTCCTGCAAGTCGTGGGAGACTTGGGATGTCTGAAAATATGTGAGCCCATCATTACAAGATACGGCAAACAAACAGCACAGAGAATATAACTACAATAACATTTAAAAGCGCACAATGCCTTTAACAAAGCTTTGTTATCAATGGGTTTTCAGTGTGCAAGCATGAGCCAGAATAGTTCAATAAAGCAAAGTAAAGTAAATGTACTTTTTAGAAGTCTTGGTTACACTTAGTAACTCATAGATGCCTTTGACAACAGGTTGCCAATGAAAAGAGCCTTCTTCAACTAAACAAGAAAAAATGGGAGTTTTCAAGAGCCGAAATGAGGCTGCCAGAGTTGAGCTATGGTCATTTACCAGAACTTAAAGGCACAGAGGGATATCATTTCTATAGTGGTATGCCTTTATTTTTTTTCTTTACCTGTTTTTCTGAAACTATTTCCTAATATTATTAAAGTATATACTCACCAACCACTTTATTAGGTACAGGTACACCTGTTCAATTGCTTGGTAACACAAACTGCTAATCAGCCAATCAGACGGCAGCAACTCAATGCATTTAGGTATCTAGATGTGGTGAAGACTACTCTCTGAAGTTCAAACCGAGCATCAGAATGGGGAGGAAAGAAGATTTTAGTGACTTTGAATTTGGCATGGTTGTTGGTGCCAGACGGGCTGGTCTGAGTATTTCAAAAACTGCTGATCTACTGGGATTTTCATGCACAACCATCTTTGAGATTTACAGAGAATGGTCCAAAAAAGAGAAAATATCCAGTGAGCGGCAATTGTGTGGATGAAAATGCCTTGTTGTTATCAGAGGAGAATGGGAAAACAGGTTTGAGATGATAGAAAGGCAACAGTAACTCAACCACTTGTTACAACCAAGGTATGCAGAATATCATCTCTGAATGCACAACACATCGGACCTTGAAGCAGATGGGCTCACACTTGTATAAAGTACTCGAAACCCATACTTGAGTAAAAGTACAAGTGCTCAATCAAAAAGTGACTTGAGTAGTAGTAGAAGTGCTCTATCAAAAAGTGACTTGAGTAGAAGTACTAAAGGTATTCAACATTTTTTTTGTACTTAAGTATTGCAAGTAGTTTTTTTTTTTAATTTTGCTACTCAAGTACTGAAAGTAAAAGTACCAGTAGTTTTTTTTTTTTAAATTGCTACTCAAGTACTGAAAGTAAAAGTACAAGTACTGTGTTATGTAGTTATTAAAGAAAGAAGTCAAAAGTTTAAACATCATATTGTTTTTTATTATTTCAAATGATTAACCTAAAGGACAATCACAATTCCTTTGGCTGTAACTTTTTGTAAACAAAAACAGATAAAGTATGTCCCTCCCTTTCCCCTTTAAAGCATCCCTCCTTCTCTTCCCTGCATGTTTTTTTTTTCTCCACAGCTTATTGGTGAGCAAAATCATATATAAACCAATGTGATATACAACAATATATTCTAATAATGAAATAAAGGAAGAGTGTATGAAATCAAAGTCAATAAAAAGTCCATATATATACTGTAATGCCATAATACCATATATATGTGACCAGACTTGTATAAAGTACTCGAAATTTCTACTTGAGTAAAAGTACAAGTGCTCGATCAAAAAGTGACTTAAGTAGAAGTGGAAGTGCTCACAGAAAAAGTTACTTAAGTGGAAGTACAAAAGTATTCAACATTTTTTTTACTTAAGTATTGCAAGTAGTTTTTTCAAAAAAATTGCTACTTAAGTACTAAAAGTAAAAAGTACCAGTAATTTTGAAAAAAAAGATTCGGGACTGAGCCAGGACCGAGCCAGAGGAGCATGGGACCGAGCCAGAACCGAGCCAAAGGAGCATGGGACTGAGCCAGGACCGAGCCAGAGGAGCATGGGACTGAGCCAGGACCGAGCCAGAGGAGCATGGGACTGAGCGAGAACCGAGCCAGAGGAGCATGGGACCGAGCCAGAGGGGCATGGGACTGAGCCAGGACCGAGCCAGAGGAGCATGGGACTGAGCGAGAACCGAGCCAGAGGAGCATGGGACCGAGCCAGAGGAGCATGGGACCGAGCCAGAGGAGCATGGGACCGAGCCAGAGGAGCATGGGACTGAGCCAGGACCGAGCCAGAGGAGCATGGGACCGAGCCAGAGGAGCATGGGACCGAGCCAGAGGAGCATGGGACCGAGCCGGGACCGAGCAAGAGGAGCATGGGACCGAGCTAGAACCGAGCCAGAGGAGCATGGGGCCGAGCCAGGACCGAGCCAGAGGAGCATGGGACTGAGCCAGGACCAAGCCAGAGGAGCATGGGACCGAGCCCGAGGAGCATGGGACCGAGCCAGAGGAGCATGGGACCGAGCCAGAGGAGCATGGGACCGAGCCAGAGGAGCATGGGACTGAGCCAGGACCGAGCCAGAGGAGCATGGGACTGAGCCAGGACCGAGCCAGAGGAGCATGGGACTGAGCCAGGAGGAGCATGGGACCGAGCCAGGAGGAGCATGGGACCGAGCCAGGACCGAGCCAGAAGAGCATGGGACCGAGCCAGGAGGAGCATGGAACCGAGCCAGGACCAACCCAGGAGGAGCATGGGACTGAGCCAGAGGAGCATGGGACCGAGCCAGGACCGACCTAGGAGGAGCATGGGACTGAGCCAGAGGAGCATGGGACCGAGCCAGAGGAGCATGGGACCGAGCCAGGAGGAGCATGGGACCGAGCCAGAAGAAGCATGGGACCGAGCCAGGACCGAGCCAGGAGGAGCATGGGACCGAGCCGGGACCGAGCCAGAGGAGCATGGGACCGAGCCAGGACCGAGCCAGGAGGAGCATGGGACCGAGCCAGGAGGAGCATGGGACCGAGCCAGAAGGAGCATGGGACCGAGCCAGGAGGAGCATGGGACCGAGCCAGGACCGAGCCAGGAGGAGCATGGGACCGAGCCAGGAGGAGCATGGGACCGAGCCAGGACCGAGCCAGGAGGAGCATGGGACCGAGCCAAGAGGAGCATGGGACCGAGCCAAGAGGAGCATGGGACCGAGCCAGGAGGAGCATGGGACCGAGCCAGGAGGAGCATGGGACCGAGCCAGGACCGAGCCAGGAGGAGCATGGGACCGAGCCAGGAGGAGCATGGGACCGAGCCAGGAGGAGCATTGGACCGAGCCAGAACCGAGCCAGAGGAGCATGGGACCGAGCCAGAGGAGCATGGGACAGAGCCAGAACCGAGCCAGAGGAGCATAGGACCGAGCCAGAACCCGAGCCAGAGGAGCATGGGACCGAGCCAGAACCCGAGCCAGAGGAGCATGGGACCGAGCCAGAACCGATCCAGGAGGAGCATGGGACCGAGCCAGAACCGAGCCAGGAGGAGCATGGGACCGAGCCAGGAGGAGCATGGGACCGAGCCAGGAGGAGCATGGGACCGAGCCAGGAAGAGCATGGGACCGAGCCAGGAGGAGCATGGGACCGAGCCGGGACCGAGCCAGGAGGAGCATGGGACCGAGCCGGGACCAAGCCAGGAGGAGCATGGGACCGAGCCAGGACCAAGCCAGGAGGAGCATGGGACCGAGCCAGGAGGAGCATGGGACCGAGCCAGGAGGAGCATGGGACCGAGCCAGGACCGAGCCAGGGAGAGCATGGGACCGAGCCAGAGAAGCATGGGACCGAGCCAGGAGGAGCATGGGACCGAGCCAGGAGGAGCATGGGACCGAGCCAGGAGGAGCATGGGACCCAGCCAGAACTGAGCCAGAGGAGCATGGGGCCGAGCCAGGACCGAACCAGAGGAGCATGGGACCGAGCCAGGACCGAGCAGGGACCGAGCCAGAGGAGCATGGGACCGAGCCAGGTCCGAGCCAGAGGAGCATGGGACCGAGCCAGAGGAGCATGGGACCGAGCCAGAGGAGCATGGGACTGAGCCAGGACCGAGCCAGAGGAGCATGGGACTGAGCCAGGACTGAGCTAGAGGAGCATGGGACCGAGCCAAAGGAGCATGGGACCGAGCCAGAACCGAGCCAGAGGAGCATGGGACCGAGCCAAAGGAGCATGGGACCGAGCCAGAACCGAGCAAGAGGAGCATGGGACCGAGCCATAGGAGCATGGGACCGAGCCGGGACCGAGCCAGGAGGAGCATGGGACCGAGCCGGGACCAAGCCAGGAGGAGCATGGGACCGAGCCAGGACCAAGCCAGGAGGAGCATGGGACCGAGCCAGGAGGAGCATGGGACCGAGCCAGGAGGAGCATGGGACCGAGCCAGGACCGAGCCAGGGAGAGCATGGGACCGAGCCAGAGAAGCATGGGACCGAGCCAGGAGGAGCATGGGACCGAGCCAGGAGGAGCATGGGACCGAGCCAGGAGGAGCATGGGACCCAGCCAGAACTGAGCCAGAGGAGCATGGGGCCGAGCCAGGACCGAACCAGAGGAGCATGGGACCGAGCCAGGACCGAGCAAGGACCGAGCCAGAGGAGCATGGGACCGAGCCAGGTCCGAGCCAGAGGAGCATGGGACCGAGCCAGGACCGAGCTAGAGGAGCATGGGACCGAGCCAGGACCGAGCCAGAGGAGCATGGGACCGAGCCAGAGGAGCATGGGACCGAGCCAGGACCGAGCCAGAGGAGCATGGGACCGAGCCAGGACCGAGCCAGAGGAGCATGGGACTGAGCCAGGACCGAGCCAGAGGAGCATGGGACCGAGCCAGAGGAGCATGGGGCCGAGCCAGAGGAGCATGGGACCGAGCCAGAGGAGCATGGGACCAAGCCAGAGGAGCATGGGACCGAGCCAGGACCGAGCCAGAGGAGCATGGGACCGAGCCAGGACCGAGCCAGAGGAGCATGGGACCGAGCCAGAGGAGCATGGGACCGAGCCAGAGGAGCATGGGACTGAGCCAGGACCGAGCCAGAGGAGCATGGGACTGAGCCAGGACTGAGCTAGAGGAGCATGGGACCGAGCCAAAGGAGCATGGGACCGAGCCAGAACCGAGCCAGAGGAGCATGGGACCGAGCCAAAGGAGCATGGGACCGAGCCAGAACCGAGCCAGAGGAGCATGGGACCGAGCCATAGGAGCATGGGACCGAGCCAGGACTGAGCCAGAGGAGCATGGGACCGAGCCAGGACCAAGCCAGAGGAGCATGGGACCGAGCCAGGACCGAGCATGAGGAGCATGGGACCAAGCCAGTACTGAGCCAGGAGGAGCATGGGACCAAGCCAGAGGAGCATGGGACTGAGCCAGGACCGAGCCAGAGGAGCATGGGACTGAGCCAGAACCGAGCCAGAGGAGCATGGGACCGAGCCAGGAGGAGCATGGGACCGAGCCAGGAGGAGCATGGGACCGAGCCAGGAGGAGCATGGGACCGAGCCAGGAGGAGCATGGGACCAAGCCAGGAGGAGCATGGGACCGAGCCAGGAGGAGCATGGGACCGAGCCAGGAGGAGCATGGGACCGAGCCAGGAGGAGCATGGGACCGAGCCAGGAAGAGCATGGGACCGAGCCAGGAGGAGCATGGGACCGAGCCAGGAGGAGCATGGGACCGAGCCAGGAGGAGCATGGGACCGAGCCAGGAGGAGCATGGGACCGAGCCGGGACCAAGCCAGGAGGAGCATGGGACCGAGCCAGGACCAAGCCAGGAGGAGCATGGGACCGAGCCAGGACCGAGCCAGGAGGAGCATGGGACCGAGCCAGGAGGAGCATGGGACCGAGCCAGGGAGAGCATGGGACCGAGCCAGGAGGAGCATGGGACCGAGCCAGGAGGAGCATGGGACCGAGCCAGAGGAGCATGGGACCCAGCCAGAGGAGCATGGGACCCAGCCAGAACCGAGCCAGAGGAGCATGGAACCGAGCCAGAACCGAGCCAGGAGGAGCATGGGACAGAGCAAGGAGGAGCATGGGACCGAGCCTGGAGGATCATGGGACCTAGCCAGGAGGAGCATGGGACCGAGCCAGGAGGAGCATGGGACCGAGCCAGGACCGAGCCAGAGGAGCATGGGACCGAGCCAGGACCGAGCCAGAGGAGCATGGGACCGAGCCAGGTCCGAGCTAGAGGAGCATGGGACCGAGCCAGAGGATCATGGGACCGAGCCAGAACCGAGCCAGAGCAGCATGGGACCGAGCCAGGACCGAGCCAGAGGAGCATGGGACCCAGCCAAGACCGAGCCAGAGGAGCATGGGACCGAGCCAGGACCGAGCCAGAGGAGCATGAGACCGAGCCAGGACCGAGCCAGAGGAGCATGGGACCGAGCCAGAACCGAGCCAGAGGAGCATGGGACCGAGCCAGGACCGAGCCAGAGGAGCATGGGACCGGGCAAGGACCGAGCCAGAGGAGCATGGGACCGAGCCAGGACCGAGCCAGAGGAGCATGGGACCGAGCCAGAGGAGCATGGGACCGAGCCAGGACCGGGCCAGAGGAGCATGGGACCGAGCCAGGACCGAGCCAGAGGAGCATGGGACTGAGCCAGAACCGAGCCAGAGGAGCATGGGACCGAGCCAGGACCGAACCAGAGGAGCATGGGACTGAGCCAGGACCGAGCCAGAGGAGCATGGGACTGAGCCAGGACCGAGCCAGAGGAGCATGGGACCGAGCCAGAGGAGCATGGGACCGAGCCAGAGGAGCATGGGACCGAGCCAGGACCGAGCCAGAGGAGCATGGGACTGAGCAAGGACCGAGCCAGAGGAGCATGGGACTGAGCAAGGACCGAGCCAGAGGAGCATGGGACTGAGCCAGAACCGAGCCAGAGGAGCATGGGACCGAGCAAGAGGAGCATGGGACCGAGCCAGGACCGAACCAGAGGAGCATGGGACTGAGCCAGGACCAAGCCAGAGGAGCATGGGACCGAGCCAGAACCGAGCCAGAGGAGCATGGGACTGAGCCAGAACCGAGCCAGAGGAGCATGGGACCGAGCCAGAGGAGCATGGGACCGAGCCAGGACCGAGCTAGAGGAGCATGGGACCGAGCCAGAGGAGCATGGGACCGAGCCAGAACTGAGCCAGAGGAGCATGGGACTGAGCCAGGGCCGAGCCAGAGGAGCATGGGACTGAGCCAGGACCGAGCCAGAGGAGCATGGGACCGAGCCAGAACCGAGCAAGAGAAGCATGGGACCGAGCCAGAGGAGCATGGGACCCAGCCAGAGGAGCATGGGACCGAGCCGGGACTGAGCCAGAGGAGCATGGGACCGAGCCAGAGGAGCATGGGACCGAGCCAGAGGAGCATGGGACCGAGCCAGGACCGAGCCAGAGGAGCATGGGACCGAGCCAGGACCGAGCCAGAGGGGCATGGGACCGAGCCAGAGGAGCATGGGACCGAGCCAGGACCGAACCAGAGGAGCATGGGACTGAGCCAGGACCGAGCCAGAGGAGCATGGGACCGAGCCAGAGGAGCATGGGACCGAGCCAGGACCGAGCCAGAGGAGCATGGGACCGAGCCAGAGGAGCATGGGACCGAGCCAGAGGAGCATGGGACCGAGCCAGGACCTAGCCAGAGGAGCATGGGACCAAGCCAGGACCGAGCTAGAGGAGCATGGGACCGAGCCAGAACCGAGCCAGAGGAGCATGGGACCGAGCCAGGACCGAGCCAGAGGAGCATGGGACCGAGCCAGGACAGAGCCAGAGGAGCATGGGACTGAGCCAGGACCGATCCAGAGGAGCATGGGACCAAGCCAGGACAGAGCCAGAGGAGCATGGGACTGAGCCAGAACCGAGCCAGAGGAGCATGGGACTGAGCCAGGACCGAGCCAGAGGAGCATGGGACTGAGGCAGAGGAGCATGGGACCGAGCCAGAGGAGCATGGGACTGAGCCAGGACCGAGCCAGAGGAGCATGGGACTGAGCCAGGACCGAGCCAGAGGAGCATGGGACCGAGCCAGGACCGAGCCAGAGGAGCATGGGACCGAGCCAGGACCGAGCCAGAGGAGCATGGGACCGAGCCAGGACCGAACCAGAGGAGCATGGGACTGAGCCAGGACCGAGCCAGAGGAGCATGGGACCGAGCCAGAACCGAGCCAGAGGAGCATGGGACTGAGCCAGGACCGAGCCAGAGGAGCATGGGACTGAGCCAGGACCGAGCCAGAGGAGCATGGGACTGAGCCAGAACCGAGCCAGAGGAGCATGGGACCGAGCCAGAGGAGCATGGGACTGAGCCAGAACCGAGCCAGAGGAGCATGGGACCGAGCCAGAGGAGCATGGGACCGAGCCAGGACCGAGCCAGAGGAGCATGGGACTGAGCCAGGACCGAGCCAGAGGAGCATGGGACCGAGCCAGAACCGAGCAAGAGAAGCATGGGACCGAGCCAGAGGAGCATGGGACCCAGCCAGAGGAGCATGGGACCGAGCCGGGACTGAGCCAGAGGAGCATGGGACCGAGCCAGAGGAGCATGGGACCGAGCCAGAGGAGCATGGGACCGAGCCAGGACCGAGCCAGAGGGGCATGGGACCGAGCCAGAGGAGCATGGGACCGAGCCAGAGGAGCATGGGACCGAGCCAGGACCGAACCAGAGGAGCATGGGACTGAGCCAGGACCGAGCCAGAGGAGCATGGGACCGAGCCAGAGGAGCATGGGACCGAGCCAGGACCGAGCCAGAGGAGCATGGGACCGAGCCAGAGGAGCATGGGACCGAGCCAGAGGAGCATGGGACCGAGCCAGGACCTAGCCAGAGGAGCATGGGACCAAGCCAGGACCGAGCTAGAGGAGCATGGGACCGAGCCAGAGGAGCATGGGACCGAGCCAGAACCGAGCCAGAGGAGCATGGGACCGAGCCAGGACCGAGCCAGAGGAGCATGGGACCGAGCCAGGACCGAGCCAGAGGAGCATGGGACCGAGCCAGGACAGAGCCAGAGGAGCATGGGACTGAGCCAGGACCGATCCAGAGGAGCATGGGACTGAGCCAGAACCGAGCCAGAGGAGCATGGGACTGAGCCAGGACCGAGCCAGAGGAGCATGGGACTGAGCCAGGACCGAGCCAGAGGAGCTGGGACTGAGCCAGGACCGAGCCAGAGGAGCATGGGACTGAGCCAGGACCGAGCCAGAGGAGCATGGGACCGAGCCAGGACCGAGCCAGAGGAGCATGGGACCGAGCCAGGACCGAGCCAGAGGAGCATGGGACCGAACCAGGACCGAGCCAGAGGAGCATGGGACTGAGCCAGGACCGAGCCAGAGGAGCATGGGACTGAGCCAGGACCGAGCCAGAGGAGCATGGGACTGAGCCAGGACCGAGCCAGAGGAGCATGGGACTGAGCCAGGATCGAGCCAGAGGAGCATGGGACTGAGCCAGGACCGAGCCAGAGGAGCATGGGACTGAGCCAGGACCGAGCCAGAGGAGCATGGGACTGAGCCAGGACCGAGCCAGAGGAGCATGGGACTGAGCCAGGACCGAGCCAGAGGAGCATGGGACTGAGCCAGGACCGAGCCAGAGGAGCATGGGACTGAGCCAGAGGAGCATGGGACTGAGCCACAGGAGCATGGGACCGAGCCAGAGGAGCATGGGACCGAGCCAAAGGAGCATGGGACCGAGCCAGAACCGAGCCAGAGGAGCATGGGACCGAGCCATAGGAGCATGGGACCGAGCCAGAACTGAGCCAGAGGAGCATGGGACCGAGCCAGGACCAAGCCAGAGGAGCATGGGACCGAGCCAGGACCAAGCCAGAGGAGCATGGGACCAAGCCAGTACTGAGCCAGGAGGAGCATGGGACCAAGCCAGAGGAGCATGGGACTGAGCCAGAACCTAGCCAGAGGAGCATGGGACTGAGCCAGGAGGAGCATGGGACCGAGCCAGGAGGAGCATGGGACCGAGCCTGGAGGATCATGGGACCTAGCCAGGAAGAGCATGGGACCGAGCCAGGAGGAGCATGGGACCGAGCCAGGAGGAGCATGGGACCGAGCCAGGAGGAGCATGGGACCGAGCCGGGACCAAGCCAGGAGGAGCATGGGACCGAGCCAGGACCAAGCCAGGAGGAGCATGGGACCGAGCCAGGACCGAGCCAGGAGGAGCATGGGACCGAGCCAGGAGGAGCATGGGACCGAGCCAGGGAGAGCATGGGACCGAACCAGGAGGAGCATGGGACCGAGCCAGGAGGAGCATGGGACCGAGCCAGGAGGAGCATGGGACCCAGCCAGAACCGAGCCAGAGGAGCATGGAACCGAGCCAGAACCGAGCCAGGAGGAGCATGGGACAGAGCAAGGAGGAGCATGGGACCGAGCCTGGAGGATCATGGGACCTAGCCAGGAGGAGCATGGGACCGAGCCAGGAGGAGCATGGGACCGAGCCAGGACCGAGCCAGAGGAGCATGGGACCGAGCCAGAGGAGCATGGGACCGAGCCAGGTCCGAGCTAGAGGAGCATGGGACCGAGCCAGAGGATCATGGGACCGAGCCAGAACCGAGCCAGAGCAGCATGGGACCGAGCCAGGACCGAGCCAGAGGAGCATGGGACCCAGCCAGGACCGAGCCAGAGGAGCATGGGACCGAGCCAGGACCGAGCCAGAGGAGCATGAGACCGAGCCAGGACCGAGCCAGAGGAGCATGGGACCGAGCCAGAACCGAGCCAGAGGAGCATGGGACCGAGCCAGGACCGAGCCAGAGGAGCATGGGACCGAGCAAGGACCGAGCCAGAGGAGCATGGGACCGAGCCAGGACCGAGCCAGAGGAGCATGGGACCGAGCCAGAGGAGCATGGGACCGAGCCAGGACCGGGCCAGAGGAGCATGGGACCGAGCCAGGACCGAGCCAGAGGAGCATGGGACCGAGCCAGGACCGAACCAGAGGAGCATGGGACTGAGCCAGGACCGAGCCAGAGGAGCATGGGACCGAGCCAGGACCGAACCAGAGGAGCATGGGACTGAGCCAGGACCGAGCCAGAGGAGCATGGGACCGAGCCAGAGGAGCATGGGACCGAGCCAGGACCGAGCCAGAGGAGCATGGGACTGAGCAAGGACCGAGCCAGAGGAGCATGGGACTGAGCCAGAACCGAGCCAGAGGAGCATGGGACCGAGCCAGAGGAGCATGGGACCGAGCCAGGACCGAACCAGAGGAGCATGGGACTGAGCCAGGACCGAGCCAGAGGAGCATGGGACCGAGCCAGAACCGAGCCAGAGGAGCATGGGACTGAGCCAGGACCGAGCCAGAGGAGCATGGGACTGAGCCAGAACCGAGCCAGAGGAGCATGGGACCGAGCCAGAGGAGCATGGGACCGAGCCAGGACCGAGCCAGAGGAGCATGGGACCGAGCCAGGACCGAGCTAGAGGAGCATGGGACCGAGCCAGAGAAGCATGGGACCGAGCCAGAACTGAGCCAGAGGAGCATGGGACTGAGCCAGGGCCGAGCCAGAGGAGCATGGGACTGAGCCAGGACCGAGCCAGAGGAGCATGGGACCGAGCCAGAACCGAGCAAGAGAAGCATGGGACCGAGCCAGAGGAGCATGGGACCCAGCTAGAGGAGCATGGGACCGAGCCGGGACTGAGCCAGAGGAGCATGGGACCGAGCCAGAGGAGCATGGGACCGAGCCAGGACCGAGCCAGAGGAGCATGGGACCGAGCCAGGACCGAGCCAGAGGGGCATGGGACCGAGCCAGAGGAGCATGGGACCGAGCCAGGACCGAACCAGAGGAGCATGGGACTGAGCCAGGACCGAGCCAGAGGAGCATGGGACCGAGCCAGAGGAGCATGGGACCGAGCCAGGACTGAGCCAGAGGAGCATGGGACCGAGCCAGAGGAGCATGGGACCGAGCCAGAGGAGCATGGGACCGAGCCAGGACCTAGCCAGAGGAGCATGGGACCGAGCCAGGACCGAGCTAGAGGAGCATGGGACCGAGCCAGAACCGAGCCAGAGGAGCATGGGACCGAGCCAGGACCGAGCCAGAGGAGCATGGGACCGAGCCAGGACCGAGCCAGAGGAGCATGGGACCGAGCCAGGACAGAGCCAGAGGAGCATGGGACCGAGCCAGGACCGATCCAGAGGAGCATGGGACTGAGCCAGAACCGAGCCAGAGGAGCATGGGACTGAGCCAGGACCGAGCCAGAGGAGCATGGGACTGAGGCAGAGGAGCATGGGACCGAGCCAGAGGAGCATGGGACTGAGCCAGGACCGAGCCAGAGGAGCATGGGACTGAGCCAGGACCGAGCCAGAGGAGCATGGGACTGAGCCAGGACCGAGCCAGAGGAGCATGGGACCGAACCAGGACCAAGCCAGAGGAGCATGGGACCGAGCCAGGACCGAGCCAGAGGAGCATTGGACCGAGCCAGGACCGAACCAGAGGAGCATGGGACTGAGCCAGGACCGAGCCAGAGGAGCATGGGACCGAGCCAGAACCGAGCCAGAGGAGCATGGGACTGAGCCAGGACCGAGCCAGAGGAGCATGGGACTGAGCCAGAACCGAGCCAGAGGAGCATGGGACCGAGCCAGAGGAGCATGGGACCGAGCCAGGACCGAGCCAGAGGAGCATGGGACCGAGCCAGGACCGAGCTAGAGGAGCATGGGACCGAGCCAGAGGAGCATGGGACCGAGCCAGAACTGAGCCAGAGGAGCATGGGACCGAGCCAGGACCGAGCCAGAGGAGCATGGGACCGAGCCAGGACCGAGCTAGAGGAGCATGGGACCGAGCCAGAGGAGCATGGGACCGAGCCAGAACTGAGCCAGAGGAGCATGGGACTGAGCCAGGGCCGAGCCAGAGGAGCATGGGACTGAGCCAGGACCGAGCCAGAGGAGCATGGGACCGAGCCAGAACCGAGCAAGAGAAGCATGGGACCGAGCCAGAGGAGCATGGGACCCAGCCAGAGGAGCATGGGACCGAGCCGGGACTGAGCCAGAGGAGCATGGGACCGAGCCAGAGGAGCATGGGACCGAGCCAGAGGAGCATGGGACCGAGCCAGAGGAGCATGGGACCGAGCCAGGACCGAGCCAGAGGGGCATGGGACCGAGCCAGAGGAGCATGGGACCGAGCCAGAGGAGCATGGGACCGAGCCAGGACCGAACCAGAGGAGCATGGGACTGAGCCAGGACCGAGCCAGAGGAGCATGGGACCGAGCCAGAGGAGCATGGGACCGAGCCAGGACCGAGCCAGAGGAGCATGGGACCGAGCCAGAGGAGCATGGGACCGAGCCAGAGGAGCATGGGACCGAGCCAGGACCTAGCCAGAGGAGCATGGGACCAAGCCAGGACCGAGCTAGAGGAGCATGGGACCGAGCCAGAGGAGCATGGGACCGAGCCAGAACCGAGCCAGAGGAGCATGGGACCGAGCCAGGACCGAGCCAGAGGAGCATGGGACCGAGCCAGGACCGAGCCAGAGGAGCATGGGACCGAGCCAGGACAGAGCCAGAGGAGCATGGGACTGAGCCAGGACCGATCCAGAGGAGCATGGGACTGAGCCAGAACCGAGCCAGAGGAGCATGGGACTGAGCCAGGACCGAGCCAGAGGAGCATGGGACTGAGCCAGGACCGAGCCAGAGGAGCTGGGACTGAGCCAGGACCGAGCCAGAGGAGCATGGGACTGAGCCAGGACCGAGCCAGAGGAGCATGGGACCGAGCCAGGACCGAGCCAGAGGAGCATGGGACCGAGCCAGGACCGAGCCAGAGGAGCATGGGACCGAACCAGGACCGAGCCAGAGGAGCATGGGACTGAGCCAGGACCGAGCCAGAGGAGCATGGGACTGAGCCAGGACCGAGCCAGAGGAGCATGGGACTGAGCCAGGACCGAGCCAGAGGAGCATGGGACTGAGCCAGGATCGAGCCAGAGGAGCATGGGACTGAGCCAGGACCGAGCCAGAGGAGCATGGGACTGAGCCAGGACCGAGCCAGAGGAGCATGGGACTGAGCCAGGACCGAGCCAGAGGAGCATGGGACTGAGCCAGGACCGAGCCAGAGGAGCATGGGACTGAGCCAGGACCGAGCCAGAGGAGCATGGGACTGAGCCAGAGGAGCATGGGACTGAGCCACAGGAGCATGGGACCGAGCCAGAGGAGCATGGGACCGAGCCAAAGGAGCATGGGACCGAGCCAGAACCGAGCCAGAGGAGCATGGGACCGAGCCATAGGAGCATGGGACCGAGCCAGAACTGAGCCAGAGGAGCATGGGACCGAGCCAGGACCAAGCCAGAGGAGCATGGGACCGAGCCAGGACCAAGCCAGAGGAGCATGGGACCAAGCCAGTACTGAGCCAGGAGGAGCATGGGACCAAGCCAGAGGAGCATGGGACTGAGCCAGAACCTAGCCAGAGGAGCATGGGACTGAGCCAGGAGGAGCATGGGACCGAGCCAGGAGGAGCATGGGACCGAGCCTGGAGGATCATGGGACCTAGCCAGGAAGAGCATGGGACCGAGCCAGGAGGAGCATGGGACCGAGCCAGGAGGAGCATGGGACCGAGCCAGGAGGAGCATGGGACCGAGCCGGGACCAAGCCAGGAGGAGCATGGGACCGAGCCAGGACCAAGCCAGGAGGAGCATGGGACCGAGCCAGGAGGAGCATGGGACCGAGCCAGGAGGAGCATGGGACCGAGCCAGGGAGAGCATGGGACCGAACCAGGAGGAGCATGGGACCGAGCCAGGAGGAGCATGGGACCGAGCCAGGAGGAGCATGGGACCCAGCCAGAACCGAGCCAGAGGAGCATGGAACCGAGCCAGAACCGAGCCAGGAGGAGCATGGGACAGAGCAAGGAGGAGCATGGGACCGAGCCTGGAGGATCATGGGACCTAGCCAGGAGGAGCATGGGACCGAGCCAGGAGGAGCATGGGACCGAGCCAGGACCGAGCCAGAGGAGCATGGGACCGAGCCAGGACCGAGCCAGAGGAGCATGGGACCGAGCCAGGTCCGAGCTAGAGGAGCATGGGACCGAGCCAGAGGATCATGGGACCGAGCCAGAACCGAGCCAGAGCAGCATGGGACCGAGCCAGGACCGAGCCAGAGGAGCATGGGACCCAGCCAGGACCGAGCCAGAGGAGCATGGGACCGAGCCAGGACCGAGCCAGAGGAGCATGAGACCGAGCCAGGACCGAGCCAGAGGAGCATGGGACCGAGCCAGAACCGAGCCAGAGGAGCATGGGACCGAGCCAGGACCGAGCCAGAGGAGCATGGGACCGAGCAAGGACCGAGCCAGAGGAGCATGGGACCGAGCCAGGACCGAGCCAGAGGAGCATGGGACCGAGCCAGAGGAGCATGGGACCGAGCCAGGACCGGGCCAGAGGAGCATGGGACCGAGCCAGGACCGAGCCAGAGGAGCATGGGACCGAGCCAGGACCGAACCAGAGGAGCATGGGACTGAGCCAGGACCGAGCCAGAGGAGCATGGGACCGAGCCAGGACCGAACCAGAGGAGCATGGGACTGAGCCAGGACCGAGCCAGAGGAGCATGGGACCGAGCCAGAGGAGCATGGGACCGAGCCAGGACCGAGCCAGAGGAGCATGGGACTGAGCAAGGACCGAGCCAGAGGAGCATGGGACTGAGCCAGAACCGAGCCAGAGGAGCATGGGACCGAGCCAGAGGAGCATGGGACCGAGCCAGGACCGAACCAGAGGAGCATGGGACTGAGCCAGGACCGAGCCAGAGGAGCATGGGACCGAGCCAGAACCGAGCCAGAGGAGCATGGGACTGAGCCAGGACCGAGCCAGAGGAGCATGGGACTGAGCCAGAACCGAGCCAGAGGAGCATGGGACCGAGCCAGAGGAGCATGGGACCGAGCCAGGACCGAGCCAGAGGAGCATGGGACCGAGCCAGGACCGAGCTAGAGGAGCATGGGACCGAGCCAGAGGAGCATGGGACCGAGCCAGAACTGAGCCAGAGGAGCATGGGACTGAGCCAGGGCCGAGCCAGAGGAGCATGGGACTGAGCCAGGACCGAGCCAGAGGAGCATGGGACCGAGCCAGAACCGAGCAAGAGAAGCATGGGACCGAGCCAGAGGAGCATGGGACCCAGCTAGAGGAGCATGGGACCGAGCCGGGACTGAGCCAGA
Organism: Pelophylax lessonae; assembly: GCF_965119305.1. Lineage (NCBI taxonomy): Eukaryota > Metazoa > Chordata > Amphibia > Anura > Ranidae > Pelophylax > Pelophylax lessonae. The sequence continues at coordinate 615,540,198 of NC_138768.1, read as the reverse complement.
GGAGCATGGGACCGAGCCAGAGGAGCATGGGACCGAGCCAGGACCGAGCCAGAGGAGCATGGGACCGAGCCAGGACCGAGACGGAGGGGCATGGGACCGAGCCAGAGGAGCATGTGACCGAGCCAGGACCGAACCAGAGGAGCATGGGACTGAGCCAGGACCGAGCCAGAGGAGCATGGGACCGAGCCAGAGGAGCATGGGACCGAGCCAGGACTGAGCCAGAGGAGCATGGGACCGAGCCAGAGGAGCATGGGACCGAGCCAGGACCTAGCCAGAGGAGCATGGGACCGAGCCAGGACCGAGCTAGAGGAGCATGGGACCGAGCCAGAACCGAGCCAGAGGAGCATGGGACCGAGCCAGGACCGAGCCAGAGGAGCATGGGACCGAGCCAGGACCGAGCCAGAGGAGCATGGGACCGAGCCAGGACAGAGCCAGAGGAGCATGGGACCGAGCCAGGACCGATCCAGAGGAGCATGGGACTGAGCCAGAACCGAGCCAGAGGAGCATGGGACTGAGCCAGGACCGAGCCAGAGGAGCATGGGACTGAGGCAGAGGAGCATGGGACCGAGCCAGAGGAGCATGGGACTGAGCCAGGACCGAGCCAGAGGAGCATGGGACTGAGCCAGGACCGAGCCAGAGGAGCATGGGACTGAGCCAGGACCGAGCCAGAGGAGCATGGGACCGAACCAGGACCAAGCCAGAGGAGCATGGGACCGAGCCAGGACCGAGCCAGAGGAGCATTGGACCGAGCCAGGACCGAACCAGAGGAGCATTGGACCGAGCCAGGACCGAACCAGAGGAGCATGGGACTGAGCCAGGACCGAGCCAGAGGAGCATGGGACCGAGCCAGAACCGAGCCAGAGGAGCATGGGACTGAGCCAGGACCGAGCCAGAGGAGCATGGGACTGAGCCAGAACCGAGCCAGAGGAGCATGGGACCGAGCCAGAGGAGCATGGGACCGAGCCAGGACCGAGCCAGAGGAGCATGGGACCGAGCCAGGACCGAGCTAGAGGAGCATGGGACCGAGCCAGAGGAGCATGGGACCGAGCCAGAACTGAGCCAGAGGAGCATGGGACTGAGCCAGGGCCGAGCCAGAGGAGCATGGGACTGAGCCAGTACCGAGCCAGAGGAGCATGGGACCGAGCCAGAACCGAGCAAGAGAAGCATGGGACCGAGCCAGAGGAGCATGGGACCCAGCCAGAGGAGCATGGGACCGAGCCGGGACTGAGCCAGAGGAGCATGGGACCGAGCCAGAGGAGCATGGGACCGAGCCAGAGGAGCATGGGACCGAGCCAGGACCGAGCCAGAGGAGCATGGGACCGAGCCAGGACCGAGCCAGAGGGGCATGGGACCGAGCCAGAGGAGCATGGGACCGAGCCAGGACCGAACCAGAGGAGCATGGGACTGAGCCAGGACCGAGCCAGAGGAGCATGGGTCCGAGCCAGAGGAGCATGGGACCGAGCCAGGACCGAGCCAGAGGAGCATGGGACCGAGCCAGAGGAGCATGGGACCGAGCCAGGACCTAGCCAGAGGAGCATGGGACCAAGCCAGGACCGAGCTAGAGGAGCATGGGACCGAGCCAGAACCGAGCCAGAGGAGCATGGGACCGAGCCAGAGGAGCATGGGACCGAGCCAGGATCGAGCCAGAGGAGCATGGGACTGAGCCAGAACCGAGCCAGAGGAGCATGGGACTGAGCCAGAACCGAGCCAGAGGAGCATGGGACCGAGCCAGGACAGAGCCAGAGGAGCATGGGACTGAGCCAGGACCGATCCAGAGGAGCATGGGACTGAGCCAGAACCGAGCCAGAGGAGCATGGGACTGAGGCAGAGGAGCATGGGACCGAGCCAGAGGAGCATGGGACTGAGCCAGGACCGAGCCAGAGGAGCATGGGACTGAGCCAGGACCGAGCCAGAGGAGCATGGGACCGAGCCAGGACCGAGCCAGAAGAGCATGGGACCGAGCCAGGACCGAGCCAGAGGAGCATGGGACCGAGCCAGGACCGAGCCAGAGGAGCATGGGACCGAGCCAGGACCGAACCAGAGGAGCATGGGACCGAGCCAGGACCGAGCCAGAGGAGCATGGGACTGAGCCAGGACCGAGCCAGAGGAGCATGGGACCGAGCCAGGACCGAGCCAGAGGAGCATGGGACCGAGCCAGGACCGAGCCAGAGGAGCATGGGACCGAGCCAGGACCGAGCCAGAGGAGCATGGGACCGAGCCAGGACCGAACCAGAGGAGCATGGGACCGAGCCAGGACCGAGCCAGAGGAGCATGGGACCGAGCCAGAACCGAGCCAGAGGAGCATGGGACTGAGCCAGGACTGAGCCAGGACCGAGCCAGAGGAGCATGGGACTGAGCCAGGACCGAGCCAGAGGAGCATGGGACTGAGCCAGAACCGAGCCAGAGGAGCATGGGACCGAGCCAGAGGAGCATGGGACTGAGCCAGAACCGAGCCAGAGGAGCATGGGACCGAGCCAGAGGAGCATGGGACCGAGCCAGGACCGAGCCAGAGGAGCATGGGACCGAGCCAGGACCGAGCCAGAGGAGCATGGGACCGAGCCAGAGGAGCATGGGACCGAGCCAGAACTGAGCCAGAGGAGCATGGGACTGAGCCAGGGCCGAGCCAGAGGAGCATGGGACTGAGCCAGGACCGAGCCAGAGGAGCATGGGACCGAGCCAGAACCGAGCAAGAGAAGCATGGGACCGAGCCAGAGGAGCATGGGACCCAGCCAGAGGAGCATGGGACCGAGCCGGGACTGAGCCAAAGGAGCATGGGACCGAGCCAGAGGAGCATGGGACCGAGCCAGAGGAGCATGGGACCGAGCCAGAGGAGCATGGGACCGAGCCAGAGGAGCATGGGACCGAGCCAGGACCGAGCCAGAGGGGCATGGGACCGAGCCAGAGGAGCATGGGACCGAGCCAGAGGAGCATGGGACCAAGCCAGGACCGAACCAGAGGAGCATGGGACTGAGCCAGGACCGAGCCAGAGGAGCATGGGACCGAGCCAGAGGAGCATGGGACCGAGCCAGAGGAGCATGGGACCGAGCCAGGACCGAGCCAGAGGAGCATGGGACCGAGCCAGAGGAGCATGGGACCGAGCCAGAGGAGCATGGGACCGAGCCAGGACCTAGCCAGAGGAGCATGGGACCAAGCCAGGACCGAGCTAGAGGAGCATGGGACCGAGCCAGAACCGAGCCAGAGGAGCATGGGACCGAGCCAGGACCGAGCCAGAGGAGCATGGGACCGAGCCAGGATCGAGCCAGAGGAGCATGGGACTGAGCCAGAACCGAGCCAGAGGAGCATGGGACCGAGCCAGGACAGAGCCAGAGGAGCATGGGACTGAGCCAGGACCGATCCAGAGGAGCATGGGACTGAGCCAGAACCGAGCCAGAGGAGCATGGGACTGAGCCAGGACCGAGCCAGAGGAGCATGGGACTGAGGCAGAGGAGCATGGGACCGAGCCAGAGGAGCATGGGACTGAGCCAGGACCGAGCCAGAGGAGCATGGGACTGAGCCAGGACCGAGCCAGAGGAGCATGGGACCGAGCCAGGACCGAGCCAGAGGAGCATGGGACCGAGCCAGGACCGAGCCAGAGGAGCATGGGACCGAGCCAGGACCGAACCAGAGGAGCATGGGACTGAGCCAGAACCGAGCCAGAGGAGCATGGGACCGAGCCAGAGGAGCATGGGACTGAGCCAGAACCGAGCCAGAGGAGCATGGGACCGAGCCAGAGGAGCATGGGACCGAGCCAGGACCGAGCCAGAGGAGCATGGGACCGAGCCAGGACCGAGCTAGAGGAGCATGGGACCGAGCCAGAGGAGCATGGGACCGAGCCAGAACTGAGCCAGAGGAGCATGGGACTGAGCCAGGGCCGAGCCAGAGGAGCATGGGACTGAGCCAGGACCGAGCAAGAGAAGCATGGGACCGAGCCAGAGGAGCATGGGACCCAGCCAGAGGAGCATGGGACCGAGCCGGGACTGAGCCAGAGGAGCATGGGACCGAGCCAGAGGAGCATGGGACCGAGCCAGAGGAGCATGGGACCGAGCCAGGACCGAGCCAGAGGAGCATGGGACCGAGCCAGAGGAGCATGGGACCGAGCCAGAGGAGCATGGGACCGAGCCAGGACCTAGCCAGAGGAGCATGGGACCAAGCCAGGACCGAGCTAGAGGAGCATGGGACCGAGCCAGAGGAGCATGGGACCGAGCCAGAACCGAGCCAGAGGAGCATGGGACCGAGCCAGGACCGAGCCAGAGGAGCATGGGACCGAGCCAGGACCGAGCCAGAGGAGCATGGGACCGAGCCAGGACAGAGCCAGAGGAGCATGGGACTGAGCCAGGACCGATCCAGAGGAGCATGGGACTGAGCCAGAACCGAGCCAGAGGAGCATGGGACTGAGCCAGGACCGATCCAGAGGAGCATGGGACTGAGCCAGAACCGAGCCAGGAGGAGCATGGGACAGAGCAAGGAGGAGCATGGGACCGAGCCTGGAGGATCATGGGACCTAGCCAGGAGGAGCATGGGACCGAGCCAGGAGGAGCATGGGACCGAGCCAGGACCGAGCCAGAGGAGCATGGGACCGAGCCAGGACCGAGCCAGAGGAGCATGGGACCGAGCCAGGTCCGAGCTAGAGGAGCATGGGACCGAGCCAGAGGATCATGGGACCGAGCCAGAACCGAGCCAGAGCAGCATGGGACCGAGCCAGGACCGAGCCAGAGGAGCATGGGACCGAGCCAGGACCGAGCCAGAGGAGCATGAGACCGAGCCAGGACCGAGCCAGAGGAGCATGGGACCGAGCCAGAACCGAGCCAGAGGAGCATGGGACCGAGCCAGGACCGAGCCAGAGGAGCATGGGACCGAGCAAGGACCGAGCCAGAGGAGCATGGGACCGAGCCAGGACCGAGCCAGAGGAGCATGGGACCGAGCCAGAGGAGCATGGGACCGAGCCAGGACCGGGCCAGAGGAGCATGGGACCGAGCCAGGACCGAGCCAGAGGAGCATGGGACTGAGCCAGAACCGAGCCAGAGGAGCATGGGACCGAGCCAGGACCGAACCAGAGGAGCATGGGACTGAGCCAGGACCGAGCCAGAGGAGCATGGGACCGAGCCAGAGGAGCATGGGACCGAGCCAGAGGAGCATGGGACCGAGCCAGGACCGAGCCAGAGGAGCATGGGACTGAGCAAGGACCGAGCCAGAGGAGCATGGGACTGAGCCAGAACCGAGCCAGAGGAGCATGGGACCGAGCCAGAGGAGCATGGGACCGAGCCAGGACCGAACCAGAGGAGCATGGGACTGAGCCAGGACCGAGCCAGAGGAGCATGGGACCGAGCCAGAACCGAGCCAGAGGAGCATGGGACTGAGCCAGGACCGAGCCAGAGGAGCATGGGACTGAGCCAGAACCGAGCCAGAGGAGAATGGGACCGAGCCAGAGGAGCATGGGACCGAGCCAGGACCGAGCCAGAGGAGCATGGGACCGAGCCAGGACCGAGCTAGAGGAGCATGGGACCGAGCCAGAGGAGCATGGGACCGAGCCAGAACTGAGCCAGAGGAGCATGGGACTGAGCCAGGGCCGAGCCAGAGGAGCATGGGACTGAGCCAGGACCGAGCCAGAGGAGCATGGGACCGAGCCAGAACCGAGCAAGAGAAGCATGGGACCGAGCCAGAGGAGCATGGGACCCAGCCAGAGGAGCATGGGACCGAGCCGGGACTGAGCCAGAGGAGCATGGGACCGAGCCAGAGGAGCATGGGACCGAGCCAGGACCGAGCCAGAGGAGCATGGGACCGAGCCAGGACCGAGCCAGAGGGGCATGGGACCGAGCCAGAGGAGCATGGGACCGAGCCAGGACCGAACCAGAGGAGCATGGGACTGAGCCAGGACCGAGCCAGAGGAGCATGGGACCGAGCCAGAGGAGCATGGGACCGAGCCAGGACTGAGCCAGAGGAGCATGGGACCGAGCCAGAGGAGCATGGGACCGAGCCAGAGGAGCATGGGACCAAGCCAGGACCGAGCTAGAGGAGCATGGGACCGAGCCAGAACCGAGCCAGAGGAGCATGGGACCGAGCCAGGACCGAGCCAGAGGAGCATGGGACCGAGCCAGGACCGAGCCAGAGGAGCATGGGACCGAGCCAGGACAGAGCCAGAGGAGCATGGGACTGAGCCAGGACCGATCCAGAGGAGCATGGGACTGAGCCAGAACCGAGCCAGAGGAGCATGGGACTGAGCCAGGACCGAGCCAGAGGAGCATGGGACTGAGGCAGAGGAGCATGGGACCGAGCCAGAGGAGCATGGGACTGAGCCAGGACCGAGCCAGAGGAGCATGGGACTGAGCCAGGACCGAGCCAGAGGAGCATGGGACTGAGCCAGGACCGAGCCAGAGGAGCATGGGACCGAACCAGGACCAAGCCAGAGGAGCATGGGACCGAGCCAGGACCGAGCCAGAGGAGCATTGGACCGAGCCAGGACCGAACCAGAGGAGCATGGGACTGAGCCAGGACCGAGCCAGAGGAGCATGGGACCGAGCCAGAACCGAGCCAGAGGAGCATGGGACTGAGCCAGGACCAAGCCAGAGGAGCATGGGACTGAGCCAGAACCGAGCCAGAGGAGCATGGGACCGAGCCAGAGGAGCATGGGACCGAGCCAGGACCGAGCCAGAGGAGCATGGGACCGAGCCAGGACCGAGCTAGAGGAGCATGGGACCGAGCCAGAGGAGCATGGGACCGAGCCAGAACTGAGCCAGAGGAGCATGGGACTGAGCTAGGGCCGAGCCAGAGGAGCATGGGACCGAGCCAGAACCGAGCAAGAGAAGCATGGGACCGAGCCAGAGGAGCATGGGACCCAGCCAGAGGAGCATGGGACCGAGCCGGGACTGAGCCAGAGGAGCATGGGACCGAGCCAGAGGAGCATGGGACCGAGCCAGGACCGAGCCAGAGGAGCATGGGACCGAGCCAGAGGAGCATGGGACCGAGCCAGAGGAGCATGGGACCGAGCCAGGACCTAGCCAGAGGAGCATGGGACCAAGCCAGGACCGAGCTAGAGGAGCATGGGACCGAGCCAGAGGAGCATGGGACCGAGCCAGAGGAGCATGGGACCGAGCCAGGACCGAGCCAGAGGAGCATGGGACCGAGCCAGGACCGAGCCAGAGGAGCATGGGACCGAGCCAGGACCGAGCCAGAGGAGCATGGGACCGAGCCAGGACAGAGCCAGAGGAGCATGGGACTGAGCCAGGACCGATCCAGAGGAGCATGGGACTGAGCCAGGACCGAGCCAGAGGAGCATGGGACTGAGGCAGAGGAGCATGGGACCGAGCCAGAGGAGCATGGGACTGAGCCAGGACCGAGCCAGAGGAGCATGGGACTGAGCCAGGACCGAGCCAGAGGAGCATGGGACTGAGCCAGGACCGAGCCAGAGGAGCATGGGACCGAGCCAGGACCGAGCCAGAGGAGCATGGGACCGAGCCAGGACCGAGCCAGAGGAGCATGGGACCGAACCAGGACCGAGCCAGAGGAGCATGGGACCGAACCAGGACCGAGCCAGAGGAGCATGGGACTGAGCCAGGACCGAGCAGGAGGAGCATGGGACTGAGCCAGGACCGAGCCAGAGGAGCATGGGACTGAGCCAGGACCGAGCCAGAGGAGCATGGGACTGAGCCAGGACCGAGCCAGAGGAGCATGGGACTGAGCCAGGACCGAGCCAGAGGAGCATGGGACTGAGCAAGGACCGAGCCAGAGGAGCATGGGACTGAGCCAGAGGAGCATGGGACTGAGCCACAGGAGCATGGGACCGAGCCAGAGGAGCATGGGACTGAGCCAGAGGAGCATGGGACTGAGCCAGGACCGAGCCAGAGGAGCATGGGACTGAGCCAGGACCGAGCCAGAGGAGCATGGGACTGAGCCAGGACCGAGCCAGAGGAGCATGGGACCGAGCAAGAGGAGCATGGGACCGAGCCAGGACCGAACCAGAGGAGCATGGGACTGAGCCAGGACCGAGCCAGAGGAGCATGGGACCGAGCCAGAACCGAGCCAGAGGAGCATGGGACTGAGCCAGGACCGAGCCAGAGGAGCATGGGACTGAGCCAGAACCGAGCCAGAGGAGCATGGGACCGAGCCAGAGGAGCATGGGACCGAGCCAGGACCGAGCCAGAGGAGCATGGGACCGAGCCAGGACCGAGCTAGAGGAGCATGGACCGAGCCAGAGGAGCATGGGACCGAGCCAGAGGAGCATGGGACCGAGCCAGAACTGAGCCAGAGGAGCATGGGACTGAGCCAGAGGAGCATGGGACCCAGCCAGAGGAGCATGGGACCGAGCCGGGACTGAGCCAGAGGAGCATGGGACCGAGCCAGAGGAGCATGGGACCGAGCCAGAGGAGCATGGGACCCAGCCAGAGGAGCATGGGACCGAGCCGGGACTGAGCCAGAGGAGCATGGGACCGAGCCAGAGGAGCATGGGACCGAGCCAGAGGAGCATGGGACCGAGCCAGGACCGAGCCAGAGGAGCATGGGACCGAGCCAGGACCGAGCCAGAGGAGCATGGGACCGAGCCAGAGGAGCATGGGACCGAGCCAGAGGAGCATGGGACCGAGCCAGGACCTAGCCAGAGGAGCATGGGACCAAGCCAGGACCGAGCTAGAGGAGCATGGGACCGAGCCAGAACCGAGCCAGAGGAGCATGGGACCGAGCCAGGACCGAGCCAGAGGAGCATGGGACTGAGCCAGGACCGAGCCAGAGGAGCATGGGACTGAGGCAGAGGAGCATGGGACCGAGCCAGAGGAGCATGGGACTGAGCCAGGACCGAGCCAGAGGAGCATGGGACTGAGCCAGGACCGAGCCAGAGGAGCATGGGACCGAGCCAGGACCGAGCCAGAGGAGCATGGGACCGAGCCAGGACCGAACCAGAGGAGCATGGGACCGAGCCAGGACCGAGCCAGAGGAGCATGGGACCGAGCCAGAACCGAGCCAGAGGAGCATGGGACTGAGCCAGGACCGAGCCAGAGGAGCATGGGACTGAGCCAGGACCGAGCCAGAGGAGCATGGGACTGAGCCAGAACCGAGCCAGAGGAGCATGGGACCGAGCCAGAGGAGCATGGGACTGAGCCAGAACCGAGCCAGAGGAGCATGGGACCGAGCCAGAACCGAGCAAGAGAAGCATGGGACCGAGCCAGAGGAGCATGGGACCCAGCCAGAGGAGCATGGGACCGAGCCGGGACTGAGCCAGAGGAGCATGGGACCGAGCCAGAGGAGCATGGGACCGAGCCAGAGGAGCATGGGACCGAGCCAGAGGAGCATGGGACCGAGCCAGAGGGGCATGGGACCGAGCCAGAGGAGCATGGGACCGAGCCAGAGGAGCATGGGACCGAGCCAGGACCGAACCAGAGGAGCATGGGACTGAGCCAGGACCGAGCCAGAGGAGCATGGGACCGAGCCAGAGGAGCATGGGACCGAGCCAGGACCGAGCCAGAGGAGCATGGGACCGAGCCAGAGGAGCATGGGACCGAGCCAGAGGAGCATGGGACCGAGCCAGGACCTAGCCAGAGGAGCATGGGACCAAGCCAGGACCGAGCTAGAGGAGCATGGGACCGAGCCAGAGGAGCATGGGACCGAGCCAGAACCGAGCCAGAGGAGCATGGGACCGAGCCAGGACCGAGCCAGAGGAGCATGGGACCGAGCCAGGACCGAGCCAGAGGAGCATGGGACCGAGCCAGGACAGAGCCAGAGGAGCATGGGACTGAGCCAGGACCGATCCAGAGGAGCATGGGACTGAGCCAGAACCGAGCCAGAGGAGCATGGGACTGAGCCAGGACCGAGCCAGAGGAGCATGGGACTGAGGCAGAGGAGCATGGGACCGAGCCAGAGGAGCATGGGACTGAGCCAGGACCGAGCCAGAGGAGCATGGGACTGAGCCAGGACCGAGCCAGAGGAGCATGGGACCGAGCCAGGACCGAGCCAGAGGAGCATGGGACCGAGCCAGGACCGAGCCAGAGGAGCATGGGACCGAGCCAGGACCGAGCCAGAGGAGCATGGGACCGAACCAGGACCGAGCCAGAGGAGCATGGGACTGAGACAGGACCGAGCCAGAGGAGCATGGGACTGAGCCAGGACCGAGCCAGAGGAGCATGGGACTGAGCCAGGATCGAGCCAGAGGAGCATGGGACTGAGCCAGGACCGAGCCAGAGGAGCATGGGACTGAGCCAGGACCGAGCCAGAGGAGCATGGGACTGAGCCAGGACCGAGCCAGAGGAGCATGGGACTGAGCCAGGACCGAGCCAGAGGAGCATGGGACTGAGCCAGAGGAGCATGGGACTGAGCCACAGGAGCATGGGACCGAGCCAGAGGAGCATGGGACCGAGCCAAAGGAGCATGGGACCGAGCCAGAACCGAGCCAGAGGAGCATGGGACCGAGCCATAGGAGCATGGGACCGAGCCAGGACTGAGCCAGAGGAGCATGGGACCGAGCCAGGACCAAGCCAGAGGAGCATGGGACCGAGCAAGGACCAAGCCAGAGGAGCATGGGACCGAGCCAGTACTGAGCCAGGAGGAGCATGGGACCAAGCCAGAGGAGCATGGGACTGAGCCAGGACCGAGCCAGAGGAGCATGGGACTGAGCCAGAACCGAGCCAGAGGAGCATGGGACTGAGCCAGGAGGAGCATGGGACCGAGCCAGGAGGAGCATGGGACCGAGCCTGGAGGATCATGGGACCTAGCCAGGAAGAGCATGGGACCGAGCCAGGAGGAGCATGGGACCGAGCCAGGAGGAGCATGGGACCGAGCCAGGAGGAGCATGGGACCGAGCCGGGACCAAGCCAGGAGGAGCATGGGACCGAGCCAGGACCAAGCCAGGAGGAGCATGGGACCGAGCCAGGACCGAGCCAGGAGGAGCATGGGACCGAGCCAGGAGGAGCATGGGACCGAGCCAGGACCGAGCCAGGGAGAGCATGGGACCGAACCAGGAGGAGCATGGGACCGAGCCAGGAGGAGCATGGGACCGAGCCAGAGGAGCATGGGACCCAGCCAGAACCGAGCCAGAGGAGCATGGAACCGAGCCAGAACCGAGCCAGAGGAGCATGGGACTGAGCCAGGACCGAGCCAGAGGAGCATGGGACTGAGCCAGAACCGAGCTAGAGGAGCATGGGACCGAGCCAGAGGAGCATGGGACCGAGCCAGGACCGAGCCAGAGGAGCATGGGACCGAGCCAGGACCGAGCTAGAGGAGCATGGGACCGAGCCAGAGGAGCATGGGACCGAGCCAGAACTGAGCCAGAGGAGCATGGGACTGAGCCAGGGCCGAGCCAGAGGAGCATGGGACTGAGCCAGGACCGAGCCAGAGGAGCATGGGACCGAGCCAGAACCGAGCAAGAGAAGCATGGGACCGAGCCAGAGGAGCATGGGACCCAGCCAGAGGAGCATGGGACCGAGCCGGGACTGAGCCAGAGGAGCATGGGACCGAGCCAGAGGAGCATGGGACCGAGCCAGGACCGAGCCAGAGGAGCATGGGACTGAGCCAGGACCGAGCCAGAGGAGCATGGGACCGAGCCAGGACCGAACCAGAGGAGCATGGGACTGAGCCAGGACCGAGCCAGAGGAGCATGGGACCGAGCCAGGACTGAGCCAGAGGAGCATGGGACCGAGCCAGAGGAGCATGGGACCGAGCCAGGACCTAGCCAGAGGAGCATGGGACCAAGCCAGGACCGAGCCAGGAGGAGCATGGGACAGAGCAAGGAGGAGCATGGGACCGAGCCTGGAGGATCATGGGACCTAGCCAGGAGGAGCATGGGACCGAGCCAGGAGGAGCATGGGACCGAGCCAGGACCGAGCCAGAGGAGCATGGGACCGAGCCAGGACCGAGCCAGAGGAGCATGGGACCGAGCCAGGTCCGAGCTAGAGGAGCATGGGACCGAGCCAGAGGATCATGGGACCGAGCCAGAACCGAGCCAGAGCAGCATGGGACCGAGCCAGGACCGAGCCAGAGGAGCATGGGACCCAGCCAGGACCGAGCCAGAGGAGCATGGGACCGAGCCAGGACCGAGCCAGAGGAGCATGAGACCGAGCCAGGACCGAGCCAGAGGAGCATGGGACCGAGCCAGAACCGAGCCAGAGGAGCATGGGACCGAGCCAGGACCGAGCCAGAGGAGCATGGGACCGAGCAAGGACCGAGCCAGAGGAGCATGGGACCGAGCCAGGACCGAGCCAGAGGAGCATGGGACCGAGCCAGAGGAGCATGGGACCGAGCCAGGACCGGGCCAGAGGAGCACGGGACCGAGCCAGGACCGAGCCAGAGGAGCATGGGACTGAGCCAGAACCGAGCCAGAGGAGCATGGGACCGAGCCAGGACCGAACCAGAGGAGCATGGGACTGAGCCAGGACCGAGCCAGAGGAGCATGGGACCGAGCCAGAGGAGCATGGGACCGAGCAAGGACCGAGCCAGAGGAGCATGGGACTGAGCAAGGACCGAGCCAGAGGAGCATGGGACTGAGCCAGAACCGAGCCAGAGGAGCATGGGACCGAGCCAGAGGAGCATGGGACCGAGCCAGGACCGAAGCAGAGGAGCATGGGACCGAGCCAGGACCGAGCCAGAGGAGCATGGGACCGAGCCAGAACCGAGCCAGAGGAGCATGGGACTGAGCCAGGACCGAGCCAGAGGAGCATGGGACTGAGCCAGAACCGAGCCAGAGGAGCATGGGACCGAGCCAGAGGAGCATGGGACCGAGCCAGGACCGAGCCAGAGGAGCATGGGACCGAGCCAGGACCGAGCTAGAGGAGCATGGGACCGAGCCAGAGGAGCATGGGACCGAGCCAGAACTGAGCCAGAGGAGCATGGGACTGAGCCAGGGCCGAGCCAGAGGAGCATGGGACTGAGCCAGGGCCGAGCCAGAGGAGCATGGGACCGAGCCAGAACCGAGCAAGAGAAGCATGGGACCGAGCCAGAGGAGCATGGGACCCAGCCAGAGGAGCATGGGACCGAGCCGGGACTGAGCCAGAGGAGCATGGGACCCAGCCAGAGGAGCATGGGACCGAGCCGGGACTGAGCCAGAGGAGCATGGGACCGAGCCAGAGGAGCATGGGACCGAGCCAGGACCGAGCCAGAGGAGCATGGGACCGAGCCAGGACCGAGCCAGAGGGGCATGGGACCGAGCCAGAGGAGCATGGGACCGAGCCAGGACCGAACCAGAGGAGCATGGGACTGAGCCAGGACCGAGCCAGAGGAGCATGGGACCGAGCCAGAGGAGCATGGGACCGAGCCAGGACTGAGCCAGAGGAGCATGGGACCGAGCCAGAGGAGCATGGGACCGAGCCAGAGGAGCATGGGACCGAGCCAGGACCTAGCCAGAGGAGCATGGGACCAAGCCAGGACCGAGCTAGAGGAGCATGGGACCGAGCCAGAACCGAGCCAGAGGAGCATGGGACCGAGCCAGGACCGAGCCAGAGGAGCATGGGACCGAGCCGGGACCGAGCCAGAGGAGCATGGGACCGAGCCAGGACAGAGCCAGAGGAGCATGGGACCGAGCCAGGACCGATCCAGAGGAGCATGGGACTGAGCCAGAACCGAGCCAGAGGAGCATGGGACTGAGCCAGGACCGAGCCAGAGGAGCATGGGACTTAGGCAGAGGACCATGGGACCGAGCCAGAGGAGCATGGGACTGAGCCAGGACCGAGCCAGAGGAGCATGGGACTGAGCCAGGACCGAGCCAGAGGAGCATGGGACTGAGCCAGGACCGAGCCAGAGGAGCATGGGACCGAACCAGGACCAAGCCAGAGGAGCATGGGACCGAGCCAGGACCGAGCCAGAGGAGCATTGGACCGAGCCAGGACCGAACCAGAGGAGCATGGGACTGAGCCAGGACCGAGCCAGAGGAGCATGGGACCGAGCCAGAACCGAGCCAGAGGAGCATGGGACTGAGCCAGGACCGAGCCAGAGGAGCATGGGACTGAGCCAGAACCGAGCCAGAGGAGCATGGGACCGAGCCAGAGGAGCATGGGACCGAGCCAGGACCGAAGCAGAGGAGCATGGGACTGAGCCAGGACCGAGCCAGAGGAGCATGGGACCGAGCCAGAACCGAGCCAGAGGAGCATGGGACTGAGCCAGGACCGAGCCAGAGGAGCATGGGACTGAGCCAGAACCGAGCCAGAGGAGCATGGGACCGAGCCAGAGGAGCATGGGACCGAGCCAGGACTGAGCCAGAGGAGCATGGGACCGAGCCAGGACCGAGCCAGAGGAGCATGGGACCCAGCCAGGACCGAGCCAGAGGAGCATGGGACCGAGCCGGGACCGAGCCAGAGGAGCATGGGACCGAGCCAGGACAGAGCCAGAGGAGCATGGGACCGAGCCAGGACCGATCCAGAGGAGCATGGGACTGAGCCAGAACCGAGCCAGAGGAGCATGGGACTGAGCCAGGACCGAGCCAGAGGAGCATGGGACTGAGGCAGAGGAGCATGGGACCGAGCCAGAGGAGCATGGGACTGAGCCAGGACCGAGCCAGAGGAGCATGGGACTGAGCCAGGACCGAGCCAGAGGAGCATGGGACTGAGCCAGGACCGAGCCAGAGGAGCATGGGACCGAACCAGGACCAAGCCAGAGGAGCATGGGACCGAGCCAGGACCGAGCCAGAGGAGCATTGGACCGAGCCAGGACCGAACCAGAGGAGCATGGGACTGAGCCAGGACCGAGCCAGAGGAGCATGGGACCGAGCCAGGACCGAGCCAGAGGAGCATGGGACTGAGCCAGAACCGAGCCAGAGGAGCATGGGACTGAGCCAGAACCGAGCCAGAGGAGCATGGGACCGAGCCAGAGGAGCATGGGACCGAGCCAGGACCGAGCCAGAGGAGCATGGGACCGAGCCAGGACCGAGCTAGAGGAGCATGGGACCGTGCCAGAGGAGCATGGGACCGAGCCAGAACTGAGCCAGAGGAGCATGGGACTGAGCCAGGGCCGAGCCAGAGGAGCATGGGACTGAGCCAGGACCGAGCCAGAGGAGCATGGGGCCGAGCCAGAACCGAGCAAGAGAAGCATGGGACCGAGCCAGAGGAGCATGGGACCCAGCCAGAGGAGCATGGGACCGAGCTGGGACTGAGCCAGAGGAGCATGGGACCGAGCCAGAGGAGCATGGGACCGAGCCAGAGGAGCATGGGACCGAGCCAGGACCGAGCCAGAGGAGCATGGGACCGAGCCAGGACCGAGCCAGAGGAGCATGGTGTGACGAGACCAGTCTCGCCACATTGCATTGGAGGAGCCTGGTTGCCCGCCTGCTGCAATATGACTATGAGCATGGGACCGAGCCAGAGGAGCATGGGACCGAGCCAGAGGAGCATGGGACCGAGCCAGGACCGAACCAGAGGAGCATGGGACTGAGCCAGGACCGAGCCAGAGGAGCATGGGACCGAGCCAGGACCGAGCCAGAGGAGCATGGGACTGAGCCAGAACCGAGCCAGAGGAGCATGGGACTGAGCCAGAACCGAGCCAGAGGAGCATGGGACCGAGCCAGAGGAGCATGGGACCGAGCCAGGACCGAGCCAGAGGAGCATGGGACCGAGCCAGGACCGAGCTAGAGGAGCATGGGACCGTGCCAGAGGAGCATGGGACCGAGCCAGAACTGAGCCAGAGGAGCATGGGACTGAGCCAGGGCCGAGCCAGAGGAGCATGGGACTGAGCCAGGACCGAGCCAGAGGAGCATGGGGCCGAGCCAGAACCGAGCAAGAGAAGCATGGGACCGAGCCAGAGGAGCATGGGACCCAGCCAGAGGAGCATGGGACCGAGCTGGGACTGAGCCAGAGGAGCATGGGACCGAGCCAGAGGAGCATGGGACCGAGCCAGGACCGAGCCAGAGGAGCATGGGACCGAGCCAGAGGAGCATGGGACCGAGCCAGAGGAGCATGGGACTGAGCCAGGACCTAGCCAGAGGAGCATGGGACCAAGCCAGGACCGAGCTAGAGGAGCATGGGACCGAGCCAGAGGAGCATGGGACCGAGCCAGAGGAGCATGGGACCGAGCCAGGACCGAGCCAGAGGAGCATGGGACCGAGCCAGGACCGAGCCAGAGGAGCATGGTGTGACGAGACCAGTCTCGCCACATTGCATTGGAGGAGCCTGGTTGCCCGCCTGCTGCAATATGACTATGGACCTAGGGGCTTTTACCCATTTAAGACTGTATTTGGGCATGAAAATGTGCCTGCGGTCGGTCAGAAAAGGACTTACGTCTAACTTTTTAACGCCTGGAGGGATTTCTATGATTTTTGGTTATGTTTGCATTTGAAGTATGCTGATTCTGAAAATGTAAGTTTTATTTGAATGTGATGCATATTTTAGAAGTTATGTAAATGTTGCTTTTGGCATGAGGTGGCTTTGCCACACCTATTGTCGGGTGTGCTAAGTATTCCTGTTCCATGCTAATGACCTTGCATTGTTCTGGCCAGGTGGCTAGATAATTAGTTTAGTGTTATTTTGTGCCTGTTTACAAATCTATCTGCATATGCTAATGCAATGAGACTCACATTACCTGATAGTGTATATAATGTGTTTGTGGGGATTTAATAAACATTCCACTGCTTGAACTTCACACGGAGCCTTGTCTCGTGCTTGGGGGGATTCACTGTATGCTGTACGAGACTGATTGCCAGGAGTGTAAGCTGATGTATGCTTTTCCTGTTCATCTGCTAGCAGCTATTCGTGAGGTTCCAGGTTGGAGTGCTATTTTGTACCCAGTTCGGGAGTATGGTGTTCCTGCAAGTAGCTGTGCCTGTCTAGCAGAAAGGGGCATATCTACTAAACGGATTTTAACCCCTTGTCTGCTGAAACGGTCCGTTACACATGGGACCGAGCCAGGACAGAGCCAGAGGAGCATGGGACTGAGCCAGGACCGATCCAGAGGAGCATGGGACTGAGCCAGAACCGAGCCAGAGGAGCATGGGACTGAGCCAGGACCGAGCCAGAGGAGCATGGGACTGAGGCAGAGGAGCATGGGACCGAGCCAGAGGAGCATGGGACTGAGCCAGGACCGAGCCAAAGGAGCATGGGACTGAGCCAGGACCGAGCCAGAGGAGCATGGGACTGAGCCAGGACCGAGCCAGAGGAGCATGGGACTGAGCCAGGACCGAGCCAGAGGAGCATGGGACTGAGCCAGGACCGAGCCAGAGGAGCATGGGACTGAGCCAGGACCGAGCCAGAGGAGCATGGGACTGAGCCAGGACCGAGCCAGAGGAGCATGGGACTGAGCCAGGACCGAGCCAGAGGAGCATGGGACTGAGCCAGGACCAAGCCAGAGGAGCATGGGACCGAGCCAGAGGAGCATGGGACCGAGCCAGAGGAGCATGGGACTGAGCCAGGACCGAACCAGAGGAGCATGGGACTGAGCCACAGGAGCATGGGACCGAGCCAGAGGAGCATGGGACTGAGCCAGAGGAGCATGGGACTGAGCCAGGACTGAGCCAGAGGAGCATGGGACTGAGCCAGGACCGAGCCAGAGGAGCATGGGACTGAGCCAGGACCGAGCCAGAGGAGCATGGGACTGAGCCAGGACCGAGCCAGAGGAGCATGGGACTGAGCCAGGACCGAGCCAGAGGAGCATGGGACTGAGCCAGGACCAAGCCAGAGGAGCATGGGACCGAGCCAGAGGAGCATGGGACCGAGCCAGAGGAGCATGGGACTGAGCCAGGACCGAACCAGAGGAGCATGGGACTGAGCCAGAACCGAACCAGAGGAGCATGGGACTGAGCCAGAACCGAGCCAGAGGAGCATGGGACCGAGCCAGAGGAGCATGGGACCGAGCCAGGACCGAGCCAAAGGAGCATGGGACAGAGCCGGGACCGAGCCAGGACCGAGCCAGAGGAGCATGGGACCGAGCCAGAGGAGCATGGGACTGAGCCAGGACCGAGCCAGAGGAGCATGGGACTGAGCCAGGACCGAGCCAGAGGAGCATGGGACTGAGCCAGGACCGAGCCAGAGGAGCATGGGACCGAACCAGGACCAAGCCAGAGGAGCATGGGACCGAGCCAGGACCGAGCCAGAGGAGCATTGGACCGAGCCAGGACCGAACCAGAGGAGCATGGGACTGAGCCAGGACCGAGCCAGAGGAGCATGGGACCGAGCCAGAACCGAGCCAGAGGAGCATGGGACTGAGCCAGGACCGAGCCAGAGGAGCATGGGACTGAGCCAGAACCGAGCCAGAGGAGCATGGGACCGAGCCAGAGGAGCATGGGACCGAGCCAGGACCGAGCCAGAGGAGCATGGGACCGAGCCAGGACCGAGCTAGAGGAGCATGGGACCGAGCCAGAGGAGCATGGGACCGAGCCAGAACTGAGCCAGAGGAGCATGGGACTGAGCCAGGGCCGAGCCAGAGGAGCATGGGACTGAGCCAGTACCGAGCCAGAGGAGCATGGGACCGAGCCAGAACCGAGCAAGAGAAGCATGGGACCGAGCCAGAGGAGCATGGGACCCAGCCAGAGGAGCATGGGACCGAGCCGGGACTGAGCCAGAGGAGCATGGGACCGAGCCAGAGGAGCATGGGACCGAGCCAGGACCGAGCCAGAGGAGCATGGGACCGAGCCAGAGGAGCATGGGACCGAGCCAGAGGAGCATGGGACCGAGCCAGGACCTAGCCAGAGGAGCATGGGACTGAGCCAGGACCGAGCCAGAGGAGCATGGGACTGAGCCAGGACCGAGCCAGAGGAGCATGGGACTGAGCCAGGACCGAGCCAGAGGAGCATGGGACTGAGCCAGGACCGAGCCAGAGGAGCATGGGACTGAGCAAGGACCGAGCCAGAGGAGCATGGGACTGAGCCAGAGGAGCATGGGACTGAGCCACAGGAGCATGGGACCGAGCCAGAGGAGCATGGGACTGAGCCAGGACCGAGCCAGAGGAGCATGGGACTGAGCCAGGACCGAGCCAGAGGAGCATGGGACTGAGCCAGGACCGAGCCAGAGGAGCATGGGACTGAGCCAGGACCGAGCCAGAGGAGCATGGGACTGAGCCAGGACCGAGCCAGAGGAGCATGGGACTGAGCCAGGACCGAGCCAGAGGAGCATGGGACTGAGCCAGGACCGAGCCAGAGGAGCATGGGACTGAGCCAGGACCGAGCCAGAGGAGCATGGGACCGAGCCAGAACCGAGCCAGAGGAGCATGGGACCGAGCCAGGACCAAGCCAGAGGAGCATGGGACCGAGCCAGAGGAGCATGGGACTGAGCCAGGACCGAACCAGAGGAGCATGGGACTGAGCCAGAACCGAACCAGAGGAGCATGGGACTGAGCCAGAACCGAACCAGAGGAGCATGGGACTGAGCCAGAACCGAGCCAGAGGAGCATGGGACTGAGCCAGAACCGAGCCAGAGGAGCATGGGACTGAGCCAGGACCAAGCCAGAGGAGCATGGGACCGAGCCAGAGGAGCATGGGACCGAGCCAGAGGAGCATGGGACTGAGCCAGGACCGAACCAGAGGAGCATGGGACTGAGCCAGAACCGAACCAGAGGAGCATGGGACTGAGCCAGAACCGAGCCAGAGGAGCATGGGACCGAGCCAGAGGAGCATGGGACCGAGCCAGGACCGAGCCAAAGGAGCATGGGACAGAGCCGGGACCGAGCCAGGACCGAGCCAGAGGAGCATGGGACCGAGCCAGAGGAGCATGGGACTGAGCCAGGACCGAGCCAGAGGAGCATGGGACTGAGCCAGGACCGAGCCAGAGGAGCATGGGACTGAGCCAGGACCGAGCCAGAGGAGCATGGGACTGAGCCAGGACCGAGCCAGAGGAGCATGGGACTGAGCCAGGACCGAGCCAGAGGAGCATGGGACCGAACCAGGACCAAGCCAGAGGAGCATGGGACCGAGCCAGGACCGAGCCAGAGGAGCATTGGACCGAGCCAGGACCGAACCAGAGGAGCATGGGACTGAGCCAGGACCGAGCCAGAGGAGCATGGGACCGAGCCAGAACCGAGCCAGAGGAGCATGGGACTGAGCCAGGACCGAGCCAGAGGAGCATGGGACTGAGCCAGAACCGAGCCAGAGGAGCATGGGACCGAGCCAGAGGAGCATGGGACCGAGCCAGGACCGAGCCAGAGGAGCATGGGACCGAGCCAGGACCGAGCTAGAGGAGCATGGGACCGAGCCAGAGGAGCATGGGACCGAGCCAGAACTGAGCCAGAGGAGCATGGGACTGAGCCAGGGCCGAGCCAGAGGAGCATGGGACTGAGCCAGTACCGAGCCAGAGGAGCATGGGACCGAGCCAGAACCGAGCAAGAGAAGCATGGGACCGAGCCAGAGGAGCATGGGACCCAGCCAGAGGAGCATGGGACCGAGCCGGGACTGAGCCAGAGGAGCATGGGACCGAGCCAGAGGAGCATGGGACCGAGCCAGGACCGAGCCAGAGGAGCATGGGACCGAGCCAGAGGAGCATGGGACCGAGCCAGAGGAGCATGGGACCGAGCCAGGACCTAGCCAGAGGAGCATGGGACTGAGCCAGGACTGAGCCAGGACCGAGCCAGAGGAGCATGGGACTGAGCCAGGACCGAGCCAGAGGAGCATGGGACTGAGCCAGGACCGAGCCAGAGGAGCATGGGACTGAGCCAGGACCGAGCCAGAGGAGCATGGGACTGAGCAAGGACCGAGCCAGAGGAGCATGGGACTGAGCCAGAGGAGCATGGGACTGAGCCACAGGAGCATGGGACCGAGCCAGAGGAGCATGGGACTGAGCCAGAGGAGCATGGGACTGAGCCAGGACTGAGCCAGAGGAGCATGGGACTGAGCCAGGACCGAGCCAGAGGAGCATGGGACTGAGCCAGGACCGAGCCAGAGGAGCATGGGACTGAGCCAGGACCGAGCCAGAGGAGCATGGGACTGAGCCAGGACCGAGCCAGAGGAGCATGGGACTGAGCCAGGACCGAGCCAGAGGAGCATGGGACTGAGCCAGGACCGAGCCAGAGGAGCATGGGACCGAGCCAGAACCGAGCCAGAGGAGCATGGGACCGAGCCAGGACCAAGCCAGAGGAGCATGGGACCGAGCCAGAGGAGCATGGGACTGAGCCAGGACCGAACCAGAGGAGCATGGGACTGAGCCAGAACCGAACCAGAGGAGCATGGGACTGAGCCAGAACCGAGCCAGAGGAGCATGGGACCGAGCCAGAGGAGCATGGGACCGAGCCAGGACCGAGCCAAAGGAGCATGGGACAGAGCCGGGACCGAGCCAGGACCGAGCCAGAGGAGCATGGGACCGAGCCAGAGGAGCATGGGACTGAGCCAGGACCGAGCCAGAGGAGCATGGGACTGAGCAAGGACCGAGCCAGAGGAGCATGGGACTGAGCCAGGACCGAGCCAGAGGAGCATGGGACCGAGCCAGAGGAGCATGGGACCGAGCCACAACTGAGCCAGAGGAGCATGGGACCGAGCAAGAGGAGCATGGGACTGAGCCGGGACTGAGCCAGGACCGAGCCAGAGGAGCATGGGACTGAGCCAGGACCGAGCCAGAGAAGCATGGGACTGAGCCAGGACCGAGCATGGGACTGAGCAAGGACCGAGCCAGAGGAGCATGGGACTGAGCAAGGCCCGAGCCAGAGGAGCATGGGACTGAGCCAGGACTGAGCCAGGACCGAGCCAGGAGGAGCATGGGACCGAGCCAGGAGGAGCATGGGACCGAGCCAGGAGGAGCATGGGACCGAGCCAGAGGAGCATGGGACCAAGCCAGAGGGAGCATGGGACCGAGCCAGAGGAGCATGGGACCGAGCCAGAGGAGCATGGGACCGAGCCAAAACCGAGCCAGAGGAGCATGGGACCGAGCCAGAACCGAGCCAGGAGGAGCATGGTACCGAGCCAGGAGGAGCATGGGACCGAGCCAGGACCGAGCCAGGAGGAGCATGGGACCGAGCCAGGACCGAGCCAGGAGGAGCATGGGACCGAGCCAGGAGGAGCATGGGACCGAGCCAGGAGGAGCATGGGACCGAGCCAGAGGAGCATGGGACCAAGCCAGAGGGAGCATGGGACCGAGCCAGAGGGAGCATGGGACCGAGCCAGAGGAGCATGGGACCGAGCCAGAGGAGCATGGGACCGAGCCAGAGGAGCATGGGACCGAGCCAAAACCGAGCCAGAGGAGCATTGGACCGAGCCAGAACCGAGCCAGAGGAGCATGGGACCGAGCCAGAACCGAGCCAGAGGAGCATGGGACCGAGCCAGGAGGAGCATGGGACCGAGCCAGGGGGAGCATGGGACCGAGCCAGGAGGAGCATGGGACCGAGCCGGGACCGAGCCAGAGGAGCATGGGACCGAGCCAGGACCGAGCCAGAGGAGAATGGGACCGAGCGAGGACCGAGCCAGAGGAGCATGGGACTGAGCCAGGACCGAGCCAGAGGAGCATGGGACTGAGCCAGGACCGAGCCAGAGGAGAATGGGACCGAGCCAGAGGAGCATGGGACCGAGCCAGAGGAGCATGGGACCGAGCCACAACCGAGCCAGAGGAGCATGGGACCGAGCCAGAGGAGCATGGGACTGAGCCGGGACTGAGCCAGGACCGAGCCAGAGGAGCATGGGACTGAGCCAGGACCGAGCAAGAGGAGCATGGGACTGAGCCAGGACCGAGCCAGAGGAGCATGGGACTGAGCCAGGACCGAGCCAGAGGAACATGGGACTGAGCAAGGACCAAGCCAGAGGAGCATGGGACTGAGCAAGGACCGAGCCAGAGGAGCATGGGACTGAGCAAGGACCGAGCCAGAGGAGCATGGGACTGAGCCAGGCCCGAGCCAGAGGAGCATGGGACTGAGCAAGGCCCGAGCCAGAGGAGCATGGGACTGAGCCAGGACTTAGCCAGGACCGAGCCAGAGGAGCATGGGACTGAGCCAGGCCCGAGCCAGAGGAGCATGGGACTGAGCCAGGACTGAGCCAGGACCGAGCCAGAGGAGCATGGGACCAAGCCAGAGGGAGCATGGGACCGAGCCAGAGGAGCATGGGACCGAACCAGAGGAGCATGGGACCGAGCCAGAGGAGCATGGGACCGAGCCAAAACCGAGCCAGAGGAGCATTGGACCGAGCCAGAACCGAGCCAGAGGAGCATGGGACCGAGCCAGAGGAGCATGGGACCGAGCCAGAGGAGCATGGGACCGAGCCAAAACCGAGCCAGAGGAGCATTGGACCGAGCCAGAACCGAGCCAGAGGAGCATTGGACCGAGCCAGGACCGAGCCAGAGGAGCATGGGACCGAGCCAGAACCGATCCAGGAGGAGCATGGGACCGAGCCAGGAGGAGCATGGGACCGAGCCAGGGGGAGCATGGGACCGAGCCAGGGGGAGCATGGGACCGAGCCGGGACCGAGCCAGAGGAGCATGGGACCGAGCCAGGACCGAGCCAGAGGAGAATGGGACCGAGCGAGGACCGAGCCAGAGAAGCATGGGACTGAGCCAGGACCGAGCCAGAGGGGCATGGGACTGAGCCAGGACCGAGCCATAGGAGCATGGGACCGAGCCAGAGGAGCATGGGACCGAGCCACAACCGAGCCAGAGGAGCATGGGACCGAGCCAGAGGAGCATGGGACTGAGCCGGGACTGAGCCAGGACCGAGCCAGAGGAGCATGGGACTGAGCCAGGACCGAGCAAGAGGAGCATGGGACTGAGCCAGGACCGAGCCAGAGGAGCATGGGACTGAGCCAGGACCGAGCCAGAGGAGCATGGGACTGAGCAAGGACCGAGCCAGAGGAGCATGGGACTGAGCAAGGACCGAGCCAGAGGAGCATGGGACTGAGCAAGGACCGAGCCAGAGGAGCATGGGACTGAGCCAGGCCCGAGCCAGAGGAGCATGGGACTGAGCAAGGCCCGAGCCAGAGGAGCATGGGACTGAGCCAGGCCCGAGCCAGAGGAGCATGGGACTGAGCCAGGACCGAGCCAGAGGAGCATGGGACCAAGCCAGAGGGAGCATGGGACCGAGCCAGAGGAGCATGGGACCGAACCAGAGGAGCATGGGACCGAGCCAGAGGAGCATGGGACCGAGCCAAAACCGAGCCAGAGGAGCATTGGACCGAGCCAGAACCGAGCCAGAGGAGCATGGGACTGAGCCAGGACCGAGCCAGAGGAGCATGGGACCGAGCCAGGACCGAGCCAGAGGAGCATGGGACCGAGCCAAGACCGAGCCAGAGGAGCATGGGACTGAGCCAGGACCGAGCCAGAGGAGCATGGGACCGAGCCAAGACCGAGCCAGAGGAGCATGGGACTGAGCCAGGACCGAGCCAGAGGAGCATGGGACCGAGCCAGGACCGAGCCAGAGGAGCATGGGACCGAGCCAGAGGAGCATGGGACCGAGCCAGAGGAGCATGGGACTGAGCCAGGACCGAGCCAGAGGAGCATGGGATTTAGCCAGGACCGAGCCAGAGGAGCATGGGATTGAGCCAGAGGAGCATGGGATTGAGCCAGAGCAGCATGGGACCGAGCCAGAGCAGCATGGGACCGAGCCAGAGCAGCATGGGACCGAGCCAGAGGAGCATGGGACTGAGCCAGAGGAGCATGGGACTGAGCCAGAGGAGCATGGGACTGAGCCAGGACCGAGCCAGAGGAGCATTGGACTGAGCCAGGACCGAGCCAGAGGAGCATTGGACTGAGCCAGGACCGAGCCAGAGGAGCATGGGACTGAGCCAGGACCGAGCCAGAGGAGCATGGGACTGAGCCAGGACCGAGCCAGAGGAGCATGGGACTGAGCCAGGACCGAGCCAGAGGAGCATGGGACCGAGCCAGGACCGAGCCAGAGGAGCATGGGACCGAGCCAGAGGAGCATGGGACCGAGCCAGAGGAGCATGGGACTGAGCCAGATCCGAGCCAGAGGAGCATGGGACTGAGCCAGGAGGAGCATGGGACCGAGCCAAAGGAGCATGGGACCGAGCCAAAGGAGCATGGGACCGAGCCAAAGGAGCATGGGACCGAGCCAAAGGAGCATGGGACCGAGCCAAAGGAGCATGGGACCGAGCCAGAGGAGCATGGGACCGAGCCAGAGGAGCATGGGACCGAGCCAGGACCGAACCAGAGGAGCATGGGACCGAGCCAGAGGAGCATGGGACCGAGCCAGAGGAGCATGGGACCGAGCCGGGACCGAGCCAGAAGAGCATGGGACCGAGCCGGGACCGACCCAGGAGGAGCATGGGACTGACCAGAGGAGCATGGGACCGAGCCAGAGGAGCATGGGACCGAGCCAGAGGAGCATGGGATCGAGCCAGAGGAGCATGGGACCGAGCCAGGACCGAGCCAGAGGAGCATGGGACCGAGCCAGGACCGAGCCAGAGGAGCATGGGACCGAGCCAGAGGAGCATGGGACCGAGCCAGGACCGAGCCAGAGGAGCATGGGACCGAGCCAGGACCGAGCCAGAGGAGCATGGGACCGAGCCAGGACTGAGCCAGAGGAGCATGGGACCGAGCCAGGACTGAGCCAGAGGAGCATGGGACCGAGCCAGAGGAGCTTGGGACCGAGCCGGGACTGAGCCAGAGGAGCATGGGACCGAGCCAGGACCGAGCCAGAGGAGCATGGGACCGAGCCAGGACCGAGCCAGAGGAGCATGGGTACCGAGCCAGAGGAGCATGGGACTGAGCCAGAGGAGCATGGGACCGAGCCAGGACCGAGCCAGAGGAGCATGGGATGGAGCCAGGACCGAGCCAGAGGAGCATGGGACCGAGCCAGGACCGAGCCAGAGGAGCATGGGACCGAGCCAGAGGAGCATGGGACCGAGCCAGAGGAGCATGGGACCGAGCCAGGACCGAGCCAGAGGAGCATGGGACCGAGCCAGAGGAGCATGGGACCGAGCCAGGACCGAGCCAGAGGAGCATGGGACTGAGCCAGGACCGAGCCAGAGGAGCATGGGACTGAGCCAGGACCGTGCCAGAGGAGCATGGGACTGAGCCAGGACCGAGCCAGAGGAGCATGGGACTGAGCCAGAACCGAGCCAGAGGAGCATGGGACTGAGCCAGAACCGAGCCAGAGGAGCATGGGACCGAGCCGGGACCGAGCCAGAGGAGCATGGGACCGAGCCGGTACCGAGCCAGAGGAGCATGGGACCGAGCCGGGACTGACCCAGGAGGAGCATGGGACATAGCCAGAGGAGAATGGGACCGAGCCAGAGGAGCATGGGACCGAGCCAGAGGAGCATGGGACCGAGCCAGAGGAGCATGGGACCGAGCCAGGACCTAGCCAGAGGAGCATGGGACTGAGCCAGGACCGAGCCAGAGGAGCATGGGACTGAGCCAGGACCGAGCCAGAGGAGCATGGGACTGAGCCAGGACCGAGCCAGAGGAGCATGGGACCGAGCCAGAGGAGCATGGGACCGAGCCAGAGGAGCATGGGACTGAGCCAGAGGAGCATGGGACCGAGCCAGGACCGAGCCAGAGGAGCATGGGATGGAGCCAGGACCGAGCCAGAGGAGCATGGGACCGAGCCAGGACCGAGCCAGAGGAGCATGGGACCGAGCCAGAGGAGCATGGGACCGAGCCAGAGGAGCATGGGACCGAGCCAGGACCGAGCCAGAGGAGCATGGGACTGAGCCAGAGGAGCATGGGACCGAGCCAGGACCGAGCCAGAGGAGCATGGGACTGAGCCAGAGGAGCATGGGACCGAGCCAGAGGAGCATGGGACCGAGCCAGAGGAGCATGGGACCGAGCCAGAACCGAGCCAGAGGAGCATGGGACCGAGCCAGGACCGAGCCAGAGGAGCATGGGACCGAGCTAGAACCGAGCCAGAAGAGCATGGGACCGAGCCAGAGGAGCATGGGACCGAGCCAGAGGAGCATGGGACTGAGCCAGAGGAGCATGGGACTGAGCCAGGACTGAGCCAGAGGAGCATGGGACTGAGCCAGGACCGAGCCAGAGGAGCATGGGACTGAGCCAGGACCGAGCCAGAGGAGCATGGGACTGAGCCACAGGAGCATGGGACCGAGCCAGAGGAGCATGGGACTGAGCCAGAGGAGCATGGGACTGAGCCAGAGGAGCATGGGACTGAGCCAGGACTGAGCCAGAGGAGCATGGGACTGAGCCAGGACCGAGCCAGAGGAGCATGGGACTGAGCCAGGACCGAGCCAGAGGAGCATGGGACTGAGCCAGGACCGAGCCAGAGGAGCATGGGACTGAGCCAGGACCGAGCCAGAGGAGCATGGGACTGAGCCAGGACCGAGCCAGAGGAGCATGGGACCGAGCCAGAACCGAGCCAGAGGAGCATGGGACCGAGCCAGAACCGAGCCAGAGGAGCATGGGACCGAGCCAGGACCAAGCCAGAGGAGCATGGGACCGAGCCAGAGGAGCATGGGACTGAGCCAGGACCGAACCAGAGGAGCATGGGACTGAGCCAGAACCGAACCAGAGGAGCATGGGACTGAGCCAGAACCGAGCCAGAGGAGCATGGGACCGAGCCAGAGGAGCATGGGACCGAGCCAGGACCGAGCCAAAGGAGCATGGGACAGAGCCGGGACCGAGCCAGGACCGAGCCAGAGGAGCATGGGACCGAGCCAGAGGAGCATGGGACTGAGCCAGGACCGAGCCAGAGGAGCATGGGACTGAGCAAGGACCGAGCCAGAGGAGCATGGGACTGAGCCAGGACCGAGCCAGAGGAGCATGGGACCGAGCCAGAGGAGCATGGGACCGAGCCACAACTGAGCCAGAGGAGCATGGGACCGAGCCAGAGGAGCATGGGACTGAGCCGGGACTGAGCCAGGACCGAGCCAGAGGAGCATGGGACTGAGCCAGGACCGAGCCAGAGAAGCATGGGACTGAGCCAGGACCGAGCATGGGACTGAGCAAGGACCGAGCCAGAGGAGCATGGGACTGAGCAAGGACCGAGCCAGAGGAGCATGGGACTGAGCAAGGCCCGAGCCAGAGGAGCATGGGACTGAGCCAGGACTGAGCCAGGACCGAGCCAGGAGGAGCATGGGACCGAGCCAGGAGGAGCATGGGACCGAGCCAGGAGGAGCATGGGACCGAGCCAGAGGAGCATGGGACCAAGCCAGAGGGAGCATGGGACCGAGCCAGAGGAGCATGGGACCGAGCCAGAGGAGCATGGGACCGAGCCAAAACCGAGCCAGAGGAGCATGGGACCGAGCCAGAACCGAGCCAGGAGGAGCATGGTACCGAGCCAGGAGGAGCATGGGACCGAGCCAGGACCGAGCCAGGAGGAGCATGGGACCGAGCCAGGACCGAGCCAGGAGGAGCATGGGACCGAGCCAGGAGGAGCATGGGACCGAGCCAGGAGGAGCATGGGACCGAGCCAGAGGAGCATGGGACCAAGCCAGAGGGAGCATGGGACCGAGCCAGAGGGAGCATGGGACCGAGCCAGAGGAGCATGGGACCGAGCCAGAGGAGCATGGGACCGAGCCAGAGGAGCATGGGACCGAGCCAAAACCGAGCCAGAGGAGCATTGGACCGAGCCAGAACCGAGCCAGAGGAGCATGGGACCGAGCCAGAACCGAGCCAGAGGAGCATGGGACCGAGCCAGGAGGAGCATGGGACCGAGCCAGGGGGAGCATGGGACCGAGCCAGGAGGAGCATGGGACCGAGCCGGGACCGAGCCAGAGGAGCATGGGACCGAGCCAGGACCGAGCCAGAGGAGAATGGGACCGAGCGAGGACCGAGCCAGAGGAGCATGGGACTGAGCCAGGACCGAGCCAGAGGAGCATGGGACTGAGCCAGGACCGAGCCAGAGGAGAATGGGACCGAGCCAGAGGAGCATGGGACCGAGCCAGAGGAGCATGGGACCGAGCCACAACCGAGCCAGAGGAGCATGGGACCGAGCCAGAGGAGCATGGGACTGAGCCGGGACTGAGCCAGGACCGAGCCAGAGGAGCATGGGACTGAGCCAGGACCGAGCAAGAGGAGCATGGGACTGAGCCAGGACCGAGCCAGAGGAGCATGGGACTGAGCCAGGACCGAGCCAGAGGAACATGGGACTGAGCAAGGACCAAGCCAGAGGAGCATGGGACTGAGCAAGGACCGAGCCAGAGGAGCATGGGACTGAGCAAGGACCGAGCCAGAGGAGCATGGGACTGAGCCAGGCCCGAGCCAGAGGAGCATGGGACTGAGCAAGGCCCGAGCCAGAGGAGCATGGGACTGAGCCAGGACTTAGCCAGGACCGAGCCAGAGGAGCATGGGACTGAGCCAGGCCCGAGCCAGAGGAGCATGGGACTGAGCCAGGACTGAGCCAGGACCGAGCCAGAGGAGCATGGGACCAAGCCAGAGGGAGCATGGGACCGAGCCAGAGGAGCATGGGACCGAACCAGAGGAGCATGGGACCGAGCCAGAGGAGCATGGGACCGAGCCAAAACCGAGCCAGAGGAGCATTGGACCGAGCCAGAACCGAGCCAGAGGAGCATGGGACCGAGCCAGAGGAGCATGGGACCGAGCCAGAGGAGCATGGGACCGAGCCAAAACCGAGCCAGAGGAGCATTGGACCGAGCCAGAACCGAGCCAGAGGAGCATTGGACCGAGCCAGGACCGAGCCAGAGGAGCATGGGACCGAGCCAGAACCGATCCAGGAGGAGCATGGGACCGAGCCAGGAGGAGCATGGGACCGAGCCAGGGGGAGCATGGGACCGAGCCAGGGGGAGCATGGGACCGAGCCGGGACCGAGCCAGAGGAGCATGGGACCGAGCCAGGACCGAGCCAGAGGAGAATGGGACCGAGCGAGGACCGAGCCAGAGAAGCATGGGACTGAGCCAGGACCGAGCCAGAGGGGCATGGGACTGAGCCAGGACCGAGCCATAGGAGCATGGGACCGAGCCAGAGGAGCATGGGACCGAGCCACAACCGAGCCAGAGGAGCATGGGACCGAGCCAGAGGAGCATGGGACTGAGCCGGGACTGAGCCAGGACCGAGCCAGAGGAGCATGGGACTGAGCCAGGACCGAGCAAGAGGAGCATGGGACTGAGCCAGGACCGAGCCAGAGGAGCATGGGACTGAGCCAGGACCGAGCCAGAGGAGCATGGGACTGAGCAAGGACCGAGCCAGAGGAGCATGGGACTGAGCAAGGACCGAGCCAGAGGAGCATGGGACTGAGCCAGGCCCGAGCCAGAGGAGCATGGGACTGAGCAAGGCCCGAGCCAGAGGAGCATGGGACTGAGCCAGGCCCGAGCCAGAGGAGCATGGGACTGAGCCAGGACCGAGCCAGAGGAGCATGGGACCGAGCCAGGACCGAGCCAGAGGAGCATGGGACCGAGCCAAGACCGAGCCAGAGGAGCATGGGACTGAGCCAGGACCGAGCCAGAGGAGCATGGGACCGAGCCAAGACCGAGCCAGAGGAGCATGGGACTGAGCCAGGACCGAGCCAGAGGAGCATGGGACCGAGCCAGGACCGAGCCAGAGGAGCATGGGACCGAGCCAGAGGAGCATGGGACCGAGCCAGAGGAGCATGGGACTGAGCCAGGACCGAGCCAGAGGAGCATGGGATTTAGCCAGGACCGAGCCAGAGGAGCATGGGACTGAGCCAGAGGAGCATGGGATTGAGCCAGAGGAGCATGGGATTGAGCCAGAGCAGCATGGGACCGAGCCAGAGCAGCATGGGACCGAGCCAGAGCAGCATGGGACCGAGCCAGAGGAGCATGGGACTGAGCCAGAGGAGCATGGGACTGAGCCAGAGGAGCATGGGACTGAGCCAGGACCGAGCCAGAGGAGCATTGGACTGAGCCAGGACCGAGCCAGAGGAGCATTGGACTGAGCCAGGACCGAGCCAGAGGAGCATGGGACTGAGCCAGGACCGAGCCAGAGGAGCATGGGACTGAGCCAGGACCGAGCCAGAGGAGCATGGGACTGAGCCAGGACCGAGCCAGAGGAGCATGGGACCGAGCCAGGACCGAGCCAGAGGAGCATGGGACCGAGCCAGAGGAGCATGGGACCGAGCCAGAGGAGCATGGGACTGAGCCAGATCCGAGCCAGAGGAGCATGGGACTGAGCCAGGAGGAGCATGGGACCGAGCCAAAGGAGCATGGGACCGAGCCAAAGGAGCATGGGACCGAGCCAAAGGAGCATGGGACCGAGCCAAAGGAGCATGGGACCGAGCCAAAGGAGCATGGGACCGAGCCAGAGGAGCATGGGACCGAGCCAGAGGAGCATGGGACCGAGCCAGGATCGAACCAGAGGAGCATGGGACCGAGCCAGAGGAGCATGGGACCGAGCCAGAGGAGCATGGGACCGAGCCGGGACCGAGCCAGAAGAGCATGGGACCGAGCCGGGACCGACCCAGGAGGAGCATGGGACTGACCAGAGGAGCATGGGACCGAGCCAGAGGAGCATGGGACCGAGCCAGAGGAGCATGGGATCGAGCCAGAGGAGCATGGGACCGAGCCAGGACCGAGCCAGAGGAGCATGGGACCGAGCCAGGACCGAGCCAGAGGAGCATGGGACCGAGCCAGAGGAGCATGGGACCGAGCCAGGACCGAGCCAGAGGAGCATGGGACCGAGCCAGGACCGAGCCAGAGGAGCATGGGACCGAGCCAGGACTGAGCCAGAGGAGCATGGGACCGAGCCAGGACTGAGCCAGAGGAGCATGGGACCGAGCCAGAGGAGCTTGGGACCGAGCCGGGACTGAGCCAGAGGAGCATGGGACCGAGCCAGGACCGAGCCAGAGGAGCATGGGACCGAGCCAGGACCGAGCCAGAGGAGCATGGGTACCGAGCCAGAGGAGCATGGGACTGAGCCAGAGGAGCATGGGACCGAGCCAGGACCGAGCCAGAGGAGCATGGGATGGAGCCAGGACCGAGCCAGAGGAGCATGGGACCGAGCCAGGACCGAGCCAGAGGAGCATGGGACCGAGCCAGAGGAGCATGGGACCGAGCCAGAGGAGCATGGGACCGAGCCAGGACCGAGCCAGAGGAGCATGGGACCGAGCCAGAGGAGCATGGGACCGAGCCAGGACCGAGCCAGAGGAGCATGGGACTGAGCCAGGACCGAGCCAGAGGAGCATGGGACTGAGCCAGGACCGTGCCAGAGGAGCATGGGACTGAGCCAGGACCGAGCCAGAGGAGCATGGGACTGAGCCAGAACCGAGCCAGAGGAGCATGGGACTGAGCCAGAACCGAGCCAGAGGAGCATGGGACCGAGCCGGGACCGAGCCAGAGGAGCATGGGACCGAGCCGGTACCGAGCCAGAGGAGCATGGGACCGAGCCGGGACTGACCCAGGAGGAGCATGGGACATAGCCAGAGGAGAATGGGACCGAGCCAGAGGAGCATGGGACCGAGCCAGAGGAGCATGGGACCGAGCCAGAGGAGCATGGGACCGAGCCAGGACCTAGCCAGAGGAGCATGGGACTGAGCCAGGACCGAGCCAGAGGAGCATGGGACTGAGCCAGGACCGAGCCAGAGGAGCATGGGACTGAGCCAGGACCGAGCCAGAGGAGCATGGGACCGAGCCAGAGGAGCATGGGACCGAGCCAGAGGAGCATGGGACTGAGCCAGAGGAGCATGGGACCGAGCCAGGACCGAGCCAGAGGAGCATGGGATGGAGCCAGGACCGAGCCAGAGGAGCATGGGACCGAGCCAGGACCGAGCCAGAGGAGCATGGGACCGAGCCAGAGGAGCATGGGACCGAGCCAGAGGAGCATGGGACCGAGCCAGGACCGAGCCAGAGGAGCATGGGACTGAGCCAGAGGAGCATGGGACCGAGCCAGGACCGAGCCAGAGGAGCATGGGACTGAGCCAGAGGAGCATGGGACCGAGCCAGAGGAGCATGGGACCGAGCCAGAGGAGCATGGGACCGAGCCAGAACCGAGCCAGAGGAGCATGGGACCGAGCCAGAGGAGCATGGGACCGAGCCAGGACCGAGCCAGAGGAGCATGGGACTGAGCCAGAGGAGCATGGGACCGAGCCAGAGGAGCATGGGACCGAGCCAGAGGAGCATGGGACCGAGCCAGAACCGAGCCAGAGGAGCATGGGACCGAGCCAGAGGAGCATGGGACCGAGCCAGGACCGAGCCAGAGGAGCATGGGACTGAGCCAGAGGAGCATGGGACCGAGCCAGGACCGAGCCAGAGGAGCATGGGACTGAGCCAGAGGAGCATGGGACCGAGCCAGAGGAGCATGGGACCGAGCCAGAGGAGCATGGGACCGAGCCAGAACCGAGCCAGAGGAGCATGGGACCGAGCCAGAACCGAGCCAGAGGAGCATGGGACCGAGCCAGAACCGAGCCAGAGGAGCATGGGACCGAGCCAGAACCGAGCCAGAGGAGCATGGGACCGAGCCAGGACCGAGCCAGAGGAGCATGGGACCGAGCCAGGACCGAGCCAGAGGAGCATGGGACCGAGCCAGAGGAGCATGGGACTGAGCCAGGACCGAGCCAGAGGAGCATGGGACTGAGCCAGGACCGAGCCAGAGGAGCATGGGACTGAGCCAGGACCGAGCCAGAGGAGCATGGGACTGAGCCAGGACCGAGCCAGAGGAGCATGGGACTGAGCCAGAACCGAGCCAGAGGAGCATGGGACTGAGCCAGAACCGAGCCAGAGGAGCATGGGACTGAGCCAGAACCGAGCCAGAGGAGCATGGGACCGAGCCGGGACCGAGCCAGAGGAGCATGGGACCGAGCCGGTACCGAGCCAGAGGAGCATGGGACCGAGCCGGGACTGACCCAGGAGGAGCATGGGACATAGCCAGAGGAGAATGGGACCGAGCCAGAGCAGCATGGGACTGAGCCAGAGGAGCATGGGACCGAGCCAGAACCGAGCCCGAGGAGCATGGGACCGAGCCCGAGGAGCATTGGACCGAGCCAGAGGAGCATGGGACCGAGCCAGAAGAGCATGGGACCGAGCCAGAGGAGCATGGGACCGAGCCAGAGGAGCATGGGACCGAGCCAGAGGAGCATGAGACCGAGCCAGAGGAGCATGGGACCGAGCCAGAGGAGCATGGGACCGAGCCAGAGGAGCATGGGACCGAGCCAGAACCGAGCCAGAGGAGCATGGGACCGAGCCAGAACCGAGCCAGAGGAGCATGGGACTGAGCCAGAGGAGCATGGGACCGAGCCAGAGGAGCATGGGACCGAGCCAGAGGAGCATGGGACCGAGCCAGAGGAGCATGGGACCGAGCCAGAACCGAGCCAGAGGAGCATGGGACCGAGCCAGGACCGAGCCAGAGGAGCATGGGACCGAGCTAGAACCGAGCCAGAAGAGCATGGGACCGAGCCAGAGGAGCATGGGACCGAGCCAGAGGAGCATGGGACCGAGCCAGAACCGAGCCAGAGGAGCATGGGACCGAGCCAGAACCGAGCCAGAGGAGCATGGGACCGAGCCAGAACCGAGCCAGAGGAGCATGGGACCGAGCCAGGACCGAGCCAGAGGAGCATGGGACCGAGCCAGGACCGAGCCAGAGGAGCATGGGACCGAGCCAGAGGAGCATGGGACTGAGCCAGGACCGAGCCAGAGGAGCATGGGACTGAGCCAGGACCGAGCCAGAGGAGCATGGGACTGAGCCAGGACCGAGCCAGAGGAGCATGGGACTGAGCCAGGACCGAGCCAGAGGAGCATGGGACTGAGCCAGGACCAAGCCAGAGGAGCATGGGACTGAGCCAGGACCGAGCCAGAGGAGCATGGGACTGAGCCAGGACCGAGCCAGAGGAGCATGGGACTGAGCCAGAACCGAGCCAGAGGAGCATGGGACTGAGCCAGAACCGAGCCAGAGGAGCATGGGACTGAGCCAGAACCGAGCCAGAGGAGCATGGGACCGAGCCGGGACCGAGCCAGAGGAGCATGGGACCGAGCCGGTACCGAGCCAGAGGAGCATGGGACCGAGCCGGGACTGACCCAGGAGGAGCATGGGACATAGCCAGAGGAGAATGGGACCGAGCCAGAGCAGCATGGGACTGAGCCAGAGGAGCATGGGACCGAGCCAGAACCGAGCCCGAGGAGCATGGGACCGAGCCCGAGGAGCATTGGACCGAGCCAGAGGAGCATGGGACCGAGCCAGAGGAGCATTGGACCGAGCCAGAGGAGCATGGGACCGAGCCAGAGGAGCATGGGACCGAGCCAGAGGAGCATGGGACCGAGCCAGAGGAGCATGGGACCGAGCCAGAGGAGCATGGGACCGAGCCAGAACCGAGCCAGAGGAGCATGGGACCGAGCCAGAACCGAGCCAGAGCAGCATGGGACCGAGCCAGAGGAGCATGGGACCGAGCCAGAACCGATCCCGAGGAGCATGGGACCGAGCCCGAGGAGCATGGGACCGAGCCCGAGGAGCATGGGACCGAGCCCGAGGAGCATGGGACCGAGCCAGAACCGAGCCAGAGGAGCATGGGACCGAGCCAGAACCGAGCCAGAGGAGCATGGGACCGAGCCAGAACCGAGCCAGAGGAGCATGGGACCGAGCCAGAACCGAGCCAGAGGAGCATGGGACTGAGCCAGAGGAGCATGGGACCGAGCCAGGACCGAGCCAGAGGAGCATGGGACTGAGCCAGGACCGAGCATGAGGAGCATGGGACTGAGCCAGAACCGAGCCAGAGGAGCATGGGACTGAGCCAGAACCGAGCCAGAGGAGCATGGGACTGAGCCAGAACCGAGCCAGAGGAGCATGGGACTGAGCCAGAACCGAGCCAGAGGAGCATGGGACTGAGCCAGAACCGAGCCAGAGGAGCATGGGACTGAGCCAGGACCGAGCCAGAGGAGCATGGGACCGAGCCAGGACCGAGCCAGAAGAGCATGGGACCGAGCCGGGACTGACCCAGGAGGAGCATGGGACATAGCCAGAGGAGAATGGGACCGAGCCAGAGCAGCATGGGACCGAGCCAGAGGAGCATGGGACCGAGCCAGAACCGAGCCCGAGGAGCATGGGACCGAGCCCGAGGAGCATTGGACCGAGCCAGAGGAGCATGGGACCGAGCCAGAGGAGCATGGGACCGAGCCGGGACCGAGCCAGAAGAGCATGGGACCGAGCAGGGACCGACCCAGGAGGAGCATGGGACTGACCAGAGGAGCATGGGACCGAGCCAGAGGAGCATGGGACCGAGCCAGAGGAGCATGGGATCGAGCCAGAGGAGCATGGGACCGAGCCAGAGGAGCATGGGACCGAGCCAGGACCGAGCCAGAGGAGCATGGGACCGAGCCAGAGGAGCATGGGACCGAGCCAGGACCGAGCCAGAGGAGCATGGGACCGAGCCAGGACCGAGCCAGAGGAGCATGGGACCGAGCCAGGACCGAGCCAGAGGAGCATGGGACCGAGCCAGGACTGAGCCAGAGGAGCATGGGACCGAGCCAGGACTGAGCCAGAGGAGCATGGGACCGAGCCAGAGGAGCTTGGGACCGAGCCGGGACTGAGCCAGAGGAGCATGGGACCGAGCCAGGACCGAGCCAGAGGAGCATGGGACCGAGCCAGGACCGAGCCAGAGGAGCATGGGACTGAGCCAGGACCGAGCCAGAGGAGCATGGGACTGAGCCAGAGGAGCATGGGACCGAGCCAGGACCGAGCCAGAGGAGCATGGGATGGAGCCAGGACCGAGCCAGAGGAGCATGGGACCGAGCCAGGACCGAGCCAGAGGAGCATGGGACCGAGCCAGAGGAGCATGGGACCGAGCCAGAGGAGCATGGGACCGAGCCAGAGGAGCATGGGACCGAGCCAGGACCGAGCCAGAGGAGCATGGGACTGAGCCAGAGGAGCATGGGACCGAGCCAGAGGAGCATGGGACCGAGCCAGAGGAGCATGGGACCGAGCCAGAGGAGCATGGGACCAAGCCAGAGCAGCATGGGACCGAGCCAGAACCGAGCCAGAGGAGCATGGGACCGAGCTAGAACCGAGCCAGAAGAGCATGGGACGGAGCCAGAGGAGCATGGGACCGAGCCAGAGGAGCATGGGACCGAGCCAGAGGAGCATTGGACCGAGCCAGAACAGAGCCAGAGGAGCATGGGACCGAGCCAGAACCGAGCCAGAGGAGCATGGGACCGAGCCAGAACCGAGCCAGAGGAGCATGGGACCGAGCCAGAGGAGCATGGGACCGAGCCAGGACCGAGCCAGAGGAGCATGGGACCGAGCCAGAGGAGCATGGGACTGAGCCAGGACCGAGCCAGAGGAGCATGGGACTGAGCCAGGACCGAGCCAGAGGAGCATGGGACTGAGCCAGGACCGAGCCAGAGGAGCATGGGACTGAGCCAGGACCGAGCCAGAGGAGCATGGGACTGAGCCAGGACCGAGCCAGAGGAGCATGGGACTGAGCCAGGACCGAGCCAGAGGAGCATGGGACTGAGCCAGGACCGAGCCAGAGGAGCATGGGACTGAGCCAGGACCGAGCCAGAGGAGCATGGGACTGAGCCAGGACCGAGCCAGAGGAGCATGGGACTGAGCCAGGACCGAGCCAGAGGAGCATGGGACTGAGCCAGAACCGAGCCAGAGGAGCATGGGACTGAGCCAGAACCGAGCCAGAGGAGCATGGGACCGAGCCGGGACCGAGCCAGAGGAGCATGGGACCGAGCCGGTACCGAGCCAGAGGAGCATGGGACCGAGCCGGGACTGACCCAGGAGGAGCATGGGACATAGCCAGAGGAGAATGGGACCGAGCCAGAGCAGCATGGGACTGAGCCAGAGGAGCATGGGACCGAGCCAGAGGAGCATGGGACCGAGCCAGAACCGAGCCCGAGGAGCATGGGACCGAGCCCGAGGAGCATTGGACCGAGCCAGAGGAGCATTGGACCGAGCCAGAGGAGCATGGGACCGAGCCAGAGGAGCATGGGACCGAGCCAGAGGAGCATGGGACCGAGCCAGAACCGAGCCAGAGGAGCATGGGACCGAGCCAGAACCGAGCCAGAGCAGCATGGGACCGAGCCAGAGGAGCATGGGACCGAGCCAGAACCGATCCCGAGGAGCATGGGACCGAGCCCGAGGAGCATGGGACCGAGCCAGAGGAGCATGGGACCGAGCCAGAGGAGCATGGGACCGAGCCAGAACCGAGCCAGAGGAGCATGGGACCGAGCCAGAACCGAGCCAGAGGAGCATGGGACCGAGCCAGAACCGAGCCAGAGGAGCATGGGACTGAGCCAGGACCGAGCCAGAGGAGCATGGGACCGAGCCAGAGGAGCATGGGACCGAGCCAGGACCGAGCCAGAGGAGCATGGGACTGAGCCAGGACCGAGCATGAGGAGCATGGGACTGAGCCAGAACTGAGCCAGAGGAGCATGGGACTGAGCCAGAACCGAGCCAGAGGAGCATGGGACTGAGCCAGAACCGAGCCAGAGGAGCATGGGACTGAGCCAGAACCGAGCCAGAGGAGCATGGGACTGAGCCTGGACCGAGCCAGAGGAGCATGGGACCGAGCCAGGACCGAGCCAGAAGAGCATGGGACCGAGCCGGGACTGACCCAGGAGGAGCATGGGACATAGCCAGAGGAGAATGGGACCGAGCCAGAGCAGCATGGGACCGAGCCAGAGGAGCATGGGACCGAGCCAGAACCGAGCCCGAGGAGCATGGGACCGAGCCCGAGGAGCATTGGACCGAGCCAGAGGAGCATGGGACCGAGCCAGAGGAGCATGGGACCGAGCCAGAGGAGCATGGGACCGAGCCAGAGGAGAATGGGACCGAGCCAGAGGAGAATGGGACCGAGCCAGAGGAGAATGGGACCGAGCCAGAGGAGCATTGGACCGAGCCAAAACCGAGCCAGAGGAGCATGGGACCGAGCCAGAGGAGCATGGGACCGAGCCAGGACCGAGCCAGAGGAGCATGGGACCGAGCTAGGACCGAGCCAGAGGAGCATGGGATCGAGCCAGAGGTGCATGGGACCAAGCCAGGACCGAGACGGGAGGAGCATGGGACCGAGCCAGGAGGATCATGGGACCGAGCCAGGAGGAGCATGGGACTGAGCCAGGAGGAGCATGGGACCGAGCCAGGAGGAGCATGGGACCGAGCCAGGACCAACCCAGGAGGAGCATGGGGCCGAGCCAGGACCGAGCCAGGAGGATCATGGGACCGAGCCAGGAGGAGCATGGGACCGAGCCAGGACCGACCCAGGAGGAGCGTGGGACAGAGCCAGGAGGAGCATGGGACCGAGCCAGGACCGACCCAGGAGGAGCATGGGACCGAGCCAGGAGGAGCATGGGACCGAGCCAGGACCAACCCAGGAGGAGCATGGGACCGAGCCAGGAGGAGCATGGGACCGAGCCAGGAGGAGCATGGGACCGAGCCAGGAGGAGCATGGGACCGAGCCGGGACCGACCCAGGAGGAGCATGGGACCGAGCCAGGACCGAGCCAGGAGGAGCATGGGACCGAGCCAGGACCGAGCCAGGAGGAGCATGGGACCGAGCCAGGAGGAGCATGGGACCGAGCCAGGACCAACCCAGGAGGAGCATGGGGCCGAGCCAGGACCGAGCCAGGAGGAGCATGGGCCGAGCCATGACCGAGCCAGGAGGAGCATGGGGCCGAGCCGGGACCGACCCAGGAGGAGCATGGGACAGAGCCGGGACCGACCCAGGAGGAGCATGGGACCGAGCCAGGACCGACCCAGGAGGAGCATGGGACCGAGCCAGGACCGACCCAGGAGGAGCATGGGACCGAGCCAGGACCGACCCAGGAGGAGCATGGGACCGAGCCAGGACCGACCCAGGAGGAGCATGGGACCGAGCCAGGACCGACCCAGGAGGAGCATGGGACCGAGCCAGGACCGACCCAGGAGGAGGATAGAGAGGAGTGAGAGAAAGGGAAGTAGGAGAGGGTTTCCCATCTCTCAG